>NC_086103.1:16911914-17577384 GCF_963921235.1 Mobula hypostoma | reverse complement strand
GGTAAGGGGTGGGAAGTTCAAGGGGGATATTAGAAGAAGGTTTTTTACTCAGAGAGTGGTTGGTGGGTGGAATGCACTGCCTGAGTCAGTGGTGGAGGCAGATACACTAGTGAAGTTTAAGAGACTAATAGACAGGTATATGGAGGAATTTAAGTTGGGGGCTTATAAGTGAGGCAGGTTTTGAGGGTCGGCACAACAGTGTGTGCGGAAGGGTCTGTACTGTGCTGTACTATTCTATGTTCTATATTCTATGTTCAGGCACCATTGGCATGTTAATATGGACCTTGTTGGTCCTCTTCCCTCTCCCATGGTTTCACACACCTCCTTACCCTGGTGGACCATGTCACCAGGCAACCCGAGGTTGTCCCTCTGGCACCGATGGCGGTCGCAGATGTGGCTCGGACATTCATCAGACACCTAGGTTGCTCAGTTTGGCACCCCATCTGGTATTTACTCTGACTACAGTCCCCAGTTCATTTCAGCCCTCAGGACTGGAATGACCCAGAACCTCGGCAGTAGGCTACATCACACCACTGCGTATCACCCACAGTCCAACGGCCTATGCGAGCAGTTTCAATGCTCTTTAAAAGCTGCTCTGAGGGCTTCCCTGACTGATGAGTGTTGGCATGATCATCTCCCATATGTACTGCTGGGGCTCAGAGCGGCTCCAAACCTCGCTAACCTCAATGACCTCAAAATTCCCATCACAAACCTTGTCACAAACGTCAAACACTGTCACAATCGTCAACCACCTCACATACCTCAAAACCCTCCCAAACTTCAAACACCTCAAAGCCCTCACAAACCTCAAACCCCTTCACTAAACTCAACCACCTTGCAAACTACAAACACCTCTACCCCCTCATAAACTCAACCACCTCACAAACCTCAAACACCTCAAACTCCCTCACAAACCTCAAACTACTTAACTAAACTCAACCACATCACAAACTACAAACACCTCAACCCCCTCATAAACTCAACCACCTCACAAACCTCAAAACCTGAAATCTCCTCAGAACTTCAAACTCTCTCACAAACCTCAAATCCCCTCTAAACCTCAAACACCTCAAACCCCCTCACAAAGCTCGAAACCCCTTACAAATCTCAAACCTCCCTCCATAAACCTTGAACCCCCTCACTAACCTCAAACATCTCAAACCCTCTCACTAACCTCAAATCCCTCAAAGCCCTCAAAACTTTCAAGCCTTTGTAAACCTCATTCTTATACACACTACCAACACCTCAAAATTGTTGACAGACCTCAAACCCTCACCAACCTTAAACACCATCGTAAAGCTTAAACCCCTTAAAACCCCTTAACCAACCTCAAAGCCTCTCACAAACCTCAAAACCGCAAACCCCTCAAACTCAATCCCAAAATTTAAACCCCTTCACAAACCTCAAATACTGTCACTAATTTCAAACCCTTGCAAACCATAAAACCCCTTCACCAATCTCAAACCCCCTTGCAAACCTCAAGCCCTCTCACAAACATCAAATACCACAAACAACCTCACAAACCTCAAACACCTTCACTAACTTCAAACCCCCTCACATTCCTCGAAACCACTTTGCTATTTGCAAATGTCAATCACCTCTCAAAATCTCAAACCCCTCGCAAACCTCAAAACCCCCCAGAAACCTCAAGCTCTCTCACAAACGTCAAATACCACAAACAGCCTCACAAATTGCACCTCAACCCCCTCACAAAACTCAAGCAACCTGCTCACTAACCTCAAACACCTTAAACCCTCTCACTAACCTCAAACCCTCTCACTAATCTCAAACCCCTCACAAACCTCAATCCTCATTACAAACCTCAGACTTGCAAATATTAAACATCTCAACCCTCCTCACAAACCTCCGATACCTCAAATCCACTCCCAAACCTAAAGCCTCTTGCAAACCTCAAACATACTCGTTAATCTCAAACCCCCTTACAAACCTCAAACAGACGTACAAATATCAATCATCTCAAACCCCCTCAGAAAGCTCAAACACCTCAAATCCACTCCCAAACCTAAAGCTCCTTGCAAACCTCAAACATACTCACTGACCATAAATCCATAAGACACAGGAGCAGAATTAGCCTATTCAGCCCATTGAGTCTCCGCTACCATTTCATCATGGCTGATCCCAGATCCCAATCAACCTCATACACCTGCCCTCTCAGCATATCCCTTGATGCTTCAACCAATCAAGAATCTATCAACCTCCACTTTAAATATACCACGGACTTGACCTCCACCACAGTCTATGGCAGAGCATTCCATAGATTCACTACTCTCTAGCTAAAAAATCCTCCTTGCTTCTGTTCTAAAGGGTCCCCATTACCACCTCACCAGCATTATTTCCCAGTAGTCCAATATCAACTTTCACCTCCCTTTTATTCTTTATATTGCTGAAAAAACTTTTGGTATTCTGCTTTATATTATCGGCTAGTTTGCCCTCCTATTTCATGTTTTCCCTTCTTATGGTTTGTTAGCTACCTTTTGTTGGATTTTTAAAACTTCTCAATCACCTAACTTCCCACTCAACTTTTGCACCATATGTGCGCATTCCTTGCTTTTACGTAGTCCTTAACTTCCCTTGTCAGCCATGGGTTGTCTAGCCCTCCCATTTGAGAACTCAAACCCTCTCGCAAACCTCAAACCCCTTTCACTAATTTCAAAACCCCTTGCAAACCTACATACCTCAAACACCTCAAGCACCTTAAACTCCCTCTCAAACTTTAAACCCCCTTGCAAAACTCAAACCCCCTCACTAACCTCAAAACACTTGCAAACCTCAAAGCCCTTAAAGCTACTCCCAAGCATAAAGCCCTTTGCAAACCTCAGATATACCCACTGACTTGAAACCCCCTCACCAACCTCAAACACCTTAAACTCCCTCACAAACCTCAAACTCCCACTCAAACCATAACCCCCTTGCAAATCTCAAACCCCCTCACTGACCTCAAACACCTTAAACTCCTTCACAAGCCTCAAACTCCCACCCAAACCATAACCCCCTTGCAAATCTCAAACCGCCTCACCAACCTCAAACACCTTAAACTCCCTCACAAGCCTCAAACTCCCACTCAAACCATAACCCCCTTGCAAATCTCAAACCCCATCATAAGCCTCAAACTCCCTTGTAAATTTCAAATCACCATGCAAACCTCAAAATTCATTGCAAACCTTAAACCCATAAGACCATAAGACATAGGAGCAGAATTAGGCCATTCAGCCCATCGAGTCTGCTCTGCCATTCCAGCATGGCTGATTCTGGATCTCTCTCAATCCCATACACCTAGCTTCTTGCCATATCCTTTGATGCCCTATGGCAGAGTATTCCACAGATCCACCACTCTCTGGCCAAAAAAACTCATCCCTATCTCTGTTCTAAAGGGTCGCCCCTCAATTTTGAGGCTGTACCCTATAGCTCTGGATACCCCCACCAAAGGAAACATCCACCCTCCTCTCCACATCCACCCTATCTAGACCTTTCAAGATTTGGTAAATTTCAGTGAGATTCTACCCCACCCCCGCATTCTTCTAAATTCCAGTGAGTACAGACTCAAAGCTGCCAAACACTCCTCATATATTAACCCCTTCATTCCTGGAATGTGAACCTCCTCTGGACTCTCTCCAATGACAACACATTCTTTCTGAGATATAGGGCCCAAAACTGTTGACAATACTCCAAGTGCGGCCTGACTAGTGTCTTATAAAGCCTCAGCTTTACTTCCTGGCTTTTATATTCTATTCCCCTTGAAATAAATGCCAACATTGCATTTGCCTTCTATACCACAGACTCAACCAGTAAATTAACCTTCTGTGAGTCCTGCATGAGGATTCCTAAGTCCCTCTGCATGTCTGAAGATTGAACCTTCTCCCCATTCAGATAATAATCTGCACTATTGTTCCTTTTACCAAAATTCATTATCATACATTTCCCAACACTGTAATCAAAGGTTATGGGGATAAGGCAGGAACTGGTTATTGATAGTGGATGATCAGCCATGATCACAGTGAATGGCGGTGCTGGCTCGAAGGGCCGAATGGCCTACTCCTGCACTTATTGTCTATTGTCTATTGTATTCCATCTGCCATTTTTTTGCCCATTCTTCTAATTTGTCTAAGTTCTGCTGCAATCGCATTGCTTCCTCAGCAATACCTACCCCTCCAACTATCTTTGTATCATCTGCAAATTTTACCACACAGCCATTAATTCTGTTATTCAAACCATTGACATACAATGTGAAGAGCAGCGATCCCAATACTGACACCTGAAGAACACTACTAGTCACCGGCAGCCAACCAGAAAAGGCCCCTTTTATTCCCACTCACTGCCTCCTGCTCATCAGCCATTCCTCTATCCATGCCAATATACTTCCTGTAACGCCAGAGGATTTGATCTTGTTAAGCAGCCTCATGTGTGGCACCTTATCAAATGCCTTCTGAAAATCCAAGTAAATGACATCCACTGCCTCTCCTTCATCTAACCTGCTTTTTACTTCCTCAAAGAACTCTAACAGATTTAATCGAAGTATTGAGTTAAGAGCTGGAATGTTATGATGAGGTTGTATAAGGCATTGGTGAGGCTGAGTCTGGAGTATTGTGTTCAGTTTTGGTCATCAAATTACAGGAAGGGTATAAATAAGGTTGAAAGAGTGCAGAGAAGGTTTACGAAGATGTTGCCGGGACTTGAGAAACTCAGTTACCGAGAAAGGTTGAATAGGTTAGGACTTTATTCCCTGGAGCGTAGAAGAATGAGGGGAGATTTGATAGAGGTATATAAAATTATGATGGGTATAGATAGAGTGAATGCAAGCAGGCTTTTTCCACTGAGGCAAGGAGAGAAAAAAACCAGAGGACATGGGTTAAGGGTGAGGGGGGAAAAGTTTAAAGGGAACATTAGGCGGGGCTTCTTCACACAGAGAGTGGTGGGAGTATGGAATGAGCTGCCAGACGAGGTGGTAAATGCGGGTTCTTTTGTAACATTTAAGAATAAATTGGACAGATACATGGATGGGAGGTGTATGGAGGGATATGGTTCATGTGCAGGTTAGTGGGATTAAGCAGAAAATGGTTCGGCACAGCCAAGAAGGGCCAAAAGGCCTGTTTCTGTGCTGTAGTTTCTATGGTTTCTATTTGTCATGCAAGATTTCCCTTCACAGAAACCATGTGACTTTGACTTATTTTATCATTAGTCTCCAATTACCTTGAGTGAGGATGTAAAAGATTATGGGGAGAGGGCAGGAGGGAGATTCATGTTGGGAGGGATGTTAAATCAGCCTTGAAGAAATGGCAGAGCAGACTCAAAGGGCCGAATGGCCTAATTCTACTCAACTCCTCAAACACCCTTGCTAAACTCAATCCCTTACAAACCTCAAGCACTCTCGCAAACCTCAAAGCTCCTCACTAAACTCAAGGAACCACCTCACTAACCTCAAACACCTTAAACTCCTTCACATACCTCAAACCCCTTGTAAACTTTAATCCCCCTAGAATACCTCAAACACCTTTGCAAATATCAAACATTTTAAATCCCCCATAAACTCAAACACCTCAAATCTACTCCCAAACCTCAAGCCCCTTGCAAACCTCAAAACCCCCACAAACCTCAAACACCTCAAACCCTCTCATTAACCTCAAGCACCTTAACTCCCTTACAAATCTCAAAGTCCCTCTCAAACCTTAAATCCCCTTGCAAAACTAAAACACCATCACTAACCTCAAACCCTCTCTTAAACCTCAAAGCACCTTGCAAACCACTAACCGCTTGTAAACCTCAAATCACCTTGCAAACCTCAAACCCCTCAAATATGCTTGCAAGTCTCAAATTCTCTCACAATCCTCAAACCCCGCAAACACCCTCACTAAACTCAGTCCCTTGTAAACCTCAAACCCCCTTACTAAACTCAAGCAACCGCCTCGCTAACCTCAAACACTTCAAACCCCTTCACAAACCTCAAACCCCTAGGTAACCTCAAACATCTCAAACCCCTTCACCAACCTGAAACCCCTCCCAAACTTCAGTCCCCTTGCAAACCACAAACACCTCAAATCCGCTCCTAAACCTCAGTCCCCTTGGAAACAACAAATGCATCAAATCCACTCCGAAACCTCAGTCCCCTTGGAAACCACAAACGCATCAAATCCACTCCCAAACCTCAGTCCCCTTGGAAACCACAAATGCATCAAATCCACTCCCAAACCTCAGTCCCCTTGCAAACTTCAAACACCTCAAAACCCTTCAATAACCTCAAACATCTCAAATCCCTCGCACAAGTTTGTTAAGAAATAGTAAGGTCTTGTCCAGGTACCCAATACTTGCTCAATATTTTGCTCTCTGCACTATTTATGTAATTTGTATTTATTATTTTTGTAACTGATGGTAATTTTATGTACTGCTGCCACAAAACATTTCCCAGCAGATGTCAATGGTAATAAGCTTGATTCCGATCTGACCTGCGCCCAGCACATAAGTACAATTACGAAGGAAACAATGGCAGCACCTCTACTTAGAAGTTTGTAAAGATTCAGCAGGACGTCCAAAATTTG
Source organism: Mobula hypostoma (assembly GCF_963921235.1). Taxonomy (NCBI): domain Eukaryota; kingdom Metazoa; phylum Chordata; class Chondrichthyes; order Myliobatiformes; family Myliobatidae; genus Mobula; species Mobula hypostoma. The sequence goes on along the minus strand of NC_086103.1, from coordinate 17,570,833 downwards.
ATAAACTTCTATAGATGTGTGGTGGAGAGTTTATTGACTTGTTGCATCGCGACCTCATATGGAAACACCAATGTGCTTGAATGGAAGATCGTACATAAAGTCATGGATTCGGCCCAGTCCGTCATGGGTAAAACCCTCTACACAACTGTGCCCATCCACACAGTGCTTTCTCAGGAAAGCAGGATCAATCATCAGGAACTTCAACCACCCAGGTCGTGCTTTCTTCTCACTGTTACCATCAGGAAGAAGATACAGGAGCCTCAGAAACCACACCATCAGTTATTACCCCTCAGACATCAGGCTGTTGAACCAGATGGGATAACTTCACTCAACTTTACACACCCCATCACTGATCTGTTTCCACAACCTGTGGGCTCACTTTCAAGGACTCTTCATCTCATGCTCTTGATATTTATTGCTTATTTATCTGTTGTTTTTGTGAGTGGGAAGTTGGGTGATTGGGAAATTTTTAAATTCCAACAAAAGGCAACCAAAAAAACCATGAGAAGACAGAAGATGAAATATGAGGGCAAACTAGCCAATAATATAAAGCAGGATACCAAAAGTTCTTTCAGTTATATAAAGAGTAAAAGGGAGGTGAGAGTTGAAATTGGACCACTGGAAAATGGTGCTGTTGAGGTAGTAATGGGGACAAAGAAATGGCAGATGAACTTAATGGGTACTTTGCATCAGTCTTCACTGTGGAAGACACCAGCAGTGTGCCAGAGGTCTGTGAGTACCAGGGAGCAGGAGTGAGTGCCATTGCTACTACAAAGGAAAAAGTGCCGGGCAAACTCAAAGGTCTTTGGTGGATGAGTCCAGATAGACGACATCCCAGAGTCCTGGGAGAGGTTGCTGAAGAGATAATAGATTCATTGGTTACGATCTTTCAAGAATTAAGTGATTCTGGAAAGGAAATTATAGGCCAGTTCGTCTAATCACAGTGCTTGGAAAAGTGTTGGAGTCTATTATTAAGGATGAGGTTTTGGGCTACTTGGAGACTAATGATAAAATAAGTCAAAGTCACAGAGTTTCTGTGAAGAAAAACCATGCCTGACAAACCTGTTAGAGTTCTTTGAGGTAGTAACAACTCCCCTCCCCCCCCCAATCCCTTTTAAAGCACTGAAATCCAGGAATATTAAGAATCCATTCCTGCCCTGGTGCCAGCCAAGTCTCTGTAATGGCCACTACATCATAATTCCATGTATGTACAATTTAGTTCCATGTATGTATCTGACTTCCTGTCAGATCACCAGCAGGTGGTAAGAGTGGGCTCCCTCACCTCTGCCCCTCTGACCCGCAACACAGGTGCCCCTCAGGGCTATGTACTAAGCCCCCCCCCCTTTACTCCCTGTATACCCATGATTGTGTCGCCACCCATAGCTCCAATCTGCTAATTAAATTTGCTGACGACACTACACTGATTGGCCGAATCTCAAATAATAATAATGAGGCAGCCTACAGAGAGGAAGTCATCACCCTGCCAGAGTGGTATCAAGAAAACAACCTCTCCCTCAACGTCGCAAAACAAAGGAGCTGGTTGTGGACTACGGGAGGATTGGAGACAGGCTAACCCCTATTGACATCAATGGATCTGGGGTTGAGAGGGTGAACAGCTTTAAGTTCCTCAGCATCCACATCACCGAGGACCTCACGTGGTTGTGCACACCAGCTGTGTGGTGAAAAAGGCACAACAGCGTCTCTTTCACCTCAAACGGTTGAAGAAGTTTGGTATGAACCCCCAAATCCTAAGGACTTTCTACAGGGGCACAATTGAGAGCATCCTGACTGGCTGCATCACTGCCTGGTATGGGAACTGTACCTCCCTTAATCGCGGGACTCTGCAGAGAGTGGTGCAGACAGCCCAGCGCATCTGTAGATGTGAACTTTCCACTATTCAGGACATTTACAAAGACAGGCGTATAAAGAGGACCCGAAGGATCACTGGGGACCCGAGTCACCCCAAACACAAACTGTTCCAGCTGTTACCATTTGGCAAACGGTACCACTGCATAAAAACCAGGACCAACAGACTCCGGGACAGCTCCTTCCACCAGGCCATCAGACTGATTAATTCATGCTGACACAACTGTATTTCTATGTTATATTGACTATCTGTTGTACATAATATTTATTATAAATGACTATAAGTATACTTTGCACATTTGAAGGGAGACGCAACATAAAGAGTTTTACTCCTCCTGTATATGAAGGATGTAAGTAATAAAGTAAACTTAACTTTATTACTAACCACGTAACTTTATTACGTGACTTGTGGTCACGCTATGTTGGTGGCATGGTAACACTTGCACAATCCTCTCCGACTTGATTTGATGCAAAATCAAAATAGAGATTGTGGAGGCATTAGCAGCTGCCGCTGGTACTGTGCGATCGAGAATCTCCAGAGGGAAGGCCCCAAAATCCCCGGCTTTGCCTGCTGCTGGCAACCGAGGCTGAGGTCGAAGCGTTCGGATAGAGATGGTGCTCGGTACTAAGTGTCGGAGGGCTGATCGGAGGCTCAAAGTTTTCGGACGACTCAGAGTCGGACTGTGGTCGGGCATGGCAGGGAGAGTTTTCTTCCTTCTCCCGTCTGCGTGAGATGTGGGACTTTCGAGAGACTTTGAACTCTTTTACTGTGCGATGGCCTGTTCTTCATCAAGTTATGGTATTGTTGCACTGTTGTAACTATATGTTATAATTATGTGGTTTCTGTTAGTTTTTCAGTCTTGGTCTGTCCTGTGTTTCTGTGATATCACACTAGAGGAATATTGTATCATTTCTTAATGCATGCATTACTAAATGACAATAAAAGAGGACTGCGTGTCCTCATAATCTAATAATCTAATAATTCAATTCAAACTTTGCAGCATAGCACTGACATATAACGTAAAAAGAATTGGTCTCAACACAGACCCCTGTGGAACACACTTGTCACTGGCAGCCAACGAGAAAAGGCTCCCTTTATTCCCATTCTTTGCCTCCTGCCGATCAGCCACTGCTTTATCCATGCTAGAATTTTTCCTGCAATACCATGGGCTCGTAGCTTGTTAAATAGCTGAACTCTGTTTAGACCATTCCCCAGTTCCCAGCAATGACATCAGTACATCCCAAGCAGGCAAAGCTTAGGGAATTTGGTCACATGCAGTGATCAGAAACCATTATGATATCAACAACTTCTCCTCCTCGTGGTATGGAAGAGTACACGTCAGAATTTTACCGTGGCCTGGCATTTCCTTGGACTAGGAGTATCACATTTTGTGGTTGGACTGTCAGTGAGTAGGTGTTTGCAAGACGATTCTCTTCACATTAGTCCTTGAATACCAAACCGTGGAGAGGGGTTGCTCCGTTAACAAATCTTCCTTGGGTTTGTATGTCCATACATTCAAATCCCTGTGATCAGTGACATTTGTTTGACAGCCAGGAGCACAGTTTATAGTTTCTATACTGACTGTAACACTCTTTGTAATACAGGTCTCCCCTGCACACAGAAGTGATCAATAATCCAGGAGATCAATAAATCGATTCAGGGTCTGAATGATATGTGTTAGAAAACCTCACTATTTTCAAACCACTCCACACATAGAGCAGTGTCTAATGGTAGCTGTATTCTCTTTGAAACACAAGGAGTTCACTGGCATATTTCTCAGCAGAAATCTCAACGAAGGATACAATCCTAGCAACATGAGACGGTGAACAGTTGGTAACTGCTCAGGACACTGGATATTCATCAGCGTGTCAAACAGTGAATGGTTTGTCTACACAATGCAGTGGATAACAGGCTTTGTGAATGAGTTACTGGAATGCACCAGTCATCAGCAGAAACATCACTAGATCCCTAAAAACTCCTCTGACTCAGATTGTCACTGACAGAGTTTATAATATTCCACCACATGTGAAACGTGATTGGGTCGCTCAGTTGATGAACTTTATATCTAGTGGTCTTGTCAGCTGTATATATATATTTGCATAGTTATTTGCATGGTTTTATTTTTTTTGTACATTGTTTGTCACTCTTTATTTCTGCACGTTTCACAAATTCTATTACATTTCATTAAGTGCTTCCATACTGACTGAAACATCAGTCAACAGGTCTCCCCTGCACACAGAACTGTCCACGAAATAAACAAAGTTATTCAGGGTCTGAAAGATAGGTTTTAGGAAAACCTCAGTGTGTCAAACCTCTGCAGGGATGGCCCTGGGGAAAACAGTAAGGGAAAGAATCAGAGGTCAGCAGAGATACGTGATTACAGCAGCCAGTGTAAATTCAGAATCAGAATCAATTATAATATCACTGGCACATGTTGGGAAATTCATTAACTTCATGGCAGAAGGACAATGAAATAAATGATAAATAAATTACAGGAAATATATACAGTATATGTGTATTAAATAGTTAAGTTAAAATAAGTAGTTCAAAGTAAGAGAAGTGAAACAGAGTAGCATGGTAGTCTCCATGAGGATATCTGCAGATGCTGGAATTTCAACCAACACACATAAAAATTGCTGGTGAACGCAGCAGGCCAGGCAGCTTCTCCTGTCATTTTGGATCTCCCCCTCCCTCTCCCACTTTCAAATCTCTTACTATCTCTTCTTTTAGTTCGTCCTGACGAAGGGTCTCGGCCCGAAACGTCGACTGTACCTCTTCCTAGAGATGCTGCCTGGCCTGCTGCGTTCACCAGCAACTTTTATGTGCGTAGCTTGGTAGTCTTCATGGGTTCAATGACCATGTAGAAATCAGATGACAGAGGGGAAGAAGCCGTTCCTGAATTGCTGAGTGTGTGCCCTCCTTCCTGATGATTCAAGACGGGAGTTCGATTCCCACTGGTGTCTGTAAGAAGTTTGTACATTCTCCACATGAACGCACAGGTTTCCTCATGTGTTCTGGTTTCCTCCCACATTCCAGAAATGTGTGGGCTAGGAATAATGAGTTGTGGTCACATTATGTTGGTGCCATGGCAACACCTTGTACAATCCTCTCTGATTTGATTTGATGCAAAATCAAAATAGAGGTGGCTGAAGAGATTGTGGAGGCATTAGTAATGATCTTCCAAGAATCACTAGATTCTGGAATGGTTATGGAAGATTGGAAAATTGCAAACGTCACTCTTCAAGAAGGGAGAGGAGGAAGAAATGAAATTACAGGCCGGTTCGTCTGACCTCAGTGGTTGGGAAGATGCTGGAGTAGATTAATAAGGATGAGGTCTTAGGGTACTTGATAAAATAGGCCAAAGTCAGCATGGTTTCCTGAAGGGAAAATCTTGCCTAACAAACCTGTTGGAATTCTTTGAAGAAATAACAAGCGGTATAGACGAAAGAGAATTGGTTGATGCAGCGCACTTGGATTTTCAGAAGGCCTTTGATAAGCTGCCACACATGAGGTTGTTTAACAAGCTACGAGCCCATAGTATTACGTGAAATATTGTTGCCGGGATAAAGTAGTGGCTGATTCGAAGGAGGCAAAGTGTGGGAATAAAGGGAGAGTTTTCTGGTTGGCTGCTGGTGATTAGGGGAACAGAATATAAAAGCAAAGAGATAATGCTAAGCCTTTATAAGACACTGGTTGGGCCGCTCTTGGAGTATGGTCAACAGTTTTGGGCCCCATATTTCACAAAGGATGTGTTGTCATTGGAGAGAGTCCAGAGGAGGTTCACAAGGATGATTCCGGGAATGAAGGGTTTAAAATATGAGGAGTGTTTGGCAGCTTTGGGCCTGTACTCAATAGAATTTAGAAGAATAAGTGGGGATTCATTAAAACCTACCAAATTTTGAAAGGACTAGATAGTGTGAATGTGGAGAGAATGTTTCATATGGTAGGGGTATTCAGAACTAGAGGGCACAGCCTCAACATTGAAGGATAACCTTTTAGAACAGAGGTAAGGAGGGTAAGGAGGAATTTTCTTAGCCGGAGAGTAGTGAATCTATGGAACACTCTGCCACAGATTGCAGTGGAGGCCAAGTCCGTGGATATATTTTAGGCAGAAGTTGATTGTTTCCTGATTGGTTGGGGCATCAAAGGATTTGGCGAGAAGGCAGGTGTTTGGGATTGAGTGGGCTCTGGGATCAGCCATGATGGATTGGCAGAGCAGACTCGATGGGCTGAATGGCCAAATTCTGCTCCCATGTCTTATGGTCTTATAAAAGCAAGGATGTATTGCTGAGCATTTATAAAGCATTAGTGAGGCCTCACTTGGAATATTGTGAGTAGTTTTGGGCCACTTATCTTAGAAAGGATGTGTTAAAACTGGAGAGGGTTCAAAGGAGGTTCACAAAAATGATTTCAGGATGCAATTGCTTGTCATATGAAGAGCGTTTGATGGCTCTGGGCCTGTATTCACTAGAAATCGGAAGAATGGGGGGTGACCTCATTGAAACCTACTGAATGGTGAAAGGCCTTGAGTGGATATGGAGAGGATGTTTCCTCTGGTGGGAGAGTCCAGGACCAGAGGACACAGCCTCAGAACAGAGATGAGGAGGAATTTCTTTATCCAGAGAGTGGTGAATCTGTGGAATTTATTGCCACAGGCAGCAGTGGATGCTGTCTTTAATTATATTTAAGGCAGAGATTGAGGGTTTCTTGATTGGTCAGACCATGAAGGGATTCTGAGGGAAGGCAGGAGATTAGGGCAGAGAGGAAAATTGATTCAGCCACGCTGAAATGGCAGAGCAGACTCGATGACCCAAATGGCCTAATTCTGCTCCTATATCTTATTATCTTATAGTCTAAAATACACATTTCCTTGTACTGTGTGTTTTGATGTATGTTACAAATCAGCTAATCTTTATAATGAACACCAGGGGGCAGTGTTGTGCTACTGATGGAGAAATTGCACAGGCCAGATCTCTGTCCACAATTGAGAGTAGAAAAAAGACATAAGATGTTCTACAGATGCAGAAAATCTGTAGCAACACACACTCCTCAGTCCGCATGCCAGCAGCTGACCTATTGCTCTGAATTACTCCAAACTCTCAAATCTCTCTCTCCTTTGTACAAAAAATGCTGGAGGAACTCAGCAAGTCATGCAGTATCTATGGAATGGAAAAAAGCTTTTGTGCTGAAACCCTTCATCAGAACTGGAAAGGAAGAATGAAGAAGCCATAAACCAGCCAGGACATACTCTTCTCTTTATTATCATCAAGAAGGAGGTACAGGAGCCTACAGACCCACGTTCAACAATTTAGGAATAGCTTCTTCCCCTTCATCATCAGATTGCTGAACGATCTATGAACCCACGAATACTACCTTGATATTCCTCCTATGTACTATTTATTTATTTTTGTACCCTTTAGTAATATATTCATGCTTTGCATTGTACTGCTGCCACAATACAAAAACCCTTCAGGACATACTATATGTTGGTGATAATAAACCTGATTCTGAAAGAACACAGAGACAGGACTTGACTCCACACATCATCAGTGAGCAGAAGATCAACTCCAACTGTTCAATCATTATTATTGAAAGTTATTTATTCTCAGCTCAAGCCGGTGAATCCTGAGGCACGGGCATACCCAAGCACGCTCATTTCTCAATTGCTAGGAACTTTCAGACTATTCCAGTGGTGCTCAGTATTGTGGCGATCTGAAGATTTACAGAGATATTACTGTGCAGCCCTAATTGTTTAATGCTATTGTGTAGTGCCTTTGGGATGATACCCATGTAGATATTACTCTCAGGAAAATGTAAGACCAAAAGATATTAGAGCAGAGTTAGGCCATTTGGTCCACTGAGTCTGCTCCGCCATTTCATCATCCTGATCCAATTTTTCTCTCAGCCCTAATCTCCTGTCTTCCCCCAGAATCCTTTCATGCTCTGACCAATAAAGAAACCATCAATCTCTGCCTTAAATATACTTAAAGAATTCCACAGAATCACATCTCTCTGGTGAAAGAAATTCCTCTTCATCTATGTTCTCAAAGGATGCCCCACTGTTCTGAACATGTGTTCTCTGGTCTTAGACTCTTCCACCATAGCAAACATCCTTTCCACACTTTATCAAGTCCTTTCATCATTCAATAGGTTTCAATGAGGTAAACCCTCATTATTCTGAATTCTAGTGAATACAGGCCCAGAGCCATCAAACACTCATCATATGCAAAGCCATTCAATCTTGGAATCATTTTCATGAATCTCCTTTGAAACCTCTCCAGTTTAAACCATAAGACCATGAGACATAGGACCAGAATTAGGCTATCTGGCCCATCGAGTCTGCTATGCCATTCAATCATGGCTGATCCTTTTTTCTATCTCCTCCTCAACCCCAGCTCCCGGCCTTCCCTGTGTAACCTTTGATGCCATGTCCAATCAAGAACCTATCAATCTCTGCCTTAAATACACCCAAAGACCTGGCCTGTACAGTTGCACGTGGCAACAAATTCCACAAATTCCCCACCCTTTGACTAAAGAAATTTCTCCACATCTCTGTTTTGAAAGGGTGCCCCTCTATCCTGAGGCTGTGCCATCTCGTCCTAGACTCTCCCACCATGGGAAACATCCTTTCCACATCTACTCTGTCTAGGCCTTTCAACATTCGAAAGGTTTCAATGAGATTCCACCCCCCCCCCCCATCCTTCTGAATTCCAGCGAGTACAGACCCATCAAACGTTCCTTGTATGATAACTCTTTCATTCTTGGAATCATCCTTGTGAACCCCCTCTGGACCCTCTCCAATGCCAGCACGTCTTTTCTAAGATGAGGGGCCCAAAACTGTTCACAATATTAGTGAGGCCTCACCAGTGCCTTATAAAACCTCAGCATCACATCCTTGCTCTTGTTTTCTAGACCTCTTGAAATGAATGCTAACATGGCATTTGCCTTCCTCACCACGGACTGAACCTGAAAGTTAACCTTTATGGTGTTCTGCACAAAGACTCCCAAGTCCCTTTGAATCTCAGATTCCTGGATTTTCTCCCCATTTAGAAAGTAGTCCGCACATTTATTTCTACTACCAAAGTGTATGACCATGCTTTTTCCAACACTGTGTTTCATTTGCCACTTTCTTGCCCATTCTCATAATCTGTCTAAGTCCTTCTGCATCCTACCTGTTTCCTTAACACTACCTGCCCCTGCACCAGTCTTCGTATCATCTGCAAACTTGGAGGCAAAGCCATCTATTTCATCATCTAAATCATTTATATACAGCATAAAAAGAAGTGGTCCTAACACCGACTCCTGTGGAACACCACCAGTCACTGGCAGCTAACCAGACAAGGATCATTTTATTCCCACTCGCTGCCTCCTACCAATCAGCCAATGCTCTAACCATGTTAGTAACTTTCCTGTAATACCGTGGGCTCTTAACTTGGTAAGCAGCCTCATGTGTGGCACCTTGTCAAAGGCCTTCTGAAAGTCCAAATATACAACATCCACTGCATCCCCTTTATCTATCCTACCTGTAATCTCCTCAAAGAGTTCCAAAAAGTTCATCAGGCAGCATTTTCCCTGAAGGAAACCGTGCTGACTTTGTACTATCTTGTCCTGTGTCACCAAGTCTCCATCACCTCATCCTCAACAATTGATTCGAACATCTTCCCAACCACTGAGGTCAGGCAAAATGGTCAAAAATTTCCTTTCTGCTATCTTCCCCCCGTCTTAAAGAGTGGAGTAACATTTGCAATATTCAAGTCCGCTGGCACCATGCCAGAAAAAAAAACATAGAAATCCTACAGCACAATGCAGGCCATTTGGCCCAAAATGCTGTGCTGAACATGACTTTAACTTAGAAATCACTTAGGGTTACCCATAGCCCTCTATTTTTCTAAGCTCCATGTACCTATCCAAAAGTCTCTTAAAAGACCCTATCGTATCCACATCCACCACCGTCACCAGCAGCCCATTTCACACACTCACCACTCCCTGTGTAAAAAACTTACCCCTCACATAGTAACACAGAAACATAGAAAATCTGCAGCACAATACAGGCCCCTCAGCCCACAATGCTGTGCCAAACATGCATTCACTTAGAAGTTACCTAGGGTTACCCAAAGCCCTCTATTTTTCTAAGCTACATGTACCTATTCAGGAGTCTCTTAAAAGACCCTATCCTATCTGCCTCCACCACCGTCACCAGCAGCCCATTCCATGCTCTCACAACTCTCTGCGTAAAGAAAACATACCTCTGACATCTCCTCTGTACCTACTTCCAAGCACCTTAAAACTACGCCCTCTCGTGTGAGCCATTTCAGCCCTGGAAAAAAGCCTTGACTGTCCACATGATCAATGCCTCTCATCATCTTGTACACCTCTATTAGATCACCTCTCATTCTCTGTCGCTCCAAGAAGAAACAGCCGAGTTCACTCAACCTATTCTCATAGGGCATGCTCCCCAATCCGGGCAACATCCTTGAAAATTTCCTCTGCACTCTTTCTATCATTTCCACATCCTTCCTTTAGTGAGGTGACCAGAACTGAGCACAGTACTCCAAGTGAGGTATGACCAGGGTCTTATATAGCTGCAACATTACCTCTCGGCTCTTAAACTCAATCCCATTGTTAATGAAGACCAATGCACCGTATGCCTTCTTATCCACAGCGTCAACTAGAGCAGCAACTTTGAGTATCCTATGGACTCGGATCCCAAGATCCCTCTGATCCTCCACACTGCCAAGAGTCTTACCATTAAGACTATATTCTGTCATCATATTCAACCACCAAAATGAACCACTTCACACTTACCTGGGTTGAACTCCATCTGCCACTTCTCAGCCCAGTTTTGCATCCTATTGATGTCCTGCTGCAACCTCTGACAGCCCTCCACACTATCCACAACACCCCCAAACTTGTGTCATCAGCAGATTTACTAACCCATCCCTCCACTTCCTCATCCAGGTCATTTATAAAAATCATGAAGAGAAAGAGTCCCAGAACTGATCCTTGAGGCACACCACTGGTCACTGACCTCCATGCAGAATATGACACGTCTACAACAACTCTTTGCCTCCTGTGAGTAAGTCAGTTCCGGATATGGCAGTGTGCCCTTGGATCCCATGCCTCCTTAGTTTCTCAATAAGCCTTACATGGGGTACCTTATTAAATGCCTTGCTGAAATCCATATACACTACTTCCACTGCTCTACCTTCATCAATGTGTTTAGTCACATCCTCAAAAAGTTAAGTCAGGCTCATAAGGCATGATCTGCCTTTGACAAAGCCATGCTGACTATTCCTAATCACATTATGCCTCTACAAATGTTCATAAATCTTGCCTCTCAGGATCTTTTCCATCAATTTTCCAACCACTGAAGTAAGACTCACTGGTCTATAATTTCCTGGGTTATCTCTTCTCTCTTTCTTGAATAAGGGAACAACATCTGCAACCCTCCAATCCTCTGGAACCTCTCCCGTCCCCATTGATGATGTAAACATCATTGCCAGAGGCTCAGTAATCTCCTCCTTCACCTCCCACAGTAGCCTGAGGTACATCTCGACTGTCCCGGAGACTTATCCAATTTGATGCTTTCTAAAAGCTGCAGCACATCTTCTTTCTTAATGTCTATATGCTCAAGCTTTTCAATCCGCTGTAAGTCATCCCTACAATGGCCAAGATCCTTTTCCGTAATGAATACTGAAGCAAAGTATTCATTAAATATCCCTGCTATCTCCTCCAGTTCCATACACACTTTTCCACTGTCACACTTGATTGGTCCTATTCCCTCGTGTCTTATCTTCTTGCTCTTCATATACTTGTAGAATGCCTTGGGGTTTTCCTTAATCCTGCTCGCCAAGGCCTTCTTATGGTCCCATCTGGCTCTCCTAATTTCATTTTTAAGATCCTTCCTGCTAGCCTTGTAATCTTTTAGATCTCTGTCATTACCTAGTTTTTTGAACCTTTCATAAGCTTTTCTTTTCTTCTTGACTAGATTTACAACAGCCTTTGTACACCAAGGTTCCTGTAACCTACCATCTTTTCCCTGTTTCATTGGAACATACCTATGCAGAACGCCACACAAATGTCTTCTGAACACCTTCCACATTTCTGCCGTACATTTCCTTGAGAACATATGTTCCCAATTTATGAGTTCCTGCCTGGTAGCTTCATATTTACCCTTACTCCAATTAATCGCTTTCCTAACTTGTCTGCTCCTATCCCTCTCCAATGCTATGGTAAAGGAGATAGAATTGTGATCACTATCTCCAAAATGTTCTCCTACTGAGATACTTGACACCTGGTCAGGTTGATTTCCCAATACCAGATCAAGTACAGCCTCTCCTCTTGTAGGCTTATCTACATATTGTGTCAGGAAACCTTCCTGAACACACCTAACAAATTCCAACCCATCTAAACCCCTCGCTCTAGGGAGATGCCAATCAATATTTGGGAAATTAAAATCTCCTACCACAACAACCCTGTTATTATTACACCTTTCCAGAATCTGTCTCCCTATCTGCTCCTTACTGTCCCTGTTACTATTGGGTAGTCCATAAAAAACACTCAGCAGAGTTATTGACCCCTTCCTGTTCCTAACTTCCACCCACAGAGACTCAGTAGACAATTCCTCCAAGACTTCCTCCTTTTCTGCAGCCGTGACACTATCTCTGATCAGCAGTGCCACGCCCCCACCTCTTTTGCCTCCCTCTCTGTCCTTTCTGAAACATCTAAAGCCTGGCACCTCTAAGTAACCATTCCTGTCCCTGAGCCATCCAAGTCTCTGTAATGGCCACAACGTCATAGCTCCAAGTACTGATCCATGCTCGAAGCTCATCCGCTTTGTTCATGATGCTTCTTGCATTAAAGTAGACACTGGATCTGGAGTTGAGAGGGTGAATAGCCTCATGTTCCTCGGCATCCACATCACCGAGGACCTCACATGATCTGTACACACCAGCTGTGTGGTGAAAAAGGCACAACAGCGCCTCTTTAACCTCAGATATTTGAGGAAGTTTGGTAAGCGCCCCCAAATCCAAAGAACCTTCCTACAGGGACACAGTTGAGAGCCTCCTGACTGACTGCATCACTGCCTGGTATGGGAACTGTACCTCCCTTAATCGCAGGATTCTTCAGAGAGTGGTGTGGACAGCCCAGCACATCTGTAGTTGTGAACTTCCTATGATTCAGGACATTTACAAGGACAAGTGTGTAGAAAGGGCCCATAGGATCATTGGGGTCCCAAGCCATCCCAACCACAATCTATTCCAGGTGTTACCATCCGGGAAACGGTACCGCAGCATAAAAGCCAGGACCTACAGGCTCCAGGACAGCTTCTTCCACCAGGCCATCAGACTGATGAACTTACACTGATTTGAGTATACTCTATATTACACTGACTGTTCTATTTATTATAAATTACTATGATTGCACATTGCTCATTTAGATGGAGGCATAATGTAAAGATTTTTACTCCTCATGTATGTGAAGGATGTAAGAAATAATGTCAATTCAATTCAATCCGGTCCCAGTGACTTATGTACCTTTAGGTCTTTCAGCTTTTTGATCACCTTCTCCCTTGTGACAGTAACTGCACCCACTCCTCTTCCTTCACAGTCTACAACTTCTGGCACACTGCTAGTGTCTTCCACAGTGAAGACTGATGCAAAATACTCAATTAGTTCATCAGCCATCTCCTTGTCCCCCGTAATTATTTTTCCTGCCTCATTTTCTAGTGGTCCTATTATCCACGCTCATTTCTCTTTTATTTTTAACATATTTGAAAAAACTTTTACTATCCACTTTGATATGATTTGCTAGCTTGCTTTCATATTTTATCTTTTCCCTTCTAATGATTTTTTTAGTTGCTCTTTGTAGGTTTTTAAGAACTTCGCAATCCTTTATCTTCCCACTAATTTTTGCTTTGTTGTATGCCCTTTCTTTTGCTTTTACAATAGCTTTGACTTCCCTTGTCAGCCATGGTTGTACTATTTTTGCTGAAATGATTGCCACAAGAGGACACAGGTTTAGGGTGCTGGGGAGTAGGTACAGAGGAGATGTCAGGGGTAAGTTTTTTACTCAGAGAGTGGTGAGTGAGTGGAATGGGCTGCCGGCAGCGGTGGTGGAGGCAGATATGATAAGGGACTTTTGGATAGTCACATGGAGCTTAGAAAAATAGAGGGCTATGGGTAAGCTTAGTAATTTCTAAGGTAGGGACATGTTTGGCACAACTTTGTGGGCCGAAGCGCCTGTATTGTGCTGTAGGTTTTCTATGTTTCTATTTTACCATTTGAGTATTTCTTCATTTTTGGAATACGCATGTCCTGCACCTTCCTCATTTTCCTAGAAACATATGCCATTGCTGCTCTGCTGACATCCCTGCCAGCAGCTCCTTCCAACTTACTTTGGCTCATATCATTGTAATTTCCTTTACTCCACTGAAATACTGTTACATCAGACTTTACTTTCTCCCTGTCAAATTTGAAGTTGAACTCTATCATATTGTGATCACTGGTGTTCTTTTACCTTAAACTCCCTAAAGTCTCCTATAACTATTATAACATTGCCCTTTTGATTCGCTTTTCCTATTTCCTGTTGTGTAACCTGTGGTCCACCTCCCAGCCACTGTTCTGAGGTCTGGATATAACTGCCATCAATGTCCTTTTACCCTTGTAGTTCGTTAATTCAACCCACAAGGATTCAACATCTTCCTGTGTCACATCTTTTACCGATTTGATGCCATTCTTTACCAGTAGAGCCACACCACCACCTCTGCCTACCTTCCTATCCCACCAATACAATGTGTAACCTTGGACATTCAACTCCCAACTCCAACCATCCTTCAGCCACAATTCAGTGATGGCCACAACATCATACCTGGCAATCTGTAATAATTCAACAAGATCATCCACCTTATTTCTTAAAATACGCATATTTAGACACAACATCTTGAGTACCGTCATCGTTGTCCTTTCTGACTCTGCGTCCATAATGATATGACACTCAACCTGTTGGCTGCAACTAAGTCCCATCACCTGCCTTCCCTTCCTGACAATCTGATTGCATGCTATCTTTACTTTTTTAACATCCATCCTTTCCTGAGTCCCTTCACTCCGGTTCCCACCCCCCTCCCAACTTAGATTAAACCCTCCCCAACAGCTTTAACAAACCTGCCTGTGAGAATATTGGTCCCCCTCAGGTTCAGGTGCAACTCATCACTTTTGAACAGGTCATACCTCCCCCTGAAGAGATCCCAATGATTCAAGAACCTGACGTCCTGCTCCCTGCACCAGTTTCTCAGCCAGGCATTTATCTGTCAGATCATCCTGTTTCTACTCTCACTGGTGCGTGGCACAGCCAGCAATCCAGAAATTACTACCCTGGAGGTCCTGCTTCTCAGCTTTCTACCTAGCTCTCTAAAATCTCTTTTCAGGACCTCATTGCTTTTCCTTCCTATGTCTTTGGTACCAATATGTACTAAGACATCCAGCTGCTCCCCCTCCCTCTCCAAAATGTTGTGGACACGATTTGAGACATCCCTGACCCTGGCACCTTGTTTTTGAGGAGAATGACCACAGAAATGCTCTGCTCTAACTGCCTGTTTCCATTTCTCCTGACTATCACCCAGCTACTCGCCTCCTACAACTTTGGGGTGTCTACTTCCCTGTGACTTTGATCAGTTTTCTCCTCGCTCTCCCATACAAGCCAAAGGTCATCCGGTTGCTACTCCAGATCCCTAACACAGTCTTCAAGGAGCTGCAGCTGGAAGCATTTTATGCAGATGTAGTTCCCTGGGAGACTCTGGTAGAACACACCACAGCCATTTAAATAGTACAATAAGAGAGGGGGGAAAAAATCAAAAAGGAAACCTCTCCAGTTTCAGCACATTCTTTCTACAATAAGGGGTCCGAATCTGCTCACGATACTCCAAGTGAGGCCTCACCAGTGCTTTATAGAGTCTCAACATTACATTCTTGCTTTTGTATTTTTGTCCTCTTGAAATGAATGCTGACATTCCATTTGCCTTCCTCACCACAGACTCAACCTGCAAAGGAGTGAGTGGGCAGATGCATGGCAGATGCAGTTTAATGTGGACAAATGTGAGGTTATCCACTTTGGTGGTAAGAACAGGAAGGCAGATTATTATCTAAATGGAGTCAAGTTAGGAAAAGGGGAAGTACAATGAGATCTAGGTGTTCTTGTATATCAGTCACTGAAAGCAAGCATGCAAGTACAGCAGGCAGTGAAGAAAGCTAATGGCATGCTGGCCTTCATAACAAGGGGAATTGAGTATAAGAGGAGAGTGGTCCTTCTGCAGCTGTACAGGGCCCTGGTGAGACCACAGCTGGAGTATTGTGTGCAGTTTTGGTCTCCAAATTTGAGGAAGGACATTCTTGCTATTGAGGGAGTGCAGAGTAGGTTCACAAGGTTAATTCCCGGGATGGCGGAACCGTCATATGTTGAAAGATTGGAGTGACTGGGCTTGTATACTCTGGAATTTAGAAGGCTGAGAGGGGATCTTATTGAAACATATAAGATTATTAAGGGATTGGACACGCTGGAGGCAAGAAGCATGCTCCCGCTGATGGGTGAGTCCAGAACCAGAGGCCACAGTTTAAGAATAAGGGGTAGGCCATTTAGAACGGAGTTGAGGAAAAGCTTTTTCACCCAGAGAGTGGTGGATATGTGGAATGCTCTGCCCCAGAAGGCTGTGGAGGCCAAGTCTCTGGATGCTTTCAAAAAAGAGATGGATAGAGCTCTTAAAGATAGCGGAATCAAAGGTTATGGGGATAAGGCAGGAACTGGATACTGATAGTGGATGATCAGCCATGATCACAGTGAATGGCGGTGCTGGCTCGAAGGACCGAATGGCCTACTCCTGCACCTATTGTCTATTGTCTATTATTGTAAAGTAACCTTTAGGGAATCCTGCAGAAAGACTCCCAAGTCCCTTTGCACATCAGATCTCTGTATCTTCTCTCCATTGAGAAAACAGTCACCCCTTTCATTTCATCTACAACATGCGTGAACATACATTTAATGACACGGTATTTCATCTGCCATTTCTTTGCCCATTCTCCTAATCTGTCTAAGTCCTTCTGTAGCCTCTCTACTTCCTCAAAACTACTTGCGCTTTCACTTATTTTCACATTGTTTGCAACAAAACCATCAATTCCATCATCTAAATCTTTGACATATACTGTAAAATGAATCGGTCCCAACACAGACCCCTATGGAACACCTCTAATTGCCGGCATCCAGTCAGAAAAGGGCAACACACACAAAACGCTGCAGGAACTCAGCAGGTCAGGCTGAGAACAGTCGACATTTCTGGCCGAAACCCTTCAGCACGACTGGAGAAAAAAGCTGAGTTGGGTGGGGGGATGGGAGGGAGAAACACAAAGTGATAGGTGAAACCTGGAGGGGGAAGGATGAAGTGAAGAGCAGGGAAGTTGATTGGTGAAAGAGACAGAAGGCCATGGACAAAAGAAAAGGGAGGAGGTGCACCAGAGGGAGGTGATGGGTGGGCAAGGAGATAATGTGAGAGGGGGAAAGGGAAGGCAAAATGATGAAGGAGGTGGGGTGGGGTCATTACCAGAAGTTTGAGAAATCAGTGCTCCCGCCATCATATTGGGGGCTACACAAATGTGTTGTTCCTCCAACCTAAGTGTGGCCTCATCATGACAGTGGAGGAGGCCATGGATGGACATATCAGAATGGGAATGGCAAATGAAATTAAAATAGGTTTACTGTGTTCAGTTCTGGTCACCTCACCACAGGAAGGATGTGGATACTATACAGAGAGTGCAGAAGAGATTTACAAGGATGATGCCTGGATTGGAGGGTGTACCTTATGAGAATAGGTTGAGTATACTTGGCCTTTTCTCCTTGGAGTGGCAGAGGTTGAGAGGTGACCTGATAGAGGTGTATATGATGAGAGGCATTGATCGTGTGGGCAGCCAGAGGCTTTTTCCCAGGGCTGAAATGGCTAACACAAGGGGACATAGTTTTAAGGTGCTTGGAAATAGGTACTGAGGCTTCTGGTTTCTGGAGTAGGTTACATGGTCGGCACAACATTGTGGGCTGAAGGGCCTATAATGTGCTGTAGATCTTTATGTCTACGTGTCATTGGGAGATCCCACTTTTCTGACAGACAGAGCATAGGTGTTTGGCGAAGCGGTCTCTCAACCTACTTCTACCGATGTACAAGAGGCCATAGGAGAACCAAACACAGTATATGACACCAGCAGACTCACAGGTGACGTTTCACCTCACCTTGAAGGACTGTTTAGAGCCTGAACTGTAGTGAGGGAGGAGGTATAGAGGCAGGTGAAGCACTTGTTCCGCTTGCAAGAATAAGTGCCAGGAGGGAGATCAGTGGGGAGGGATGAATGGACAAGGGAGTTGTGTAGGGAGCAATCCCACGGAAACCAGAAGTGGGGGGAGAGGGAAAGATGGTGGAATCCCGTTGAAGGTGGCAGAAGTTTTGGAGAATGATGTGCTGGAAGCGGAGGCTGGTGGGGTGGTAGGTGGGGACAAGAAGACAAGAACCCTATCCCTGGTGGGATGGCGGGAGGATGGCATAAGGGCAGACGTGCATGAAATAGAAAAGATATGGTTGAGGGCAGCATTGACGATGGAGGAAAGGAAGCCCCTTTCTTTGAAAAAGGAGGATATCTCCTTTGTTCTAGAATGGAAAAGCCTTATCCTGAGTGCAGATGTGGCAGAGATGGAGGAATTGAGAGAAGTGAATGGTGTTTTTACAAGTAGCAAGGTGGAATGAGGTGTAGCCCGGGTAGCTGTGAGAGTCCATGGGTTTGTAATAGACATTGGTGGATAAGCTGTCTCCAGAGATAAAGAAACAGTGAGATTATGAAAGGGGAGGGAGATGTCAGAAATGGACCAGGTAAATTTGAGGGCAGGGTGAAAGTTGGAGGTAAAGTGGATGAAGTCGGCAAGTTCAGCACGGGTGCAGGAAGCAGCGCTGATGCAGTCATCGGTGTAGCTTAGGAAAAGTGTGGGACAGACACCATTGTAGGCCTGGAACACTGACTGCTCCAAGTAGCCGACAAACAGTTAGGCATAGCTGGGGCCCGTGTGAGTGCCCATGGCTACACCTTTTGCTTGAAGGAAGTGAGAGGACCCAAAGGAGAAATTATCTAGAGTGAAGACAATTTCCGCTAGATGGAGGAGAGTGGTGGTGGAGGGAAACTAGTTGGGTCTGGTGTCTAGAAAAACACAGCAGGCTTTGAGGCCTTCCTGGTTGGGGATAGAGGTGTATGGGGATTGGACATCCATAGTAAAGATAAGATGAAGGGGGCTAGGGATCCTGAAATCCTTGAGAAGATCCAGAGCATGTGAAGTGTTATGGATGTAGGTAGGAAGGGACTGAACTAAAGGGGATGAAACAGAGTTGAGGTATGACTGAACTGGGGGGGGGGGGATCAGAAAAAGCTCCCTTTATTCCCACTCTTTGACTCCTGCCAATCAGCCACTGCTTTATTCCTGTTAGAATCTTCCCTTCAATCCCATGTGCTTGTAGCTTGTTAAGTAGCCTCATGTGTGGCACCTTGACAAAGACCTTCTGAAAATCCAAATACACAACATCAACTGACTCTCCTTTGTCTACCCTGCTTGTTACTTCGTCAAAGAATTCCAACAGATTTGTCAGCCAAAATTTTCCCTTCAGGAAACTATGCTGACTATGGCCCATTTTATCATGTGCTTCCAAGTACCCTGAGACCTCTTCAGCCACCCTTTTCGGAACTGTTGAATGTACACCATCTGGTCCAGGTGATCTCCCTACCTTTAGACCTTTCAGTTTCCTGAAAGCCTTCTCTCTGCTTATGGTAACTTCACACAGTTCATGCCCCCCGACATGTGGAAACTTCAACCGTACTGCTAGTGCCTTCCACAGTGAAGACTGATGCAAAATACTTATTCCATTTGTCCACTATTTCATTGTCCCCCATTACTACCTCTCCAGCATCGTTTACCAGCCATCCAATATCCACTCTCACCTCTCTTTTACACTTTTTCAATCTGAAGAAACTTTTGGTATCCTCTTTAATATTATTGGCTTGCTTACTTTTATATTCCATCTTTACCTTCTTAATGATTTTCTTTTAGTTGCTTTCTGTTCATTTTAAAAGCTTTCTAATCCTCTAATTTCCTAATAATCCGTGCTCTATTATATGCCCTCTCTTTGGTCTTTATGTTGGTTTTGACTTCCCTTGCTAGCCATAGTTGTGTCATCTTTCCCTTAGAACACCTCTTTGAGATGTGTATATCCTGTGCCTTCCGAATTGCTCCCAGATATTCAATCCATTGCTGCTCTGCTGTCATCCCTGCCTGTGTTTTTTTTCCAATCATTTCTGGCCAGCTCCTCTCTAATGCCTCTGTAATTCCCTTTACTCCATTGTAATACTGCTAAATCTAACTTTAGCTTCTCCTTCTCAAATTTCAGAGTGAATTCGATCATATTATGATCACTTTCCCCTTCATGCTTCTTTTCCCTTAAGCTCTCTAATCAATTCTGGTTCACTGTACGACACCCAATCCAGAATAGCAGACCTTCTTGTGGACTGGATCACGAGCTGCTCTAAGAAGCCATCTCGCAGGCATTCTAGAATTTCTCCATCCTGTAATCTAGCACCAAACTGTTTTTCCGAGTCTACCTGCATATTGAAGTCCGCCATGACTACTGCAATATTGCCCTTTGGCATGCATTTTAATTAGCGTTGTTGGGGGCCTGAAACAACCGCCATGAGGTCTTTTTACCTTTGTAGTTCCTTAGCTCTCTCCATAATGATTGAACACCTTCAGACCTATGTCACCTCTTTCTAATGATTTGATTTAATTTTTTTACCAAAAAGGACAACACCACTCCCTCTGATTTCATGCCTGTCTTTTTGATATAATGTGTGTCTTTGGACATTAAGCTCTTACCCATAATCTTCTTTCAACCATGATTCAGTGATGCCCACAACATCATACCCGCCAATCTGCAACTGTGCTGCAAGTTCCTCTACCTTATTCCGTATACTGTGCACATTCAGACACAACTCCTTCAGTCCTGTATTCACCCTTTTTGATTTTGTCTGCCTTTTGCAACGCAACTCGTCTTGCAGACGGCAACTTTGCCCTATCAACAGCCTCTCCTTACGACATGATGCCTCTGTTTTTAAACCAGCTGTCTCATCTTCAGTACTATTATCCACCTTTCCTACGATACTCTTGCATTTAAATATAGGCTGCTCAGAACACTAATCACACCAGGTTCAACCTTTTGATTTGTAAATTTGTCTGACATCTTACTGACATCTGCCTCCATAACCTCTCCACTAACTATTTTGGCACTCTGGTTCCCATCCCCCTTCAACTGTAGTTTAAATCCCACCGTGCAGCATTAGCAAACCATCCTGCTAGGATGTTAATTCCTCTCCAGTTCAGGTGCAAACTGTCATTTCTAGGAAGGTCCCACCTTCCCTAGAAGAAAGCCCATTGATTCAAAAATCTTATGCCCTCCCTCCTACATCAACACTTAGCCATGTATTAAACTATAACAGAAACATAGAAACATGGAAAGCCTACAGCACAATACAGGCCCTTCAGCCCACAAAGTTGTGCTGAATATGTCCTTACCTTAGAAATTACCTAGGGTTACCCATAGCCTTCTATTTTTCTAAGCTCCATGTACCGGTCCAAGAGTCTCCGAAAAGCCCATTCCACGCACTCACCACTCTCTGCGTAAAAAACTTACCCCTGACATCTCCTCTGTACCTACTTCCCAGCAACTTAAAACTGTGCCCTCTTATGCTAGCCATTTCAGCCCTGGGAAAAAGCCTCTGACTATCCACATCCTTTGTCGCTCTAAGGAGAAAAGGCTGAGTTCACTCAACCTATCTCATAAGGCATGCTCCCCAAACCAGGCAACATCCTTGTAACTCTCCTCTGCACCCTTTATATGGTTTCCACATCCTTCCTGTAATGAGGCGACCAGAACTGAGCACAGTACTCTAAGTGGGGTCTGACCAGGGTCCTATAGAGCTGCAACGTTACCTCTTGGCTCTTAAACTCAATCCCATGATTGATGAAGGCCAATGCACCGTATGACTTCTTAAACATAGAGTCAACCTGCACAGCAGCTTTGAGTGTCCTATGGACCCAGACTCCAAGATCCCTTTGATCCTCTACACTGCCAAAGGTCTTACCTTTAATGCTATATTCTGCCATCATATTTGACCTACCAAAATGAATCGCCTCACACTTAACTGGGTTGAACTCCATCTGCCACTTCTCAGGCCAGTTTTGCATCCTAACAACGTCCCATTGTAACCTCTGACAGCCCTCCACACGATCCACAACTCCCCCAACATCTGTGTCATCGGCAAATTTACTAACCCATCTCTCCACTTCCTCATCCAGGTTATTTATAAAAATCACGAAGAGTAGGGATCGCAGAACAGATCCCTGAGGCACACCACTGGTCACCAACCTCCATGCAGAATATGACTCGTCTAGAACTACTCTTTGCCTTCTGTGGGCAAGCCAGTTCTGGATCCACAAAGCAATGTCCCCTTGGATCCCATGCCTCCTTACTTTCTCAATAAGCCTTGCATGGGGTACCTTATCAAATGCCTTGCTGAAATCCATATACACCACATCTACTGCTCTTCCTTCATCAATGTGTTTAGTCACATCCTCAAAAAATTCAATCAGGTTCTTAAGGCATGACCTGCCTTTGACAAAGCTATGCTGACTATTCCTAATCATATTATGCCTCTCTAGATGTTCATAAATCCTACCTCTCAGGATCTTCTCCATCAACTTAGCAACCACTGAAGTAAGACTCACTGCCCTATAATTTCCTGGGCTATCCCTACTCCCTTTCTTGAATAAGTGAATTACATCCACAACCCTCCAATTTCTTCCGTATGTTTCCCTGAGACCATCTGTTTCCAATTTATGCTTCTAAGTTCCTGCTTGATAGCTTCGTATTTCCCCTTACTCCAATTAAATGCTTTCCTAACTTGTCTGTTCCTATCCATCTCCAATTGTGTGGTAATGGAGATAGAATTGTGATCACTATCTCCAAAATGCTCTCCCACTGAAAGATCTGACACCTGACCAGGTTCATTTCCCAATACCAGATCAAGTACAGTCTCTCCTCTTGTAGACTTATCTACATATTGTGACAAGAAGCCTTCTTGAACACACCTAACAAACTCCACCCCATCTGAACCCCTCACTCTAGGGAGATGCCAATCAATATTTGGGGATTTAAAATCTCCCACCACAACAACCCTGTTATCATTACACCTTTCCAGAATTTGTCTCCCTATTTGCTCCTCGATGACCCTGTTATTATTGTGTGGTCTATAAAAACACCCCGTAGAGTTATTGACCTCTTCCTGTTCCTAACTTCCATCCACGGAGACTCCGTAGAGAATCCCTTCATAACTTCCTCCTTTTTTGCAGCCGTGACACTATCTCTGATCAACAGTGTCATGCCCTCACCACTTTTGTCTCCCTCCCTGTCCTTTCTGAAACATCTAAAGCCTGGCACTCAAGGTAACCATTCCTGCCCCTGAGCCATCCCAGTCTCTGTAATGGCCACAACATCATAGCTCCTAGTTATGGCCTCACTAGCTCGTGACACAGGAAGCAATCCTGAGATCACAACCCTGGAAGCCTTGTCCTTTAATATTAGTACCTAACTTCCCTAATTCCCTATGGAGAACTTCATCACTCTTCCTACCTACATGGACCATGAATTCTGGCTGCTTCTTCTCTTGGCTCACAAATGCTAATGACCAGCCACCAGATGTCAAGCGGCTTACTACCACCTCGCTGAACAAAATCATCTTCAAACCTAAAGACATCAGGAAAATTATGAAACAGCTTCAGCCTGATAAAGCATCTGGCCCTGACCAGATTCCAACTAGGGTCTTAAAGGAATGCAGTGCAGAACCTGCAAGTCCTCTCTGCCGTATCTTCCAGCTACGCTTCTCAAGTGGTGTGTTCCCAGAACAATGGAAAATATCATCAGTAACACCAGTACACAAGCGGGATTCCAGAGCCGATCCTACAAATTACTGCCCCATATCCTTACTCAGTGTCATCAGCAAGGTAATAGAAGCAGCAGTCCACAGACAAGTTCAGAACTACCTACTCCGTAACAACTTAATTCCAAGTAGGCAGTATGGATTTAGACCTGATCACAGTATAGCCGATCTCCTCACCACCTTATCTCAACCATGGAACACCTTCTTACACAAAGGTGGAGAAGTGTGTGTCATAGCCCTGGATATCAAAGGAGCATTTGACAAGGTCTGGCATAATGGACTCTGTGTTAAGCTGAGATCCAAAGGAAGATCTGGAAAGCTGCTTAGATGACTGCAGAGCTACCTTCATGGACGGACCATCAAAGTTGTTATCTTTGGTCAGGCTTCTGATTCTTCAACCATCAATGCATCTGTACCACAGGGTTCAATACTTGGGCCACTTCTGTTTTCCATCTTTATTGACGACTTGGTTGATGCCTGCAGTAACGAGCTGTACCTGTACGCTGACGACTCTGCACTATTTGCACCAATTAGAGCAGGTGAGAGTAATACAGTGGCAGGAGGCCTGAATAGGGATTTTGACAGGATGAAAGCCTGGGCAGGCTTTCAAACCCACCCCCGACAGCGTCCAAAGTGATATACCTGTTGTTGAGGGGGATAGCCACGGGGTACTCTACAATGTCTCCTTAACCCCTTTTCCCTTTCTGACTGTCACCCCATTTCCTGTGTCCTGCACCTTGAGTGTAACTACCTCTCTATATGTTCTATGATCACCCAGCATCAGCTGCAGTGGCTGGGGCATGTAATAAGGATGCCCCCATGTAGGCTACCCCGCTGAGTGTCATACAGCCAGCTACATCATGGTCGACACTCAGCTGGCGGGCCGAAGAAGTGCTATAAGGTTCAGATGAAGAATGCTTTAAGAAAGTGCAAGATCAGACCCGAGGACCTGGAGGATGTTGCTGCTGACCGTACCACTTGGCAACAACTGCGTAGGGACGGAGTTCGTATTCTGGTGATGCAAAGAACAACCAGAAGACAGCAGAAAAGAGCCAGGAGAAATGCAGCCATGTTGCCACGACTACCACCATCACTACCACATATACATGTTCCACCTGCAGTAGAGCTTGTGGGTCCAGGATAGGATGGTATAGTCATCAAAGATCTCACCGTTAAAGGAGTGGACATCGTCATCGGATTTCGATGGACAACCGAAGAGAGAGATATGTTCTATCACAGCTTCAGCCCCCGAATGATCAGGAGTTCATCCAGTTCCAACTCCAACTCACTAACACAGTTTGTTAGAAGCTGCAGCTGGATGTATTTCTCACAGTTACAGTGGTAAGGAATACTGGAGGTGTCCTAGCTTTCCCACATCCCACAAGAGAAGCATTTCACTATCCTGCCTGTCATCCCTACTGTCCGAGCTGAGTAGATATAAATAAGAGAAGGAAAAAACTTGAGCTTTTCCTTCCTTTGCTTTCTCTGAGTAAAGCCTCTCTTTGTTGAAGCCTCAAAGAGCTAAAGCATTCAGATCACCACTCTGACTCTGTCTGCTCAGACGAATGCTTCTGCACTTGCCCCTGTATACCCTGTTTACGTTCCAACGTCTGGTGTTATTTCACTTACTGATTTCTGCATGTTATGTGTGTGGGGAAAGGCTATATCTATTAAGTAAGTTGTTCTTGCTTGTTTGTCCTGTAATAATATACCCAGACGGTTATTATGGATTGTCCTATCTGTAATAACGGATCAGTCCTAACATAACTTGTGGTATTCTGACTCTGAAACTGCATCAGGCTTGTATTTATAGTGAGGTATGATTCCTTTTATGAGTTTACATTTTAAGACAAGATTTTTGTGAATGATGCTTACCACTTGATTGTGTCTGTATAGGTAATCGAATTGATTTAAACTGCTACAGGATCTTGTAATGTGTTGGATTGTTTCTGGTATTACTTCTCATTTTCTACATTTATCATACTGGTTTTGTTGGTCTTTTATTATGTATTCTTGATCATTTTTTGTCTTAACCAACTGGTCCTGTATTGTCACAAGGTACCCTCCTGTTTCTGGGAAGATGTCTCCAACTCTGAGCCAGCTTTTGATACTTCCTTGTTGACATCTAGACTGCTCAGATCATGGGGATCTCTTCTATGCAGGGTCATGCTCTTAGAAACATAGAAAACCTACAACACAATGCAGACCCTTCGGCCCACAAAGCTGTGCTGAATATGTCCTTACCTTAGAAATTACCTAGGGTTACCCATTACCCTCTATTTTTCTAAGCTCCATGTTCCTGTCCAGGAGTCTCTTAAAAGATCCTATCGTATCCGCCTCCACCACCGCCGCTGGCAGCCCACTCCACGCACTCACCATTCTCTGCGTAAAAAACTTACCCCTGACATCTCCTCTGTACCTACTTCCAAGCACCTTAAAACTGTGCCCTCTCGTGCTAGCCATTTCAGCCCTGGGAAAAAATCCTCTGACTATCCACACGATCAATGCCCCTCATCATCTTATACACCTCTATCAGGTCACCTCTCGTCCTCCATCGCTCTAAGAAGAAAAGGCCAAGTTCACTTAACCTGTTTTCATAAGGCACGCTCCCCAATCCAGGCAACATCTTCCATCAGTTAACTTTTTTTAATAGTGATCATTTCTTCATTTTTCTGGGCCGTGCTCTCATTTAAGTTTAGTGGTGTGTACTTATTAGAATTACATATTGCTTGCATGGAGTGCCGAATCCTGTTTTCACTGACGAAAATATATTCTTACAAGTTGTATCTGACTGTTGTGTAGACTTTTGATGTCTGTTATTCCTCTTCCCCCTTCTGTCCCAGGTAGTGTTAATCTAAGTGCATTCAAGTGTACATAATGCTTTCTGAAGTTTGTCTTATTTTTCTTTGTAAGTTTTCCAGATCGCTTTCAGACCAAGTTACTCTGTAAAATGAATATGTCAAAAGTGTTTATTGCCTTTGTTACATTTTTACTTTTGACAACACACACAAAATGCTGGAGGAACTCAGCAGGCCAGGCAGCATCTACCAGCAAGAAGTACAGTTGACATTTCGGGCCATGACCCTTTGGCAGGACTGGAACAAAAAAGTTGCCTCCACTTCCACCCTGCCCTCAAATTTACATAGTCCATTTCTGACACCTCCCTCCCCTTTCTCAATCTCTCTGTCACTTTCACAGCTTATCTACTGATGTCTATTATAAACCCAAAGACCCTAACAGCCACCTGGACTATACCTCTTCCCACCCTGTTACTTGTTAAAACACCATCCCCTTCTCTCAATTCCTCTGTCTCCTTTGTATCTCCTCTCAGGATAAGGCTTTTTATTCTAGAACAAAGGAGATGTCCTCCTTTTTCAAAGAAAGGGGCTTCCCTTCCTCCACCATCAACACTGCCCTCAACTGCATCTCTTTCATTCCATGCACGTCTGCTCTTACCCCATCCTCCCTCCACCCTATCAGGGATAGGGTTCCTCTTGTCTTCACCTACCATCTCAACAGCCTCCGCATCCAGCACGTAATTCTCTGGAAATTCTGCCATCTCCAACGGGATCCCACCACCAAACACATCTTTCCCTCCCCCCCCACCACTTTCTGGATTCCACAGGGATCACTCCCTATGCGGCTCCATCGTCCATTTGTCCCTCCCCACTGATCTCCCTCCTGGTACTTATCATTGCAAGTGGAACAAGTGCTACACCTACCCCTACACCTCCTCCCTCACTACCATCCATGGCCCCAAGCAGTCCTTCCCAGGTGAGGAAACACTTCACCCGTGAGTCTGTTGGAGTCATATTCTGTGCCCGGTACTCCAGGTGTGGCCTCCTGTATATTGATGAGACCCGACATAGATTGGGAGACAGTTTTGCTGAGCACCTACCCCCCATCTGCCAGAAAAGCGGGATCTCCCAGTGGCCATCCATTTTAATTCCACTTCCCATTCCCATTCTGATATGCCCATCCATGGCTTCCTCTACTATTGCGATGAAGCCGTGCTCAAATTGGAGGAACAGCACCTTATATTCCGTCTGGATAGCCTCCAACCCCATGGTAAGAACATAGATTTCTTGAACTTCTGTAATAGACCCCCCTCACTTCAACATTCCCCATCCTCTTTTCCTTCTCTCACCTTATCTCCTTGCCTGATAATCGCCTCCCTCTGGCGGTCCTCCCCCCTTTTCTTTCTTCCATGGCCTTCTGTTCTCTCCTATCGGACTCGCCCTTCTCCATCCCTGTCTCTGTCTCACTAATCAACTTCCCAGCTCTTTACTTCATCCCTCCCCCTCCTTGTTTCACATATCACCTTGTGCTTCTCCCTCCTCTCCTCCCCCCGCTTTTTAAATCTACTCCTCATCCTTTTTTCTCCAGTCCTGTTGAAGGGCTTCGGCCTGGAACATCGACTGTACTTTTGTCCATAGACACTGCCTGGCCCGCTGAGTTCCTCCAGCATTTTGTGTGTGTTGTTTGGATTTCCAACATCTGCAGATTCTCTCTTGTTTGTGATTTTTTTTTTACCGTTGAGCCCTGTTTGGCAGATCTTCTGAAGCCTTGAAGTAAGTTCCGTCAAAAGTCAATAATAATAATAATACATCTGATGGATGAACAATTATTATTATTAACAAGAAAATTTAGAGTAAAACTAAGGAAGGGGGAGGGGGGAGGGAACGTCGACTCAGACCATGAGAGGCCTGCGTCGGGCATTTTCATGTCTTACAAGGCGCAGATTGGAAGTCTGTGTGGGGCACCACTCCTCGCACAGAATAGAGCAATGTGTGAGTAAGTGCCTAGCTCAAGGGTACAAACACGCTGCCACAGCTGAGGCAATAAACTAAGGAAATACAAGGTTTACAAGATAGGATCACCCTGACAAAAGCACTGTAGAGTTTATAGATTCATTAAAACAAAAGCTTGGTGCAGGCGAAGCCAGACTAAATAGATACATGAAATGCAACGGGGAAAGGAAACAATTATCAGTTCAGTAACGATAAAAAAAAGTTTATACAGGACATTGAAACTAAGTTCGATACACCATAATGTCACCAAACTTAGCACAGAGTTACCAACAGACACACAGGTAATGAACTTCTGTTCTAAAATCGAGTCAAACAGGGCAATGCACAATCAAGGAGTAAGCTGCATTAGGGAGGAAAAAGAACATATTCATACAATAGAAGACATGCAGACACCAGAAGTTACAATGGATATGCCAAAAGCAGTTATAAAAAAATACCTACAACTGGAAAAATACTGGTAGTGATAATATTCATAATTTTAGGCAAAAAAATTAACTTGCCTTCATCTGCATCTATTAATACTTCCAATAATTTTATTAAAAATCCTGAAAAAAGTACCTGAATTTTTGACAGAAGTTAAAGTATATCTCTTAACTGAAGGAGAAATCAGAAATGAACTATCAAAATATCGTCCTACTACTTGTTTAGACCAGAAGACAGTAGACTTTATGCAAGACTCCCAGAGGGTTAATTTACAGGTTGTGTCTGTGGTAAAGATGGCAAATACAATGTTGACATTCATTTCAAGGAGAACAGAATATAAAAGTAAGGAGATAATGCTGTATAAGTCAGGCTGTACTTGAAGTACTGTTGACAGTTTTGGGCCCCATATCTATATTGACTGTTCAGTTGTATACCTTACTGTACATACTATTTATTAAAAATTACTATAATTTGGCACATTGTACATTCAGACGGAGATGTAATGTAAAGATTTTTACTCCTCACATATGTGAAAGCTGTAAGAAATAAAGTCAATTCAATATAAAAGCAAGGAGATCATGCTGAGCCTTTATAAGACACTAGTCAGGCTGCACTTGGAGTATTGTCAACAGTACTGGGCCCCATATCTCACAAAGGATGTGTTGTCATTGGAGAGTCCAGAGGAGATTTATGAGGATGATTCCCAGAATGAAGGGGTTAACATATGAGGAGTGTTTGGCAGTTTTGGGCCTGTACTCACTGGTATTTAGAAGAATCTCCTATCGAGTGTTGAAAGGACTCGATAGGGTCGATGTGGAGATGATGTTTCCTTTGGTGGGGGTAATAAGAACTAGAGGGCACAGCCTCAAAATTGAGGGGTGACCTTTTAGAACGGAGGTAAGGAGGACTTTTTTTTAGCCAGCGAGTGGTGAATCTGTGGAATGCCCTGCCACAGACTGTTGTGGAGGCCAAGTCGTGCGTATATTTAAGGCGGAAGTAGGTAGTTTCATAATTGGTCGGAATATTGTGAGAGGGCAGGTGTATGGGGTTGAGTGTGATCCGGTATCAGCCATGATTGAACGGCGGAGCAGACTCGATGGGTTGAATGGCCTAATTCTGCTCCTGTGTCTTATGGTCTTAAGTCCAAGCAGACTTCTTTCATATTGTTATATTGATTATCAAAAAGCATTTGGTTCTGTCCAACGTTCATGGTTAACGGAAGTTCAGCTACAACCAAAATTTGTGAAATTCCTAAACCATATAATGAAGAATTGGCATACTATAATCACCTTACCTGTTAACAACCAAAAAAGAACAATCACCATTATTAAAATAAACCAAACCAAGATCGAGGCACAACTACCCAGGCGTGTGGACGTCAACGAGTTAGCGGGCAGCAAACTTTAAAAAGAAGACAGGTGTAGGAATAGAATGACATGGACGGTAAATGCGTGGCTGAGGGATTGGAGCAGGGGGCAGGGATTCAGATTTCTGGATCATTGGGATCTCGTGGGGCAGGTGTGACCTGTACAAAAGGGAGGGGATGCACTTGAATCGGAGGGGGATCAATATCCTGGCGGGAAGGTTTGCTCAGGCAACTGGGGAGAGTTTAAATGAGAATTGCTGGGGGGTGGGAACCAAACTGAAGAGACGGAGGAAGGGGCAGTTGGCTCACAAATAGAGAAAGCTTGGGGTCAGTGCAAGAGGGAGGATAGGCAGGTGATAGAGAAGGGATGCATTCAGACCGAAGGTTTGAGATGTGTCTATTTTAATGCAAGGAGTATCATGAACAAAGCAGATGAGCTTAGAGCGTGGATCAGTATTTGGAGCTATGATGTTGTGGCCATTACAGAGACTTGGATGGTGCAGGAGCAGGAATGGCTACTTCAAGTGCCAGGCTTTAGATATTTCAGAAAGGACAGGGAGGGAGGCAAAAGAGGTGGGGGACGTGGCACTGTTGATCAGAGATAGTGTCAGGGCTGCAGAAAAGGAGGAAGCCATGGAGGGGTTGTCTACAGAGTTTCTGTGGGTGGAAGTTAGGAACAGAAAGAGGTCAATAACTCCACAGGGTGTTTTTTATAGACCACCCAATAGTAACAGGGACATCGAGGAGCAGATAGGGAGACAGATTCTGGAAAGGTGTAATAATAACAGGGTTGTTATGGTGGGAGATTTTAATTTCCCCAATATTGATTGGCATCTCCCTAGAGCGAGGGGTTAAGATGGGGTGGAGTTTGTTGGGTGTGTTCAGGAAGGTTTCTTGACACAATATGTAGATAAGCCTGCAAGAGAAGAGGCTGTACTTGATCTGGTATTGGGAAATAAACCTGGTTAGGTGTCAGATCTCTCAGTGGGAGAGCATTTTGGAGATAGCGATCACAATTCTATCTCCTTTACCATAGCATTGGAGAGGTAGGAACAGACAAGTTAGGAAAACATTTAATTGGAGTAAGGGTTAATATGAAGCCATCAGGCAGGAACTTGGAAGCATTAATTGGGAGCAGATGTTCTCAGGGAAATGTATGGCAAAAATGTGGCAAATGTTCAGGGGATATTTGCGTGGGGTTCTGCATTTGTATGTTCCAATGAGACAAGGAAAGGATGGTAGGGTACAGGAACCATGACGTACAAAGGCGGTTATAAATCTAGTCAAGAAGAAAAGAAAAGCTTCTGAAAGGTTCAAAAAACTAGTTGATGATAGAGATCTAGAAAATTATAAGGCTAGCAGGAAAGAATTTAAGAATGAAATTAGGTGAGCCAGAAGGGGCCATGAGAAGGCCTTGGTGGACAGGATTAAGGAAAACCCCAAGGCATTCTACAAGTATGTGAAGAACAAGACAATAAGTCGTGAGAGAATAGGACCAATGAAGTGTGACAGTGTAGGAGTGTGTATAGAACTGGAGGAGGTAGCAGAGGTGCTTGATGAATACTGTGCTTCAGTACTCACTATGGGAAAAGACCTCAGCTATTGTAGGGATGACTTACAGCAAAGAAAGAGGATGAGCTGGAGCTTTTGGAAAGCATCAAGTTAGATTAGTCTCCGGGACTGGATGAAATGTACCCCAGGCTGCTGTGGGAGTCAAGGGAGGAGATTGCTGAGCCTCTAGTGATGATCTTTGAATCATCAATGGGGATGGGAGAGGTTCTGGAGGATTGGAGGGTTGCAGATGTTGCTCCCTTATTCAAGAAAGGGAGTAGCGGTAGCCCAGGAAATTATAGACCAGTGTATCTTACTTCAGTGGTTTTAAGTTGATGGAAAAGATCCTTAGAGACAGGATTTATGAACATTTGGAGGGGCATAATTTGATTAGGAATAGTCAGCATGGCTTTGTCAAAGGGAGGTCGTGCCTTGCTTGCCTGATTGAATTTTTTGATAATGTGACTAAACACATTGATAAAGGTAGAACAGTAGATGTAGTGTATATGGATTTCAGCAAGGCATTTGATAAGGTACACCATGCAAGGCTTATTGAGAAAGTAAGGAGGCATGGGATCCAAGGGGACATTGCTTTGTGGATCCAGAATTGGCTTGCCCACAGAAGGCAAAGAGTGGGTTTAAAGCTGGACAAAACCTTAGTGGTCTTAGAGACTCATTCTGGAAAATAGAAACATAGAAAACCTACAACACAGTACAGGCCCTTCGGCCCACAAAGATGTGCCAAACATGTCCTTACCTTAGAAATTACCTAGGGTTACCCATAGCCCTCTATTTTTCTCAGCTCCATATACATGTCCGGGAGTCTCTTAAAAGACCCTATTGTATCCGCCTCCACCACCGGCAGCCCATTCCACACACTCACCATACTCTGCGTAAAAAACTTACCCCTGACATCCCCTCTGTACCTACTTCCAAACACCTTAAAACTGTGCCCTCTTATGTAGCCATTTCAGCCCTGGGATAAAGCCTCTGACTATCCACACGATCAATGCCTATCACCATCTTATACACCTCTATCAGGTCACCTCTGCTGCTCCAGGGAAAAAAGGCCGAGTTAACTCAACTTATTCTCGTAAGGCATGCTCCCCAATCCAGGCAAAATCCTTGTAAATCTCCCCTGTACCCTTTCTATGGTTTCCACATCTTTCCTGTAGTGAGGTGACTAGAACTGAGCACAGTACTCCAAGTGGGGTCTGACCAGGGTCCTATAAAGCTGTAACATTACCTCTCAGCTCTTGAACTCAGTCGCAAGACTGATGAAGGCCAAAGGACTCAGACCCCAAGATCCCTCTGATCCTCCACAATGCCAAGAGTCTTACCATTAATACTGTATTCTGCCATCATAGTTGACCTACCAAAATGAACCACCTCACACTTATCTGGGTTGAACTCCATCTGCCACTTCTCAGCCCAGTTTTGCATCCTAACGATGTCCCATTGTAACCTCTGACAGCCCTCCACACTATCCACAATACCCTCAACCTTTGTGTCATCAGCAAATTTACAACCCTCTCTCCACTTCCTCATCCAGTTCACTTATAAGTATCATGAAGAGTATGGGTCCCATAAGAGATCTCTGAGGCACACCACTGGACACTGACCTCCATGCAGAATATGACCCGTCTACAACCACTCTTTGCCTTCTGTGGGCAAGCCAATTCTGGATCCACAAAGCAAGGTCCCCTTGGATCCCATGCCTCCTTATTTTCTCAATAAGCCTTGCATGGGGTACCTTATCAAATGCCTTGCTGAAATCCATATACACTACATCTACTGCTCTACCTTCATCAACATGTTTAGTCACATCCTCAAAAATATGAGGAATATTTGATGGCTGTGTAGTCTGTACTCGCTGGAATTTCGAAGGTTGAGAATGGATCTCATTGAAACCTTTAAGTGTTGAAAAGCCCAGACAGAGTAGCCATGGAAGGGATGTTTCCCATGGTGGGAGAACCTAGGACAAGAGGGCACAGCCTCAGGATACAGCGGAGAAATTTCTTTCACCTGAGAGTGGTGAATTAGTGGAATTTATTATTACAGGCATCTTGGAGACCAGGTCATTGTATGTACTTAAGGCCAAGCTTTATTGTTCTTGATTGGATATGGCATCATAGGAGAAATCTGGGGAGTGGGGCTGAGAAGGGGAAAAAAGGCTGAACGGTAGAGCAGACTCAATGAGCCAATTGGCCTAATTCCTCTTCTATGTCTTATGGTCTTACGTGCAGAACATTAAACACCAAGAAAGGTGCAATAGAGCTAGCAGAATTTAAAACAGAGCAGCAGGATAGATGAATACAAAACATATAAGAATTTGGGATATCAACAAGCAAAGAAAATAGATTATAGTGTAATAAAGAGAAAACCTTCAACAGAATTTACTTCAAAGCTTACGAAAATCTGCCAAACAGAGCTCAACAGTAAAAATATAAAAGCAATACTTTTACATCTAAATGTATTGGCGTGTGACCAAGTGGTTAAGGCGTTCGTCTAGTGATTTGAAGGTCACTAGTTCGAGCCTTGGCTGAGGCAGCGTGTTCTGTCCTTGAGCAAGGCACTTAACCACACATTGCTCTGCGATGATGCCGGTGCCAAGCTGTATGGGTCCTAATGCCCTTCCCTTGGACAACGTCAGTGTTGTGGAGAGGGGAGACTTGCAGCATGGGCAACTGCTGGTCTTCCATACAACCTTGCCCAGGCCTGCACCCTGGAAACTTTCCAAGGCTCAAATCCATGGTCTCATGAGACTAACGGATGCCTATTATAATTAATATTAAAATATTCTTTTGGCATTATAACTTGGTCTGAATCTGATCTGGAATATTTGCAAAGAAAAATAAGAACTGAAATGACAACTTTCAGTAAAGACTTTGTACACTTGAACACGCTTAGATTAACACTACCAAGGACAGCAGGGGGAAGAAGTTCTTTGTGGCAGTACAAGACCAGGTGGTCCAAGACACAAGAAATACATACATCATAAAAGACCAACAAATTCAAGATGATAAATGCAGAAAATGCCAAGAGAAACCAGAAACAATCCAACACTTTATGGGATCCTGCCACAGTTTAACTCAATCTGATTACTTACACAGACACAATCAAGTGACAAACATCATTCGCCAAAATCTTGCTTGAAAATACAAACTCATAAAATAAACCATACCTTACTATAAATACAAGCCTGATCCAGTTTTAGTGTCTGATAAAGTATGTTACAACCAATCCATTATTACAGATAGGACAATCCATAATAACCATCTGGATATAATATTACAGGATAAACAAGCAAGAACAAGTTACTTATTAAATATAAACAACAGGAATTCTGCAGATGCTGGAAATTCAAGCAACATAAATCAAAGTTGCTGGTGAACGCAGCAGGCCAGGCAGCATCTATAGGAAGAGGTGCAGTCGACGTTTCAGGCCGAGACCCTTCGTCCTGACGAAAGGTCTCGGCCTGAAACGTCGACTGCACCTCTTCCTATAGATGCTGCTTGGCCTGCTGCGTTCACCAGCAACTTTGATGTATGTTACTTATTAAATATACTCATTCCAAACATACATGATCTACAGAAATCGATAAGACCATCAGACATAGGAGCAGAATTAGGCCATCTGGCCCATCCAGTCTGCTCCACAATTCCATCATGGCTGATCTTTTCTTCTATCTCCTCCTCCTCCCTAGTTCCCGGCCTTCTCAGTTGAAGCTCGGTGGGCTTCACAGCTGAACAGGTGAGAAGACAGTTGAAACGTCTCAACCCAAGCAAGGCTGCAGGCCCGGAAGGTGTCAGTACCAGGGTGCTCAAAGCCTGTGCCCCTCAGCTACGTGGAGTACTTCGCCATATCTTCAACCTGAGCCTGAGTGTCCAGAGGGTTCCTGTACTGTGGAAGATGTCCTGCCTCGTCCCTGTTATGAAGACGCCGCGCCCCAGCGGCCTCAATGACTACAGACCAGTGGCATTGACCTCCCACATCATGAAGACCCTGGAGAGACTTGTTCTGGAGCTGCTCTGGCCTATGGTTAGGCCACACTTAGATCCCCTCCAGTTCGCCTACCAACCCCGACTAGGAGTTGAGGATGTCATCGTCTACCTGCTGAACCGTGTCTTCGCCCACCTGGACAAGACAGCGAGCACTGTGAGGGTCATGTTTTTTGACTTCTCCAGTGCGTTCAACACCATCCGCCCTGCTCTGCTGGGGGAGAAGCTGACAGCGATGCAGGTGGATGCTTTCCTGGTGTCATGGATTCTTGATTACCTGACAGGCAGACCACAGTACGTGTGCTTGCAACACTGTGTGTCCGACAGAGTGATCAGCAGCACTGGGGCTCCACAGAGGACTGTTTTGTCTCCCTTTCTCACCATTTACACTTCGGACTTCAACTACTGCATAGAGTCTCGTCATCTTCAGAAGTTTTCTAATGACTCTGCCATAGTTGGATGCATCAGCAAGGGAGATGAGTCTGAGTACAGGGCTACGGTAGGAAACTTTGTCACATGGTGTGAGCAGAATTATCTGCAGCTTAATGTGAAAAAGACTAAGGAGCTGATGGTAGACCTGAGGAGAGCTTAGGTACCGGTGACCCCTGTTTCCATCCAGGGGGTCAGTGTGGACATAGTGGAGGATTACAAATACCTGGGGATACGAATTGACAATAAACTGGACTGGTCAAGGAACACTGAGGCTGTCTACAAGAAGTGTCAGAGCCCTCTCTATTTCCTGAGGAGACTGAGGTCCTTTAACATCTGTCGGACGTTGCTGAGGATGTTCTATGAGTCTGTGGTGGCCAGTGCTATCACGTTTGCTGTTGTGTGCTAGGGCAGCAGGCTGAGGGTAGCAGACACCAACAGAATCAACAAACTCATTCGTAAGGCCAGTGATGTTGTGGGGATGGAACTGGACTCTCTGACGGTGGTGTCTGAAAAGAGGGTGCTGTCTAAGTTGCATGCCATCTTGGACAATGTCTCCCATCCATTACATAATGTACTGGTTGGGCACAGGAGTACATTCAGCCAGAGACTCATTCCACCGAGATGCAGCACTGAGCGTCATAGGAAGTCATTTCTGCCTGTGGCCATCAAACTTTACAACTCCTCCCTTGGAGGGTCAGACACCCTGAGCCAATAGGCTGGTCCTGGACTTATTTCCTGGTGTAATTTACATATTACTATTTAATTATTTATGGTTTTATTACTATTTATTATTTATGGTGCAACTGTAACGAAAACCAATTTCCCTCGGGATCAATAAAGTATGACTATGACTATTCTCCCCATAACCTTTGATGCCATATTCAATCAAGAACCTATCAATCTTTGCCTTAAATATACCCAACCACCTGGCCTCCACAGCTGCATGGGGCAACAAACTCCACAAATTCACCCCCTTTGGCTAAAAAAAAGTGTAAAAACAACAGAAAGGCTATGGAACATGAACAGGGTATACATTGTACCAATGGTAATTTCAGCAACTGGTATCATCCCAAAATCACTACCTTATAGCATTAAGCAGTTAGGCCTAAACAGCAAAATTTATGTAAATCTCCAGAAACCTCACTAGAATAGCTCAAAACTTCCCAGCAATTGAGAAATGAGTGTGCTTGGCTATGCCCGTACCTCAGATTTTACCAGCTTGAGGTGAAAAAAATAAATTAAATAATAGTAACTTATTTATAGAGCACTTTTCATACAGATGATGTTTTCATACAAAGTGATTTACAATGAGATAAAAATACAAATATGAAAATAAAATAAAAATAAACATGAAGACAAAAGACAGAAAGACGTTAAAAGCAAGGTTAAATAAATAGGTTTTGAGCTGGTGTTTAAAAGTGCCAACTGAGCCTGCATCCCTTATTGTTCCAGGTATTGAATTCCACGGCTTAGGAGCACAGTTCAGGAAAGCTGACCTGACAATCATCTTTTCAGGGAGATTGTTTAAATTTAAGAGGCTTGTGGAAGAAGACCTGAGAACTCGAGAAGGATTATAAAATGAAAGCGGTTCTGTGATGTACTCTGACCCCAGACCATTGAGAGCTTTTAATATCATGTCAGAGACCTGTAAGCAGTGATAGTCATTCACTGTAACCCCAGTGTGATGACTACCTGTACCACTGGACCCAGACTTCCAAGATCGAAAGAATGGATCCGCTCCAGTGTCTCTTTAAACACAGTCCCTTTTTACCACACAGGTTTCCTGTCATCGTCAGAAATGACAAACAACCACCAAGAGAACTGTAGGAATTATACTAATGCAGGATTTGACCCACAATATCAGTGATTCCTTCCCCCACTACAGATGTTCCTTGACCTGCTGAGTTCGTCCAGATTGGGTGTTGTCCCACACAGCTTCCTCTCCCAGGCCATGAGACTACTGAACTCCCTGCCACTGGATTCAAAAGGATGAAGGAGATCTTGTTGAAACTTATCGAATGTTGAAAGGGCTAGACAGAGTGGGTGTGGAGAGGATTTCTCCTATGGTGGTGGAGCCTAAGACCAGTGGACACAGCCTCAGAATAGAGAGTTGTCCATTTAGAAAGGAGATGGAGATATATTACTTTAGCCAGAGAGTGCTGAGGCTGTAGAATCCATTGCCACAGGCAGCTATAGAGGCCAAGTCACTGGGTATATTTAAGGCAGAGGTTGATAGAGCAACACTCTCAACACGCTGGAGGAACTCAGCAGGTCGGGCAGCATCCGTGGAAACGATGAGTCGACATTTCAGGCCGGAACCCTTCGTCAGGACTGTAGGGGAAGGGGCAGAGGCCCTATAAAGAAGGTGGGAGGAGGGTGGGAAGGAGAAGGCTGGTAGGTTCCAGGTGAAAAACCAGTAAGGGGAAAGATAAAGGGGTGGTGGAGGGGAGGCAGGGAGGTGATAGGCAGGAAAGGTGAAGAAAGAATAGGGGAAAACACAATGGGCAGTAGAAGGAGGCGGAACCAAGATGGAGGTGATAGGCAGCTGGGGGAGGGCGCAGAGTGACATGGGGATAGGGGAAGGGAGGGGGAGGGAATTACCGGAAGTTGGAGAATTCTACGTTCATACCGAGGGGCTGGAGACTACCTAGACTGTATATGAGGTGTTGCTCCTCCAACCTGAGTTTAGCCTCATCATGGCAGTAGAGGAGGCCATGTATGGACATATCTGAATGGGAGTGGGATTCGTTTCCACGGATGCTGCCCGACCTGCTGAGTTCCTCCAGCGTGTTGTGAGTGTTGCTTTGACCCCAGCATCTGCAGATTATTTTGTGTTTACGGTTAGAGGTTGATAGATTCTTGATTAGACAGGGCATGATGGCATACTAGGAGGCAAAACATAGAAACATAGAAAACCTACAACACAATACAGGCCCTTCGGCCCACAAACCTGTAGTGAACATGTCCTTACCTTAGAACTACCTGGGGTTACTCATAGCCCTCTATTTTTCTAAGCTCCATGTACCTACGTACCTAGAGTCTCTTAAAAGACCCTTTCGTTTCCGCCTCCACCACCACCGCCGGCAGCCCATTCCACGCACTCACCACTCTCTGCGTAAAAAACTTACCCTTGACAACTCCTCTGTACCTTCTTCCAAGCACCTTAAAACTGTGCCCTCACGTGCTATTTCACGAGCTATTTCAGCCCTGGGAAAAAGCCTCTGACTATCCACACGGTCAATGCCTCTCATTATCTTGTACACCTCTATCAGGTTACGTCTCATCCTTCGTCGCTCCAAGGAGAAAAGGCCAAGTTCACTCAACCTATTCTCATAAGGCATGCTTCCCAATCCAGGGAACATCCTTGTAAATCTTCTCTGCACCCTTTCTATGTTTTCCATGTCCTTCCTTTAGTGAAGTGACCAGAACTGAGCAAGTGGGGTCTGACCAGGGTCCTATATAGCTGCAACATTACCTCTCGGCTCTTAAACTCAATCCCATGGTTGATGAAGGCCAATGCACCGTATGCCTTCTTAACCACAGAGTCAACCTGCACAGCAGCCTCGAGTGTCCTATGGACTTCAACCCCAAGATCCCTCTGATCCTCCGCACTGCCAAGGGTCTTAGCAATAATACTATATTCTGTCATCACATTTGACTTACCAAAATGAACCACCTCACACTTATCTGGGTTGAACTCCACCTGCCACTTCTCAGCCCAGTTTTGCATACTATCAATGTTCCGTGGTAACCTCTGACAGCCCTCCACACTATCCACAACACCTCCAACCTTTGTGTCATCAGCAAACTTACTAATTTGCTGATGACACAAACATTGGGGCTGGGAGTGAAAATAGATCAGCTATGATGAAATGGTGAAGAGATAGAAAATAACAAATAGAAAGTAAGACGGTAAGATATAGGAGCAGAGTTAGGCCATTTGGCGCATCAAGTCTGCTCCACCATTTCATCATGGCTGATCCAATTTTCCTCTCAGCCCCAATCTCCTGCCTTCTCCCCAATGTCCTTTCGTGCCCTGACCAATCAAGAATCTATCAACCTAAGGTAAGGGGAGGGAAGTTCAAGGGGGATATTTTATAGGCATCTGTTAGTCTCATGAGACCATGGATTTGCGCCTTGGAAGATTTCAAGGGGGATATTAGAGGAAGATTTTTTATTCAGAGAGTGGTTTGTGCATGGAATGCACTACCTGAGTCAGTGGTGGAGGCAGATACACTAGTGAAATTTAAGAGACTACTAGACAGGTATATGGAGGAATTTCAGGTGGGGGGTTATATGGGAGGCAGGGTTTAAGGGTCGGCATAACATTGTGGGCCGAAGGGCCTGTACTGTGCTGTACTGTTCTATGTTCTAACCTCTGCCTTTATAAATAAAGACCTGGCCTCCACAGCTGCTTGTGGCAAAGAATTCACAGATTCTCCACTCTCTGGCTCAAGAAATTCCTCCTCACCTCTGTTCCAAAAGGATACCACTCTGTCTCATCTTCTTCACATTCACTCTATCAAGGTCTTCAGCATTCGATAGGTTTCAATGAGGTCGCCCCCTCATTCTTCTGAATTCCAGTGAATACAGTCCCAGAGCTACCAGATGCTCTCCATAGGATAAGCCATGAAATCCTGGAATCATTCTGGTGAGCCTCCTTTGAACCCTCTCCAGTTTCAGCACATCCTTTCTAAGATAAGCCTGGAAGAGTTCATTGAGGAGGTGACCAGGCATATAGATGAGAGTAGTGCAGTGGATGTGATCTACATGGATTTTAGTAAGGCAATTGACAAGGTTCCACATGGTAGACTTATTCAGAAAGTCAGATGGCATGGGATCCAGGGAAATTTGGCCAGGTGGATTCAAAATTGGCTTGCCTGCAGAAGGCAGAGGGTCATGGTGGAGGGAGTACATTCAGATTGGAGGATTGTGAATAGTGATGTCCAACAAGGATCGGTTCAGGGACCTCTACTTTTTGTGATTTTTATTAACGACCTGGATGTTGGGGTAGAAGGGTGGGTTGGTAAGTTTGCAGACGACACCAAGGTTGGTGGTGTTGTAGATAGTGTAGAGGATTGTCGAAGATTGCAGAGAAACATTGATAGGATGCAGAAGTGGGCTGAGAAGTGGCAGATGGAGTTCAACCCGGAGAAGTGTGAGGTGGTACACTTTGGAAGGACAAACTCCAAGGCAGAGTACAAGGTAAATGATAGGATACTTGGTAGTGTGGAGGAGCAGAGGGATCTGGGGTTATATGTCCACAGATCCCTGAAAGTTGCCTCACAGGTAGATAGGGTAGTTAAGAAAGCTTATGGGGTGTTAGCTTTCATAAGTCGAGGGATAGAGTTTAAGAGTCGCGATGTGATGATGCAGCTCTATAAAACTCTGGTTGGGCCACACTTGGAGTACTGTGTCCAGTTCTGGTCGCCTCACTA
The DNA here is from genome assembly GCF_963921235.1 of Mobula hypostoma. Lineage (NCBI taxonomy): Eukaryota > Metazoa > Chordata > Chondrichthyes > Myliobatiformes > Myliobatidae > Mobula > Mobula hypostoma. Next base: position 17,528,883 of record NC_086103.1, on the reverse strand, counting down.
TAGGAAGGATGTGGAAGCATTGGAAAGGGTACAGAGGAGATTTACCAGGATGCTGCCTGGTTTAGAGCATATGCATTATGATCAGAGATTAAGAGAGCTAGGGCTTTACTCTTTGGAGAGGAGGATGAGAGGAGACATGATAGAGGTGTACAAGATAATAAGAGGAATAGATAGAGTGGATAGCCAGTGCCTCTTCCCCAGGGCACCACTGCTCAATACAAGAGGACATGGCTTTAAGGTAAGGGGTGGGAAGTTCAAGGGGGATATTAGAGGAAAGTTTTTTACTCAGAGAGTGGTTGGTGCATGGAATGCACTGCCAGAGTCAGTGGTGGAGGCAGATACACCAGTGAAATTTAAGAGACTACTAGACAGGTATATGGAGGAATTTAAGGTGGGGGGTTATATGGGAGGTAGGGTTTGAGGGTCGGCACAACATTGTGGGCCGAAGGGCCTGTACTGTGCTGCACTATTCTATTTTCTATGTTATAAGGGGCCCAAAACTGCTCACAATATTCCATGAAAGGCCTCACCAGTGTTTTCTAAAGGTTCACCATTACATCCTTGCTTTTATATTCTCGTCCTCTTGAAATGAATAATAACATTGCACTTGCCAAAGACTCAACCTGCAAATTAGTCTTGAGGGAATCCTCCACGTGGACTCCAAAGACCTCTTGCATCGTAAACTTCAGGAAAGATTGTAACATGGATAAAGCAGTAGCTGATTGGCAGGAGACAAAGAGAGGGAATGAAGGGAACCTTTTCTGGCTGGCTGCCAGGGACGAGTGATTTTCTACAGGGGTCAGTGTTGGGACTGATTCTTTTCACGTTATGTGTCAATGATTTGAATAATGGAATTCACGGCTTTGTTTTAAAGTTTGCACATGATATGAAGATAGATGGAAGGACAGGTTGTTTTGAGGAAGTGGAGAGGCTATAGAACGATTCAGACAGATTAGGAGAATGGACAAAGAAATGGCAAATTGAATACAATGTTGGAAAGAGTACAGACATGCACTTTGCTGGAAGTCATGTGGTTAAATGGATCAGCAAATTTGTGGTTAACTGGATCAGCAAATTTGTGGAACCCACCAAAAATAGTGTCTATATTCCAAATGGAGAAAATTAAACAATCTAAGGAGCAAAGAGACATGGGAGTCCTTGTGCAGGATTCCCAAAAGATTAATTTGTATTCACTGCATTACAGTCACTCCTCTCTCACTGGGTTACAGTCACTCCTCTCTCACTGAATTACAGTCATTCCTCTCTCACTGAGTTACACTTATTCCTATCTCATTGAGTTATAGTCTGTGATGGGATCCTGAATGATCCCTTATGAACTGTGCTTTTAAAAAGAGAGAGAGCGCTGTACAGCACAAACTCCTTGTTATTAAGAGAGAGGAACTGCTCACAGTTTGTTTAGAATTTCTGCAAGGACACTGTCAGCTTCTGAGTTCCCACAGAGAGAGAAAGGAGGAGCTACTTGATGGACAGCTGGTGTTCAGCACAACAGTATTTAAACCAGCGTGATTGCTTGTTTCACAGGACATGCAGACGCACTAAGGTGTGGTGAAGTTACCGCTATTCTGTTCAGGTGCCCACGAGTGTGGGGCTGAGGATCGATTGTGAGGGATCGATCTGTGATTATTAGTGCGTGAAAGAGCAACCCTGTGAAGTCTACCTGTGTGTCTAACCTTTGCCTGGGTTGGTAGACTATCATTTGAAGATGGTGCTCGTACGTTAGTCAATTTTGGCTAACTTGTAAGTTTCGGAGGACAACGGGAAGAATCAACGGCATTGGCTTACTCGGACAACCGCAACACCTCTCTCTCTCCATCACTACTCAACTGAATACCACGAACTGAACTGAACGGAACTTTACCCATCATCGTAAGACTGTATCCATTTACCCCTAGGCTTGAAGAGGCTTGGTTTTTATATTTCCACACACACACATATATATATATATATTCATTGCTAACCTGTTTGATATATCTGATTTTATATTACTGTATTGCGTAGTTACCAATAAACGAGCATTAGTTAATAGCAATACCAGACTCCAAGGTGTTTTCCATCTCTGCTGGTTCTTTAACCCGTAACGGGGTACGTGACAAAATTGGGGCCTGCGTCCGGGATTTGAACAAATTGTATGGGGGCTTGTTTGAATTGATCGGAGGAAATCCCTTTTGATTTGGTTGTGTGGAGAAACAGCAGAAATGGATTTTGATAAATTTCTGGAAGCGCCAACCTCTGAGACACCAGAGGACGCCGGAAGGTTTGAGCTGTTGAGTATTGCTAAAGAGTTGAAACTTACTGAGGTGAAATCGACCATGAGCAAAGCTGAGATGCAGATGGTAATAGCCCAGCATTATTTAGCTAAGGGAAAGTTTGAAGAGGAGGTGTTAGAGTTATTCATTGAAGGCAAATCTACTGAGGCTGAGGTTCAGCTTCAGGTAGTGCAATTCAGGCTGGAGGCTGAGGATAGGAAAAGACAGCATGAGTTGCAACTGAAACAGCTCGAGGCTGCTGAGGCAGCGAAACAGAGAGAAAAGGCAGCGAAACACAGACAGTTCAAGAGGGAGATGTGGCAGCTGGGAGGTCCAGTGTTGGACCCTGCTGATTTTTACAGCTCGAAAGAGCTTGTGTTGATTGATGAATTTAAGAGTTGTGTCCCCAATAATTAGATTAGATTATAAGAACACGCAGTCCTCTTTTATTGTCATTTAGTAATGCATGCATTAAGAAATGATACAATTTGTTCCTCCAGAATGATATCACAGAAACACAAGGCAAACCAAGACTAAAAAAACTGACAAAAACCACATAATTATAACATATAGTTACAACAGTGCAAAGCAATACCATAATTTGATAAGAGCAGACCATGGGCACGGTAAAAAAAGAAGTCTCAAAGTCTCAAAAGTCCCATCATCTCACGCAGATGGTTGAAGGGAGAAACTCTCCCTGCCATGAGCTTTCAGCGCCGCAAACTTGCCGATGCAGCATCCTGGAAGCACCCTACCACAGTCCGACTCTGAGTCCATCCGAAAACTTCGAGCCTCCGACCCCAGCCCCGGCAACAGGTGATAGGCAAAGCCAAGGATTTGGGGCCTTCCCCTCCGGAGATTCTCGGTCGCACAGTAGCAGCGGCAGTGAAGCAGGCATTTCAGAAGTTTCTCCAGATGTTCCTCCATGCTTCTTCACATCTGTCTCCATCAAATCAGGGTTGTGCACGGCCCCTATTAACAAATACTATATCATTTCGGAGCATCCGCGCGCGCTGCGTCGCGCCACCATCTTCTCCTCCCCTTACATACTTAGGAATGTAAGGGCATACCTAAATGAAGAGAATGCCGCCACCCCGCGGGGGTCTGCTAAGACAGCAGATGAGGTTGTTTTAACCCATGAGGTTGAGTTTACTCCAGATGAGAGTTTCCCAGAGAGTAGCTGGGAGGATCAGGGTAACCTAGAATTTGAAACTGGGACCAGTGATGAAAGCCCAGAAGAGGCAGCTGTCCCGATTGCCTGTGTTCAGGTTGTTGAAGCACCTGTGGATTCATAAGGTATTGAACCTTGTATAGAAGCTCAGTTAAGGTCGGAGGTGTCTGACTCGGTTGAAAAGGAATGCAGTTCTTTTGTGTCAGATGGTCTTGGTTCGGTGAATAAGGGGTTAACCTTGGTACCAGTGGAAATTGAGGATTCTCAGTCACTTGTATTAGGCAGTGTTCTAAAAGATAGTGATGAGATGAAAATTGCTGAGGTAAATGTTACTGAAGATATTGAGAAAAGTGTTGTTTCTGGACATTTGAATAAAGTACTTGTGAAGGTTGGATTGGTTTCACAACCTTTGACCCTGCTTTCAGGACAATGGCCTGCTGAAGAATTATGTGCCACTCTGTTGAATTTTGTTTTAACATTTGGATGTAAACACCTTCAAGGTTATCGAGTTGCATTTCGCGAATGTGATGTGGAGAAAAAAGATTGTTTTGGTTTTGAGAGGCCATTTGCAGAGATCACTATGGAGACAAATTGAGCTGAAGGTTGTAGGAATGGAATAAATGGATTGTTTGGGATTTTTCACAAAATACACATGGTTTTCATAAGTCTGGTGATAGTGCTAAGTTTAGCAAACATTGGGGGAGGCTGACACCTATCCAAGGTGATACTTATTCAGCAGTTCAGCTAACGAGAAAAGCTGCTGCTAATGACCCGCACATGGAGACTGATGTTTACCCTGCAAGCGCAGTAACCCGAAGTGTAAAACGTCTGCCGATGCTCATGATGATTTATCAGAGACTTCCCTACCATCCCTATTCCAGCAGGACTTAGAGGAGACATCATGGAGTGAGGAAGACATTGAACAGGATTATGAAGGAATTTTACTCGCCTATTTTAAGAAAGGATGTTGTGAATTTTTGCAGGACTTGCCATATCTGCCAGGTTGTGGGGAAACCTAATCAGGTTATTCAAGTAGCACCATTTAAACCAATACCTGCTTTTGGTGAACCTTTTTCTAGGGTCATAGTGGATTGTGTTGGCCCATTGCCAAAGACTGCAGCTGGTCATCAGTACTTGTTAACGATTACTGTTTGCTGCATCTAGGTTCCCTGAAGCAGTGCCTCTCAGAAACATCCAGGCCAAGACTGTGATAAAAGCACTCATCAAGTTTTTCATACTGGTAGGTTCGAACATAGAAACAGAGAACATAGAATAGTACAGCACAGCACAGGCCCTTCGGCCCACAATGTTGTGCCTACCCTCAAACCCTGCCTCCCATATAACCCCCCACCTTAAATTTCTCCATATACCTGTCTAGTAGTCTCTTAAATTTCACTAGTGTAGCTGCCTCCACCACTGACTCAGGCAGTGCATTCCCGCACCAACCACTCTGCCCAAAGAAATTCAATCTGACCAAAATAGTTACTTTACTTCGAGAACATTCCAGCAGATAGTTGGAGAACTGGGAGCTAAGCACATTGTGTCATCTGCATATCACCCAGAGTCTGAGGGAGCCTTAGAACGGTTCCACTCCACTCTTAAGACCATGATTAAAATATATTGTGTGGAAAATGGAAAAAACGGGGATGAGGGGGTTCCCCTACTCTTATTTGCTGTTAGGGATTCGATTCAAAAATCATTGGGGTGTAGTCCGTTTATGCTTATGAAGACACGTAGTCCTCTTTTATTGTCATTTAGTAATGTATGCATTAAGAAATGATACATTATTTCCTCCGGTGTGATATCACAAAACACAGGACAGACCAAGACTAAAAAAACTGACAAAAACCACATAATTATAACATATAGTTACAAACAGTATAACAATACTATAACTTGATGAAGAAGTCCGTGAGCACAGTAAAGTTCAAAGTTTCTCAAACGCCCCACATCTCACGCAGACGGGAGAAGAAAAACTCTCCCTGCCATGCCGACCACAAACTGACTCTGAGTCATCCGAAAACTTCTGGCTCTGATCAGCTCTCCGACACTGAATACTGAGCGCCATCTCTGTCTGAACGTTTCGACCTCCTTCTTGGTCGCCAAAAGCAGGCAAAGCCGAGGATTTTGAGGCCTACCCTCCGAAAGATTCCGGACCACACAGTAACGACAGCAGCGGACGGGCGTTTCAGAAATTTTTCCAGATGTTCCTCTGTGCTTTCACGTCCATTCTCCATCAAATCAGAATTGTCCACGGCCCCTATTTAACAGATACGATACCATTTTTCACCGGAGGGCTGCGCACGCGCAACGCGCTACCATCTTCTCCTCCCGCCTTTTGAGCTTGTTTTCAGTCACAGGCCCAGAGGACCTTTGACCCTACTCAGAGAACAGTGGTCTGATCCAAAAGTATGTGTCAGTGTACTAGATTATCTTCTGAAATTTCGAGAAAAGCTTAACAAGGCTTGTGACCTTGCAAAGCAGAATTTGCAAAACTCCCAAATTAAAATGGAACACTGGTTTGATAGGAAGGCTACTCAAGTCATTGACATAAACATGCTCAAGCCTTATCAAGACACGGAGACATCACCTGCGAGTACTGTTATGAAAACAAATGAAGCTGTGGGGCCTGGTACCGAGATACCAGATAATTTTAATGTACTCAGTGTAATCTCCACACAGCTCAAAAACATTATTGTTTTGAAAGACATAAATGATAAAGTCCATCATTTGGAGTCTGCACAGCAAAAACAATTGAAAGGCTTAATTATCGAGTCTAAAGATTTATTCCCTGACATTCCAAGACGGTGCACAGCTGCAGTGCATGACGTCATTGTAGGCTGAGCCGAGCCGATCAAACAGTATCCCTACAGAATGAACTTTGGAGAAAGTAAAATGGTTGAACAAGAAATTGGAAACAAGAAAGAACAAGGAAAGAGAGTGGATGACTGTATTGATAAAGTGGGAAAGGCTAAGTACCTTACAAAGATTGACCCATTAAAAGGATACTGGGGTGTTCCTTTGACGGAAAGGGCTAAAGAAGTTTTCGCATTTGTGACACCATCTGGACTGTATGAGTACAATGTTTTACCCTTTGGGATGAATAATGCTCCAGGGACAATCCAAAGTATGATGAATTCAGTAATTCAGGGTTTAGAAAATACAGGGGCTTATATTGATGATCTGGTTGTATGGAATGACATGTGGGAAGAACATATTGCAGCTGTAGAAAAACTGTTTGAAGGGTTGTCCAAGGCAAATCTTACTGTGAACCTCACTAAAAGTGAGTTTGGTCATGCTACTGTTACTTATCTTGGCTACGTAGTAGGCCAGGGCCAACTGGCTCCTGTACAGGCCAAGGTTCAAGCTATTGCTGAGGTTCCCGTTCCGACGGGCAAGAAAGCTTTAAGAAGGTTTTTAGGAATGATTGGGTATTACTGTAAGTTTTGTAAGAACTTCACAGACGTCGCGCTCTCTCTCTAACGAAACTCCTAGGGAAGAGTGAAAGATTTGTATGGAGTGACCTTTGCCAGGAGGCATTTGAACGCCTGAAAACTATTCTGTGTTATCATCCTGTGCTCGAAGCACCTGATTTTAATAAACCATTTTCGATTGTGGTAGACGCTAGTGATGAAGCTACCGGGGCATGATGACATTGAACATCCAGTAGCTTATTTCTCAAAGAAATTTAATGTGCATCAGAAAAATTATTCCACTGTTGAAAAGGAGTTGCTATCACCTATTCTGCCTTTACAACATTTTGAGGTCCATGTTTGTCCTGCCTAGAAACCACTTGTGGTTTACACAGACCATAATCCATTGGTGTTTCTAACTTAGATGAAGGATAAGAATAGAAGGTTATTAAACTGGGGTCTGATCTTGCAAGAATATGACCTGAAAATAAAACATGTGAAAGGTACCGACAACATTATAGCTGATTGTTTAGCCAGATGTTAAGTTAGAAGTTGTACAAGTTTTGCTGTTATCTGATAATTAGACATGTATTGTTTCAAACTTTGTAATCTATAGTTAAACCAAAAATTTTGCTGCTTCATCAAAATTTTTCCTAAAAGGAGGGAGGTGTGACGGGATCCTGAATTATCCCTTATAAACTCTGCTTGGTTTTTATATTTCCACACACACACATACATATATATACACACACATACATATATATATATATGATTTTATATTACTATATTGCATAGTTACCAATAAACGAGCATTAGTTAATAGCAATACTGGACTCCAAGGTGTTTTCCATCTCTGCTGGTTCTTTAACCCGTAACGGGGTACGTGACAAGTCACTCCTCTCTCACTGAGTTACAGTCACTCCTATCTCCCTGAGTTACAGGTACTCCTCTCTCACTGAGTTACAGTCACCCCTCTCTCACTGAGTTACAGTCACTCCTCCTACAGTGTTGGGCACGTAGCCAAGTGGTTAAAGCGTTCATCTATGTACCTCAAGGTCGCTAGTTCGATCCTCAGCTGTGGCAGCGTGTTTGTGCCCTTTAAGCAAGGCACTTAACCACACATTGTTCTAGTGTCTGTGCGAGGAGAGGCGCCCTACACAGACTTCCAATCTGCTCCTCATAGTCGACTCAGACCATGAGAGGCCCGATGCAGGCCTCTCATGGTCTGAGTCAACGTTCCCTCCCCTCGATGTTCCCTCCCCCCCTTCACTGAGTTACAGTCAATAGTATATAGTATTAATAGTAAGACTCTTGGCAATGTGGAGGATCAGAGGGATCTTGGAGCTGAAGTTCATAGGACGCTCAAAGTAGCTGCGCAGGTTGACTCTGTGATTAAGAGGGCCTTCGTCAATCATGGAATTGAATTTAAGAGCTGAGAGGTAATGTTGCAGCTATATAGGACCCTGGTCAGACCCCACTTGGAGTACTGTGCTCAGTTCTGGTCACCAAGGCCAGATTTAGTGGGGCGGGGGCCCCTGGGCTGAAGGCCCTGATGGGCCCCTGCTGACACCGTAAAATGCTGCTGTACCAAGCATAAAAAGGCAAGAACAAGAACAAAGGTCGTACTGGTCTAAATATCAAAGCTGTGGACCAAGACATTGGTTTAGTACAATACGTAGGCTATAAACTTACAGGGCTTAAGAGGGAGGACAGAAAGTACTGCAGATTCTTAGTTTGAAGGACAGCATCTGAAGCACTCAAGAATTGACCTAGGCTTAGTTGGCTTAGTAAAGTTACGAGGGAGACGAAGTATGATGTACCCAATCTTAAATCTTTATTTAGCTGTTGCTGCACATACTATAGGTCTTATTTCTCAAACAATGCCTAAGCATTTGTATCTGGGTATTTTTCTCAACCGTGTGTTCTGAGAAAGTAAAATGGAAATGAGACAAAAAGGCCAAGAGAGATGTCACTAAGGCAAACTAGGAAACTTGATAATACTCGTACAATCTTTTTGAAAAATGAGATCTACCACATACTAACCTATTGCTGTGCTGTGTGGCTTGCAGAGTAAAGACTACTTACTACTTACTTGGTTTGTAAACAGTCAACTATTAGCCTATTGCCACAAAAACAGGAACAGCACTGACACACAAGCCTAGATATTTACAAAGTCAGACGCTTGTTTTTCAAAATTAAAGCCTAGTTCTTCCGGATTTCTTCGCAGCAAAGTGCTTGATCAGATCATTAAAATCCAGTTTCTGAACAAGATCACTTTCGAGTGACATCAGAGTAAGATGATTCAGTGTCCTGTCCCATCGTGGATCTGAGCCTATTCTTCACTGGCCTGAGCTTGGAGAAAGATCACTCACCACTTGCATTTGTAACAGGGAGAGTCAGGTAAAGCCTCAAAGCAATGCTTACATTTGGAAGATGACTTGCAAGTTTTTTTCTCTGAGGAAGAATAAAAGCTCTGTTGCGGATGAAATATCTTTGCCACTTACAAATTCCCTGAAATGGACAATCTCCTCCACAAAGTCTAACTCCAGGTCAGTTGAACATCTGCTTTGGAAATCAGATGCTCTCTTGTACAGAAAGAGAAGGGATATTGTTTCGGATGTCAAATGTGTTGTTAAGGTCATTATGTGATGCAAATCTGCAATCAATTTCTGCAAGTAATCTGTCCATCATGACTGAAAAAACATTTGCTGACAAGCCAACATCAGGTGTTGTGGATTCACCCAGAAAGGCTTTACATTTTCTTTGTCGTTGGGTGTCTTCTTTGTACACTTGTGATACTGTTGGAGACATAGGTCTCAAAAGTGTCCAACTGATCACGCAAGCTTGTTATGTATCCCCGTAGTGATCTCACCAAATCTACAGCATTACACAGGTCTAGATTTACAGCTTGCAATGCAACACTTGCACTTTCAAAGAACTGAAGAATGCAATGCCACAATTTGCTCAGAAAAGCTATCTCAAGCTTGTCCATTTTTTGTGTAGTGACCTTGCTTCATTTCTAGTTGCCACATTCTGATTAATAGCATCTGCAAGGAACTTTAACAAATCTTGAATAGTGGCATAACTTCCGCACAATGCCTGTGTGGCTTCTTCATGTGCAGCCCATCTAGTGTTAGAGAGAGACTTCAGAGTTTCAGTGCGTTTGTTTGCACTAGGCTGAAGTCCTGCAGTCACCACCTTCCACTTAGAAGTTCACTTGGAGCAGAAGTTGAACACATTCTGCACGAAGCTGAAAAAAATCAGCTGTTTCAACACAACAGTTGACACTGTTGATTCCAACAAGATTTTATATGTGTGCTGCACGTGGAACCCCCTCAGCAAGTGGATTGATTTCTTTGATGTGGGATTGTAAGCCTTTGTATGCACCGGACATACTTGCAGCATTGTCATACCACTGCCCCCTGCAGTTACTTATGTCAATATTCATCTCTCCTAAAACTGAGCGCAGACTCACATAAAGCCTCCCCTGTGTGGCTCTCAATGGGTAGAAATCGTAAGAATCGCTCCTGAATGTTTCCATCAGTTGGCAAATAAATTAAAATGAATGTGAGCTGATCTACGTGTGCAACATCTGTGCTTGAATTGATGCTAATAGAAAAGTATTTGGCCATTTTGACTTCACTATCTCTGACAGAACTCGATCGCTCATTAGGACCTTGAGGGTGGTAATCTCAGGATTGCTACCTGTGCTAGGTGCCAGTGAGGGTAGGAATAGGATGCTCTGGAGGATGAACAAGTGGCTGAGGAACTGGTGTAGGGGGCAAGGTTTCAGATTTCAGGATCATTGGAATCTCTTCTGGGGCAGGTGGGACCTGTACAAGAGAGACGGGTTACACTTGAACTACAAGGGGACCGATATCCTTTCAGGGAGGTTTCTGAGTGCTATTGGGGAGGCTTTAAACTAGATTTGCAGGGGGATGGGAACCAGAGTGCCAGAGCTGACAGTGGGGCTGGGGTGAAAATAAATGATGTTAAAAGTTCAAGCAAAGCCGCAAATAGAAAGGTTGGGAGTGGTGGTAAAAATCTTCTGAGGTGTATATATTTCAATGCTAGGAGTATTGCGGGGAAGGCGGACGAGTTGAGGGCGTGGATTGACACGTGGAATTATGACGTTATAGCAATTAGTGAAACTTGGCTACAGGAGGGGCAGGACTGGCAGCTTAATATTCCAGGGTTCTGATGTTTCAGATGTGATAGAGGCAGAGGAATGAAAGGTGGGGGGGGGGGGGTGGTAGCATTGCCTGTCGGGGAAAATATTACAGCAGTGCTCAGGCAGGACAGGTTAGAGGGCTTGTCTACTGAGTCCTTATGGGTGGAGCTGAGAAACAGGAAAGTTATGGCCACTTTCATGGAGTTGTATTATAGACCACCCAATAGTCAGAAAGAATTGGAGGAGCAAATCTGCAGAGAGGTAGCAGGCAACTGCAGGAAACATAAAGTTGTGGTGGTAGGGGACTTTAATTTTCCACATATTGATTGGGACTCCCATACTGTTAGGGGTCTAGATGGGTTAGAGTTTGTAAAATGTGTTCAGGAAAGTCTTCTAAATCAATATATAGAGGTACCAACTAGACAGGATGCAATATTAGATCTCCTATTCGGAAACGAGTTAGGACAAGTGACGGAAGTGTGTGTAGGGGAGCACTTTGGTTCCAGTGATCATAACACCATTAGTTTCAACTTGATCATGGATAAAGATAGATCTGGTCCTCAGGTTGAGGTTCTAAACTGGAAGAAGGCCAAATTTGAAGAAATGAGAAAGGATCTAAAAAGCATGGATTGGGACAGTTTGTTCTCTGGCAAAGATGTGATCAGTAGGTGGGAAGCCTTCAAAGGAGAAATTTTGAGAGTGCAGACTTTGTATGTTCCTGTCAGGATTAAAGGCAAATTGAATAGGAATAAGGAACCTTGGTTCTCAAGGGATATTGCAACTCTGATAAAGAAGAAGAGAGAGTTGTATGACATGTATAGGAAACGGGGAGTAAATAAGGTGCTTGAGGAGTATAAAAAGTGCAAGAAAATACTTAAGAAGGAAATCAGGAGGGCTAAAAGAAGACATGAGGTTGCCTTGGCAGTCAAAGTGAAGGATAATCCAAAGAGCTTTTACAGGTATGTTAAGAGTAAAAGGATTGTAAGGGATAAAATTGGTCCTCTTGAAGATCAGAGTGGTCAGCTATGTGCGGAACCAAAAGAAATGGGGGAGATCTTAAATGGGTATTTTTCATCTGTATTTACTAAGGAAACTGGCATGAAGTCTATGGAATTAAGGGAAACAAGTAGTGAGATCATGGAAACTGTACAGATTGAAAAGGAGGAGGTGCTTGCTATCTTGAGGCAAATTAAAGTGGATAAATCCCCAGGACCTGACAGGGTATTCCCTCGGACCTTGAAGGAGACTAGTGTTGAAATTGCAGGGGCCCTGGCAGATATATTTAAAATGTCGGTGTCTGTGGGTGAGGTGCCGGAGGATTGGAGAATGGCTCATGTTGTTCTGTTGTTTCAAAAAGGATCGAAAAGTACTCCAGGAAATTATAGGCTGGTAAGTTTGACGCCGGTAGTGGGTAGGTTATTGGAGGGAGTACTAGGAGACAGAATTTACAAGCATTTGGATAGACGGGGACTTATTAGGGAGAGTCAACCTGGCTTTGTGCGTGATAGGTCACGTTTGACCAATCTATTGGAATTTTTCCAGGAGGTTACCAGGAAAGTGGATGAAGGGAAGGCAGTGGATATTGTCTACATGGACTTCAGTAAGGCCTTTGGCAAGGTCCCGCATGGGAGGTTAGTTAGGAAAATTCAGTCGCTAGGTATACATGGAGAGGTGGTAAATTGGATTAGACATCGGCTCAATGGAAGAAGCCAAAGGGTGGTAGTAGAGAATTGCTTCTCAGAGTGGAAGCCTGTAACTAGTGGTGTGCCACAGGGATCAGTGCTGGGTCCATTGTTATTTGTCATCTATATCAATGATCTGGATGATAATGTGGTAAATTGGATCAGCAAATTTGCTGATGATACAAAGACTGGAGGTGTAGTGGACAGTGCGGAAGATTTTCAAAGCTTGCAGAGGGATTTGGATCAACTGGAAAAATGGCAGATGGAGTTTAATACAGACAAGTGTGAGGTATTGCACTTTGGAAGGACAAACCAAGGTAGAACATACAGGGTAAATGGTAAAGCACTGAGGAGTGCAGTAGAACAGTGGGATCTGGGAATACAGATACAAAATTCCCTAAAAGTGGCATCACAGGTAGATAGGGTCGTAAAGAGAGCTTTTGGTACATTGGTCTTTATTAATCAAAGTATTGAGTATAAGAGCTGGAATGTTATGATGAGGTTGTATAAGGCATTGGTGAGGCCGAATCTGGAGTATTGTGTTCAGTTTTGGTCACCAAATTACAGGAAGGATATAAATAAGGTTGAAAGAGTACAGGGGAGGTTTACAAGGATGTTGCCGGGGCTTGAGAAACTCAGTTACAGAGAAAGGTTGAATAGGTTCGGACTTTATTCCCTGGAGCGTAGAAGAATGAGGGGAGATTTGATAGAGGTATATAATATTATGATGGGTATAGATAGAGTGAATGCAAGCAGGAGTTTTCCACTGAGGCAAGGGGAGAAAAAAAACAGAGGACATGGGTTAAGGGTGAGGGGGGAAAAAGTTTAAAGGGAACATTAGTGGGGGTTTCTTCACACAGAGAATGGTGGGAGTGTGGAATGAGCTGCCTGACGAGATGGTAAATGCGGGTACTTTTTTAACATTTAAGAATAAGTTGGCAGATATATGGATGGGAGGTGTATGGAGGGATATAGTCCGTGTGCAGGTCAGTGGGACTAGGCAGAAAATGGTTCGGCACTGCCAAGAAGGGCCAAAAGGCCTGTTTCTGTGCTGTAGTTTTTCTATGGTTTCTATGAGCTCAATAAACTCCTCACATGTTTCAGTTGAAAGATATGAAGGGGTGCCTGATCCTGCATTTCCAAATTTCTGTATGTGCGCCTTCAAAAACAGGTCAAACTCACTTATTATCTCTAGAATGCCCATGTAGTTGCCATTATCAGCCCCGCTAAATACGTCACTGGAGCCTCAGATAGTCAGTCCCCTCTCAACCAAAAACTTTACAACTGCCACCACTCTTCTCAACACGTCGGTCCAGTAGACACACTCTGACTCGAACTGTTTTTTACAGTTCTCTATCTATTCTTCCGCTGTCAGACGCTAGTGTAATGTAGGTCAGTATCATTTTCCTGTGGTATTTGCTATTTTCATGCTCTCCTATGCGCTCAGCAGCATGTTTCCAGTCGCTGAAGCCAGTTTCGAAGATGGACTGACAGTTACCATCACAGAAGATGCGGCATGCAAAGCAAAACACACAGCCGGTGCAAGGGGAATATAAGAGCCATTGCCTTGATATGTACTCACCATTTACGAGCTTGCGTTTGAAGTGAAATTTGGAGAAAAAACGTCTCTGCTGTTTGTATACTTGCTCCAAAGCTTTGATATCCACATCCTTATTCTGGCAGGACTCCGGCCCTTTCTTAGCCCAGTATGCTTGGACTGAATCATCTAATGTTTCCTTTCCTCAGTGAGTAGGATCAGTGCTGTAAGGATCCTCAGTAGCGGTAACGTTAACATTAATGGCAGCCCGACTTCGTTCTTCGGAGGCCTCTGTGGTCGGGAACCCCAAAGTCATGCTCTCTGCCTCTTCAACGTTAGCTGCTGACTGTGGCAAGGACGGTGGTCCTGTGCTAACGCTGGTGCTAGCACGAGCTGTTGAACAAGTCTCCATTCGTTCACCGGTCCCAGATTGTGACAAGAGCGATGTACTTCTGCATCATCGAGAACAGGTTTAAAAAATTCTGTCAACTTCAATGTCTTTTTTAATGCTTCTTTCTCACGGTCCTCTTTTTCTTGTTTCTTTTTTTCTTTTCTGTGCTCCACTCTTGTATTTTTTTTGTCCACCATGATGATAGCTACCTATTTTGGGCCCCTCTGCAGCTCGGGCCCCTGGGATGCAGCCCAGCCTAGCCCTGCCTGAAGTCCGGCCCTACTGGTCACCTCACTGCAGGAAGGATGTGGAAGCCATGGAAAGGGTGCAGAGGAGATTCACAAGGATGTTGGGGAGCATGACTTATGAGAACAGGTTGAGTGAACTCGGCTTTTTCTCCTGTAGCGATGGAGGATGAGAGGTGACCTGATAAGAGGTATATAAGATGATGAGAGGCATTGATCGTGTGGATAGTCAGAGGCTTTTTCCAGGGTTGAAATGGTTGCCACAAGAGGACACAGGTTTAAGGTGCTGGGGAGTAGGTACAGAGGAGATGTCAGGGGTAAGTTTTTTACTCAGAGAGTGGTGAGTGCGTGGAATGGGCTGCCGGCAATGGTGGTGGAGGTGGATACGATAGGGTCTTTTAAGAAACTTTTGGATAGGTACATGGAGTTTAGAAAAATAGAGGGTATAGGTAAGCCTAGTAATTTCTATGGTCGGGACATGTTTGGCACAACTTTGTGGGCCGAAGGGCCTGTATTGTGCTATAGGTTTTCTGTGTTTCTATGTTTCTAATCCTCTCTCACTGCTTTACAGTTGCTCCAATCTCACTGTGATACAGTCACTCCTTTCTCACTGTGTTACCGTCACTGTTATGTCACCTTTAGCGCAGTGCATTCGCTTTTACTTCACTGCTATCTCACTGGATGTTTTTCACTGATTTATTCCTTTGTCTTAGACTTAGCTTCTGCTCCTTGGCTTTGAAGACAATCCTCAAACTGGTCAGCTCTGGACATCAGTACAATCCACTGGACTTTGCTGTAATACACAGGACTCCTCTAAAATATACTTGAGCACACTTAAATTTGCTTTGTGCTCCAGACAACACTGGAATTCATTGGACCATTGTTGACAAGAGTCGGATGACAGGACTTCATTGGGCCACACTGGACTATCGTGGAAATCAGTGGTCTTCACTAAATCATGCTGGGATTTATTGGCTGACACTGGTCTACAGTGCAATTCACTGGGATTTACCCACGAACACTGGACCACACTGGTTCATTTTGTCCAGCAGTGTGGGCTCTAATCAGTGCTAACAGAATGGTCATCAAGCTTCCCACCCTCTGTCCATCACTCAGGTCAATTGACCGCTCCACCCATCCGGAATAAATCTTGGGAAGGTTGGAAATTCTCATTGGGTTATGCAATGTCTGGGTAGACCCAGAGTTATGTCACGGACCGGTGCCCAAGCTGACCCCCGCCATCCTCCACATCAAGTGCTCTCTCCACCCCTCCCATGTTTTTGCCCTTCCATCCATTTGTTGACCCCAACCTCTCCCTGCCGATTGCTGTCCCCAACCTCTCCATCCCAATTGCTGACCCCAACCTCTTCATCTCGATTACTGCTCCTTCCCCTCCCTCCCTATTGCTGACCACAGCCTCTCCATCCCTATTGCTGACCCCAGCCTCTCCATCCCGATTACTGTCCCCAACCGCTCATTCTGATTGCTGACCCGAAACTCTCATTCCGATTGCTGCTCCTTCCCCTCCCTCCTCTCTTCCCACCTCCCTCATTACCCAAGGAGCCTTTTGGCTGCAGACTGTGCTGGGGGTTCCTGAAGTTGTGCAAGCTGTCATATATGCATTCCTGTTGTGACTGAACATCGTACATGCCTATGGAGCCTAGTGAAATCAAGAAGCTGGAAACACTGATCAGGCTGGACAGCATCTTGAACAGCACAACACAGTACAAGCCCTTCAGCCCATGATGAAAAGAAGGAGAAAAACAGCTGACCTTCCACCAGAAGTGGAAAAGGTTAAAAGTGCTGCAAGGTTTTAAGAGAAGGCGGAGGGTCGCGAATGAAAGGGAAGTGGGACCTGAATAACAATGGAGTCATGTGTAGGACTTCTTCCCCTCTCCTGCTTATGTCATTGGTACCAACATGTACCACGACCTCCGTCTGCTCATCCCCCCTCAAGAATATTCTGGACCCTGGCACCTGGGAGGCAACACGCTATCCTAGTGTCTCTTTTGCTGCTGTAGCATCTCCTATCTCTCCCTCTAACTATCAATTCCCCTGTGATTATTGCTCCACCTGACTTCATCCTTCCCTTCTGAGGCTCAAAGCTGACCACAGTGCATTTGGTTTGGCTGCTGCTGCCTTGCCCAGATAGGTCATCTCCCCTCAGCAGAATCAAAAGGGGTAAACCTGTTGTTGACTTCATTTTACCTTTACCTCTATCAGCATTCACCCATTTACCCCCCTCCCCCCCCCGAATTCTGCACTCTGGGTGTAAACACCTACTCAAAACTCGCATCTATCAATTACTCTGCCTCTCAGATGATCCCAAGTTCATCCAACTCCACCTTCAGCTCCTTAATGCGATCTTCCATGAGCTGGAGTTGGCTGCACTTCCCATGAGTGCAGTCATCAGGGAGACGATCAGGTTCCATGAATTCCCACATCCTACAGGAGGAGCATTCCACTGCCATAGCTGCTATCCTGCCTGCACTGTACAATGGGCAACCAAGACCAAATCTGCTAACCTGTTTCTTTAGCCTCAGCCTCTTCTCGTTGAAGCCTCTTGGGTCAAAGCCTGACGTTCTTACTCTCACCGCTGGCCTACTCCCAACAATGGCCACACCACTTATCCCTTCTGTACGTTTATTTACTTCACAGTGTTCCCTACCACCACTGACTGGGCCTCCGGAATATATTCTCAATACTTATTGTTTGTTTGTTTATTTATTTATTTTTCTTTTTTTCATTTGCAGTTATTGTCTTTTGAATTTGGATGTTTGTTTGTCTTGTGTGTGGTTTTTCATTGATTCTATTGTGTTTCTTTGTATTTACGTATTTATTTTTTATTGTATTTCTTGGCAATTCCATTGTATCCTGGATAACAAACTCCCTGACTGGCAGACCCCAGTTTATGCAGCTTCAGAGCTGTGTGTCAGACATGGCTATAAGCAGCGTCGGGGCCCCACAGGGGACAGTACTGGCTCCCTTTCTGTTTACCCTGTATCCCTCGGACTTTAGATACGACTGAGTCACGTCATCTGCAGAAATTCTCTGATGACTCAGCAATAAAGGGAGGGTGGGAGGTTGAATACAGGGCCCTGGAGGAGGATTTTGTTGAATGGTGCAAGCTGAATCATCTGCAGCTCATCAGTAAGCCAAAGGAGACGGTGATGAACTTTAAGAAGGGCAAGCCTGCATTGCTCCCTGTTACTATTGACGGTGAGGACGTGGATGTGACGAGGACCTACAAGTACACTGGGAGTGCACCTAGATGACAGACTTGAGTGGAGCATCAAGACAGATGCTGTGTACAAGGGCCAGAGTCACTTCTACTTCCTGAGGAGACCAAGGTCCTTTGGAGTATATAGGCCCCTCCTTCACATGTTCTACCATCTGTTGTCACCAGAACAATCTTCCATGTGGTGGTGTGCTGGGCCAATGGCATCAACACAGGTGATGCCAACTGGCTCAATAAACTGATTAGAAAGGATGGCTGTGTTATAGGAGTCAAACTGGACGCATTGGAGGCTATGGTAGAATAAAGGACCCTACAGAAATTCTGGACAATGTTCCTCACCCTCTGCATGCCACCTTGGCTGAACAGAGGAGCACTTTTTAGTAATAGACTAAGACAACTGTGCTGCTCCAAGGAGTGCTATATGAGGTCATTCTTACCCTCGACCATCAGGCTCTGTAATGAGTCAGCCTGTAGCTGGGGGGTGAGGTAATGACCCCCTCCTGTTAGACTGTTCGAGGTCTTATTTTTTACTCTTTCTTACTTTTCTTCTGATATTTGTATATCTGTGCATTTGTAATGCTACTGACTCACTTTAATTTCCTTTGGGATCAATAATCTACCTATCTATCTATTTTACTGTGAATGCCTGCAGAAAATGAATCTCAGGGTTACATTGGTGACAGGGTGTGTATGTACTTTGATAATAAATTTACTTTGAACTTTGAGTACATCAAGTCAGAGAAAGGAAACAGAATTCAGAGTACACTGAACTGAAATGCAATCTAGGCAGACAGAGGAATGAGTCAGGTACAGAAACAAGCCGTGGGTCAGGGGAGATATAGGTAGGATCAGCTGAATATTAATTGTGTGGAACAGAAGAGCCGCAACAAGCTGTGGCCAGAGGCGTGGGCTCTCCCCTCTCGAGCTCTGGGCAGCAACGTTGGAACGCGTTAGAGACAAATGGGATGGAGAATTAATGTCACTCGTAGTGGATTTAGCGGAGCTGTTCTGTCTGGTGGTCACCCAGTGTGTGTTTGGTTTCTCACAGTGGCAGAGACATATTGTGGACACAGAGTGCAGTGGCCTCCCCATGCCTCCACTGGCGGATGCACAAGTACATGGCAGCTGCAGGGGCCATTCAGGGGGGCCAGGGCCAAGAGCTGGGAGTGTCATCGTGGGAGGAGTGACGGAAGGGAAGTGGAGATTACTGAGGAGCTGGAGGAGATGTTGACCTCATTCTGTATGGAAAAGGAGGGTGAGAGCAGAGTGAAGGGAAGGGAAGATCATTGCTGTATGTCTCCGTGTGCATGTTAACCCTTAACTTTCAGTGATTCATGTTTCAATTCAAGTTGCATTTATTGTCATTCAAATGTACACATGTATACCACCAAACAAAACCATGTTTCTTGAGATCAAGCTGAACAATACGATACATGTGACTCACACACATAACACAGAAAGTAATATTACAATTAACAAATAATAAGGTGCACTTCTGACAGAAGTTAAAAAGAAAACAGTATAATGCTACTGGCACCATGGATGATGAGACCCTGACACATACGTAAATTTATTTTAAATTTCGATGTTCTTCTTTAAACAGTAAATTACATTACAGAATCCAAAACACTGATTGCAAGCTGTTACTTACTTTTCACAGTAAACATTACACAGTGAGGTGAGCACTGAATGTAATCCTCACTGTGTGAGGTGTGATGATGGTTAGAAACACTGCAAGATTAGAAACTGCAAAGCACAATGGTCATTAGCATTTGCCTTTGGGCGTTAGAGTGTGAATCATTAGCTTCATATTTCCCCACAGCAAAGATAACCGAGAGTGAGTGGTTCTGATACGCCATGTGGACCTCAAACAATTATCCACTCATAACACAGACATCAGTAGGTTTGAAACACCCCTCTGTATATTCAACAACGTGTTGTGGGGTGGAGGGGGTGTGGAGCTGGCGGTATGCATTTTAAAATTCCACTCGGTTTGGGTAGGATTTAGAATCCTGCCTGTTCCATGAATGAATGAACACAATACTGTATAATCACCCCAGTATGTTTATGACGTGTCTAACAGGCCGGCATATAAAGCAGTGAATGAGAGTTGAATATACTGTATTCCTCCGCAGTTTAAGCAAGGCACAAAGAGATTATGTTTTGCTATTAACAGATCAATTTAACCAATTTCCCCCGGGATCAATAAAGTATGACTATGACAAAGGGTGATTATTACAAACAGGAGAAAAATCTGCAGACGCTGCAGATCCAAAGTGACACACAAAATGCTGGAGGAACTCAGCAGGTCAGGCAGCATCTATGGAAAAGAGTAAACAGTAATTGTTTCAGATCAAGACCCTTCATCAGGGCTGGAGAGGAAGGACAGAAGTCAGCAAGAGGGTGGGGGAGTGGGGGAAGAAGTACAAGGTAGCAGCTAATTGGTGAAACTGGGGAAGGGAGAGGGGTTGAAGTAAAGAGCTGAGAAGCTGATTGGTGAAGGAGATAAAGGGCAGGAGAGGAGGACTTGGGTAGGAGAGGGCAGAACACCGAAGGAGGTGTTGGGCTGGTAAGAACAGGAGAGGAAAGGGAAGTGGGAGGAACACCAAAGGAGTTGATGGAAATAAGGTGTGAGAGGGAAACGAGAATGAGGAATGGTGATGGGGGTGGTAGGAGGAAAACTACTGGAAGCTCGAAAAATTGATGGTCATGCCATCAGACAGAGGCTACCCAGACAGAATAAACGATGTTGCTGATATACAGAGAGTAAAAGAGGGGGCTTGGAGCACAGCCCTGGGGGACACCCGTGTTGAGGGTCAGAGGGGCAGAGGTGAGGGTGCCCACTCTTACCACCTGCTGGCGATCTGATGGGAAGTCCAGGATCCAGCTGCACAAGGCAGGGTGAAGGCCGAGGTCTCTGAGCTTCTTGTCGAGCCTGGAGGGAATTATGGTTTTGAATGATGAACCGCAGTCCAAGAACAGCATTCTCACATAGCATCCTTTTTTTCCAGATGTGTAAAGACAGTATGTAGAGCAGCGTCGTCTATCGATCAGTTGTGTCAGTAGGTGAATTGTAGGGGGTTCAGTGTGGGTGGTAGCAAGCTGCAGATGTAATCCTTGACCAGCGTCTCAAAGCATTTGCTTATTATTGAGGTGAGTGTGACAGGACGCCAGTCATTCAGACATGTTACCTTGGTCTTTTTAGGTACAGGGACAATGGTGGATGCTTTGAAGCAGGAAGGCACTCTACACTGGAGGGGAGAGATTAAAAATGTCTGCAAACACACCAGCCAGTTTTGCCGTACACACTCTGAGGACCTGCTTTGGGATGCCGTCTGGCCTTGCGTCTGTTCACTCATTGGAAACACCTGCGTACTTCAGCCTCAGAGATGACCAAGGTGTAGGTCGCACCGGGGGCTCTCCTCGGGGTCTCAGTGTTGGCGATATCAAATCGAGCATAAAAAGGATTTAGCTCATCTGGGAGAGAGGCAGCGATGTTGGCAGCACCACTGTGTTTAGCTTTGAAGTGTTCAGTGGTGTGCAGACCTTGCCATAAGCTGCGTGTGTTTGATTAAAGTCTCTGGCGATGATGAAAGCAGCTTCCAGGTATACAGTCTCCAGGGTGCTGATGGTCTTCTACAGCTCCTTGAGAGCCATGCAGCAGAATATTAAATTAAATTAAAGGCATCTGTTAGTCTTGCGAGACCATGGATCTGCACCTGGAAAGTCTTCGCTCTCCAGGGCGCAGGCCTGGGCAAGGTTGTATGGAAGACTGGCAGTTGCCCATGCTGCAAGTCTCCCCTCTCCACGACACCGATGTTGTCCAAGGGAAGGGCATTAGGACCCATACAGCTTGGCACCAGTGTCGTCACAGAGCAATGTGTGGTTAAGTGCCTTGCTCAAGGATACAACACGCTGCCTTGGCTGGGGATTGAAGTCACAACTTTCAGATTGCTAGTTCAATGCCTTAACCACTTGGCCACGTGCCCACAGCAGAATATACACAGCAATGATAATAACAGCCATGAACTCCCTCGGCAGCCAGAAAGGTCTACACAGAAGCACAAGATACTCCAGATCCAGGGAACAAAAGGATTTGAGGGCATGCACATTCTGGAGTTTGTACCAACAATTATTGACCATGAAGCATACCTCACCTTTACTCTTCCCAGTGAGATTTTTTGACCTGTCTGCCTGGAACAGGGAGAACCCAGAGGGCTCGATGGCATCTCCTCCGTCAACCAAGTCTCCACGAAGCACAAAGTGTTACATTCCTTTGTTTCCCGCTGGTAGGAGATTCTGGCTGTCAGTTTGCACAACTCGTTGTTCAGGGACTGAACAGGGTGAGTATCAGTGCATTAGGGATACAGAATCAAAAAGGGTAGTAAATGAAGTTCTCAAAGTGTTATATCTCAATGCACAGAGTATGAGAATTAAGGTGGATGATCTTGTGGCACTATTACAGATTGTCATGTATGATGTTGTAGCCATCACTGAATTGTGGCTGAAGGATGTTTGAAATTGAGAGCTGAATGCCCAAGGCTACACATTGTATATCGGAGGGATAGGAAGGTAGACAGAGGGAGAGGTGTGGCTCTGCTGGTAAAGAATGGCATCATATCAGCAGAAAGATATGACATAGGATCAGAAAATGTTGAATCCTTGTGGGTTGAGTTAAGAAACTGCAAGAGTAAAAGGATGTTGACGGCAGTTAAACACAAGCCTCCCAACAGTGGCTGGGGAGGTGGACCACAGGTTATAACAGGAAATAGAAAAGGCGAGTGAAAGGGCAATGTTATGATAGTCATGGGAGATTTTAACATGCAGGTCGATTGGGAAAATCAGGTTGGTAATGGATCTCAAGAGAGTGAGTATGTTGAATGCCTGTAAGATCGCTTTTTAGAGCGGATTGTCATTGAGCCTACTAGGGGTCAGCTGTACTGGATTGGGTGTTAGGGAGCTTAAGGTAAAAGAACCCTAAGGAGACAGTGATCACATATTGATTGAGTTCAACTTGAAATTTGATAGGGAGAAAGAAAATTCCGACGTAGCAATATTTCAGTGGAGTAAAGGAAATTACAGTGGTATGAGAGAGGAGTTGGCCAAAGAAAATTGGAAGGAATGCTGGCAGGGATGTCAGCAGAGCAGTAATGATGAGAGTTTCTGGGAAAAATGAGGAAGGTGCAGAATAGATGTATTCCAGAAATGAAGTAATACTCAAATAGCAAAATAGTACAACCATGGCTAACAAGGAAAGTCAAAGCTAATGTAAAACCAAAAGAGAGGGCATACAACAAAGCAAAAATTAGTGGGAAGACAAAGGATTAGGAACCTTTTAAAACTCTATGGAGAGGAAGTAAGAGAATCATTAGAAGGGAAAAGATGAAATACGAAAGGAAGAGAGCAAACAATATCAAAGTGGATCGTAAAAGTTTTTTTTAAGGTAAAAAAAAGCGATGAAAGTGGATATAGGACCACTAGAAAATGAGGCAGGAGAATTAATAATGGAGGCCAAGGAGATGACAGATGAACAAAATAAGCATTTTGTATCAGCATTCACTGTGGAAGACACTAGCAGTGTGACTGATGTTCAAGGGTGTGAGTGAAAAGAAGTGGGTGTAGTTACTATTACATGGAAGAAGGTGCTCAAAAAGCTGAAAGACCTAAGGGTACATGAGACACTTGGACTAGATGAACTTCTCCCTCGGGATCTGAAAGAGGTAGCGGTAGAGATTGCGGAGGCGTTAGTAATGATCTTCCAAAAATTTTTGGACTCTGGTAAGGTGCCAGAGGACTGGCAAATTTCAAATGTCACGGAGGAAGGCAGCAAAAAGGAAATTATAGCCTGACCTCAGTGGATGAGATTATGGAGTACTTGGAGACACAGGACAAGATGGAACAAAATCAGCATGGTTTCCTTCAGGGAAAATCCTGCCTGGCGAACCTGTTGGAAATTTTTGAGGAGATTACAAACAGGATTGATAAAGGGGATGTAGTTGATGTTGTATATTTGGATTTTCAGAAGGCCTTTGACAAAGTGCCACACATGAGTCTGCTTACCAAGCCCATGCTATTAAAGGAAAGTTATTGACATGGTTAGAGCATTGGCTGATTGGTAGGAGGTAGCATGTGGGAATAAAAGAATTGTTTTCTGCTTGGCTGTCAGTGACTAATGGTGTTCCACAGGGCTCGGTGTTGTGACTGCTTCTTTTTATGCTGTATATCAATGATTTAGATGCTGGAATACATGGCTTTGTTACCAAGTTTGCAGATAATAGGAAGATTGGTGGAGGGGTAGGTAGTGTTGAGGAAATAGGCTACCGAAGGACTTAGACATATTAGGAGAATGGGCAAGAAAGTGGCAAATGAAATACAATGTTGGAAAATGTATGGTCATGCACTTTGGTAGTAGAACCATAGAACCATAGAAACTACAGCACAGAAACAGGCCTTCTGGCCCTTCTTGGCTCTGCCGAACCATTTTCTGCCTAGTCCCACTGACCTGCACATGGACCATATCCCTCCATACACCTCCCATCCATGTATCTGTCCAGTTTATTCTTAAATGTTAAAAAAGAACCCGCATTTACCACCTCGTCTGGCAGCTTATTCCATATTCCCACCACTCTCTGTGTGAAGAAGCCCCGCCTAATGTTCCCTTTAAACTTTTCCCCCCTCACCCTTAACCCATGTCCTCTGTTTTTTTTCTCCCCTTGCCTCAGTGGAAAAAGCCTGCTTGCATTCACTCTATCAATACCCATCATAATTTTATATACCTCTATCAAATCTCCCCTCATTCTTCTACGCTCCAGGGAATAAAGTCCTAACCTATTCAACCTTTCTCTGTAACTGAGTTTCTCAAGTCCCGGCAACATCCTTGTAAACCTTCTCTGCACTCTTTCAACCTTATTTATATCCTTCCTGTAATTTGGTAACTAAAACTGAACACAATACTCCAGATTCGGCCACAATAAATGTGCAGACTATTTTCTAAATGGGGAGAAAATCCAAAAGGGACTTGGGAGTCCTCATGTAGAACACCCTAAAGGTTAACTTGCAGGTAGATTCGGTGGTGAGGAAGGCAAATGCAATGTTAGCATTCATTTCAAGATATGTGGAATACAAGAGCAGGAATGTGATGCTGAGACTTTATAAGGCCTTGGTGAGCCCTTGGGCTCCTCATCTGAGAAAAGTTGTGCTGGTATTGGGAGGGGTCACATCCTGTTCTCGTACACAAGGATGATTCCAGGAATGAAAGGATTATCATATGAGGAATGTTTGATGACTCTGGGTCTGTCATCATCATCATCAGGTGCCGTGCCCAGTTTGAGTTTTCACTGCCATGGCCCGCACACTCCTGTTTCAGGTCAAGTGGATCAATTCATTGGTATTCATTTCCAGTTCTCCGGCTGCTGTCTCCATCATCATTTGCCTTTGTCTTCCTCTTGCTTTCTTCCCTTCAATCTTTCCCATAATTACCGTGCATTCTAACTCCTCTTTCCTAATCACATGTCCAATGAAGTTACGTTGCCTTTTCATGATCTCATATATTATTTCTCTTTTTGTGTTTGCTCTGTTCATGACATTCTCGTTAGATATTCGTTTCGTCCATGATATTCTTTGCATCCTCTTCAAAAACCACATCTCTGCTGCTACAGTTTGTTTCCTCATGTTACTAGATATTGTCCAACATTCTGAGCCATATAACTTAACTGGATAAACGTAACATTTCAGTACTCTGAGGCGGGTTGAAATGCCTAGTTTAGTACTGGTCAGTATACTCTTCATTCTTGTAAAGGTGTCTTTTGCCATCTCTATTCTTCTTTTTATGTCCAAGTTGCACCTGCTATCTGATGTCACCCAGCTTCCTAACTAACAAAAGTTACGTAGGAAGAACTACAAAATTTAATTGATATAATTGTTGAAGAAAGTGCAAAAATGGGTCTATCAATTGCAAAATGACAGAATGTATGGTGATATCCAAAAAGAAGGAGAATCCTATCTGGGTCTGAACTCACTGGAATTTAGAAGGGTGAGAGGGGATCTCATTGAAACCTTTTGAATGTTGAGAGACCTAGACAGAGTAGATGTAGAAAGCATGGTTCCCATGGTGGGGGAGTCCAGGACAAAAGGGCACAGCCTCAGGATAGAGGGGTGTCCATTTAAAACTAGGATGCGGAAAAATTTCTTTACCCAGAGATTGGTGAAGTTGTCAAATTTATTATCACAGGCAGCTGTGGAGGCCAGGTCATTGGGTGTATCTAAGACAGAGCAGGGTAAGTTCTTGATTGGACAGGGCATTGGTTATGGGGAGAAGGCTGA
This sequence comes from Mobula hypostoma, assembly GCF_963921235.1. Taxonomy (NCBI): domain Eukaryota; kingdom Metazoa; phylum Chordata; class Chondrichthyes; order Myliobatiformes; family Myliobatidae; genus Mobula; species Mobula hypostoma. The sequence goes on along the minus strand of NC_086103.1, from coordinate 17,502,446 downwards.
GGAGTGAAGCTGAGGAGGGGAAAAAGGATCAGCCATGATTGAATGACAGAGCAGACTCGAGAGGCCAAATCACCCAATTCTGCTCCTATGTCTTATAGTCTTACATGGAACACTAAATAACTGAGCTGTGAACTTCCCATATATCGAACAGTAAATAAGAGCTTTGTATACACCCTGTACATCGAATAGTAAATAACAGAGTTGTATATCAAACAGTATATTCGACAGTTGTACATGCCCTGTATATCGAACAGTAAAATACCTAGTTGTAAACTCCCTGCATATCAAACAGTAAATGACAGAGTTGTATACTCCCTGTATATCAAATGTTAAATGTCAGAGCTGTATACTCCCTGTATATTGAACAGTGAACAACAGAGTTCTATACCCCCAGTATGTTGAACTGTAAATAACAACGGTGTACATTCCGTGTATATTGAACACTAAATGACTCAGTTGTAAAGTCCCCAAAAAGCGAACAGTAAATGACACTCTTGTATACCCCCTGAATATCAAAGGAAATGACAGAGTTGTATCCTACCCTGTATATCGGACTAAAAATGACTGGGTCACAGAATCCCTGTACATCGAATGGTAAATTATAGAGTTCTATACTGCCATTATATTAATCAGTTCAAAACAGAGCTGTATACCCCCGTGTATTGAGCAGTAAATGTCCTAATTCTCTACTCCCCATATATCAAACAGTATATGACAGAGTTGTATACTCCCTGTATATTGAACAGTAAATGACAGATTTGTATACTTGCTGTATATCAAATAGTAAATAACAGTTGTATACTCCCCTTTGGATACGATAGGGTCTTTTAAGAGACTCCGGATAGGTAAATAACAGATCTGAATACTCCCCCTATATTAAACAGCAAATGACAAATTTGAATACTTCCCCTATATTAAACAGTAAATGACAGATTTTAATACTCCCCCTATATTAAACTGTAAATGTCAGATTTGAATACTCCCCCTATATTAAACTGTAAATGACAGATCTGAATACTCCCCCTATATTAAACAGTAAATGACAGATCTGAATTCTCCCCCTATATTAAACAGTAAATGACAGATCTGAATGCTCCCCCTATATTAAACAGTAAATGACAGATTTTAATACTCCCCCTATACTAAACAGTAAATGTCAGATCTGAATACTCCCCCTATATTAAACTGTAAATGATAGATCTGAATACTCCCCCTATATTAAACAGTAAATGAGAGATCTGAATACTCCCCCTATACTAAACAGTAAATAACAGATCTGAATACTCCCCTATATTAAACAGTAAATGACAGATCTGAATACTCCCCCTATATTAAACAGTGAATAACAGATCTGAATACTCCCCCTATATTAAAGGGTAAATGACAGACCTGAATACTCCCCCTATATTAAACGGTAAATGACAGATCTGAATACTCCCCCTATATTAAACAGTAAATAACAGACCTGAATACTCCCCCTATATTAAACAGTAAATGACAGATCTGAATACTCCCCCTATATTAATCGGTAAATGTCAGATCTGAATACTCCCCCTATATTAAACAGTAAATGTCAGATCTGAATACTCCCCCTATATTAAACAGTAAATGACAGATCTGAATACTCCCCCTATATTAAACAGTAAATGTCAGATCTGAATACTCCCCCTATATTAAACAGTAAATGACAGATCTGAATACTCCCCCTATATTAATCGGTAAATGTCAGATCTGAATACTCCCCCTATATTAAACAGTAAATGTCAGATCTGAATACTCCCCCTATATTAAACAGTAAATGACAGATCTGAATACTCCCCCTATATTAAACAGTAAATGTCAGATCTGAATACTCCCCCTATATTAAACAGTAAATGACAGATCTGAATACTCCCCCTATATTAAACAGTAAATGACAGATCTGAATACTCCCCCTATATTAAACTGTAAATGTCAGATCTGAATACTCCCCCTATATTAAACAGTAAATGACAGATCTGAATACTCCCCCTATATTAAACAGTAAATAACAGATCTGAATACTCCCCCATATTAAACAGTAAATGACAGGTCTGAATACTCCCCCTATATTAAACAGTAAGTGTCAGATCTGAATACTCCCCCTATATTCAACATTAAATGACAGGTCTGAATACTCCCCCTATATTAAACAGTAAATGACAGATCTGAATACTCCCCCTATATTAAACAGTAAATGACAGATCTGAATATTCCCCCTATATTAAACAGTAAATGACAGAGTTGACTACTCACTATATATTGACCAATAAAAAACAGCGTTGTATACTCTTTGTATACAAGTAAGTCCTGCGTGGACATCCTGCTCACTAAAGGAAGGTGATGCATCTATCATAGCCTCTCCTTTCCAGGTGTAGTGATCGCCCCAGGACCACCGTTTGGCTTGCCATGCAGGAGGTCACTCACATTGGCCTCTCCTACACTACTGTGTCCATAGCAACGCCTTCACGTGACATCCCTGTTCTTACTGAGTTTGCTATGTCATAGTCTGACTGAGTGTCCAGTGGCATAACCGGGCGGGCAGACTGGGCTCATCAGCCTTGCTTAGCCTAGCAGGACAGATCCGATCCAAACCAGGATAGGTTGGACTCATTAGCCTTCCCTTGCAGTCTGTCTAGGAGGAGGAAAACTCTGATATTCTTCCTACAATCTTGCAGTTGCTGCAGTCATTGCAGCTCAGTGAGCCATTGTGGTACGTCCCCAGCCTGATGAGTGGAATCAGTACATGCACACTGATCCTCACTATGAACTAGCAGCACAGCAGGGAAGAAATATTTTTCTCTTCTTCCTTCTTGATCTCCGTAAGCAAAGAACCAGCCATCATACTCTCCGTTTATCGAACAGTAAATAAAAGTGCTCAATTCTCCCCATATATAAAACAGTAAATAATACTATTGTACATTCTACATATATAGAACAGCAAATGACAGAGTTGTATACTCCCTGTATATAGAACAGTAAATGAGAGTTGTACACTCCCCGTGTATAGAACAGTAAATGATAGAGTTGTATACTCCCTGTATATAGAACAGTAAATGACAGAGTTGTATACTCCCTGTATATAGAAGAGTAAATGAGAGTTGTACACTCCCCGTGTATAAAACAGTAAATGACAGAGTTGTACACTCCCTGTATATAGAACAGCAAATGAGAGTTGTACACTCCCCGTGTATAGAACAGTAAATGAGAGTTATATACACCCTGTAAATCGAACAGTAAGTGACAGAGTTGTATACTCCCTATATATAGAACAGTAAATGACAGAGTTGTATACACCCTGTATATAGAACAGTAAATGACAGAGTTGTATACTCCCTGTATATAGAACAGTAAATGACAGAGTTGTATACTCCCTGTATATAGAACAGTAAATGATAGAGTTGTATACTCCCCATGTATAGAACAGTAAATGACAGAGTTGTACACTCCCTGTATATAGAACAGCAAATGAGAGTTGTACACTCCCCGTGTATAGAACAGTAAATGACAGAGTTGTACACTCTCTGTATATAGAACAGTAAATGACAGAGTTGTACACTCCCCGTGTATAGAACAGTAAATGATAGAGTTGTACACTCCCTGTATATAGAACAGTAAATGACAGAGTTGTATACTCCCTGTATATAGAAGAGTAAATGAGAGTTGTACACTCCCCGTGTATAGAACAGTAAATGACAGAGTTGTACACTCCCTGTATATAGAACAGCAAATGAGAGTTGTACACTCCCTGTGTATAGAACAGTAAATGAGAGTTATATACACCCTGAAAATCGAACAGTAAGTGACAGAGTTGTATACTCCCTGTATATAGAACAGTAAATGACAGAGTTGTATACACCCCTGTAAATTGAACAGTAAATGACAGAGTTGTACACTCCCTGTATATTAAACAGTAAATGATAGAGTTGTACACTTCCCGTAAATCAAACAATTAATGACATTTGTATGCTTGCCATATTGTATATTGAACAGTAAATGAACTATGCATATGCCCCCATATCAAACAATATATTACAGAGTTGTACACTTCCTGTATATCAAACAGTAAATGAGTTATATACACCCCAAATATCAAACAATATATGATAACCTGTAAACCCCCTATATATTGAAGATTAAATGACAGAGTTGTACACTCCCCATGTATCAAACAGTTACTTGCAGTGATTATTTCTTCAGCAGTTTGAACGGGGCACGACTGCGCAAGCGCGTGGAGGTCGGTCAGTGAGAACAGCGGGAAGAGTTTAAAAAAAAGACAGATTTACAGAGTAGGCATCGGAGGAGTGGGCGACAGAATACAGAGTAGGAAGGCTTTGGCTCATTGGGGCTTAGGAGATAAGGGGTCGAGGCCAGGTAGGTTATCTGTTTAAAATAAAGACGGAGAGTATGTGTGTGAGGCCGGTTCTCTGTGCTCAGTGTCAGATGTGGGAGATCCTGGAGTCTCCCAGCCTCCCAGACAGCCATATCTGCACCAGGCAGGTGCATCGAGCTGCAGCTCCTTAGGGACCGCGTTAGGGAGCTGGAGCTGCAGCTCAATGACCTTTGTCTGGTCAGGGAGAGTGAGGAGGTGATAGAGAGGAGTTACAGTCAGGTAGTCACCCCGGGACCACAGGAGACAGAGAAGTGGGTAACAGTCAAGAGAGGGAAGGGCAAGAAGCCAGTACCAGAGAGAACCCCAGTAGCTGTCCCCCTGGTATTCCTGCTTGAGTACTGTTGGGGGGATGGCCTACCTGGGGAAAGCAACAGTGGCGCAGAGTCTGGCCCTGTGGCTCAGAAGGGTAGAGAAAGGAAGAGGATGGCAATAGTGATAGGGAACTCTGTAGTTAGGGGATTAGACAGGTGATTCTGTGGATGCAGGAAAGAAACACGGATGGTAGTCTGCCTCCCAGGTGCCAGGGTTGGGGATGTTTCTGATCGCGTCCACGATATCTTGAAGTGGGAAGGAGAACAGCCAGAGGTCATGGTACAAATTTGTACCAACGACATAGGTAGGAACAGGGAGGAGGTCCTGAAAACAGACTACAGGGAGTTAGGAAAGAAGTTGAGATGAGCTTAAGGTGTGGATCAGCATATGGACCTATGGTGTTGTGGCCATTACAGAGACTTGATGGTGCTGGGGCATGAATGACTACTTCAAGTGCTAGGCTTTAGATGTTTCAGTAAGGAGAGGGAGGGAGGCAAAGGGGCATGGCACTGTTGATCAGAGATAGTGTCACGGCTGTAGAAAAGGAGGAAGTCATGGAGAGGTTGTCTACAGAGTCTCTGCGAGTGGAAGTTAGGAATAGGAAGGGGTCAATAACTCTACTGGGTGTTTTTTTACAGATCACCCAATTGTTTCAGGGACATTGAGGAGCAGATAGGGAGACCGATTCTGGAAAGGAGTAATAATAACAGGGTTGTTGTGGTGGGAGATTTTAATTTCCCAAATATTGATTAGCATGTCCCTAGAGCGAGGGGTTTAGATGGGTGGAGTTTGTTAAGTGTGTTCAGGAAGGTTTCCTGACACAACATGTAGGTAAGGCTACAAGAGGAGAGGCTGTACTTGATCTGGTATTGGGAAATGAACCTGGTCAGGTGTCAGGTCTCTCAGTGGGAGAGCATTTTGGAGATAGTGATCACAATTCTATCTCTTTTACCATAGCATTGGAGAGGGATAGGAACAGACAAGTTAGGGAAACATTTAATTGGAGTAAGGGGAACTATGAGGCTATCAGGCAGGATCTTGGAAATATAAATTGGAAACAGATGTTCTCAGGGAAACGTACCGAAGAAATGTGGCAAATGTTCAGGGGATATTTGCGTGGCGTTCTGCATTCCAATGAGACAGGGAAAGGATGGTAGGATACAGGAACCGTGGTGTACAAAGACTGTTGTAAATCTAGTCACGAAGAAAAGACGAGCTTATGAAAGGTTCAAAAAAACTAGGTAATGATATGAATCTGGAAGATTATAAGGCTAGCAGGAAGGAGCCTAAGAATGAAATTAGGAGAGCCGGAAGGGGCCATGAGAAAGCCTTGGCGGACTGGATTAAGGAAAACCCCAAGGCATTCAACAAGTATGTGAAGAGCAAGAGGATAAGACATGAGAGAATAGGACCTATCAAGTGTGACAATGGAAAAGTATGTATGGAACCGAATGAAAAGTATGTATGGAATCGGAGGAAATAGCGGAGGTACTTAATGAATACTTTGCTTCAGTATTCACTATGGAAAAGGATCTTGGTGTTTGTAGGGATGACCTGCAGTGGACTGAAATGCTTGAGCATGTAGATATTAAGAAAGAGGATGTGCTGGAGCTTTTGGAAAGCATCAAGTTGGATAAGTCACCGGGACCAGACAGGATGTACCCCAGTCTACTGTGGAGATTGCTGAGCCTCTGGTAATGATCTTTGCATCATCAATGAGGATGGGAGAGGTTCAGGAGGATTGGAGGGTTGCGGATGTTTTCCCTTATTCAAGGAAGGGAGTAGAGATAGTCCAGGAAATTATAGGCCAGTGAGTCTTACTTCAGTGGTTGGTAAGTTGATGGAGAAGATCCTGAGAGACAGGGTTTATGAACATTTGGAGAGGCATAATATGATTAGGAACAGTCAGCATGGCTTTGTCAAAGGCAGGTCGTACCTTACGAGCCTGATTGAATTTTTTGAGGATGTGACTGAACACATTGATGAAGGTTGAGCCGCAGATGTAGTGTATATGGATTTCAGCAAGGCATTTGATAAGGTACCCCATGCAAGGCTTATTGAGAAAGTAAGGAGGCATTGGATCCAGGGGAACATTGCCTTGTGGGTCCAGAAGTGGCTTGCCCACAGAAGGCAAAGAGTGGTTGCCTTGTCTTGCCTTGCACCCTTAACTCCTGGTGGAGTCATCAGGGCGCCGTCATGACAAGCTTTGCACCAGTCGGTTCCATCTGTCGCAGTTGTGTACCAGAGCCTGGGTCACCGCAAATGTTTTACCTGTCCATTCTTTAATGTTAAAGAGTGGTTGTAGACGGGTCATATTCTGCATGGAGGTCGGTGACCAGTGGTGTTTCTCAGGGATCTGTTCTGCGACCCCTACTCTTTGTGATTTTTATAAATGACCAGGATGAGGAAGTGGAGGGATGGGTTAGTAAATTTGCTGATGACACAAAGGTTAGGGGGTGTTGTGGACAGTGTGGAGGGCTGTCAGAGGTTACACCAGGACATTGATAGGATGCAAAACTGGGCTGAGAAGTGGCAGATGGAGTTCAACCCAGATAAGTGTGAGGTGGTTCTATTGGTAGGTCAAATATGATGGCAGAATATAGTATTAATGGTACGACTCTTGGCAGTGTGGAGAATCAGAGGGATCTTGGGGTCCGAGTCCATAGGACACTCAAAGCTGCTGTGCAGGTTGACTCTGTGGTTAAGAAGGCATACAGTGCTTTGGCCTTCATCAATGGTGGGATTGAGTTTAACAGTTGAGAAATAATGTTGCAGCTATATAGGACCCTGGTCAGACCACACTTGGAGTACTGTGCTTACTTCTGGTTGCTTCACTACAGAAAGGATGTGGAAACCATAGAAAGGGTGCAGAGGAGATTTACAAGGATGTTGCCTGGATTGGGGAGCATGCCTTATGAGAATAGGTTGAGTGAACTCTGCCTTTTCTCCTTGGAGTGACGGAGAATGAGAGGTGACTTCATAGAGGTGTACAAGATAATGAGAGGCATTGATCATGTGGATAGTCAGAGGCTTTTCCCCAGGGCTGAAATGGCTAGCACGAGAGGGCATAGTATTAAGATGCTTGGAAGTTGATACAGAGGACATGTTAGGGGTAAGTTTTTTACGCAGAGAGTGGTGAGTGCATGGAATGGGCTGCCGGTGGTGGTGGTAGACGTGGAAACAATAGGGTCATGGATGGCTACATGGAGCTTAGAAAAATAGAGGGCTATGGGTAAAGTCTAGGTAGTTCTAAGGTAGGGACATGTTCGGCACAGCTTTGTGACCCGAAGGGCCTGTATTGTGCTGTAGGTTTTCTATGTTTCTATGTGATGTATGTTCCCTGTGTATCAAACAGTGTATTATGAGCTTTATGCTCCCTGTAGATCAAACAGTAAATGGTAGTATAAAATACACCCCATATAACAAACAGCAAATTAGAGTTGTATACTCCCCATATATCAAACACTAAAATGACAGAGTTGTATTTTCCTCATACAAGCGAACAGTAAATGACAGATGTATACTCCCCGCATATCAAACTGTAAATGAAAGACTTGTATCTTCTTCATATATCAAACAGTAAATGACAGAGTTTTATACTCCCTATATGTCGAACAATAAATGACAGAGTTGTATACTCCCTATGTATAGACCAGTTAATGACGGAGTTGTATACTCCCGTGTATAGAACAGTAAATGATAGAGTTGTATACTCCCTGTGTATGAAACAGTAAATAACAGCGTTGTATGAACCCTGTCTATCCACTCTATCAATGCATTTAACCATTCGATAAGTTTCAATGAGGTCACCCCTCATTCATCTTAATTCTAGTGAATACAGGCCTAGAGCCATGAAATGCTCTTCATAAGACAAGCCATTCAATCCTGGAATCATTTTCATGAACGTCCTTTGAACCGTCTCCAGTTCCAGCACATCCTTTCTATGATAAGGGGCCCAAACCTGCTCACCACACTGCAAGTGAGGTCTCATCAGTGCTTTATAAAGATTCAACATTACATCCTTGCTTTTATTTACTCTTGAAATGAGTGCTAACATTGCACTTACCTTCCTCACCGCAGACTCAAAAAACCTTTAGGGAATCCAGCACAAGGACTCCCAAGTCCCCTTGGACCTCAGGTTTTTGTATTCTCTCTCTGTTTGGTAAAAGGTCAACTCTTTCACTTACTCTACCAAAGTGCATGACCATACACTTCCTGACACTCTATTCCATCTGCCATTTCTTTGCCCATTCTCTTAATCTGTCTGTCTTTCTGTAGCCTCTCTATTTATTCAAAACTACCTGCCCTCCACCTATCTTCATATCGTCTGCAAATTTTGCAACTAAGCAATAAATTCCATCATCCAAATTATTGACATGTAATGTAAAAAGAATCGGTCCATACACAGACCCCTGTGGAACACCGCTAGTCACCTGCAGCTGGTCAGAAAAGGCTCCCTTTAATCCACCCTTTGCCTCCTGCCAATCAGTCAGTACTTTATCCAAGCTAGAATCTTTTCTGTAATACTGTACCATGGGCTCATAGATTGTTAAGCAGCTTCATGCGGGACACATTGTCAAAGACCTTCTGAAGAACCAAGTACACAACATCAACCAATTCTCCTTTGTCCACCCTGCTTGTTACTTCTTCAAAGAATTCCAACATTTGTCAGAATCGATGGGCTGAATGGCCTTTTCTACCCTGCGGCCTCGTCCTTAATAATTGACTGCAACACCTTCCCAACCGCTGAGGTCAGACTAACTGGCCTTTAGTTTCCTTTCTTCTGCCTCTCTCTTTTCTTCAAGAATGGAGTCACATTTTCAATTTTCCAGTCTTCTAGAGCCATAGAAACATAGAAATCCTACAGCACAATACAGGCCCTTCGGCGCACAATGCTGTGCCGAACATGTACTTAGTTTGGAAATTACCTAGGGTTACCCATAGCCCTCTATTTTTCTAAGCTCCATGTACCATTCCAGAATCTAGTGATTCGTGAAAGATCATTGCTAATGCCTCCATGATCTCTTCAGCCACCTCTTTCAGAACTCTGAGGTGTACACCACCTGGACCAGGTATCTTATTTACCTTCAGACCTTTCAGTTTCCCAAGAGCCTTCTCTTTAGTAATGGTAACTTCACACACTTCGTGCCCCCCGAGACCTGGAACTTCCACCACACTGCTGGTGTTTTCCACAGTGAAGACTGATGAAAAATACATATATCAAATAGTAAATGACAGGGTTGTATACTCCCCATATCTCGAACAGTAATTGAGAGAGTTGTATACTTCCTGTATATTGAACAGTAAGTTACAGAGCTGTATACTCCCCGTATATCGAAGAGTGCATGACAGAGTTCTGAAAGACACCTGAACTCCAGGAAAGACTGGGTATACAAGGCTAACAACAAGGCTAGCAACCTTGTGTGCAGCACTTGCAAGATGGCACCATAGAAGCTTTGGGTGAACTAAGTACACCGTACCCCCAGAGTCTCCCGGAGGGGTGGGTGGGGGGAACGAGAGACTCAGTTGGACGAACATAACAGCAATGGCCAGGACTGAAATACGATAATGAGAAGGCTCAAACAAAAAACACTGACCAGGGAGGCATTGATTGCAAAGTGCAATTGCAGCAAAATCTGCAAAACCATCAAAGGCCTCAAAATACAACAAGGCAGGTCCAGCTGTGGAACAAAGGTGACTCAGGTGCAACGCACGGACTTGGCACCCGGTGAGACGATGGAGAACTCCACTCAGGAAGCACCCCGCAGGGCTGAAGATCTCTCCGCACCCGAGCTGCCCCGGTGCCAAAGCAAAGACCAAGTGAGTGCCCGCTCTGACATGCTAATCCGTTCATCAAGGAAAGAGGATCAGTTGGCCTAGATCATCAGACAATGTATCTTGGAGGCAGTTCGATGACGACCTGGATTGCATCTTGGAATCTACATTGGCCGGGCCTGTCTACAGGAAAATCGACTCCCTCACAGCCATTGTGTTCAACTTTGCTAAAGAGCGATTTGCCCCAGTGGAAAAGAAAGGGGATCTGGAACAATCACGGCAACCAAATAGGAAGGAAAGGGAAATTAGCCACCTGCGAAGCGAGCTAAAGACCCTGAACAAACTATTCAAAAACAGTGCACCTGATGAAAAAGAAGGTATCAAAGATCTAACCAACAAACTGCGGGAACAACTGTGCAAGCTCAGGAGGGTGGAGCGGTGGCGAAAGTGAAGAAGTGAGAAAGAGAGGGGAGTGCAATTTGTTAAAAACCCATTCAGGTTCACCAGGGTTCATCTCAGCCAGCGAAAATCTGGCACCCCAATCAGCCCAAAGCAGGAGGTGGAAGAATTTCTGCTGGAATCACACGGTGATCGCTGTAGGAATCAGGGACTAGAATTCAATCCAAAAGTCCCCCAGTCAAGGATCCCAGCAACTGTGCTGAACATGGCAGAGCCAGCGTGGCAGAAGGTCCAGGATATCTTCAGGAGAACAAAGTCATCTGCCTCCCACAACTGAGTGGTATAGCCTACAAGGTATATTAGAAATGCCAAAAACTCCTCCAGAGGCTGTGGAAGAAAACGAGGTGGATTTGGACCAAAGGCTCTACCCTGCCAAATTGGAAAATGGCTGAAGGATGCTTTGTTCCCAAGGAAGAAGATTCCTCCATAATCAACCAGTTTAGGACAATCTCCCTCCTCAGTGGGGAGTGCAAGATATTCTTCTCGGTGCTTGCGAGAAGGCTGACCTCTTACTTATTGGAGAACCACTATATCAACACATCCATCCAGAAAGATGGCATCCCGGGTTTTTCTGGGCACCTTAAACACATCTCAGTGATCAGCCAATTGATCCATGAGGCCAGGCAGAAGAAAGGCTACCTAACAGTTGTCTTTTAGATCTAGCCAACTGCTATGGATTAATTCCACATGTCCTTATCCAGGTTGGCCTGGATAACTACCATATCCCACCAGTAATGCAAGTCATGATCACTAGCTACCTAGGAGGATTTAGCTATGCTTCACTTCAGCCCACGTTACAACCAGGTGCAAACCACACTTCGAGCAGACATCGTACCGTGGTCCACCAAAGACAAGAAAGTCACCATGGGAGGAAGGATGTGAGGAGGCTCACAAGAGGAAAGCTCTGAAGCTCTGAAGCTCTGAAGCTCTGAAGCTCTTTAGTCCAGGAGTGCAGGGACAAAGGATAGCAAACGTGGCTATTCCCCATGGAGATCGGATGTAGAGGGTTCCTGGCAAGGTCAGCATGGAGGTTGCTGTCTGCGCTGGGCCTTGCTGAAAAGAGCCAGAACCAAGCAGCTCGCAGGAAGAGCCTCTTGCTGGAGATGAAGTTGAGATAGAAGACAGGAGTAGGTGGGCAGTGATTTAGCCACCACTGCAGACCCACCAACTGGAATGCGTAGTGGTTAAGGGTCAAAACACTGGATGAAGATTGAGCACCACCTGATATCTGCTCCTGCTCAAAGGCTACAGTTACCTCAACAGCTAATGAAAGAGAGCACCCCAGTGAATGATGCAAGTGTAATCCCCATATATATGTAATGTCCAGGTTAAGATTTCTACTGTTATGCTGTAGTATTTCATTTTCTGTAAGAGCAGGCTGTTCTGCTTTCAGCTTGTTTGGGTTTGAGCTGGGATAACAGGCTTTGTTGTTCACCTTAGGAATGTGGAGTCAGCCAATCAGGAAGACAGAATTTGAAGAAGGTTCGAGAGAACACTAAGGGGAGAGGTCTTTGTTGGTAGGACCTGGGAGAAGACAGTGGAGGATGCCATACCTGTTGTGCAAAGTGCTTTGTGCAGATGAATGGCTTTGAGGAAGGACCAATACTCCTGTGGGTGATCCCATTTGTTAAAGATGGATTTCGAGCAACATTCAGAAGGTGATGTGTGATTTCACACAGACCAAGGGTCCAGTGAATGAATTACAGACAATTCAAAATTTGATCTCCACCATGCACATGTGACTGTTTAAGTATAATGGGCCCTTTTTGTTTTTTTCTTTCCTTTAATAAATGTTTGCTTAAATTAACATTCTTTAATATACTTCTTATCTATTGTATGCAGTGTACTATCTTATTTCTTATTGACAGTCAATTGCCTGGGGCAGTAAATCACACAGCATTCACACAAACACCTACGCTCTGTCCGCCAGAGAAAGCAGGATCTCCCAGTGGCCACACATTTTAATTCCACGTCCCATTCCCATTCTGATATGTCTACACACGGCCTCCTCTACTGTAAAGATGAAGCCACACTCAGGTTGGAGGAACAACACCTTATATTCTGTCTGGGTAGCCTCCAACCTGATGGCATGAACATTGACTTCCCAAACTTCCGCTAATGCCCCACCTCCCCCTCGTACCCCATCTGTTATTTATTTATATACACACATTCTTTCCCTCTCTCTCCTTTTTCTCCCTCTGTCCCCCTCACTATACCCCTTGCCCATCGTCTGGGGTTTCCCCCCCTCCTCCTTTTCTTTCTCGCTGGGCCTCCTGTCCCATGATCCTCTCATATCCCTTTTGCCAATCAATTGTCCAGCTCTTGGCTCCATCCCTCCCCCTCCTGTCTTCTCCTAACATTTTGGATCTTCCCCTCCCCCTCCCTTTTACTAGCTCTTCTTTCAGTTAGTCCTGACGAAGGGTCTCGGCCCGAAACGTCGACTGTACCTCTTCCTAGAGATGCTGCCTGGCCTGCTGCTCTCACTTCCCTTTTACTCTTTATATAAACGAAAAATCTTTTAGTATCCTACTTTAGATTATTGGCTAATTTGCCCTCATATTTTATCTTTTCCTTTCATATAGCCTTTTTCGTTGCCTTTTGTTGGATTTTAAAAGCTTCCCAGTCATCCAGCTTCTCACTAGCTTTTGCTACCTTGGCTTTTATGCAGTCCTTAACTTCCTTCATCACCCATGGTTGCCTACACCTGCCATTTGAGAGCAACTTCTTTTGTGGGACATATCTATCCTGTGCCTTGTGAACTATTCCCAGAAACTTCATCCATCTCAACTCTGCCTTCATCCCTGCCAGTATCCTCCTCCAATCTACTTGGGCAAGCTCCTCTGTAATTCGCTTTATTCCATTGCGATACTGATACATGTGACTTATGCTTCTCCCTCTCAAATTGCAGTGTGAATTCAATCATATTATGATTGAATTATAATATTGCTTACAGTCTATCAAACAGTAAATGACAGAGTTGTATACTACCCACATATCAAACAGCAAAAGACAGATTTGTATACTCCCTGAATATCGAACAGGAATGACAGTGTTGCATACTCCCTATATTTCGAACAGTAAATGGCAGACATATGTACTCCCCATATATCGAACGGGAATGATAGTGTTGTATACTCCCCAGATATCGAACAGGAGGGACAGTGTTGTATACTCCCTGTATATCGAACAGTAAAAGATAGGTGGAGGGGCAGGTAGTTTTGAGGAAGTAGCGAAGCTACAGAGGATCTCAAACAGATTAGGAGAATGGGCAAATATATGGAAGATGGATTATAGTGTCAGGAAGTGTATGGTCATGTACTTTGGTAGAAGAAATGAAAGAGTTGTCTATTTTCTATATGGAGAGAAAATACAAAAAAAATAGGTCAAAGGGACTTGTGAGTCCTTGTGCAGGATTCCCTCAAGGTTATTTTGCCGACTGAGTCTATGGTGAGGAAGGCAAATGCAATGTTGGCATTCATTTCAAGAGGGCTAGAATGTAAAAGCAAGGAAACCATGTCGAAACTTTAGAAAGCACTGGTATTGTGAGCAGATTTGGGCCCCTTATTTTAGAAAGGATGTGCTAAAACTGGAGAGTTCAAAGGAGGTTAACGAAAATGATTCCAGTGTTGAATGGCTTGTCATCTGAAGAGCATTTGATGGCTCTGGGCCTGTATTCGCTAAAGATTAGAAGAATGAGAAATGACCTCATTGAAGTTTGTTGAATAGTAAAGGGCTTTGATAGAGTGGATGTGGAGAGGATGTTTCCTATGATAGGAGACTCTCAGGCCAGAGACACAGCCTCAGAATAGAGGGGCATCCTTTAAGGAAGGAGATGAGGAGGAATTTCTTTAGCCAAAGAGCGTGATGAGGGTCTTTGAAGAGGATGGCTTGGACACAAATGCTGGAGTATCCGAGGCTGGGATCAAGACATAGTTTTAACCTGGATTGAGAATCCGAACACAAATCAAACATGAGGCAAAATCATGGGTAGGCTTACAATTAAGCACTGAATCTCAGTCCTTGGCAACCAACACATTATTGCCAATTAGGGGGACTGTCCTGTATATTTAAAGGGGATACTCCAGCTATCCATACTCCAAGGAACTAGAGTGTCTAAACCAGGAAGTGTGCAAGGATGAGTGTGCGTCGTAACAGGACCCCCTACCCGACGGCCGACTCCTGAGAGCTCTGACTGCTTGGAGAGATGATGATTGTAGTCAAGGCTGAGAGCTGGATCAAAGATGACTCTTTCGGGCACCCAGCATCTCTCCTCAGGTCCAAATTGTTCCCAGGCCACAGAATATTTCTGAACACCTCGAACAGCAAGTGAGTCCAAAATACGTCTCATGATTCTATCTCATATATCTCCTGTTCCCCATCAACAACCCTGGATGGTGGCATGCATCTTTATGTCTGTGAGGAAGGCAGACACTGTACTTTCCTCAGTATGTGGGAAAGGCAGACATTGTACTTTCATCAGGGAGTGAGAAAGGCAGACACTGTACTTTCCTCAGTGTGTGAGAAAAGCAGACATTGTACTTTGCTCAGTGAGTGAGAAAAGCAGACATTGAATTTTCCTCAGGCTGTGAGAAAGGCAGATAGTGAACTTTCCTCAGTGTGGTAAAAGGCCGACATTGTACATTCTTTGGTCCGTGAGAAAGGGAGACATTGGACATTCCTCAGTGTTTGAGAAACTCAGACATTGTACTTCTCTCTGTGTGAGAAAGTCACAGAGAACATTGCTCAGTGTGTGAGAAAAGCAGATATTGAACATTCCTCATTCTGTGAGAAAGGCAGACACTGAATATCCCTCAGTGTGTGAGAAAGGCAGACACTGAATATCCCTCAGTGTGTGAGAAAGGCCTACATTGAATATTCCTGTCTGGCAGAAAGGCAGACATTGATTATTCCTCAGAGTGTGTGTGAAGTGCAGAAATTGAACATCCTTCAGTCTGTCGGAAAGGCAGATATTTTTCATTCCTGAGTGTCTGAGAAGCAGACATTTACCATTGCTCAGTCTGTGGGAAAGGCTTATTTTTACAATCCTTAGTACACGAGACTGGACTTTATCTATTTGTTCATGTGTAAAACAGGCTCTAGTTTTCCCCTCTAAAACAATGGATGGTGGGTTTTGGAATATGTAAGCATTGCAGTGCAAATTATAGACTACCTTGCAGACATCTCAATACAAAATTGTGGATGCTGCTACTGTCTTAAATGCACCTCAGTGCATAAAGCATGTTTTACTGTCCTTGGAATACTCAGTGATACACACAGAATGACCTTCATTATACAATAAGATGCATTATCCAGGGAATTATAGGTTTTATATAGACTTTTAAAAAATAGAAAATAGACTACCATATAGTTAATGGTGTATGAAATAGTCAGACGTCAGCGTATCTCTTGGTATGAAACTCAAAAATGAGCTCTGGTAAAGTCAAGAGAGTAAATAACCAGCCTTTTCTGGTGTGTGTCAGCAAACAGCAGTGATACATGCATTCCCAAGTTAATAATGCATTTAATGGTGATATCCAGTAAACTGTGTCTCCATGAACATTGAATGGCAGGTAGAGTCAGTGACTAAAACGACAAGCGTGCATAAAACTGTCAATGAAAAGCTTCACTACATATCTTGGACACACAAATGCCCGTGTAAGATAGGGTTTTGAATATTCCATAAAATAGTGCAATAATTCTGTAAGCCATGCTGCAGAACGTTGATTAAGTGGCTAAGAGGATTTACTCGATTTCCCAGTGAGTAAAACTGTCAGAGAGGAACAGAGAGATTTGCCCTGTAAAGGCAGAATTCAAGACTCTCTGTAGAGCAGCCGACATTGATGGATGGTCTTTGATAAATTCCTCCATGTAAGACAACAAACTCATACAGAAATATTGAACAGCTTAACCATTCATCTCAGGGAACGAGACGCTCTAGTGGAACCATGGTACAATTAAAAGTAACACATTCTACACAAACAGGAAAGCCTACCAACACCTCTGTTTTCTGAGAAGGCTGAAGACAGTGGGTCTATGCACATCGATACTCATATCATTCCACAGATGCTCAGTAAAGAGCATCCTAGCAAGTGGCATCACTGCACGGTACAGAAACTGCACTGTGGCAGACAGGAAGGCTCTACAACGGATAGTCAAGACTGCCCACCACGTCACCAACAATAGCCTACATGCCATCAAGAACATATATACAGAAGTGTGCTGAAAAAGAGCCAATAACATCATGAAGGATCCCACCCACCCTACTCATGGACTATTTGTCTCACTCCCATCTGGGAGGAGGCTACATAGCATCCACACCAGGACCACCAGACTCAAAAAACAGTTACTTTCCCCAAGCAGTAAGGCTGATCAACACCTCGACTCACTAACCCACCTCTCCACACCCCCAACCACCATCACTTTATCATTTCCTGCCAGAGTCACCTTAAGTTCAGACACTGGACATACAATCAATCTGTGTATATAAGACCATAAGACATAGGAGCAGAATTAGGTCAATTGGCCCATTGGGTCTCCTTCACCATTTCATCATGGCTGATCCATTGTTCCTCTCAGCCCCAATCTCCTGCCTTCTCCCTGTATCCCTTCAAGTCATGACCAACCAAAAATCTATCAAGAAGAAGAAGTAGAAGAATAGCCCTTAACTCGGCAGTGGAGTTATTGGGGCACCGTCTTTTGACAGTGTTTCTGTAGCAAGCTACTCTTGTTTTCACGAGGCCGAGTTGTCAGCTCAACGCTCAACCCGACTTGAATTCGAACTCGGGAACCCTCGCTCCGGAGTCCGGCGCTGATGTTATGGCACCACCAAGCGGGAAAAATCTATCAACCTCTGCCTTAAATATACATAAAGACTTGGCCTCCACATCTGCCTGTGGCAATGAATTCCACAGATTAACCACTCCCTGGCAAAAGAAATTCTTCCTCATTTCCATTCTAAAAGGATGTTCCTCTATTCAAATGCTGTGTCCTCTGGTCTTAGACTCTCCCACCACAGGAAACATCCTCTCCACATCCACAAACAAGAGAAAATCTGCAGACGCTGGAAATCTGAACAACACACACAAAATGTTGGAGGAGCTCAGCTGGCCAGACAGCATCTATGGAAAAGAATACATTCCATGTTTTGGGCCAAGACGCTTCATTAGTCCTTAAATATGACCCCAGTCTCCACAGCTGCCTGTGGTAACAAATTTCACAAACTCACCACCTTCTGCCTAAGTACATTTTTTAGATTTTTAGATTATGAGGACACTCAGTACTCGTTTATTGTCATTTTAAAATGCATGCATTAAAAAATGATACAACGTTTCTCCAGAATGATATCACAAGAAAACATAGGACAAACCAAGACTAATACTGACAAAACCACATAATTATAACATGTAGTTACAACAGTGCAAAGCAATTCCGTAATTTGATAAAGAGCAGACCATGGGCACGGTAAAAAAAAAGTCTCAAAGTCCCAATAGCCTCATCATCTCACGCAGACGGTAGAAAGGAGAAACTCTCGCTGCCATGAACCTCCAAGCGCCGCCAACTTGCCGATGCAGCACCATTGGGAGCACCCGACCGCAGCGGACTCTGAGTCCGTCCGAAAACTTCGAGCCTCCAACCAGCCTCTCCAAGCACCATCCTCCGCCGAGCACTTCGACCCTGCCCCGGCCGCCAAGCAACAAGCAAAGCCGAGGACTCAGGGCCTTCTTCTCCGGAGATTCTGGACCACACAGTAGCAGCAGCAGCAAAGCAGGCATTTCCAGAAGTTTCACCAGATGTTCCTCTGTACTCTCACGTCCGTCTCCATCAAATCAGGATTGTGCACAGCACCCTACTTGACAAATAACAGACATCACCATCGGAGTGGCCGCTGCGAGCTGTGTCGCGTCACCATCTTCTCCTCCCTACTTCTACAATTTTCTACATTCCCTACATTCTCCTCCCTACATTCTACATTTTTCTTAATCTCTGTTTTAAATGGATGCCCCTCTACTCTGAGGCTGTGCCCTCTTGTCCAAGACCTCTTGAAATGAATGCTAATATCACATTTGCCTTCCTCACCACAGACTCAACCTACAAATTAACCTTGAGGGAATCCTACACAAGGACTCCCAAGTCCCTTTGTGCCTCAGTTTTTTGTATTTTCTCTCCATTCAGAAAGTAGTCAACAGTTTCACTTCTACCGAAATGCATGACCATACACTTCCCGGCACTGTATTCCATCTGCCACCTCTTCACCCAACCTCCTAATCTGTTTAAATCCTTCTATAGCTTCTCTACTTTCAAGAACTACCTACCCCTCCACCTATTTTCATTATCATCTGCAAACTTTGCAACAAATGGCAGTACTGAGCACCCATGGCTGACAAGGGAGGTTAAGGACTGCATAAAAGCCAAGGAAAGAGTATAGAAGGTAGCAAAAGTGAGTGGGAAGTTGGGTAACTGGGAAGTTTTTAAATTCCAACTAAAGGCAACTCCACAGAAGGCAAAGAGTGGTTGTAGATGGGTCAAGTGTGAAAAACTTACCTCTGACATCCCCTCAGTACCTATTTCCAAACATCTTAAAACTATGCCCCTTTGTGTTAGCCATTTCAGCCTTGGGAAAAAGCCTCTGGCTATCCACACGATCAATGCCTCTCATCATCTTATACACCTCGATCAGGTCACCTCTCATCCTCCGTATTCTGCATGGAGGTTGATGACCAGTGGTGTGCCTCAGGGATTTGTTCTAGGACCCTCACTCTTCATGAATTTTATAAATGACCTGAATGAGGAAGTGGAGGGATGGGTTACTAAGTTTCCTGATGACACAAAGGTTGGGGGTGTTGTGGATAGTGTGGAGGGCTGTCAGAGGTTACAGTGGGATATTGTATGCATGCATTACTAAATGACAATAAAAGAGGACTGCGTGTTCTCATAATCTAATAATCTGATCTAATACTGATAGGATGCAAAACTGGGCTGAGAGGTGGCAGATGGAGTTCAACCCAGATATGTGTGAAGTGGTTCATTTTGGTAGGTCAAATATGATGACAGAATATAGTATAATGGTAAGACTCTTGGCTGTGTGGAGGATCAAAGGGATCTTGGGGTCTGAGTCCATGGGATGCTCAAAGCAGCTGCGCATGTTGACTCTGTGGTTAAGAAGGCATACGGTGATTTGGCCTTCATCAATCATGGAATTGAATTTAGGAGCCGAGAGGTAATGTTGCAGCTATATAGGACCCTGGTCAGACCCCACTTGGAGTACTGTGCTCAGTTCTGGTCGCCTCACTACAGGAAGGATGTGGAAACCCTAGAAAGGATGCAGAGGAGATTTACAAAGATGTTGCCTGGATTGGGGAGCATGCCTTATGAAAACAGGTTGAGTGAACTTGGTCTTTTCTCCTTGGAGCGACGGAGGTTGAGAGGTGACCTGATAGAGGTGTATAAGATGATGAGAGCCATTGATCATGTGGATAGTCAGAAGCTTTTTCCCAGGGCTGAAATTGCTGCCACAAGAGGGCACAGGTTTAAGGTGTTTGGGGGTAGGTATAGAGGAGATGTCAGGGTTAAGTTTTTTACACAGAGAGTGGTGAGTGCGTGGAATGGGCTGCCGGCAATGGTGGTAGAGGCGGATACGATAGGGTTTTTTAAGAGTCTTTTGGATAGGTACATGGAGCTTAGAAAGATAGAGGGCTATGGGTAACCCTAGTAATTTCTAAGGTAGGGACATGTTCAGCACAATTTTGTGGGCCGAAGGGCCTGTGTTGTGCTGTAGGTTTTCTATGTTTCACTCCAAGGAGAAAAGGCTTTTCACTCAACCCTCCATTCCAGGCAACTCCTTGAATGAGTTGCCTGCATCTCCTATAGTATCTCTATAGTATGCACATCCTGTAGTGAGGTGACCAGAACTGAATAAGGTACTCCAACTGGGGTCTGACCAAAGTCGTATATAGCTGTAACATTACCTCACAGCTCATGAACGCAATGATGAGCGAGTATCCACTCATAACGTGATACAGACATCGAATGGCTTGAAACTCCCACTCTGTATACTGGATAACCAGGGTTCGGGGTGTATACACTTTAAATTCTACTCGGTTTTGATAATCCTGCCTGTTCCATGAAAGAGCAAAATGTAGTATGAATCACCACAGTACATTTATGACATATCTAACAGGCCAGCATACAAAGCAGCAAATGAGAGCTGAATATATCTCTCTGCAGTTTAAGCAACGAGCAAGGAGATTATTTTTTGTTACTGACAGATCAAAGGGTGAAAACTCAACAATGGATTTCCTATTGGGTAATGCAGTGAGAGAGAGGCTGCTGATCCAGTGGAACATAAGAGACAGTTATGCATCCACTCATGCACAAAACTGGATCAAGCACTTTACCAGCCCTTGGTCTCAACAGCAGGAACTAAGCACACATACTTTAGTTCTTCACACAGTCACACCTTCAGTGTATTCCTTTATGATACACATCCCACTACTCAATATCATGAATAACTGGTCTAGAAAAAAAACAAAAAAAAGGGTTTGGTGTACTCCACAGTATATAGGTAGTCAATGACTGGATTTAGGTCTCATTATGTAAAGCAGAAATGATGGACTTGTGTGTCAGAAAAGATAGTCACAGTATATTTGGTAGGGAATACTGCAGTTTCGGATTCTCCTTGGTATGTGAAAAACTGATTGTTGAACTATGCCATACCTCTCAGTGCAGAGAAGCAATGAGGGATTACCTCAGTAAATACTGGATAGAATCCAGCCTACGCTGTTTGGTCAAATCCAAGGCATATTGCAGCATTTCCACTACACCCATGTACTTTTCACATTTTACCATATCCTCTGGGAACTCTAATCTTCACAATCATACAGAGATTCTAAAACATTTGTTATAGAATTTAACAATGACCTTGGCTAATAGAAGTGTTGATTCTGCCAGTTCTGGGTGTCAACATCTCTGAAGATTGATCCTGGGCCCAACACACTGATGCAATTCCCAAGGCACGCCAGTAGCTATGCTTAATGAGGAGTTTGAAGAGATTCAGTATGTCACCAAAGACTCTAGTAAATGTCTACAGATGTACAGTGGAGAACATTCTGACTGGTTGCATCACCAGCTGGTATGGGTGCTCCAATGCACAAGAACAGAAAAAAGCAACAGAGATTTGTAAACTCAGCCGACACTATCACGGGCACTAACATCCCCACATTCAACCCCATTCTCCCGCTTTCTCCCTGTAACCTTTGAAACTCTGATTCAGCAAGAACTTATCAAACTCTACTTCGAATGCATTGGATGTCTTGGCATCCAAAACCATCTGTGACCGTGTTCCACAGATGAACCATGCTCTGGCTAACGAGATTCCTCTTCTCTGTTCTAAGTGGACATTAATCTATCCTGAGGCTGTGACATCTGGAGCTGTGGGAGTCTGTGATGCTTCCTCCATATTTTGAAGGTGAAAGTGAGTATAGAAGGCATTGGACTCAATTGGAAACAAAGCTCTGACGTCGCCTATGTCACTTGATTTAACTTTATAAGAGATGATACCATTCAAGCCCTGCCACAAATGTCAAGCAGTTTTTGTTGATTCAGGTTTACTCCAGAATTCTCACTTTGCCTGTGAGATGGCTTTCTGGAGATCATACCTGGACCTTTTGTAACCTTCTTGGTCACCAGTCTCAAATGCTGCTGACCTGGTCCTCAGCACATTGCAGATCTCATGGTGCATCTCGGGCTTCTGTAGCAGTGGGGCAGTTGTAGAAGCTGAGGGACTTCAGGAGGGTATAAAAGACTTCATAGTGGTAGGTGAGCACAACATGGGAGATGTGTGTCCACTGTGGTGGGTAGAAAGGAGGGGTGTATCAGGGAAAAGTGTTGTGTTCAGGGGAATCTCAGAGAACCCCGTCATCCAGTCCATGCCCTCTTCTCAGTGTCACCGTCGGGCGGGAGGTACAGGAGTACCCCACAGCATCAGGGTCTTGAAATGGGATGGATGAATTCTCTCACCTCAACACTGAACCGATTCCACAACCTACAAACCCACTTTCAAGGACTCTTTACAACTCATGTTCTCAGTATTTTTATTTATTTGCACAGTTTGTCTTCTTTTGCACAATGGTTGTTTGTCAGTCTTTGTTTATGTATAATGCTTTGTAACAATTCTATTGCATTGTTGTTTTCCCTGTAAATGCCAATAGAATTTTATTGTGTTTATTTTCCTGTAAAGACATGCAAGAAAATGAATCTCAGGGTTGTATATAGTGAGATGTAAGTATTTTGATAATAAATTTACTTGGAACTTTTGTATTATTTGGGAGGTACTTGAATCAATAAAGGCTACCACGTAGATACAGCAAACAGCATTCTCCAACAGCTTCACCGCTGTGGCCATTCCTTTGGCCTGAAATCCTTACCCCAGACTATGGACCTTCCCCCAAAATGCCACAGGTCTCCTCTGCTCAGGTTTACAACCTTGCCGTTCCCCAGCCCTGCTTTGCCACTTCCACCTGCTTCACACAATTTGCCACCTGTACATCGAAACATACAGTGAAATGTGCCATTTGTGTCAACAACCAACACAGTCCAAGGATGTGCTGGGAAAAGCCTACAAATGCCATCGTGTTTCCGGTGGCAACATAGCATGCCCACAACTCACTAACCCCAACCCAGTCAGAATCAGAATCAGAATCAGGTTTATTATCACCGGTATGTGACATGAAATTTGTTAACTTAGCAGCAGCAGTTCAATGCAATATATAATATAGATGAAAAAAAAATAGAATAAATAAGTATACGTATATTGAATAGAATAAAACACAAGCAAAAAAACCCAGAAATACTGCGTATTAAAAGAAGTGGAATGTGGGAGGAAATAGAACACCTGAAGGAACCCCATCATCTAACAGGTCTCTGTCTTCCACTCCAGCCGTCTCTTTTTACCTGGTTTGATCTGCGTGTCACCCTCTTCAGTCCACTGATCACCTTTGATCCCTGTCTCACCACTGCCCTGCTCTTCTTTATGTCAGCCATCTCCCTCTCCATCCTCAGTACTGATGTAAGATTTTTTTACCCAAAATGTAGACAACTCCTTTCCCTCCACAGACACTGATCGAACAGCCGAATTTCCCCGACAATTTTTACGTTGCTCCAGATTCCAGCATCTGCTGTCTTGCGTGTCAAACCACTGTACTCATACAATAACTGAAATCCTGATGCAGGGTTTTTACCCAAAATATCAACAGTCCAGATCAATTCAATTCAAGTTTAATTGTCATTTAACCATACATCCAAACAGGACAGCGTTACTACAGGGTTAAGGTGTAGGGACACATGACCAACAGTCACTCAGAATAAGCACACATAAGATGACAATCAGGTAATAAGAGTCCCAGCGTCCACCCCACTTGCGACACCGAGGTTTGATGCCCAGCCCTCCCACACACAAATTGACAAACCCATACAGAATGTCAATAAAAATACAACTCCATTGAGAGCTGCTAAAAAATGTCTGCAGTCAGCCTCAACAGAGCTTGTCTTCTGCTGAGCGAAACCCTGAGAGGACACCAGAAAGCCACAGTCCTCAACAAATACCTCAGCCACTTCCTCCCACTTACCTGGTGCAGGGAGGCACGCATTTTAAACAGCTACAGACATGCTGGGCCTCAATATCCACCAGGCATACACTTCAATCTTCTACAGTGTGGATTTAATTTGGCCTTATTGACATTGATCAACAGAAAAAGACTCTTTTGCGTCAAAGTGAAAACAGATCTCTACAAAGTGATCTAAATTAATTACAATTATTAAACACAAAATAATTGATTGTATTAGTATTCACTCCTTTTCATATGACACACCAAATCATCACGGGTGCAGCCAATCGGTTTTAGAAGTCACATAATAAGTTAATAGAGATCTGGTTTTGAAGGCCTGTGTGCAGTCAAGGTGTTTCAATTGATTGTAGTAAAAATACACCTGTATCTGGAAGTCCAACTACTTGCAAAAACTACACCATGAAGACAAAAGAACACTCCAAGCAGCTCTGTGAAAAGGTTATTGAAAAGCACAAGTCAGGAGATGGATAAAGGAAAATTTCCAAGTCACTGAACATCCCCTGGAGTACAGTTAAGTCAATCATCAACATATGGAAAGAATGTGGCACAGCTGTAAATCTGCCTACAGCAGGCTGTCCTCAAAACCTGAGTGACCGCGCAAGAAGGGGACTAGTGAGGGAGGCCAGCGAGAGACCCATGACAACTCTGGAGGAGTTACAAGCTTCAGTGGCTTTGCCCAGGAGCTTCACCAGTCGCAGCTTTATGGGAGAGTGGCAAAGAGAAAACCACTGTTGAAAGAAACTCACATGAAATCTCGATTAGAGTTTGCCAGAAGGCACGTGGAGGCTCTGTGGCTACATCATGCTGTGGGGATGTTTCACTGCAATGGACCCTGGGAGGCTTGTGAAGGTAGAGGGTAAAATGAATGCAGCAAAATACAGGGAAATCCTGGAGGAAAACCTGATGCAGTCTGCAAGAGAACTGTGACTTGGGAGAAGATTTGTTTTCCAGCAAGACAATGATCTCAAGCATAAAGCAAAAGCTACACAGGAATGGCTTAAAAACAACAAAGTTAATGTCCTGGAGTGGCCAAGTCGGAGTCCAGACCTCAATCCAATTGAGAATTTGTGCTGGACTTGAAAAGGGCTGCTCACTCACACAACGTGAGATCCTCATGCAACGTGACAGAGCATGAGCAGTTCTGTGAAGAAGAATGGGGAAACATTGCAGTGTCCAGATGTGTAAAGCTGATAGAGACCTATCCACACAGACTCAAGGCTGTAATTGACTCAAAGATGTACCTACTCAATACAAATGAGAAAATCTACAGATGCCGGAAATCCAAACAACGCACACAAAATGTCGGAGGAACTCAGCAGGCCAGGCAGCATCGATGGAAAAGAGTACAGTCGACATTTCAGGCTGAGACCCTTCAGCAGGACTGGTGATAAAAAGCTGAGGAGTCAGAGTAAGAAGGTGGGCGGAGGGGAGGAAGAAACACCAGGTGATGGGTGAAACCGGGAAGGGACAGAGGTAAAGTAAAGAGCTGGAAAGTTGATTGGTGAAAGAGATTCAGGACTGCAGAAGGGGAAATCTGATAGGAGAGGACAAAATGCCATGGAAGAAAGAAAAGGAAGAGGAACACCAGAGGGAGGCGATGAGCAGGTAGGGAGATGAGGTGAGAGAAGGAAATAGAATGGGGGAATATGAAAGGGGGTGGCGTTACCAGAATTTTGAGAAATCAATGTTCATGCCATCAGGTTGGAGGCTACCCAGACAGATACAAGGTGTTGCTCCTTCAATTTGAGCATAGCCTCATCACGACAGTGGAAGAGGCCACGGACTGACATATCAGAATGGGAATGGGAAGTGGAATTAAAATGGATGGCCACTGGGAGATCCCGCTTTTTCTGGCAGACAGAGCGTAGGTGCTCGGTGAAGTGGTCTCCCAGTCTACGTCGGGTCTCACCGATATACAGGAGGGCACACCGGGAGCAGCGGACACAGCAGATGACCCCAACAAACTTGCAGATGAAGTGTTGCCTCACTTGGAAGGACTGTCTGAGGGTCCTGAATGGTAGTGAGGGAGAAGGTGTAGCACTTGTTCTGTTTGCAAGGATAAGTGCCAGGAGGGAGATCAGTGGGGAGGGATGAATGGATAAGGGAGTCACGTAGGAAGCGATCCCTGTGGAAAGCAGAAAGTCAGGGGGAGGGAAAGATGTGCCTGGTGGTGGGATCCCGTCGGAGATGGCGGAGAATTATGTGCTGGACGCGGAGGCTGGTGGGGTGGTAGGTGAGGACAAGAGGAACCCTATCCCTGGCAGCATGCAGGAGGATGGAGTAAGAGCAGACGTGTGTGAAATGGAAGAGATGTAGTTGAGGGCAGTGTTGATGGTGGAGGAAAGGAAGCCCCTTCTTTGAAAAAGGAGGACATCTCCTTCATTCTAGAATGAAAAGCCTCGTCCTGAGAGCAGATGGAGATGGAGGAATTGAGAGAAGGGAATGGCATTTTTACAAGTAACAGGGTGGGAAGAGGTATAGTTCAGGTAGCTGTGAGATTCAGTGTGTTTATAATGGCCATTGGTAGATAAGCTGTCTCCAGAGACAGAGACAGAGAGATGGAGAAAGGGAAGGGAAGTGTCAGAAATGGACCAGGTGAATTTGAGGGCAGGGTGGAAGTTGGAGGTAAAGTTAATGAAGTCGACAAGCTTGGCATGGGTGCAGCCCTGGATCTCTATCACCAATCAACCTCTCGGCTCTTTACTTGACCCCTCCTCACTCGCTCTCCCTCAGATCCCAGGCACAATGCAATGCAATGTTATTTATAAATGCATCAATCATACACCGTAAACTGCAGCAAAATATGGTAACTGTGCTAAAGGGCTGTGTACCACACTAACTCTATATATTTTACTGTGTTAGAATGGTGTATGTCCAGAAATACAGTAGATAAGCAATGGTCCCTGTTTTGTTCAAACAATAGGTTCTCAGATCTGACTCAACCAGACAGAAAGCCTCCAATCAATGATCCACTTAGAACTACAAAAACTACATTTATTCGGACAGAACAAAGCAAGCATTAAAATACTTATCTTGGCATGTGCAAGCCCCTTTCACTGTAGTAGACCTCTCGTTCTGCCGATCCATGATGCCATTCACAAGCAGGCCGATGATGAAACCCTGGGAAAATACTAACCCCAGGCTACCCCGATTACTCTGTTTTTATACCCGATCCACTGATAGGAAATGCTGCAGAAAGTAGAGCAAGACGCAGCACCAGCTCAAAGCACAGAGTCAGAACCAGCCAACACTGCGTTCACCATCTTCCCATGGCTCTTCCCATAGTAATGCATTCTCATGTTGAATTCCCAAAGTAGTAAACAAAGGTCCTGCAGCCAATTCTGTTACATTCAAGACCACAGTGATGATGAGATATCCAACAAGTATAAAGATTACAACAGAATCCCTCATGTCTGTGCTCATTTCCATCCACATAATTACCATTATTGCAATCCTACTTCCTATTTCAAACCATTCATTTTGTTTTTGGAAAAACCTTCCTATTTCGAACCATTCAATTTTTTTTTGGAAAAACATTCACTTTCAAAAGCACATAAAGAAATCAACATCAGACTGGAACCAGAAATGTGCAGAGGTTAAGGTGTAAGGACCAACCTTGGTGAAATATCACATCCTTGCTGCATGAAGGCACCCAGCGAGAACCAGAGACTGTTAAATATCCCAAACTCATTGGTCTGCTCAAGGCTTTGTGTGTCGGGTCCTTCCTCGTACTCCTCCGTCTGCCACTCATAGGGGCTGAATCTACTGACCAGGAACAGCACCACACTCACGCCTATGTAGGCAAACACGATGCACATCCAGATCTCGTACGCCAGCGGGTCCAGGAAGGAGAAGACTCCAGGCTTGGACTTCTGTGGCTTTTTAATCATAATGGAGATGCCCAGACTCATGAAAGGCTTGGAGAAG
This sequence comes from Mobula hypostoma, assembly GCF_963921235.1. Classification (NCBI taxonomy): domain Eukaryota; kingdom Metazoa; phylum Chordata; class Chondrichthyes; order Myliobatiformes; family Myliobatidae; genus Mobula; species Mobula hypostoma. Next base: position 17,473,940 of record NC_086103.1, on the reverse strand, counting down.
TCGATAACCTCCTCACGTACCAAGGTGATGGTTAATGGGGCCACTGCAATGTCAGCTTTCTGAAACACAGCAGGGAAAGTAAAGGTTCAAAGATAAGTTTACTTGTCATGAGTAGATCAAAACATCAAAACACACAATGGAATGCACCATCTGCATCAATGACCAACACAGTCCAAGGGTGTGCTGGGGGATGCCACACAATAGCATGGCCACAATTTACTAACATTAACCTGTACATCTTTACTATGTGGGAGGAAACTGGAGCAGTGGAAGGAAACGCAAAAAGTCACGGGGATAACTTACAAACTCTTTACAGACAACGGCGGAATTGAACTCTGATTGCCGATGCCGTAAGGCATTACTCTAACTGCTACGCTACTCTGCTGCCCCAGTGCAGCAGAATTAGCAGAGGCACCTCATCCCTACGCGTACAGCTCCTGACACCTGGTGAATTTGTCCAGAGCCCTGCCATATCATGTGCGCACTGTCACACTGCCCTTGCAACTATCTGTCCAACAATGGTCACCCGGACCTCTGCGTGGACTGCGCTGGAAAGAGGAGATGGGCAGTTCCTCGGGCAGAGGGGCAATGAACCCCAACTCAGGATCAGTATCAGAATCAGCTTTATTATCGTGACATGTGACACGAAATTTGTTTTATTGCAGTGGTACTCTGCAATACATTTAAAAATTTACTACAAGCTACAATAAATATAGTACTGTAATTGTTTTATGTATTACACTGTACTGCTGCTGTAAAACAAATTTCATGACACAAACAACACACATAAAATGCTGGAGGAACTCAGCAGACCAGGCAGTATCTATAGAAAAGAATAAATAGTCAATGTATTGGGCCAAGACCCTTCAGCAGGACTCCTGCCTGGCCTGCTAAGTTCGTCCAGCATTTTGCGTGTGTTGCTTGGATTTCCAGCAGCTGCAGATTTTCTCATCTTCATGACACAAACCTGATTCTGAATCGAGATTTTTCTTGTCAGAATGGTGGCTCACTAACACTGTCTCTTCCTCAGAGAACACAAAAGAGTACGATACAGGAACAGGCATTTCAGCCCATCAAGTCTGTATCGACAATGATCCCAGCTCAAACTAATCCCATCCGCCTGCACATGGTGCATAAGTCTCCATTCCGTGTCTGTCTCAAAACCTGTTAAATACCACTGTTGTATCTCCTTCCATCAGTAGCATCCTGGTACACCACCTGCAGAGAGTGTGCAGATGTTCACCAGGTTGCTGCCTGGATTAGAGAGCATCTGCTATAAGGAGAGGTTAGACAAACTTAGATTATTCTTTCTGGAGTGTCAAAGGTTGAGGAGAGACCTGCTAGAAGTTTATAACATGATGAAGGCCATTGATAGGGTACACAATCAGTGTCTTTTCCTCAAGGTCAAAGTGTTCAATGCTAGAGGCGTGCCTGGAGTGGTGGTGGAGACTGGTACAATGACAGTGTTGAACAGACTCTTTGATAGGTTCGGTACATCAATGCTCCTAAGGGCAAATTTACTTTCCCCTTACATTTGACCACACAAAGTGCAACACCTCATTTGGAGAGGTATAATACATTTGCAGAAGTATAATATGATTAGGAATAGTCAGCATGGCTTTGTCAAGGGCAGGTCGTGCCTTATGAGCCTGATTGAATTTTTTGAGGATGTAACTAAACACATTGATGAAGGAAGAGTAGTAGATGTAGTGTATATGGATTTCACTAAGGCATTTGATAAGGTACACCATGCAAGGCTTATTGAGAAAGTGAGGAGGTGTGGGATCCAAGGGGACATTGCCTTGTGGACCCAGAACTGGCTTGCCCACGGAAGGCAAAGAGTGGTTGTAGATGGGTCATATTCTGCATGGAGGTCGGTCACCAGTGAAGTGCCTCAGGGATCTGTTCTGGGACCCCTTCTCTTTGTGGTTTTTATAAATGACCTGGATGAGGAAGTGGAGGAATGGGTTAGTAGGTGTGCTGACGACACAAAGGTTGGGGGTGTTGTGGATAGTGTGGAGGTCTGTCAGAGGTTATAGTGGGACATTGATAGGATGCAAAACTGGGCTGAGAAGTGGCAGATGGAGTTCAACCCAGATATGTGTGAAGTGGTTCATTTTGGTAGGTCAAATATGATGGCAGAATATAGTATTAATGGTAAGACTCTTGGCAGTGTGGAGGATCAGAGGGATCTTGTGGTCTGAGTCCACAGGACGCTTAAAGCAGCTGTGCAGGTTGACTCTGTGGATAAGAAGGCATATGGTGAATCATAGAATTGAATTTAGGAGCCGAGAGGTAATGTTGCAGCTATATAGGACACTGGTCAGACGGCACTTGAAGTACTGTGCTCAGTTCTGGTCGTCTCACTAGAGGAAGGATTTGGAAACCATAGAAAGGGTGCAGAGGAGATTTACAAGGATGTTGCCTGGATTGGGGAGCATGCCTTATGAAAACAGGTTGAGTGAGCTCGACCTTTTCTCCTTGGAGCGACGGAGGATGAGAGGTGACCTGATAGAGGTGTATAAGATGATGAGAGGCATTGATCATGTGGATAGTCAGAGGCTTTTTCCCAGGGCTGAAATGACTGCCACAAGAGGGCGCAAGTTTAAGGTGTTTGAGAGTAGGTGCAGAGGAGATGTCAGGGGTAAGATTTTTACGCAGAGAGCGGTGAGTGTGTGGAATGGGCTGCTGGCAACAGTGGTGGAGGTGGATACGATAGGGTCTTTTAAGAGACTTTTGGATAGGTACATGGAGCTTAGAAAAATAGAGGGCTATGGGTAACCCTAGTAATTTCTAAGGTAGGGACATGTTCGGCACAACTTTGTGGGCCGCAGGTCCTGTATTGTGCTGTAGGCTTTCTATGTTTCCTATGTTTATACCTCATATTTGTCTGGATTAAACTCTGCCCTAATTTCAACCACCCTCTGTCCCACTGCATCCTTTGACAATCTTCCTCACTAGCCAAAACTCCACCTATTCATGCATTCTCTGCAAACTTATAATCAGGCACCCGACAATTTTTGTTTAAATAATTTCTATATATCCCAGCACTGATCCCTGAAGAACACTATGGTCTCTTCAGAATAGAGGATTCTTGGAGATATTCCATTATCCCTGGGGAACGATGTTGGGATGGAGTGGGACACTGGCCTGAGCCCATTCAGAACCAGCCATCATTAGCCAGCTCAGGGAAGCAACACTCCCACCCACAAATGATACTCACCGAGTACACTAGCTCCCCAACCATCCCATTCCACACTTTGCTCTCGGGATCCCGTGCTCCGTACTTCCCATCTGCCACGATGGCCAATTTGTACTTGAAGCCCACGTGTTTGGCGATCTCTGCTGCCAGCTCTACGCAGTAACCCTCATACTTATCATTCCCCTCCAGCTGCTCCTGGTTCTTCTTCAACATCACGTACGGGGGCTCCTGCAGGGACACAAAGCAAAGTCAATGGGATGCACATCCATCCAATCACAGAGCTCATCAATGAGGCAGAGCTCCACTCATCCAATCACAGACTATCAATGGAACAGAGATCCATTCATCCAATCATAGAACTCAGTTAACAAGACAGAGCTCTATCCATCCAATCACAGAGCTCAGTCAATGGGACGGAGATCCATCCATCCAATCACATAGCTTGGTCAACAGGTCGGAGCTCCATTCTTCCAATCACAGAGCGTTGAGAAGGCAAGAGCTCTATCCATCTAATCCTAGAGAGTTAGCAGGGTGGAGCTGCATTCCATCCAATTGCTGAATTGTCTGGTGCAACCACCCGTCTGAGGGCAGTGAGTGGGTGGTGAATGTGTGAGGGCATGCTGTCTCATCTGTGAGACTGTAGGATCCCGGAGGGAGAGAAAGTGATGAAGGACCGGTTGTTTTCAAGAGAAAGTGCCGAAGAGGAGTGAATGACAGAGATGCTGAGAACAGGCCATAGTGCACTGAACCAGGCCATTTGGACCATCATTTCCCTGCTCGCCATCATATGGTGGCCTCATTTGTTGAAGTTCATTGACCACTGCAATAACCTCTCCTGTTTTTCTCCCCGTGCTGTTCATAGACTTTGGAAGATAACAGGGGCCACTGTGGAAACAGGTTTTAATGGCAGTAGTTCAGGTTACAAGGTCTTTAGATGGTGAGCAAGAACCTGGTGGGCCGAAAGGCCTGTATCTTGGTCTCTATGATTCTGAGTAAGGCAGGGAAGAGAGGAAGATCTCACATTACAGTAGAGCTAGAGACCCTCGAAGAGTTGGAGGGAGCGAGGGCAGCAAACATGTGGGAAAAGTTGTGATGGTTGGTAATGGCTGTGGAGTAGAGTAACTGAACGTCTAATGGGACAGTATCAGGCTGAGGGGAGGCTGCAGAACCCTCACCCAATGCACCCGGGACAGCTGGACAGGGTTGGGAGCCAGGGGAGCACACTGTAAACACTGATCATAATTCCATCAGGTTCGTACAGTTACAGAGGAGGCTGAAGATCGTAAGCTAGTTGGTTATCCACGCCTGAGATACAGTTGACCACACATAGGCTGAAGATGGATACATGACATCTAACAGTGTCAGAATGGTGAGGGAGCAGGGAGGGAGGGCATAGGCAAGGATTGGGCCCCGCTGAGAAAAGAGATGGATCCCAATCCCAGACCCACCCACAGAATGAAAAGTGCAGGAGGGAGGGGAAGGAAAAAGAAAGTTCTGGGCACAAAGTGCAGCATGTACTGTAGGTCGAGGGTGCGGAAAAATCCTGGCAGGAAATTTGGGAAAAGGCTTGACAATGAAGAGACTAGTATACAGGGGCAGATGGGATGGAAAACATGAGCAGATACTGCGTCTACCTTTACTCAGGACAGGGATCCAGGAGGCCTGCATAATGTACCCCAAGGCTGAGGGAGGGGAGGGGAGGGTGTGAGCTCGGAGTACTCCTGCCCGGAATCACTCTGTCTAGAGATACATACTAGTATGGTGGTGACGATGTAGGTTTGGTTCTGGATGCCACTCGTGTCATTGCTGACGTGAAGATCACCCGTGGTTGCCACAAATTTGTCATCTTCATTCCAATAACCGATCTGCGTTGGTAGAGAGAATAGTAAATATGGAGAGATTGGGTCACACCACCCCATCAACACTCCTCCTCCCTATTCCAACCCTATCTTTACCAAGAGTGGGCAAAAAAGTGGCAGATGAAAAACAGCGTTGGAAAATGTATGGTCATGCATTTCGGTCGAAGAAATGAAAGGGTTGTCTAAATTGAGAGAAAATACAGAAAGCTAAGGTGCAAAGGAACTTTGGAGCCATGTGCAGGATTCCCTAAAGGTTAATTTGTAGGTTGAGTCTTTCGGGAGGAAAACAAATGCGTTGTTAGCATTTATTTTAAGAGGACTAAAATATAAGACCATAAGACCATAAGACAAAGGAGCAGAAGTTGGCCATTCGGCCCATCGAGTCTGCTCCGCCATTTTATCATGAGCTGATCCATTCTCCCATTTAGTCCCACTCCCCTGTCTTCTCACCATAACCCTTGATGCCCTGGCTACTCAGATACCTATCAATCTCTGCCTTAAATACACCCAATGACTTGGCCTCCACTGCTGCCCGTGGCAACAAATTCCATAGATTCACCACCCTCTGGCTAAAAAAATTTCTTTGCATCTCTGTTCTGAATGGGCACCCTTCAGTCCTTAAGTCATGCCCTCTCGTACTAGACTCCCCCACCATGGGAAACAATTTTGCCACATCCACTCTGTCAATGCCTTTCAACATTCGAAATGTTTCTATGAAAGCAATGATGTAATGTTAAGATTTTATAAAGCACTGGTGAGGTCTCACTTGGAGATTTGGGAGCAGTTTTGGAGCTTTTATTTTATAAGGGATGTGCTGATACTGGAGAAGGTTCAAAAGACGTTCACGAAAATTATTCCAGGATTGAGTGGCTTGTCATATGAAGAGCGTTTGATGGCTCTGGGCCTGTATTCACTGAAATTCAGAAGGATGAGGGGTGACCTCATTGAAACGTATTGAATGCCGAAAGGCCTTTATAGAGTGGATGTGGTGAGGATGTTTCCTATGGTGGGAGACCAGAGACCAGAGGACAGTCTTAGAATGGAGGTAAGGAGGAATTTCTTGAGCCCGGGAGTGGTGAATCTGAGGAATTCATCACCATAGGAAGCTGCAGAGACTGTGTTTGGGCATATTTAAAGCAGAAGTGTTAATATATTCTTGATTGGTCAGGGCATGAAGGGATATGGGGAGAAGGCAGGAGACTGGAGCTGAGAGGAAAACTGGGTCAGCCACGCGGAAATGGCGGAGTAGACTCGATACACCAAATCAGACATAGGACGCAGGAACAGAATTAGGCCATTCAGCCCATCAAGTCTGCTCTGCCATTCCATCATGGCTGATCCCGGATTCCACTCACCCATACACCTGCCTGTTCGCCATTTCCTTTGATGCACTGACCAATCAGGAAACGATCAACTTCTGCCTTAAATAAACCCAGGGACTTGGCCTCCTCCACAGTCTGTGGCAGAGCATTCCACAGATTCACTACCCTCTGGCTAAAGAAGTTCCTCCTACCTTTGTTCTGAAAGGTCATTCCTAAATTTTGAGGCTGTGCCTTCAAGTTATGGATACCCTCACCGTAGGAAACATCTTCTCCACATCCACCCTATCTCGTCTGTTCAACTTCCAGTAGGTTTCAATGAGATCCCCTGCATTCTTCTAAATTCCAGTGAGTATAGGCCCAAAGCTGCCAAACGTTCCTCATAGGTTAACCCTTCATTCCCAGAATCATCCTTGTGAACCTCATCTGTACACTCTCTAATGACATTCTGAGATATGGGGCCCAAAACTATTGACAAAATTACAAGTGTGGCCTGACTAGTGTCTTATAAATCCTCTGCATTATCTCCTTGGTTTTAAATTCTATTCCCCTTGAAATAAGTGCCAACATTGCAATTGCCTTCTTTACCACAGACTCAACCTATAAATTAACCTTCTGGGAGTTACACAAGAAGTACCTCTGCAGCCCTGATGTTTGAATCTTCTTCACACTTAGATGGTAGTCTGCACTATTGCACTCTCCGCTGAACATTGACGGCTCCTCCATTGATATTGTTAAGACCACCAAATTTCTTGGTGTTCGCCTGGCGGAGAATCTCACCTGGTCCCTCAACACCAGCTCCATAGCCAAGAAAGCCCAGCAGCATCTCCACTTTCTGTGAAGGCTGAGAAAAGTCCATCTCCCACCCCCCATCCTCACCATATTCTACAGAGGATGTATTGAGAGCATCCTGAGCAGCTGCCTCACTGCCTGGTTCGGGAATTGCACCATCTCAGATCGCAAGACCCTGCAGCGGATAGTGAGGTCAGCTGAGAAGATCATCGGGGTCTCTCTTCCCGCCATTACAGACATTTACACCACATGCTGCATCCGTAAAGCAAACAGCATTGTGAAGGACCCCACGCACCCCTCATATAAACTCTTCTCCCTCCTGCCATCTGGCAAAAGGCACCGAAGCATTCGGGCTCTCACGACCAGACTGTGTAACAGTTTCTTCCCCCAAGTCATCAGACTCCTCAGTTCCTAGAGTCTAGACTGACATCTACATCATTTATTATTATATTGTAATTTGTCCTCTACTGTGCCTGTTGTCTTGTTTATTATTGATTGTACTGCCCTGCACTGTCTTGTGCACTTTATGTACTCCTGTGTAGGTCTGTAATCTAGTGCAGTTTTTATGTTGTTTTACATAGTGTAGTGTAGCCTTATGTTGTCTCACTTAATCTAGTGTAGATTTGTGTTGTTTCATGTAACACCATGGTCCTGGAAGAACGTTGTTTCGTTTTTACTGTGTATTGTCCCAGCAGCTTATGGTCAAAATGACAATAAAAAGCGACTTGACTTAACTTGTCTATTGTTCCCTTTACCAAAATGCATTATCATACACTTACCAACACTGTATTCCATCTGCTACTTTTTTGCTCATTCTTCCAACTTGTCTAAGTCCTGCTGCAATTGCATCGCTTCCTCGGCACTACCTACCCCTCCACCTATCTTTGTATCATCCACAAACTTTGCCACAAAGCCATCAATTCCATTATCTAAATTATTCACAAGCAATGTCAAAAGTAGTGCTCCCAATACTGACCCCTGAGGAATACCGCTAGTTACCTACAGCCAACCAGAAAAGGCCCTTTTTATTCCCACTCACTCTATCCATCCAGTATCTTTACCTGTAACGCATAGGCTTTTATCTTGCTAGGCAGCCTTATGTGTGGCATCTTATCAAATGCCTTCTGAAAATCCAAGTAAATGACATCCACTGCCTCTCCTTTGTCTGGCCTGCATGTTACTTACTTGAAGAACTCTAATAGATTTGTCAGGCAAGAGTTCCCTTGATAGAAACCATGCTGACTTTGACTTATTTTATTATGTCTCCAAGTACCCAGAACCTCATCTTTAATAATAGACTCCAACAATTTTCCCAACCACTGAAATATGGCTAATTGTCCTATAATTTCCTTTCTTTTGCCTTCCTCCTTTCTTAAAGAGTGGAGTGACATTTGCAATCTTCCAGTCCTCTGGGGCTATGCCACAATTAAGTGATTCTTGAAAGATCATAACCAATGCATGTGTATTCACTTCAGCAATCTGATTGGTCCTATTCTCACACGGCTCATCCTCTTGCTCTTCACATACTTGTAGAATGCCCTGGGGTTTTCCTTAATCCTGCTCACCAGGGCTTTCTCATGGCCTCTTCTAGCTCTCCTAATTTCATTCTTGATCTCCTTCCTGGCAACTTTGTAATTTTCTAGCGCTCTAACAGTACCTAGTGTCTTGAACCTTTCGTAAGCTTTTCTTTTCTTCTTAACCAGATTTTCTAAATCCTTTGTATGCTGTGGTTCTTTAACAGTCCCATCCTTTCCCTGCCTCAATGAAACATACCTATGCAGAACGCCATGCAAATGTTCCCTGAACATTTGCCACATCTCTGCTGTGCATTTTCCAGAGAACATCTGCTCCCAATTGATGTTCCCAAGTTCCTTCCTGATAGCATCATATTTCACCCCTACCCCAATTAAATGTTTTCTCAAATCTTCTGCTCCCATCCCTCTCCTGCGCCATGGTAAAGGAGACAGAGTACTACTTCCAAAATGCCCTCCCACTGAGAGATCTGACACCTGACCAGGTTCATTTCCCAATACCAGATCAAATACAGCCTCTCCTCTAGTTTGCTTATCTACATACTGCATCAGGAAACTTTCCTGAACTCACCTAACAAACTCCACCCTATCTAAGCCCATCGCTCTCAGAAGTTGTCAATCAATATTAGGAAAGTTAAAATCACCCATCACAACAACTCTATTATTATTGCACCATTCCAGAATCTGCCTCCCTATCTGCTCCTTGATGTCTCTATTAATATTGGGTGGTCTATAAAATACACCCTGTAGAGTAATTGCCCCCTTCCTGTTTCTAACTTCCACCCATAATGACAGAGTAGACCATCCCTCCATGACTTCCTCCTTTTCTGCAGCCGTGATACTATACCTGATTAGCAATGCCATGCTCCCACCTATTTTGCCTCCCTCCCTGTGCTTTTTGAAACATCTAAAGCCTGGCATACTCAGCAGCCATTCCTGCTCCTGAGACATTAAAGTCTCTGTAATGGCCACGTCATAGTTCCACGTATTCATCCACACTCTAAGTTCCTCTGCCTTGTTTATGAAACTTCTTGCATTAAAATAAACACATCTCAAACCATCTGGCTGAGAACATCTTTGTTCTATCACCTGCCTATCCTTCCTCACAAACTCCCTACAAGCTGTCTCTACTTGTGCACCAACCACCCCATCCTCTGACTCTTCACTTCAGTTCCCACCTACCCACCCCCCCAGAAATCTAGTTTAAACCCTCCTCAATAGGATTAGAAAACCTCCCTCAGAGGATATTAGTTCCCCTCCAGTTCAGGTGCAACCTGTCCCACCTGTACAGGTCACCCCCTCCCCAGAAAAGTTTCCAATGATCCAAGAATTTGAAATCCTGCCCTCTGCACTATTTCAACAGTCAATCATTCATCTGGGCTCTCTTCCTGTTCTGACCTTCACTAGCTTATGGCACCGGGAATAATCCGGAGATTACCACCTTGGCGGTCCTGATCTTCAGCCTCCTTCCTAACTCTTTAAACTTACTGTGCAGGACCTCTGCCCCTCTCCTGCTTTTGTTATGTGCCACGACCTCTGGTTGCTCACCCTCCTCTTCAAGAATATTCTGCAACTGCTCAGAGACACCCTAGGCAACACACTATCCTGGCGTCTCTTTTGCTGCTGCAGAATCTCCTATCTGTCCCCCGAACTATCAAGTCCCCTAAGACTATTGCTCTGCCTGACTTCATCCTACTCTTCTGAGGCTCAGAGCCGATCACAGTATTATTCTTCTGATTGCTGCAAAAACCTGACCTAATTCTGCTCCTTTGTCTTATGGTCTTCCCCACCCCACCATTTCTCCATCCCCAAACAACAGGAATTCTGCAGATGCTGGAAATTCAAGCAACACACATAAAAGTTGCTGGTGAACACAGCAGACCAGGCAGCATCTCTAGGTAGAGATGCAGTCGACGTTTCAGACGGAGACCCTTCGTCAGGACCTGATGAAGGGTCTCAGCCTGAAACGTCGACTGCACCTCTTCCTAGAGATGCTGCCTGGCCTGCTGCGTTCACCAGTAACTTTTATGTGTGTTGCTTGATTTCTCCATCCCCACTGGCTTCTCTCCCCCACCGTATCCCCACCCTCACCATCTTATCCACCCACAGTCTCCCCAACCCACTGACCCTCATCCTCCCTGTACCATCCCCCGCACGTCTCCCCATCCCCACTCACCCACTCTATCTCATCACTGCGCCTCCCACACCACCATTTCTCCAATGAAGTTGAACAATGTGGACCCAGGTGCGGTTCAGGGTGGGGAGTGGAGGTGCAGGGCTATTGGATATGTGGGGTGCGTTTCCATGTGTGGTGTGTCCATGATGTGGGAGGTGGCAGAGTTTAGGGTGTGGGAACTGTGGAGGGGTTGGATAAGAAGGGTGGGGTTCCAGGTGGATGGTGGTCTGTGGGGTAGGAGGTGTTGGGTGTGTGGTGGTCTGTGGGGTAGGAAGTGTTGGGTGTATGAGGGTCTGTGGGGTAGGAGGTGTTGGTGTGTGTGGTGGTCTGTGGGGTAGGAGGTGTTGGGTGTGTGGGGTAGGAGGTGTTGGGTTGTGGGGGTCTGTAGGGTAGGAGGTGTTGGGTGTGTGGGGGTCTGTGGGGTAGGAGGTTTTGGGTGGATGGTGGTCTGTAGGGTAGGAGATGTTGGGTGTGTGGGGGTCTGTGGGGTAGGAGGTGTTGGGTGTGTGGGGTAGGAGGAGTTGGGTGTGTGGGGGTCTGTGGGGTAGGAGGTGTTGGGTGTATGGGGGTCTGTGGGGTAGGAGGTGTTGGTGTGTGTGGGTCTGTGGGGTAGGAGGTGTTGGGTATGTGGGGTAGGAGGTATTGGGTGCGTGGGGTAGGAGGTGTTGGGTGTGTGGAGGTCTGTGGGTTAGGAGGTGTTGGGTGTATGGGCTGGGGTTCAATGTGTGGTGTCAAGGGTGAGGTACTGGTATGGGATGTCCATGATGTTGGAAGGGGCTGAAGGATGTATGCTATGGGATTGTCGACTTTGGCAGAGCGGATCGATCACCCTCACAGTGTTTACCTTCCTCATCCCATCAGTCTTCAGCTCTAGCACACTGACGGTGTAGTTTGTTCGATGGCCAAATTCATCAAACTGGATGTTTCCAGTCAGACCCTCACTACGAACCTGCCAGGACACAGAACACAGACTGGTCTCAGCTCAAAGGGACAGGTCAAACCTGATGCCTCCACCGAAAGCAAGGGCCAGATGGTGTGGTTCATGTGGTTTTCATAGGAGAGACTTGTGGGATGGCTTGGAGGAAGCTTCACTTTGTGTCTGACTCCAGGAGTCTGTGACGTGACAGCGCAAAGTAGCTTCACTCTGTGTCTGTCCCCAGGAGTGTGTCATGGGATGGTGTGGAGGGAGCTTCACTCTGTGTCTGACCCCAGGATTATGTGATGGGACAGTTTGGAAGGAGCTTCACTCAGTGTCTGTCACCAGGAGTGTGTGATGGGACAGCGTGGAGGGAGCTGCACTCTGCGTCTGACCCCGGGAGTGTGTGATGGGACAGTGTGGAGAGAGTTTCACTCTGTGTCTGATCCCAGGTGCGTGTGATGGGACAGTGTGGAGGGAGCTGCACTCTGCGTCTGATCCCAGGTGTGTGTGATGGGACAGTGTGGAGGGAGTTTCACTCTGTGTCTGATCCCAGGTATGTGTGATGGGACAGTGTGGAGGGAGCTGCACTCTGCGTCTGACCCCGGGAGTGTGTGATGGGACAGTGTGGAGGGAGCTGCACTCTGCGTCTGACCCCGGGAGTGTGTGATGGGAGAGTGTGGAGGGAGCTGCACTCTGCGTCTGACCCCGGAAGTGTGTGATGGGACAGTGTGGAGGGAGCTTCACTCTGTGTCTGACCCCGGGAGTGTGTGATGGAACGGTGTGGAGGGAGTTTCACTCTGTGTCTAATTCCGGGAGTGTGTGATGGGACAGTGTGGAGGGAGCTTCACTCTGTGTCTGATCCCGGGAGTGTGTGATGGGACAGTGTGGAGGGAGTTTCACTCTGTGTCTGACCCCGCGAGTGTGTGATGGGACAGTGTGGAGGGAGCTTCATTCTGTGTCTGACCCCGGGAGTGTGTGATGGGACAGTGTGGAGGGAGTTTCACTCTGTGTCTGACCCCAGGAGTGTGTGATGGGACAGTGTGGAGGGAGCTTCACTCTGTGTCTGACCCCAGGATTATGTGATGGGACAGTTTGGAAGGAGCTTCACTCAGTGTCTGTCACCAGGAGTGTGTGATGGGACAGTGTGGAGGGAGCTTCACTCTGTGTCTGACCCCGCGAGTGTGTGATGGGACAGTGTGGAGGGAGCTTCATTCTGTGTCTGACCCCGGGAGTGTGTGATGGGACAGTGTGGAGGGAGTTTCACTCTGTGTCTGACCCCAGGAGTGTGTGATGGGACAGTGTGGAGGGAGCTTCACTCTGTGTCTGACCCCGGGAGTGTGTGCTGGGACAGTGTGGAGGGAGCTGCACTCTGCGTCTGACCCCGGAAGTGTGTGATGGGACAGTGTGGAGGGAGCTTCACTCCGTGTCTGACCCCGGGAGTGTGTGATGGAACGGTGTGGAGGGAGTTTCACTCTGTGTCTAATTCCGGGAGTGTGTGATGGGACAGTGTGGAGGGAGCTTCACTCTGTGTCTGATCCCGGGAGTGTGTGATGGGACAGTGTGGAGGGAGTTTCACTCTGTGTCTGACCCCGCGAGTGTGTGATGGGACAGTGTGGAGGGAGCTTCATTCTGTGTCTGACCCCGGGAGTGTGTGATGGGATAGTGTGGAGGGAGTTTCACTCTGTGTCTGACCTCAGGAGTGTGTGATGGGACAGTGTGGAGGGAGCTTCACTCTGTGTCTGACCCCGGGAGTGTGTGCTGGGACAGTGTGGAGGGAGCTGCACTCTGCGTCTGACCCCGGAAGTGTGTGATGGGACAGTGTGGAGGGAGCTTCACTCTGTGTCTGACCCCGGGAGTGTGTGATGCGACAGTGTGGAGGGAGCTTCACTCTGTATCTGATCCTGGGAGTGTGTGATGGGACAGTGTGGAGGGAGGTTCACTCGGTCTGAACCTGGGAGTGTGTGATGGGAGGGTGTGGAGGGAGTTTCACTCTGTGTCTAATTCTGGGAGTGTGTGATGGGACAGTGTAGAGGGAGCTTCACTCTCTGTCTGACCCCGGGAATGTGTGATGGGACAGTGTGGAGGGAGCTTCACTCTGTGTCTGACCCGGGAGTGTGTGATGGGACGGTGTGGAGGGAGCTTCATTCTGTGTCTGACCCCGGGAGTGTGTGATGGGACAGTGTGGAGGGAGCTTCACTCTGTATCTGATCCCGGGAGTGTGTGATGGGACAGTGTGGAGGGAGCTTCACTCTGTATCTGATCCTGGGAGAGTGTGATGGGACAGTGTGGAGGGAGCTTCACTCTGTGTCTGACCCCAGGAGTGTGTGATGGGACGGCGTGGAGGGAGTTTCACTCTGTGTCTGACCCCGGGAGTGTGTGATGGGACAGTGTGGAGGGAGTTTCACTCTGTCATAGATGTTCGCCCCTTTGGCTGGAAGCCTGTGACTAGAGGAGTGCCACAGGGATCAGTTCTGGTTCCATTGTTGTTGTCATCTATATCAATGATCTGGATGACAATATGGTAAATTGGATCAGCAAATTGTGGATAACACCAAGATTGGAGGTGTAGTGGACAGTGAGGAAGGCTATCAAAGTTTGCAGCAGGATCCAGACCAGCTGGAAAGATGGCAGATGGAATTTAATGCAGACAAGTGTGAGGTGTTGCACTTTGGGAGGACAAACTGGGGTATCTTACACAGTGAGTGATAGGATACGGAGGAGTGCAGTCGAACAGAGGGAACTGGGAGCAGATCCATAATTCCTTGAAAGTGGTGTCACAAGCAGATAGGGTCATAGAGGGAGCTTTTGTCACATCGGCCTTCATGAATCAAAGTACTGAGTACAGGAGTTGGGATGTTATGTTGAAGTTGTACAAGATGTTGTTGAGACCTAATTTGGATTAATGTGTACAGTTTTGGTCATCTACCTACAGGAAAGAAGTAAATAAGATTGAAAGAGTACAGAGAAAATTTACAAGAATGTTGCTGGGATTTAAGATCCTGAATTATAGGGAAAGGTTGAATAGGTTAGGACTGGAATATAGTAGAATGAGGAGGAGATTTGATAGAAGTATACAAAGTTATGAAGGGTAATGATAGAATAAATACAAGCAGGCTTTTTCCACTGTGGTTGGGTGAGACTAGAACAAGAAGTCATGGGTTAAGGGTGAAAGGTGAAATGTTTAAGGGGAACCTGAGGAGGAATTTCTTCACTCAGAAGATGGTGAGAGTGTGGAATGAGCTGCCAGCGGAACTGATGGATACAAGCTTGATTTCAATGTTTAAGAGAAGCTACATGGATGGAAGGGATATGGAGGGCTACATTCCAGGTGAAGGTATATTTCCCATTTTTCAGCTGGGGTGGTGAGTTCTTCTGACATCTACTATCAAAGATGTCGACCAGCTTCCTCAACTTAACTCATACCAGATTGTGCTGGAGGGCTGAGTGATCCTTCTCCTTGAGGGTCTGGATTCATCAGCGAGGGCAAGACAGGAGCCCCCTCCACCTCGGGCTCAGGCTAAAGGACTGCCCCAGACTTCCAGCCTGGGACAGGTCCAGAGGCTCAACCTCACCCATCACTGCCCATGATCTCAGGACCTGGGGACCTCCAGACTGTGTTTTTGAAGCAGCTAGTTCTGGGGCTACGGAATGGGATGGTGTACATTCTTTCATTGTCCTACCTGCTGCAAAGCTCGCTGGATGTCGATCCCTTGGCCCCAGGGAACAGCTGGGTTCGCCAGGCAATCTCCGGCATTTCCTCTGCGCGCGATGTCAATCCGAGTCTTGCGAAGATACTTGAAGGCTTCGGACAAGACCAGGACTCCGTCCAAGGTCATGGCTGATGTGTACTGTCAAGGTGGGGAAGGTGCAGATGTGAGGGAGCTGCTCCACACAGTTGGCAAATGGCATGGGCATCAGGAATTCTGGGAATCAGGGACACGAGAACAAAACACATGGTGCTGAGGGTGAAGACTTGCCCAGGTCTTTCAGAGAGGAGTCGGAATGAGGGGCATCACCTCCACCCGCTTCTACTGTTGTGAATGGGAAGAGTGGCCTAGTCATTGGGTACATTTACAATGGAGGTTGGTAAGTTCTTGATTAATCAGGGTGTCAAAGGTTACAGGGAGCAGGCAAGAGGCTGGGGTTGAGTGGAAAAATAAATCAGCCCTGATGGAATGGTAGAGCAGACTGCATGGCCTAATTCTGCTCCTATGTCTATGATCTTATGGAGTAGGAGGGGGGAATGCTGAGACTTTACAAGGCATTGGTCAGACCGTACTTGGAGTATTGTGAGTAGTTTTGGGCCCTTTATCTAAGAAGGAATGTGCTGGCATTGGAGAGGGTTCAGACGAGGTTCACGAGACAGATTCTGGAGGTGAAAGCTAACATATGAGGAGGGTTTGAAGGCTCTGGGCGTGTACTCGCTGGTGTTCATTGAAACCTATCAAATATTTAAAGGTCTGGATGGGCCAATTGTATTTTGGTCTTATGAGAACAGGGAGAGTAGGAGTGGGAACAGGGAATGCTAGGAGAGGAACAGGAAGTGTGGCAGGTGGGAATTGAAAGTGATAGATCAGTGAAACGTCCGCACCCTCTTGCTGTGCGGGGAGGGGAGTGGGGGCAGGCCTGGGGCCGAATGGTCTGCTGGTGGGTGGTGACTTGGGTGTCTCACCTTGAGACGTTCCCGGTCCACACCCTGATACTCCTTGTTGTCAAGCCTCCTCCAGCGCTGCAGGAACTTGTCGACCATCTCGCTGTGTGGCCACACCATGTGGAAGCCAGTGACGTTGGCCCCTGCATACCGAAACATTGCCAGGTCCATGTCCAGGAACCCCTGCAATACCCAATGTCACCCAGCATCATCCAAACAACCAGTGTCACCCAGTGTCACCCTCACACCCATCATTACCCAGTCACCCAGTCTCAACCAGTGTCATCCAGAATCACCCACACACCTAGTGTCACATATCTCAGTGTCAACCAGTGTTGCCCAGTGTCAGCCAGTGTCATCCAGGGCCACGCTCACACCTATCATCACCAACACAGCTAGTGTCACTTAGTATATCCAATTGTCAGCCAGCACCACCCAGTTTCAACCAGTGTTACCCAGTGTCAGCCAGTGTCACCCAGCATCTCACATACACACAGTATCACATACACATATAGCCAGTGCCATTCACACTCACATACCCAGTGTCTCTCACACACACACACACACCCAGTGTGTGTATCCTCTCTCTCACACAGTGTCACAGACACATATACCCAGTGCCATTCACACTTAAACACCCAGTGTCTCTCTCTCACACACACGCAGTGTTACACACTCATGCACACACTGTCATTCACAGATACATCCAGTATCTCGCTCACACCCTGTGTCTCTGTCTCTCACACACACACACACACACACACATTGCCGCTCACACACCTAAAGTGGGAGAGGTGGAAGGGTCCCTTGAGGAGTGGGTGGGAGAGGAGGAGAGGTCCTACTGAGTGGGGGATTGTGGTGGATTGGGGTGAAGAGAAATATCTCACCTACCAGAGTGGCGAAGATGTACTGATATCCCCGAATGTGTTTCCCTATGTTGATGATCTATGAGAGAGAGATTGAGAACGAGAGAGAAAAAGTAAAAGTTCCTGGGAGCAGGGCCATCAACCAACATCAACCCACTTTCCCCAGACTCCACTCCCCATGCACCTGCTGACTCCTAACTGATGTTGACACAAGGTGTGGTCATTTGGTTCATTGAATGAAGCTGATTGAGCCAGGCCTAGTCCAGGACAGGGCAGGAGCTGGTAACATAGATCACTGTGGAGGAGGTGGGGGGATGCCCCAGGGAGATCACACACACCGCTCAGCAGCTCCAACTGAACAGAGAGAGCAGTGGCTGCCTTGCCACATAGGGATCATCCCACAAGCCAGAACCTCCCCCCACCTCCCAGTATCAGCACAGAGCTGTGTGTCTAGTGTCTAAACCAAGTCTGCAGAGTTGGTACCCACCACCTGCTCCTCGTGTGCTGAATGCCCAGTCTGCTCTCAGTGTCTGCAATTCGTATACCCACTGTGTGCCAGTCAACTGCCAGTGTGCACCAGTCCGTTGCCAGTGTGTACCGATCGACTGTCAGTATTTTTATACCCAGTGTGTACTGCTCATATACCCAGTGAGCGCCACTCAACTGCCAGTGTGCACCAGTCGATTGCCAGTGTGCTGCTCATATACACAGTGTGTGACACTCAGCTGCCAGTGTGCAGCAGCTGATTGCCCGTGTGTACTGCTCAACTGCTAATGTGTACTACTCGACTATCAGTGTTTGTAACCCAGTCTGTATTGCTTATATCCCTGATGTGTACTGCTTGACTGCCAGCATGTGCTGCTCATATACCCAGTGTGCGCTACTCAGCTGCCAAGGAGGACCACTTGACTGTCAGTGTTTGTATACCCTGTGTGTGCTACTCGTATACCCCATGTGTGCCACTCAACTGTCAGTGTGTACCACTCGAATGCCAGTGTTTACAACCCTCATGCCCAGTGTGTACCACTCGTGTATCCAGTGCGGACACCACTCACATACCCAGTGTATACTACTCATATACCCAGAGTGTGACACTCACATACCCAGAGTGTGACACTCACATACCCAGAGTGTGACACTCACTTACCCTGTGTGTACCACTCATATACCCAGTGTGTACCACTCATACACCCAGTGTGTACCACTCATATATCCACTGTGTACCCCTCATACACCCAGTGTGTACCACTCATATACCCAGTGTGTACCACTCATACACCCAGTGTGTACCACTCATATACCCAGTGTGTACCACTCGTGTATCCAGTGCGGACACCACTCACATACCCAGTGTATACTACTCATATACCCAGAGTGTGACACTCACATACCCAGAGTGTGACACTCACTTACCCTGTGTGTACCACTCACTTATCCTGTGTGTACCACTCATACACCCAGTGTGTACCACTCACTTACCCAGTGTGTACCACTCATACACCCAGTGTGTACCACTCACTTACCCAGTGTGTACCACTCATATACCCAGTGTGTACCACTCATATACCCAGTGTGTACCACTCATACACCCAGTGTGTACCACTCATATATCCACTGTGTACCACTTATATACCCAGTGTGTACCACTCACTTATCCTGTGTGTACCACTCATACACCCAGTGTGTACCACTCATATATCCAGTGTGTACCGCTCATATACCCAGTGTGTACCACTCACTTATCCTGTGTGTACCACTCATATACCCAGTGTGTACCACTCATACACCCAGTGTGTACCACTCATACACCCAGTGTGTACCACTCATATATCCAGTGTGCACCACTCACTTATCCAGTGTGTACCACTCACTTACCCAGTGTGCACCACTCACTTACCCTGTGTGTACCACTCATATACCCAGTGTGTACCACTCACTTACCCTGTGTGTACCACTCACTTACCCTGTGTGCACCACTCACTTACCCAGTGTGTACCACTCATATACCCAGTGTGTACCACTCACTTACCCTGTGTGTACCACTCATATACCAAGTGTGTATCACTTGACTGCCAGTGTGCACCCATTTACATCCAGTGTGTACCACTCACATACCAGAGTCTGCCCACTCTCTTTCCAGTGTGTACTAGAACTAGGGGGCATAGCATCAAGATTAAAGGGAGTAGATTTAGGATGGAGATGAGGAGAAAGTTTTTTCCCCAGTGAGTAATGAATCTGTGGAACTCTCTGCCACAGGCTACCTCATTAAAAGTACACTCAGTGGGCACGTTATGAGATACACCTGCCCAATAATGCAAATATATGATCAGCCAATCAATTGGCGGCAAGTCAATGTATAAAAGCATGCTGACATGGTCAAGAAGATCATTTGTTCAGACCAAACATCAGAACGGGAAAGAAATGTGATCTAAGTGACTTTGACTGTGGAATGACTGTCGATGCCAGATGGGGTGCTTTGAAAACCTCAGAAAGTGCTGACCTTCTGGGATTTTCACGTATAACAGTCTTGAGCATTTATTGAGTATGGTGCAAAAAGCAATCAGGCCAGCAGTGAGTGTGGGGATAACGCCTCGTTACTGACAGAGGTCCGAGGAGAATGACCAGACTGGTTGAAGTTGACAGGAAGGCAACAGTAACTCAAGTAACCACACGTTACAACCATGGTGTGCCAAAGAGCATCTCTGAACGCACAACACATCGAACCTTGAAGCAGATGGGCTAGAGCCGCAGGAGACCACAAACTCAGCAGCCACTTCATTAGATACAGGAGGTAATGAATAAAGTGATCAGTGGATGTATTTAAAACATTTGCATTGTAGGGGAAGTAAGGGGTACAGGGAAAAGGCTGAGAGGTGGAGCTGAGTCCACGGACAGATCAGTCATGTTCTTACTGAATGGTGGAACAGGCACAATGGACAGCCCAATCAGTGGTGGAAGCAGCGCAGAGAGGAGTAAATTAAAGTACAGACGGGACACTGCCTTAGGAACCAGTGATCACAATATAATTGAGTTCAACTTGAAATTTGATAGGGAGAAAGTAAAGTTTGATGTAGCAGTATTTCAGTGGAGTAAAGGAAATTACAGTGGTATGAGAGAGCAGTTGGCCAAAGTATATTGGAAGGAGCTGCTGGCAGGGATGTCAACAGAGCAGCAATGGTGTGCATTTCTGGGAAAAATGGGGAAGATGCAGGATAGATGTATTCCAAAAATGAAGAAATACTCAAATGGCAAAATAGTACAAGGGAAGTCAAAGCTAATGTAAAAGCAAAAGACAGAGCATACAACAAAGCAAAAAATAGCAGGAAGAAAGAGGATTGGGAAGCTTTTAAAAACCTACAGAAAGCAACTAAAAGAATCATTAGGAGGGAAAAGATGGAATATGAAAGCAAGCTAGCAAGCAATATCAAGATGGATAGTAAAAGCTTTTTCAAGAATGTAAAAAATAAAAGAGAAATGAGAGTGGCTATAGGACCACTAGAAAATGAGATGGAGAAATAATAATGAGGGACAAGGAGATGGCAGATAAACTAAATGAGAATTTAGTTCACGGTCATGCACTATGGTAGAAGAATTAAGTGTGCAGACTGTTTTCTAAACAGGGAGAAAATCCAAAAATCTGAGATGCAAAATGAATTGGGAGCCCTTGTGCAGAACGCCCTAAAGGTTAACTTGCAAGTTGATTCGGTGGTGAGAAGGCAAATGCAATATTAGCATTCATTTCAAGAGGTCGAGAATACAAGAACAGGGATGTGATGCTGAGGCCTTATAAGGTGAGGCCTCACCTTGAGTATTGTGAACAGTTTTGGGCTCCTCATCTTAGAAAAAATGTGCTGATATTGGAGAGGGTCCAGAGGAGGTTCACAAGGATAATTCTGGGAATGAAAGGGTTATCATATGAGGAACGTCTGATGGTTCTGGGTTTGTACACGCTGTAATTGAGAAGGGTGACGGGGAATCTCATTGAAACCTTTTGGATGTTTATAGACTGAGACAGAGTAGATGTGGAAAGGATGTTTCCCATGGTGGGGGTGTCTAGGACAAGAGGGCATAGCCTCAGGATAGAGAGGCATCGATTTAAAACAGAGATGCGGAGACATGTGTTCAGTCAGAAGGTGGTGAATTTGTGGAATTTGTTACCACGGGCAGCTGTGGAGGCCAGGTTGTTGGGTATATTTAAGACAGAGCTTGATAGGTTCATGATTGGCCACGACATAGAAGGTTATGGGGAGAAGGCTGGGGAGCAGGGCTCAGGAGGGGAGAAAATGATCAGCCATGATTGAATGAAAAAAAATTCAGCCATGAGCGAATGGCCTAATTCAGCTCCTGTGTCTTTTGGTCAGATGGCCAGATACTGTAGCTAACTCCCAGTCCATAAGTCCTTATTGAGTGGTGGAGCAGGCTCGATGGGCTAGATGGCCGACTCCTGCTCCTAGTCCTTACTTCTTATTGAACAGTGGTGCAGGCACAACAGGTCAAATGACCGACCTTTGCTCTCAGTTCTTATGTGTTCTTATGTACCAAGAGTATAACCATTGTCTACCTGGTGTCTGGGTGCTATGTACTCAGTGTGCATACAGTGTGCCCATACCAGGCTCATTAGCTGCCCACATTGTACTCCGTGTCTGCCCACACCATGCCCTCTGTCTGTCCACACTGTACCCTGTGCCTGCCCACACCATGCCCTCTGTCTGTCCACACTGTACCCTGTGCCTGCCCACACCATGCCCTCTGTCTGTCCACACTGCACCCTCTGTCTGCCCACAGCATGCCCTCTGTCTGTCCACACTGTACCCTGTGCCTGCCCACACCATGCCCTCTGTCTGTCCACACTGTACCCTGTGCCTGCCCACACCATGCCCTCTGTCTGTCCACACTGTACCCTGTGCCTGCCCACAGCATGCCCTCTGTCTGTCCACACTGCACCCTCTGTCTGCCCACAGCATGCCCTCTGTCTGTCCACACTGTACCCTGTGCCTGCCCACACCATGCCCTCTGTCTGCCCACACCATGCCCTCTGTCTGCCCACACTGTGCCTAGTGGTTGCCCGTACATGCCTTCTGCTTGCCCAAGTCATACCCTGTCTGTCCACACTGTACCTTGGTACATGATCAACGTGCGGACAGTGTGGTCACACCCACCCACCACCTGCCCCTGCCACTGTTACCTTGTTCATCACGGCGTTGAGCCTTTCGGCCTCGCAGTCGACGACCACGTGTCGATCCTTCCCCTTGTCCAGGTCCCTGAAGAGCATCCGGAAACCCTCCTCTGTGGTGGTCTCCATGCTGACGGCCGTAACCTGCCAGTTTCTCTCTGCTGCCGTGTCCAGCACTTTCTGTAACACTGACAGACCTGTGTAGGAGCGAGTGGTAGAGCATCAACACGGGGGGTCTCGGACCCCAGAGCCCAGGGGATCCAAACCCCCTTCCACTACCATCCAGATCTGCGCATGGGCAAGTGGCAGAGCACCGACACTGAGGGTCTCTGACCCCAGAGCCCAGGGGATCCAAACCCCCTTCCCTTTCCATCCAGACCTGCACACAAGCAAGTGGCAGAGTGCCAACACTGAGGGTCTCGGCCCCCAGAGCCCAGGGAATCCAAACCCCCTTCCACTACTATCCAGATCAGTGCATGGGCAATTGGCAGAGTGCCAACACCAAGGGTCTCAAACCTGGCACTAGGGGATTGGCCCAATGTCAGTGCCTATGTCAGTGGCAGGGGATCCAAACCCACTCCCCCCATTACCCAGACCTGTGCAAGAGGCTACAAGAGGCTGGACCTGGCACCAGGAGTAACCATACCCATTCCTCCCCTACCCAGACTTGCACAGGAGTGAGTGGCCCAGTGCCAATAGCAATAGGCTGTTGGACCCAGCACCAGCAGCATCCAATCACCACTCCCCCAGCCCCCTCTTCCTCTTCCCACTGGAGTACGAGAAGCCAAAAATTGGGAGAGGCTTCAGGAGGGTGTGGAGGAGCCGAGGGAATGGGCCACAATGTGGCAGAGGGAGGATAAGATGAGACACTGTTGGTAGGGGGAGGATGTTTGAAGAGACCTTGTTGTCCCCAAGGCCGGCACAGAGGTGAAGTGGGAAGTACTGCTCCCTACCAGCCTCAGAGACCCGGGTTCAATCCCAAGCTCTGTGTAGAGGGTAATGAATCTGTGAAATTCCTGGCCACAGATTGCTGTGAAGGCCAAGTCAATGGGAATATTTAAAACAGGGGTTGATCAGTTCTTGATTAGTCAGTCGGTCAAAGGTTATGGGGAGAAGGACAAAAGAACGGGGTTGAGAGAGACAATAAATCAGGCATGATGGGATTGTGGAGCAGACTCAATGGGATGAATGGCCTAATTCTGCTCCTACGTCTTAATACCATTAGGCCATTCAGCCCATCAATCCCATTCAACCCCATACACCTGTTCTCTCACCGTATCCTTTGATGCCCTGACCAATGAGGAATCTATCAACTTTCGCTTTAAATGTACCCACGTACCTGGCATCCACAGCTGTCTGTGGCAGAGTATTTTACAGATTCACCACTCGTTGGTTAAAAAAAAATTCCTCCTCACCTCTGTGCTAAAAGGTCACCCCTCAATTTTGAGGCTGCACCCTCTATTTCTGGATACCCCCACCAGAGGGAACATCCCTTCAACATTCGGTAGATTTCAACAAGATCCCCACACATTCTTCTAAATTCCAGTCAGTACAGGCCCAAAGCTGCCAAACACTCCTCATATGTTAACCCTTTCATTCCTGTAATCATTCTCGTGAACCTCCTCTGGACTCTCTTCGATGACAATACATCCATCGGAGATATGGGGCCCAAAACTGTTGATATACTCCATGTGAGGCCTGAGTAGTGTCCTATAAAGGGTTGGCATTATTTCCTTGCTTTTATATTCTATTCCCCTTGAAATGAATGGCAACATTGCATTTGTCTTCTTTACTACAGACTCAACTTGGAAATTAACCTTCTGGGAGCCCTACACGAGGACTCTTAAGACCCTTTTCACCTCTGATGTTTGAATTTTCTCCCCATTTAGATAATAGACCACACTATTGTTCCTTTACCAAAATGCATTATCATACATTTCCTAACACTGTAGTCCATCTGCCACTTTTTTGCACATTCTTCTAATTTGTCCAAGTCGCATTCCTTCCTCAGCACTACCTACTCCTCCACCTATCTTCATATCATCTGCAAACTTTGCCACAAAGCCATCAATTCCACTGGAAAACAATGTGAAAAGTAGTGGTCCCAATACTGACCCCTGCGGAACACCGCTAGTCACAGTCAGACAACCAGAAAAGACCCCCTTTATTCCCACTCACTGCCTCCTGCCTGTCAGCCATTCCTCTGTCCATGCCAATATCTCTCCTGTAACACCACAGGATTTTATCTTGTTAAGCACCTCATGTGAGACACTTTATCAAATGCTTTCTGAAAATCTAAATAAATAACATCACTGACTCTTCTTTGTCCAGCCTGCTTGTTACTTCCTCAAAGAATTCTAACAGATTTGTAAAGCAAAATTTCCCTGCAGAGAAACCATGCTGACTTTGACATTTTATCATTAGTCTGCAAGTGCCCTGTAACTGCATTTTAATAACGGATTCCAACACTTTCCCAACCACTGAGGTTATGCTAACTGACCTATAATTTCCTGTTGTTTGTCTTCCTCCCTTCTTGAAGAGTGGAATGACATTTTCCTCCAGGACCATGCCAGAATCAAGTGATTCTTAAAAGATCATGGTCTATGCATCTTTTCAGCAACCTCTCTCAGGATTTTGGGATATAGTCCATCTGATCCAGGAGACTTATCCACCTCAAGACCTTTCAGTTTGCCTAGTATTTTTTGCTTTGTAAAAGCAATGCCACTCACTCCTGCTCCCTGACACTCACAGACCTCTGCCATACAGCTAGTGTCTTCCACAGCAAAGACTAAAGCAAAATACTTATTAAGCTCATCTGTCATTTCTTTGTGCCTCATTACTACCTCACCAGCAACACACATCAAAGTTGCTGGTGAACGCAGCAGGCCAGGCAGCATCTCTAGGAAGAGGTACAGTCGACGTTTCAGGCCGAGACCCTTCGTCAGGACTAACTGAAAGAAGAGCTAGTGAGAGATTTGGAAGTGGGAGGGGGAGGGGGAAATCCAAAATGATAGGAGACGACAGGAGGGGGAGGGATGGAGCCAAGAGCTGGACAGGTGATTGACAAAAGGGATACGAGAGGATCATGGGACAGGAGGTCCAGGGAGAAAGAAAAGCGGGGGGGGGGGAACCCAGAGGATGGGCAAGGGGTATAGTGAGGGGGACAGAGGGAGAAAAAGAGAAAAAGGAGAGAGAGAAAAAGAATGTGTGTATATAAATAAATAACGGATGGGGTACGAGGGGTAGGTAGGGCATTAGCGGAAGTTTGAGAAGTCAATGAAGTTTGAGAAGTTTGAGAAGGAATTTCTCTCCTTTTTCTCTTTTTCTCCCTCTGGCCCTCTGACTATACCCCTTGTCCATCCTCTGGGCTTTTTCCCCCCCTCCCCCTTTTCTTTCTCCCTGGGCCTCCTGTCCCATGATCCTCTCATATCTCTTTTGCCAATCACCTGTCCAGTTCTTGGCTCCATCCGTCCCCCTCCTGTCTTCTCCTATCATTTCGGATCTCCCCCTCCCCCTGCCACTTTCAAATCTCTTACTAGCTCTTCTTTCAGTTAGTCCTGATGAAGGGTCTCAGCCCGAAACGTCGACTGTACCTCTTCCTAGAGATGCTGCCTGGCCTGCTGCATTCACCAGCAACTTTGATGTGTGTTGCTTGAAATTCCAGCATCTGCAGATTTCCTCCTGACTACCTCACCAGCATTATTTTCCAGTGGTTCAAATCAACCCATCTTCCTTTTATTCTTTACAGAACTGAATAATGTTCTTATGTTCTAAAGAAAAATCTTTTAGTAATCCTGCTTTATAAATATCTCATCTTTTCCTTTCTTATGGCTTTTTTAGTTGCCTTTTGTTGGATTTTAAAAACGTCCTAATCATCCAACTTCCCACTCACTTTTGCTACCTTATATGCCCTTTCCTTGGCTTTTATTCAGTCTTTAACTTCCCTTGTCGGCCACAGTTGCCTCACCCTGTCATTTGAGAACAACTTCCTCTGTGGGACATACCTATCCTGCGCCTTGTGAACTATTCCCAGAGACTTCAGCCATCTCCGCTCTGCCGTCATCCCCGCCAGTATTCCCCTCCAATCCACCTGGGCAAGCACCTCTCTCAGGCCTCTGTAATTCCCTTTATTCCATTGTGATACTGATACATGTGACTTGCGCTTCTCCCTCTCAAATTGCAGTATGAATTCAATCATATTATGCTCACTGCCTACACATCACTCAGTCTAAGATAGCCTTTTCCTTAGTGGACTTGAGCACAAGCTGCTCTAAAAAGTCATCACGTAGGCATTCAACAAATTCCCTCTCTTGCGATCCGACACCAATCTGATTTTCCCAATCCCCTTGCATATTGAAGTCCCCCATTGCAATTGTGACATTACCCTTATTACGTGCCTTTTCCAGTTGCCTTTGCAATATCAACCCCAGATCTTGGGGTAGAGATGGCCAATTCCTGCTTTACATTCTGTAGCACTTCCCAGAGGAGAAGCAAGTGTTTAATCATACCTCGGTCTGCATCGTAAATGTACACAAACTTCTGCCACTTGTAGTGTTCAATGAGACTGAGCAAAGCATTCTGGATGTCTGGTCTCATCTGGATCACAAATTGGTTGGAGGTGTCGACAGGAAAGCTGGGGGTGATGAACGAGAGGTGCAGAGCTCCACAGAACGAGCTGAGTGTGTTTACCGTCTTCCTGTCGTAGAAGCCGAAGATGGCGTAGACTCCACGGGCAAACAGTGAGCAGACTGAGAAAGAGAAACAGAGCATATCTCAGAGGGGAAGCACAGAGGAGCTTGGGCGTCAAATAAATGAGACATCAGTAACAGTGGCATTTGCCAAGGGCTCCCTCTCAGGCCCAGAGTGAGTAAAGGGGTGAAGAGAGTGGTCTGCTGCCCCAGACCAGTCTGGATATAAAGAAGAAGGATTTGACTGCTGGATATTGCAGACCCATTCCTCACCTCATCCTCCACCTGAACTCAGCTCAAAGAGTCAAAGGGCAATACAGCACAGAAACAGATCCTTTTGTGCCAAATTGTTATTCTGTCTATTCCCACTGACACACATCCAGACCATAACCCTCCATAGCTCTCTTATCCAAGTGTTGAAACCTGCAGAAGGTTGTAAACCAGCCTGCTCCATCGTGGGCTCTAGCCTCCCAGCATCGAGGACACCTTCAAAAGGCAATGCCTCAAAAAGGCAGCATTTGTCATTAAGGACCCTCACCACCCAGGACAGGCCCCTTTCTCATTGCTACCATAAGGGAGGAAGTACAGAAGCCAAAAGACTCACACTCAGTGTTTCGGGAACAGCTTCTTCCCTCTGCCATCAGATTTCTGTATGAACAATGAACCCATGAACACATCCTCAATATTTTTCCTCCATTTTTGCAGTATTGATTTAATTTATATATATACAGTATATATTTCTTGCAATTTATAATTTTATTCCAATGTACCACTGCTGCAAAACAACAAATTTCATGACATATGCCATTCATATTAAACTTGATTCTAAGTGTAAGGGGTTTCTTCTTTTATGTTACTGTGAAGGCTAACAAAATGGCTTCTTTGTTATGTTATAATTAAAAATGGCTTTTCTGTAATAATAACTGCGATGTAAGGAGTTCTCTCTCTCTCTCCACTTGTTTGTGTTATATTATTGATAAGAGAGAGAATGAACCAATTGGGATAGATGTTATTCTTTCTTGTGTGTCTGTAAGCTATTGTTTCGCAGGGCTTTGGGGCAGAAGGCGCGATGCTGTAAGCTGGGTGGCGGAACGGACCACGAGCAGGAGTCCAAGGCCCAGGGTCTTCGGCGAGGAGAGGAAATGTAGACAAACACGCGTGGAGCGTCTGGTCGACCACCGTGGTTGGTCCCAGGCGGCGGGTCGAGGTGGTCGGAGAGGATCGAACGGTGGAACGAAGAGTCCGTTAATTGAGCTCCAACTGTTGTGCACGGAGTGGTTGAACTTTGATAAGTTTGGCACCTTTTATTTTCCTTTTATATTTCATCTCTATTAATTACATAGTCCCAGTAAGATCTATAAAGTGTAATCATTTAATCGCATATGGTGTACTGTCTGTTATTTGGCGGTGTGGGGTACATCACACAGCATCCACACAAACCTGATTACCCAGTTTGGCGGGGCCGAAGGCCTGCTCCCCCTAGACAGAAGTGAGCTGAGAGAGCCTGAGGCTTAACAGGGGGCTACATAAATCTCACTTATCCAAACATTTCTTAATGTGGAAATCAAACCCGCATCCATCACATCCACTGACAGCTTGTTCCACACTCTCATCATGCTCTGAGTGAAGATACTGTCTCTCAGATTCCCTGTATATATTTCACCTTTCACCCTTACCCCAAGACCTCTAATTGTGGTCTCACCCAACCTCTGTAGTTCCCTTTAGTCCACTGTAATACTGGTACATCTGACTTTAGCTTCTTCTCAAATTTCAGGGTGAATTTGGTCATATTATGATCACTTGCTCCTGAGGGTTCTTTTACCTTAAGCTCCCTAAACAATTCCGGTTCATTGCACGACACCCAAACCAGAACTGCTGATCCACTGGTAGGTTCAACCATGACCTGCTCTAAAAAGCCATCTCGTGTACACGTTAGAAATTTTGGGATGCAGCACTGACCTGATTTTCCCAGTCTACCTGCATATTGAAAGCCCCTGTGACTATTGTGACACTGCCCCATTGGCATGCATTTTCTATCTCCCATAGTAATTTGGAGACCACATCCTTACTACTTTTTGGTGGTCTGTAATCAACTCCGATCAGGGTTGTTTTACCCTGGCAGTTCCATATCTCTATCCACAATGATTCAATACCTTCCTACCCTATGTTGCCTCTTTCTAATGATTTGATTTCAGTTTTTGCCAACAGAGCAACGCCACCCCCTCTGCCTTCCTGCCTATCCTTTTGATACAACGTGTATCCTTTGACATTAGGCTCCCAGCTATAATCTTCTTTCAGCTATGATTTCAGTTATGAGGAAAGATTGAACAGGCTGGGGCTGTTTTCCCTAGCGTGCCAGGAGTACAAGGGGAGATTTAACAGGTCTATAACATTATGACAAGCAATGATATGTAGATAAGAATATTTTTCCTAGCAGGGAAGCCTGACGCATAGAGGGCAGAGGTTAAAGGTGAGAGAGGAAAATTTAAAAGAAATGTGTGGGGCAAGTTGTTTTTTTTACACAGAGTGGTGGGTACCTGGAACAGGTTTAATATGGGTACCTGAATTGTTGAGTGTGTGTCTTCAGGCTCCTGTACTTCCTCTCTGATGGTAGAAATGTGAACAGGGCATGTCCTGGGTATTGGGGGCACTTAATGATGGACGCCGCCTTTTTGAGGCACCGCTCCTTGAAGATGTCCTGGATACTATGGAAGCTAGTCCCCATTATGGAACTGACTAATTTTACAACTCTCTGCAGCTTACTTCAATCCTGTGCAGTAGAACCACCACCCCCTCACCCTTCCCCACACCAGATGGTATGGTGGGGGCAGATACACTGGAGATAATTTGTAAAAACTCTAGACACATGGATAAAAGAAAACTGGAGGGTTATTGGCTGTGTTGGAGCGAAGGGTTAGGTTGATATAGGTCAGTACAAGATTGCAGGCTAAAGCACCTTCACTGTGCTCCACTGTTCGACATCCTATGTTCCATCTACTTGTGTTGGGTATATGTACTGTTCTGCGTTGGATGTTGTCTGTATATATCACCCACATATTATCCAGACATGGGATGAGTACACTGACCAAATGTTCTGCATGTACTCCGTTCAAATGAAAAATATATTCTCCATCTGGCAAATGGGAGTCATTTAAAAGTGAAATAATGGGCTACTCTTCCGATAGGGACAAGGCTGGGAAACCCTGGAGGTTCAAAAGAATAATTCAGGAAATAAAAGGGTTAATGTATGAGGAGTGTTTGATGGCTCTGGGCCTGTACTCACTGGAGTTTAGAAGAACGAGGCAGAGATCTAATTGAAAACTATCGAATATTGAAAGGGTGAGATAGTGTGGATGTGGAGAGGATGTTTCCTATATTGCGGGATTCTACAAAAACAGGGCCCAGCCTCAGAATAGAATGACATCCATAAAGAACAGGATTGAGGAGGAATTTCTTTAGCCAAAGGTGGTGAAACTGTGGAATTCATTGTGGAGGCCAAGTCTTTGGGTATATTGAAAGCAGAGTTTGATAGGTTCTTGATTACTCAGGGCATCAAAGGTTACAGGGAGAATGGGGTTGAGAGGGATAGTAAATCAGTCATGACAGAATGGTTGAGTAGACGTGGCCTATTTCTACTCCTGTTTCTTATGGTATTGTACATTAACAAGATGGCATCCGTTAGTCTTGCGAGACCATGGATCTGTGCCTGGAAAGTCTTCACTCTCCAGGGCACAGGCCTGGGCAAGATTGTATGGAAGACCAGCAGTTGCCCATGCTGCAAATCTCCCCTCTCCACGACACCAATGTTGTCCAAGGGAAGGGCATTAGGACCCATACTCGCCGAGCAATGTGCGATTAAGTGCCTTGCTCAAGGACACAACACACTGCCTCGGCTGGGGCTCGAACTCACGACCTTCAGGTCGCTAGTCCAATGCCTTAACCACTTGGCCACCTGCCCATGTACATTGAGGCTGGATAAAGAAAGGGAGGTACGTGTGAGTATAGAGAACTGAAGACAGGAGCACAGAAGTCTTGGCTCAGAAAGGACCCTGTTTACAGTTACTGTTCTATCTATTTGCTACGTATGCCTACAGAAAAAGAATCTCGAGGTTGTATGTGGTGACATATATGTACTCTGATAAATTTTTACTTTGAACTTTGATAGTAGAAGGGCAAAGCTGAGCACTACTGAAGCAGGTTAAGGGGAATCCAAGAGCATCAAGTGCAAGGGGGTAACCAAGGAAAAAGTAGTCTCATCTGGAGATCAAGGTGGCAATGTGTTTGTGCAGCCAAAGGGTTTAGATGAGGTATTAAATTAATACAAATCCATGAGTCCACTGGAGGCCGGAGGCTGAAGTTAGTGTTTGGGAGGAGGCAATGGGGGGTTTGTTTAGCTGTTGTGTTGTTGTTTGTTCTGTTTTGTTTTATTATGTTTGGTGGTTGTTCTGCTGGGCAGGCTATGTTAGCGCTGGAATGTGTGGTGACACTTTCTGGTTTACAGATTTATGTACGTGTACTTCAAAACCGGGAGTGGAATGCATGTTGTGTGTTAACACTAACACGTCAAGAATGTGTTGGTGGGAGGCCCGTGAAGCAGGCACCTTTCCTCCCACCTACCCACACACATACACCGTCCTCTAACCCCAGGACAGGCTGTCTTTGTCGGCCTCCATCACACTCATGAAATCACAGACATCAGAATGTAAAATAGTACGGCAGAGGAACAGGCCTTCCAACTAATTAATTTAGTCATCAAATGGCTAACTAATCTCTCCTGCCTACACCATATCCATATCCTTCCACTTCCCTCACATCCATGTGCCAATCTAAATATCTGCTAAAATCTCTGATGTCTCTGCCTCTATCAGCACCCCAGGCGGCACATTCCAGGCAGCCACTGCTGTCTGTGTGAAAAACTTACCACTCACATCTCTTTTGAAATTACCCCTTTTCACCTTAAATGCACGTCCTCTGGTATTAGATGTTTCAACCCTGGGAAAAAGTAACTCTCTGTCTACTCTATCTATGCCTTTCATAGTTCTTGCATGATCTCCCAGAATCTCATAAGCTCCACACAACCCTGGAACATCTGGACAGCAAAGATGCATACATCAGGATGATCTTTATTGATTACAGCTCAGCATTTAACACCTCAAAACCAAACCGTAAACTCCAAGACCTGGGCCTCAATACCCCCTTGTGTAATCGGATCCTGGATTTCATCACTTGTAGACCCCAGTGAGCTTGGATTGGCAAAGACATCTCCTCCACAACCTCTACCAACACAGGAGAACCACAGGGATGTGTACTTAGCCCCCTGCTCTACTTGCTTTACACCTATGACTGTGTGGGTAAGTACAGCTCCAACACCACAAGTGTTCTGACGACACCACTGTTATGGGCTGTATCAAAGGGAGTGATGAATCAACATACAGGAGGGAGATTGAAGATTTGGCTGAGTGGTGTAATAACAACAACCCCTCACTCAACATCAGTAAGTCCAAGGAACTGATAGCAGACTTCAGGAGAGGGAAACTAGAGGACAATGAGCCAGCAATCAACAGAGAGTCAGAGGTGGAGACGGTCAGTAACTTTAAATTCCTGGGTGTCACTATCTCAGAGGACCTGTCCTGGACCCATCAGATCAATATTATTGTGAAGAAAGCACGACAGCATATCTACTTCCTCAGGGGTCTGCCAAGGATTGGCATGTCATCAAAAACCTTGACAAACTTCTATAGATGTGTGGTGGAAAGTGTGCTGACTGGCTGCTTTACAGCCTGGTATGGAAACACCAATCTGTTTGAGCAAAAAATCCCTCAAAAGGTAATGGATTTGGCCCAATACGTCATGCATAAAACCCTCCCATCCATTGAGCACATCCACATGAAACGTTGCCATAGGAAAGCAGCATCCATCATCAAAGATCCTCACCACCCAGGCCCTGTTCTTTTCTCTCTGCTGCCGTCAGGTGGAAGGTAGAGGAACCTCAGGACTCACACCACCGGGTTCAAGAACGGTTACTACCCCACAACCATCAGGCTCTTCAACAAGAGGGGATAAGCTACACTCATTTAAGGACTCTGTTACTTTGTTATTTCATATCTATTTACTTATATCTGCGTTTACACAGTTTATTTACAGTTTACAGTTCCTGATGTTTACAGTTACTGTTCTATAGGCTTGCAAAGTTTGGCCCACAGAAAAAGAACCTCAGGGTTGTTTGTGGTGGTATGTTTGTACTTCAATACTAAATTTTACTTTGACTTTGACAAAAATCTCAATCAAATCTCCCCTCAGCCATTGCTGCTCCTTAATCTGAACTCCCCGAAGCCTCCATACTCCTTGATGAGACCTCCTCTCAGCCTACATCAATCCTCTTTCAAATCTCTCCTCAGCCTCCATCCCTCCTCAATCAGATCTCCCCTCAGCCACCGTCCCTCCTCAATAAGATCTTCCCTCAGCCTCCATCCCTCCTCAATCATAGTTCCCCTCAGCCTCCATCACTCCTCAATCAGATCTCCCCTCAGTCTCCGTCACCTCAATCATAGTTCCCCTCAGCCTCCATCCCTCCTCAATCAGATCTCCCCTCAGCCTCCATCCCTCCTCAATCAGATCTCCCATCAGCCTCCATCACCTCAATCAGATCTCCCCTCAGCCTCCATCACCTCAATCAGATCTCCCCCAACCTCCGTCCCTCCTCAATCAGATCTTCCCTCAGCCTCCATCCCTCCTCAATCATAGTTCCCCTCAGCCTCCATCACTCCTCAATCAGATCTCCCCTCAGTCTCCATCACCTCAATCATAGTTCCCCTCAGCCTCCATCCCTCCTCAATCAGATCTCCCCTCAGCCTCCATCCCTCCTCAATCAGATCTCCCATCAGCCTCCATCACCTCAATCAAATCTCCCCTCAGCCTCCATCACCTCAATCAGATCTCCCCCAGCCTCCGTCCCTCCTCAATCAGATCTTCCCTCAGCCTCCATCCCTCCTCAATCCGATCTCCCCTCAGCCTCCAACACCTCAATCAGTTCTCCCCTCAATCTCCACCCCTCCTCAATCAGATCTCCCCTCAGCTTCCATCACCTCAATCAGATCTCCCCTCAGCCTCCGTCACCTCAATCAGATCTCCCCTCAGCCTCCGTCACCTCACTCAGATCTCCCCTCAGCATCCATCTTTCCTCAATCAGATCTCTCCTCAGCCTCCATCACTCCCGAATCGGATCTCCCCTCAGCCTCCATCCCTCCTCAATCAGATCTCCCCTCGGCCACTGTCCCTCCTCAATCAGATCTCCCCTCAGCCTCCATCCCTCAATCAGATCTCTCCTCAGCCTCCGTCCCTCCTCAATCAAATCTCCCCTCAGCCTCCATCCCTCCTCAATCAGATCTCCCCTCAGGCATTTATAACCATATAACCATATAACAATTACAGCATGAAAACAGGCCATCTCGGCCCTTCTAGTCCGTGCTGAACTCTTACTGGAATATACTCTATTTACCGCAATATAGAGACATGCAATAGAATCTATGAAAAACTATTGTAAACAAGGACTGACAAATAAGCAATATGCATAAGACCGTAAGATATAGGAACAGAATTCGGCCTTTTGGCCCATTACGTCTGCTCCGTCATTTCATCATGGCTGATCCAATTTTCCCCTCAGCACCAATCTCCTGCCTTCTCCCCATAACCCTTCATGCCCTAACCAATAAAAAAAACCTATCAAACTTTGCCTTAAATGTACATAAAGTGCTGGCCTACACAGCTGCCTGTGGCAAAGAATTCCATAAATTCACCATTCTCTGGCTGAAGAAATTCCTTCTCATTTCTGTTCTAAAAGGATGCCCCTCCATTCTGAGGCTGTGTCTTCTGGTATTGGACTCACGCGTGCAGGAAACATCCTCTCCACATCCACTCTATCAAGGCCTTTCACCATTCGATGGGTTTCAATGAGCTCACCCCTCATTCTACTGATTTTTAGTGAATGCAGGTCATCAATTGCTCTTCATATGACAAGGTAATCCTGGAATCATTTTCGTGAACCTCCTTTGAACACTCTCCAGTTTCAGCACATCCTTTTGAAGATAAGGTGCCCAAACCTGCTCACAATACTCAAGTGAGGCCTCACCAATGCTTTATACAATCTCATCATCAGATCCTTGCATTCATATTCTAATCTCTTTGAAATTAATGTTAACATTGCATTTGCCTTCCTCACCCCAGACCCAATCTGCAGATTAACCTTTAGGGAATCCTGCACAAGGACTCCCAAGTCCCTTTGCACCTCAGCTTTTCATATTTTCTCTCTATTTAGAAAATAGTCAACCCTTTCATTTCATCAACCAAAATGCACGACCATGCACTTCCTGAGACTGTATTCCATCTGCCAGGTTTTTGCCTGTTCTCCTAATCTGATTAAGTCCTTCTGTAGCCTCTGAAAAGAACCTGCCTCTCCACCTATCTTCATATTGTCTGCAAACTTTGCAACAAAGCCATCAATTGCATTATCCAAATCATTGACAAATAACGTAAAAAGAATCAGCCCTAACACAGACCCTTGTGGGACACACTAGTCACCGGAAGCCAACCAGTAAAAGTTCTCTTTTGTCCCACTCTTTGTATCCTGCTAATCAGCCTATGCTTTATCCATGCTAGAATCATTCCTATAATACCATAGCTCGTAGATTGTTAAGCAGCCTCACGTGTGGCGTCTTGTCAAAAGCCTTCTGAAAATCCAAGTACACAACATCAACCAATTCTCTTTTGTCCATCCTGCTTGTTATTTCCTCAAAGAACTCTAACAGATTTGTCAGGCATGATTTCCCTTCTCAGGAAGCATGCTGAGTTTGACTTATCTTGTCATTAGTCTCCAAATACCCCGAAACCTCATTCTTAATAACAGACTCCAACACTTTCTGAAACACTGAGGTTAGGCTAACTGGCCTATGATTTCCTTTCTTTTGCCTTCCTCTCTTCTTAAAGAGTTAAGTGTCATTTGCAATCTTCCAATCCTCTGGGACCATGCCAGAATCAAGTGATTCTTGAAAGATCATGACCAATGCATCCATTATCTCTTCAGCAACCTCTCTCGGGACACTGAGATGTAGTCCATCTGGTCCAGATGACTGATCCACCTTAAGACCTTTGAGTTTGCCTAGCATTTTTTCCTTCGCAATAGCAATGGCACTCACTCCTGCTCCCTGACACTCACGGATCATTCAAGAGGGCTGGATGCTGAGAGGGGATCTGATTGAGAAGGGATGGAGGCTATAGGTGAGAGAATAGGACCAATCAAGTATGACAGTGGAAAAGTGTGTATGGAACCGTAGGAGGTAGCCAAGATACTTAATGAATACTTTGATTCAATATTCACTAGGGAAAAGGACCTTGGCGATTGTACGGATGACTTACAGTGGGCAGAAAAGATTGAGCATATAGACATTAAGAAAAAGGATGTGCTGGAGCTTTTGCAAAGCATCAAATTGGATAAGTCTCTGGGACCAGACGAGATATACCCCAGGCTACTGGGGGAGGTGAGGGAGGAGATTTCTGAGCCTCTGGCAATGATCTTCGTATCATCAATGGGGACGGAAAAGGTTCTGGAAGATTGGAGGGTTGCAGATGTTGTTCCCTTATTCAAGAAAGGGAGTAGAGATAGCCCAAGAAATTATAGACCAGTGAGTTTCACTTCAGTGGTTGGTAAGATGATGGAGAAGATCCTGAGAGGCAGGATTTATGAACATTTGGAGAGGCATAATATGATTAGGAATAGTCAGCATGGCTTTGTCAAAGGCAGGTTGTGCCTTACGACCCCGAATGAATTTTTTGAGGATGTGTCTAAACACATTGATGAAGGTAGAGCAGTGGGATCCAAGGGGACATTGCTTTGTGGATCCAGAATTGGCTTGCCCACAGAAGGCAAGGAGTGGTTGTAGACGGGTCATATTCTGCATGAAGGTCAGTTACCAGTGGCGTGCCTCAGGTATCTGTTCTGGGACCCTTTCTCTTCGGATGTTTATAAATAACCTGGATGAGGAAGTAGAGGGATGGGCTAGTAAATTTGCTGATGACACAAAGGTTGGGGGTGTTGTGGATAGTGTGGAGGGCTGTCAGAGGTTACAGCGGGACATCAATAGGATGCAAAACTGGGCTAAGAAGTGGCAGATGGCATTCAACCCAGATAAGTGTGAGGTGGTTCATTTTGGTAGGTTAAATATGATGGGAGAATATAGTATTAATGGTAAGACTCTTGGCAGTGTGGAGGATCAGAGGGATCTTGAGGTCCAAGTCCATAGGACACTCAAAGCTGCTGTGCAGGTTGACTCTGTGGTTACGAAAGCATATGGTGCATTAGACTTCAGCAATCGTGGGACTGAGATTAAGAGCCAAGAGGTGATGTTACAGCTATATAGGACCCTGGTCAGACCCCACTTGGAGTACTGTG
This sequence comes from Mobula hypostoma, assembly GCF_963921235.1. Taxonomy (NCBI): domain Eukaryota; kingdom Metazoa; phylum Chordata; class Chondrichthyes; order Myliobatiformes; family Myliobatidae; genus Mobula; species Mobula hypostoma. The sequence continues at coordinate 17,436,319 of NC_086103.1, read as the reverse complement.
CTCAGTTCTGGTCACCTCACTATAGGAAGGATGTGGAAACTATAGAAAGGGCGCAGAGGAAATTTACAAGGATGTTGCCTAGATTGGGGAGCATGCCTTATGAGAATAGGTTGAGTGAACTTGGCCTTTTCTCCTTGGAGTGACGGAAGATGAGAGGCGACCTGATAGATGTGTACAAGATGATGGGAGGCATTGATTGTGTGGATAGTCAGAGGCTTTTTCCCAGGGCTAAAATGACTAACACAAGAGGGCGCAGTTTTAAGGTGCTTGGAAGTAGGTACAGAGGGGATGTCAGGGGTAAGTTTTTTTACGCAGAGAGTGGTGCGTGCATGGAATGGGCTGCTGGCGACAGTGGTGGAGGTGGATACAATAGGGTCTTTAAAGAGACTTTTGGATTGGTACATGGAGCTTAGAAAAATAGAGAGCTATGGGTAACCCTAGGTAATTTCTAAAGTAAGTACATGTTCAGCACAGCATTGTGGGCTGAAGGGCCTGTACTATGTTTCTATGATTAGCGATCTGATAAAGGAGTGATGGAGCTGATGGGAGATCTGATAGAGGAGGAATGGAGCTGAGGGGAGATCTGATTGAGGAGAGATGGAGGCTGAGGGGAGATCTGATTGAGGAGTGATGGAGCTAGGGGGAGTTTTGATAGAGGAGGAATGGAGGCTGAGGAGGGATCTGATAGAGGAGGGATGGAGGCTGAGGAGGGATCTGATAGAGGAGGGATGGAACTGAGGGGAGATCTGATAGAGGAGGGATGGAGCTAAGGGGGAATTCTGATAGAGGAGTGATGGAGCTAGGGGGAGTTTTGATAGAGGAGGAATGGAGGCTGAGGAGGGATCTGATAGAGGAGGGATGGAACTGAGGGGAGATCTGATAGAGGATGGATGGAGCTGAGGGGGAGATCTGATAGAGGACGGATGGAGTGGATGGGAAATCTGATAGAGAAGTACCCTACATTGATAACAAATGTTCTCAGACTTTTGATTTTGGAAACAGAATCAGACTTATTATCACCGACATGCTGTATGTTATGGAATGTGTTGTCTTCAGTAGCAGTACAATACAAGACATAAAATAACTATATAAGGTACAATAAGAAAAATTAAAAAAACAAAGTCCAATGTCAATGGTAAAAAAATTATGAGGAAAAAAAAGTATCAGGGATAGGCTTAAACTGCACTTGAGAAGATTTGGTTAATCAACAACTTAATCTGTACTTGGAAAAGAAGGGATTAGTCAGCAATGGTACACATTTGTTCAGCATGGATCCTGTCAGAGTTACTGTCCTGTCCAAAGAGGCAACAAAGAGAACTGATGAACGTGATGTAGTGTACAGTAAGGGCTTTGACAAGGTTGGACTGGGGAGACTGGTCCAACAGATTGGAGCCCATGGACTTCAGTAAACTTTGACAAGTTGCCCCTAAAGAGACTGTCCAAAAGGTTCGAGCACATAGAGGTCTGAAAGGTCTGTGACAAGGTTGCGCTGTGGAAACTCATCCAACAGGCTGGAGCCCAGGGAACCAGGAAAAGTAGGCAAAGCAAAACTAGCTCAGTGAAAGGAGGTGGAAGTGAAGGGAATTGCTGCCTATAAGTCAATGACTGGTGGTCTCCTACAGGCACTGGTGCTGGGTCCCTAACTAGCTTTTAGAAGTATTAACAACTTTGAAATAAATGTATATAGGAGGTATGGTTATACCATTAAAAATGACACAAAAAGTGATATTGAGTGAGGGGATAAAGGTAACTGCAGAATGATATTGATTAGTTGTAAAATATTATATTAAACAATGGCAGAGCAACGGGAGTTGAACTTTAATCAAAGTAAGTGTCAGTGATCTCTTTGGTAGGGCAACAGGAAATCCAGGATTCAGAGATCCCGTATTGTGTACAGAGCAATTTGGTGTTCAAAGATCTCAAATTGGATACAGACGGATTTGATGTATAAGGATCCTGGATTGTGTACAAGGATCCTGGATCTGGATTATGTATGGAGGGATTTGGTATCAGAGAATCCCAGATTGTGTACAGAGGGATTTGGTGTACAGGGATCCTGGATTATGTAAAGAGGGACTTGGTGTACAAGGATCCCAGATTATGTAAAGAGGGATTTAATGAACAAGGATCCCATATCCTGATTTTATACGGTTAGTTGCTGTACAAGATCCCGGTCTGTTTACTGAGGGATTCCAGATCCCGAATCATGTTCAGAGGGATTTGGTGTATCAGGATCCTGGATCAAGTACATAAGGGTTTGGTTTATGACGCTTTTATAATGAACTTTCAAAAATCAATTGTTTCCGGCATGGTTTGGAGGACTGGAAAATTGCAAATTGCAAATTACACTCTTCAAGAAGGGAGAGAGGCTGAAAGAAGGAAATTATAGACCTGTTATCTGACCTCAGCGGTTGGGAAGATGTTGGAGTCGATTGCTAAGGATGTACAAACGTTGTAGTTCCATGATACTTGGAAGCACATGATTCAGTAGAAAATAGTCAGGATGGTTTCCTTAAGGGAAAATCTTGCCTGACATATTGATTGTAATTCTTTGAAGAAATAACAAGCAGGATTGGCAAAGGTAATTCAGTTGATGTTGTGTATTTGGATTTACAGAAGGTCTTCGACAAGGTGCCACACATGAGGCTGCTTACCAAGTTAACAGCCCATGATATTACAGGAAACATACTAGAATAGATAGAGCAGTGGCTGATTGGCAGGAGGCAAAGAGTGGGAATAAAGGGAGCCTTTTTTGGTTGACTGCTGGTGGATAGTGGTGTTCCATAGGGGTCTGGGTTAGGATCGATTCTTTTTAACATTATATTTCAATGATTTGGATGACAGAATTGATGGCTTTGTGGCCAAGTTTACAAAGATAGGTGGTGGGACAGATAGGTTTGAGGAAATAGAGAGGCTACAGAAAGAGATAGACAGATTAAGAGAATGTACAAAGAAATGGCAGATGGAATACAGTGTCGGAAAGTGTATGGTCAAGCACTTTAGTTAAAAATAATAAAAGCATAGACTATTTTCTAAACAGGGAGAAAATTCAAAAATCTATGGTTCAAGTGGACTTGGGAGTCCTTGTGCAGGATTCCCTAAAGGCTAATTTGCACGTTGAGTCGGTGGTGAGGACGGCAAATGCAATGGTAGCATTCATTTCAAGAGGACTAGAATATAAAAGCAAGGACAGAATGTTAAGGTTTTATAAAGCACTGGTGATGTCTCACTGTGAGTATTGTTAGCAGTTTGAGGCCCTTAACTCAGAAAGGAGGAGCTAACATTGGAGAGGATTCAAACGAGATTCACGGAAATGATTCCAGGATTCAATGGCTTGGCATATGAATAGCGTTTGATTGGTCTGGGCCCGTATTCATTGGAATTCAGAAGAATAAGGGGTGACCTCATTGAAACCCATTGAATGGTGAAAGGCCTTGAGAGAGCGGATGTGGAGAGGATGTTTCCTGTGTTGGGAGAGTTGAAGACCAGAGGACATAGCTTCAGAATAGTGGGACGTTCATTTAGAAAAGAGTTGAGGTGCTATTTCTTTAGCCAGAGAGTGATGATTCTGCGGAATTTGTTGCTCTTCATGGCTGTGGAAGCCAAATCATTGGATATATTTCAGGCAGATGTTAATAAGTTCTTGATTAGTCAGGGCATGAAGGGATAAGGGAAGAAGGCAGGAGACTGGGGACGAGTGGGAAAGTGGATAAGCCATAATGAAATGGCAGAGCAGACTCGATGGGCCAAGTGACCTAATTCTGGTCCTATGTCTTTTGTTTTTCCAGTGCACAAGTGTTAAGGTGATCAAAATAATCGTTACTCCAGATCCAATGCAGCACAAAAAAACACAATAGGATAAAGCATGCACTAATAAAGAGATAAAAAATATAAATACATAAGGTACATAAAAGACATAAATTGATTGGATGTGCACCAAGTGATGCAAGGCTCAGGAGTGTCTGTACATAAGGTAACTGATAGGAAATGATAAAAGTAGTGGTGGGGGGAAGGGTTTGTGGGTGGAGGTGTTGATCAGCCTTACTGCTTGGGGAAAGTAACTGTGTTTGAGACTGGTGGCCCTGGTGTGGATGCTACATAGCCTTCCCCCTGATGGCAATGGGGCAAATAGTCCATGAGCAGGGTGGGTAACATCCTTCATAATATTTCTGGCCTTTTCCCAGCACCTTTCTGTACATACACCCTTGATGGTGGGTAGGCTGGTGCTGGTGATGCACTGGGCAGTTTTAACTACCCGTTGTAGAGCCTTCCTGTATGCCACCGTGCAGTTTCTATATCATGCCGTGATGGGCACATTAGGATGCCGTCTACTGCACATCTGTAGAAGGAGTGAGTTTGGATATGCATAGTCCATCTCTCTTAGCCTCTTAGTAGAGGTGTTGGTGAGCTTTCCTGATTGTATAAAATATGTTCTGGAACCATGAGAGTTTGTGTGAGATGTGCGAGTGGTGCAAGTTCTTCTGAAGTCGATAACCATCTCCTCAGTCTTGCGGACATTGAGGAAGAGGTTGTTTGTCTGGCATCAGGTTTTGAGTTCTTCCGTCTGCTCTTGGCAAGTAGTCTCATTATTGTTCATGATGAACCCCGCCGTTGTCATGTCATCAGCAAAACTGACAAGGTGATTACTCGGGTGTTTGGCTGTGCAGTCACGTGTGAACAGGGTGGGCAAAGTGTACGATACTCTGTGTTCAGCCTCACTAATGCCTTGTACAACTTCATCATGCTTATGGAGACTGGATATCGGCCCGAAATAAGTGACAAACCGCAGGTACCGAGAGAAACCAATCAATGATCTCAGTGTGCAGCAGCTTCCTCTGTTGCCAGGTTAGCTGGGAAAATGAAGAGCACTCCATCCTCGCCCTCCCCCCAGAAGAACTATTACACCATACAATAAGTGTGAATATTCATGGGTTTTTAATATCAAACAACCTGACCTTGCTTGCTTTTAATTATCGTGAGCCAGAAATTAGGGACTGAATCCTACACTCTGGTACGTGAAGAAATAGAACAGCATTAGAAATTCATTTTCAATGATATTAAAACTTCCTTCAGTAATACTTTCCGATTTCCCATGTTAACGTCATCAAGTAATTCTGTTTCCTAAGGATCACGCTAAAAAAAACAGCGTAATGTTCACACTGTAACTCCGTTAAACATAGAAATACATCTCCTCCATCAGTGCACGTGTGTGCGAGAGAACGTGTGCATGCATGTGTGAGAGAGTGTGAGACTAATGGTGTGCAAGAGTGCTGGTGTGTCAGTGTGATGGTGTGTGAGTGTGTGTGTGTGGGTGTGTAACTATGTCTGTGTATGTGTGTGTGTGTGTGTGAATGTCTTTAAGTGTGTAAGAGAGTGTGTGGGTGGGGAGGTGTGTAAGTCTATGTATGTGTATATGTGTGTGTAAGAAAGTATCTGAGAGTGTGTGCGAGACTATGTGTGTGAGGGAGTGTGTGTGTGTGAGCATGTGTGTGTGTGGGTGCGCATGAGTGCCTGTGTGATACAGTATATGTGCAAGTTTGTGTGTGTGATTGTGTGTGAGTATATGAGTGTGTGAGTATGTTGGAGTGTGTGAGTATGTGAGTGCGTGTGAGAGAGTGTGAGTGTGTGTATGTGTGCATAAATATGTGAGTGAGAGTGTGTGTGTGTGTTCAGGTGTGCACATGTATGTGTACATTTATGTGGGTGTGTGTGTGCATGATCGTGAGAGTGAGGGGTGCGAAAAAGTGTGAGGGAGAGTATGAGACAGGCTGAGAGTGTGTGAGGGAGAGAGCATGTGTGTATGTGTGTATGAGGGAGAGAGTGTGTATGCATGAGGGTGCAAGTCATTGTGAGGGGGTGTAGTGAAAGTGTGACAGGAAAAGTCAGGGTGGGGAGAGAGTCTGGGGAGAGTGGGGTGTTGTGGGGAGGGTCCAGAGTGTGCCAGATGTGGAATGAGTGGGTGGGTGGAGTGCTGGAGAGTGATCAGCGATTGAGTGGGGGAAGATGGAAGAAATGGGGGGAGATGGAAGGCTGGATGGAGTAGGGGGAAGGGTAGAGAGAGTGAGGTTTGGGAGCTGAGGAGAGGGATGGGTGCATTCGGTGTGTAAACGGTGATGAGAGTTGTGGAAGGGTGGATTGAGTGTGTGTTGTGTAGAGAGGGTTGAGGAAGGGTGGAGGTGTGCGGAGTGGATTGAGTTTGTGTCCGGTGGAGAAAGATGATGAAGTGTGGAGGTGTGTGGTATAGATTGAGTGTGTGGAAGGTGGAGAGATTTGTGGAAGTGTGCGGGGTGGATTGAGTGTGGAGGGTGGAGAGAGTTGTGGAAGGCTAGATTGAGAGTGCAGAGTCCCAGTCCTGCCGAAGGGTTTCAGCTCGAAATGTCAACTGTACTTTTCTCCATAGAGTATCTCCGGCATTTTGTGTGTGTCGCTCAGATTTCCAGCAGCTGCATATACTCTCTTGCTTGCATTTTCGATTTCATTAGTTCTTTCGTGCGGGAGGAGGGATTTGGGGCTTGATGTGCCTGTTCCGTTTTTTTTCACTTTTTTTCACAGGAGGAGGGAGTTGTGGGTTGATGGTTGTGCTGGCTTTTTGTTCTTTCTTGGCTTCATGGCTACCCGGAGAAGAAGAATTTCAGAGTTGTATATTTTGATAATATATTAACCTTTGAACTTTGAACTATTAATAGTATCTACAGGAGAAGTTGCTTCAAGAGGGTAATCATCATCGTTATGTGCCATGTGTCTTATGGCCATAATTGACCTTGGCAAATTTTTCTACAGAAGTGGTTTACCATTGTCTTCTTCTGGGTAGTGTCTTTACAAGACAGGTGACACCAGCCATTATTAATACTCTTTAGAGATTGTCTGCCTGTCGTCAATGGTCACATAACCCACACTTGTAATACACACCAGCTGCTTATATGACCATTCACCATCTGCTCCCATAGGACCCTAATCGGAGGGCTAAGTGGATGGTACCTCTTGCCCAGCGGAGACTGGCAGGCTAGCAGCGGGTAGGAGTGCCTTACACCTCCTTTGGTAGAGACATATCTCCATACTGCCACTCTTCAAGAAGGTAACATTCATCAAAGACCCCCACCATTTGGGCCATGCCATCTTCTCAAGCTGCCATCGGTCAGGAGGTACTGAGGCCTGAAGTCCCCCACCACCAGGTTGAAGAACATCTACTTCCCTCTACAATTTGCTTCTTGTCAAAGCAGCACAACACAACCCTTATCACTAGTGCTTAGCAACAGTGTTCACTTTGATCACTTTGCGTGGCGGCACTTGTATCTACCCCAAGAACATCAGTGGACTATGTCAGTTATTGACACAATCCATGCATTGCACTGTATGTTCTGATGTGCATGTGACAAATAAGGCTAATCTGTATCTTTTATCTTTAACCTTTGGGATGGAGACATAGAAACAGAAAACCTACAGCACAATACAGGCCCTTCGGCCCACAAAGCTGTGCCGAACATGTTCCTGCCTTAGGAATTACCTAGGGTTACCCATAGCCCTCTATTTTTCTGAGCTCCATGTACCTGTCCAGGAGTCCCTTAAAAGACCCTCTCATTTCCGTCTCCACCACTGTCGTCGGCAGCCCATTCCATGCACTCACCATTCTCTGTGTAAAAAAAACTTACCCCTAACATCTCCTCTGTACCTACTTCCAAGCACCTTAAAACTGTGCCCTCTCATGCTAGCCATTTCAGCCCTGGAAAAAGCCTCTAACTATCCACATGATCAATGCCTCTCACCATCTTATACACCTCTGTCAGGTCACCTCTCATCCTTCGTCTCTCCAAGGAAAAAACTCAGAGTTCACGCAACCTATTTTCATAAGGCATGCTTCCTAATCCAGGCAACATCCTTGTAAATCTCCTCTGCACCCTTTCTATGGTTTCCACATCCTTCCTGTAGTGAGGTGAACAGAACTGAGCACAGTATTCCAAGTGGGGTCTGACCAGGGTCCTATACAGCTGCAACATTACCTCTTGGCTCTTAAACTCAATCCCATGACTGATGAAGGCCAATACACTGTATGCCTTCTTATCCACAGAGTCAACCTGCGCAGCTGCTTTGAGTGTCTATGGTCTCGGACCCCAAGATCCCCCGATCCTCCACACTGCCAAGAGTCTTACCATTAATACTATATTCTATCATCATATTTGACCTACCAAAATGAACCACCTCACACTTAACTGGGTTGAACTCCATCTGCCACTTCTCAGCACAGTTTTGCGTCCTATCAATGTCCCGCTATAACCTCTGACAGCTCTCCACACTATCCACAACTCCCCCAACCTTTGTGTCATCAGAAAATTTACCATCCCTCCACTTCCTCATCCAGGTCATTTATAAAAATCAGAAAGAGTAGAGGTCCCAGAACAGATCCCAGAGGCACACCACTGGTCACCGTCCTCCATGCAGAATATGACCCATCTACAACCACTCTTTGCCTTCTGTGGGCAAGCCAATTCTGGATCCACAAAGCAATGTCCCCTTGGATCCCATGCCTCCTTACTTTCTCAATAAGCCTGGCAAGGGGTACCTTATCAAATGCCTTGCTAAAATCCATATACACTACACCTACAGCTCTACCTTCATCGATGTGTTTAGTCACATCCTCAAAAAATTCAATCAGGCTCATAAGGCATGACCTTCCTTTGACAAAGCCATGCTGACTACTCCTAATCATATTATGCCTCTCCAAATGTTCATAAATCCTGCCTCTCAGGATCTTCTCCATCAACTTATCAACCACTGAAGTAAGACTCACTGGTCTATAATTTCCTGGACTAGCTCTACTCCCTTTCTTGAAGAAAGGAACGACATCCGCAACCCTCCAATCCTCCGGAACCTCTCCCGTCCCCATTGATGATGCAAAGGTCAATGCCAGAGGCTCAGCAATCTCCTCCCTCACCTCCCACAGTAGCCTGGGGTACATCTCGTCTGAGACACCAGAAGATGTTTCACCTTTCGTGGTTGGTGTCCTGGGAGCCCCTCCTCCTGTTGTCCAGTACCACTCCCGGTGAGGGGAGCTGGGACCACAGATAGTGGCTGGAAGCCTGCTTTGTCTACTGTTGTGTAACTGAACACCTGTGTGTTCCCTGTGTCACAATTTCCTCACCAGATACAATCTCACCATTGCCCTGAGCACTCCTTACTGGGCTCGGATAGGTCCCCGGTCGTACAGGAATGGTAGTGAGAGGTGTATTAGGCTACGATGTGACAGATTGTGGAGGTGAACATTTCTGCTGCCGGTGGCTAAATTGTCGTTGTTGGGACTCAATACCCCTGGATCTTGACTTCTTGACATCAAGGCCCCAGTCAGTCTGAGTTGGCAGCAACATCTCCAGCTCCATCACGCTCTGCACTGGTGCCCCCAGGGTCTGAGCTCAGCCCGCTGCTGACTCACGGCTGCACCGCCAGATTCAGCTCAATCCGCATCACGTTTCCTGATGATACTACAGTGGTTGTTCTCAGCACCAACAATAGTGAGTCTCGATGGGCTGAATGACTGAATTTTGCTCCTGTGTCTTATGGACTGGGCGGGTGGGGGGAGGTGTGTCCCTGGGGACGAAGCTGGGACTTTGTTTGGGCTCAGACCGGATACTAAGCTCTGTTCTCCTGATCAGGGCAAGTGCCCCTCTATCAGCTGCTGAATCAGTGACTCCACACCCACCAAGACTAGGACACAGGATGACTCCTTGGTGGGGAATTCAGTGCTCCTTAGTACCCTGCCTCAGCAGCTGAATTCGTAGCCCTGTCCTCACCAACACAAGGACACAGGATGACCCTTGTGACCCTGGGTGAGGGATTTAATGTCCCTCAGTGAGTGGCTTGTCAACACCAGCACTGACTGAGACAGCCAGTTTAGAGACACAGATCGACCAGATGGAGTCTGCGGCAGATAGTGAGTAACCAGGCTGGTGGATAAATCCCCTGTCCCCATGCGCAAAGCCCCCCTGTGGTAGACACACCCTCCGTCATGGTAGGATATGACCACCTGACAGTGCTTGTGGAGACAAGGTCCCAGCTTCTGTTTCAACATTGTGATCTGTAGCACCTGGGACAACCACTGAATATTCAACCTCCCCAGTCCTGCACTCCACCCTTAAACAAATCTCTCCACCCTCAATCCACCCTACACATTTCCACCATTCCACCACTCTCTCCACCCTCCGCACACTCAATCCACCACACACACTTCCACCATTCCACCACTCTCTCCACCCTCCGCACACTCAATCCACCCCACACACTTCCACCCTTCCACCACTCTCTCCACCCTCCGCACACTCAATCCACAACACACACTTCTACCATTCCACCACTCTCTCCACCCTCCGCACACTCAATCCACCCTCCACATTTCCACCATTCCACCACTCTCTCCACCCTCCGCACACTCAATCCACCACACACACTTCTACCATTCCACCACTCTCTCCACCCTCCACACACTCAATCCACCTCACACACTTCCACACTCCACAACGGCTGATAGCCTCCAGAAATATTGTTCGTGAGGGGAATTGTTACAGGGGAACCCTTCACTGATTGTATTCCCCTGACTTTTCCTGGCGGTCATCCACCTAGATCAAGCCTGCTGCTTGGGCGTGACACATCAAAGGATGAGAGGAGATCTTACAGAAACATAGAAAATTATGAAAGGCATAGATAAGATAGAGGCAGAAAAGTTGTTTCCTCTGCTAGGTGATACTAGAATTAGAGGACATAGACTCACGATTCGAGGGAGTAAATATTGGACGGAGATGAGGAGGAACTGCTTTTCACAAAGAGTGGTGAATCTGTGAAATTCACTGCCCAATGAAACAGTAGAGGCTACCTCAGTAAATATATTTAAGACAAGGTTGAATAGACTTTTGCATAGGAGGGTAACTAAGTGTTTTGGGGAAAAAGCAGGCAGATGGAGATAAGTCCATGGTCAGATCAGCCATGATCTTATTGAATGGTGGAGCAGGCTCGACGGGCCAGATGGCTGACACCTGCTCCTATTTCTTATTCTCTTACTGATGCAATCACAATGAATTGCCCTTACAATTGCATCTATGTTCCGATAGTGAAATATCCTTTGAATGCAAAATGATTTGAGGGTGGATAAATCTCCTGGACCTGATGGAATGCACCCTGAGGTTCTGAAGGAAGTAACAGGAGAGATTGTGAAGGCATTAACAATGATCTTTCAAAAATATATAGATTCTAGCATTGTACCAGAATACTGGAAATTTACAAATGTTATTCTGCTATTTAAGGAGGTTGGGAGGTAGCAGAAAGTAAACTATAGACCTGTTCGCCTGACATAAGTGGTTGGGAAGTTGTTGGAATCCATTGTTAGGGATGAGATACAGAGTACCTGGAGGCACATGACAAGATAGGCCAAAGCCAGCATGGTTTCCTGAAAGGAAAATCCTGCCTGACAAATCTACTGCAATTTGTTTAGGAAATTACAAGCAGAGTAGACAAAGCAGATGCAGTAGATGTGGTGTACTTGGATTTTCAGAAGGCCTTTGACAAGGTGCCGCACATGAGGTTGCTTAGCAAGATAAGAGCCCATGGAATTAAAGGGAAGTTACTAGCATGGGTGAAGCATTGGCTGATCGGCAGAAAACAGAGAGTGGGAATAAAGGGATCCTATTCTGGCTGGCTGCCAGTTACCAGTGGAGTTCCACAGGGATTGGAATTGGGACCGCTGCTTTTTACGATGAATGTCAATGGTTTGGACTATGGGATTAATGGATTTGTGGCTAAATTTGCCGATGATACAAAGATAGGTGGAGGAGCGGGTAGTGTTGAGGAAACAGTGAGCCTGCAGCGAGACTTAGATAGTTTAAGTGAATGGGCAAAGAAGTGGCAAATGAAATACAATGTTGGAAAGTATATGGTCATGCACTTTGGTGGAAGAAATAAATGGGCAATCTATTATTTAGATGGGGAGAGAATTCAAAATGCAGAGATGCAAAGGGACTTTAGGGTATCCTTGTGTAGGATACCCTAAAGGTTAACCTCCAGGTTGAGTCAGTAGTGAAGAAGGCGAAGGCAATGTTGGCATTCATTTATAGAGGTATAGAATATAAGAGCAGGGATGTGATGTTAAGGCTCTATAGGGCACTCGTGCGACCACACTTGGAGTATTGTGTGCAGTTTTTGGCACCTTATTTTAGAAAGGATATACTGACCTTGGAGAGGGTTCTGAGAAGATTCACGAGAATGATTCCAGGAATGAAAGGGTTACCATTTGAGGAACGTCTGGCAGCACTTGGGCTGTATTCCCTGGAGTTCAGGAAAATAAGGGGGGATATCATAGAAACATTCCGAATGTTGAAAGGCCTGGGCAGATTAGATATGGCAAAGTTATTTCCCATGGTAGGGGAATCTAGGACAAGAGAGCACGATTTCAGGATTGAAGGACATCTAATTAGAACTGAGATGTGGAGAAATTACTTTAGTCAGAAGGTGGTAAATCTATGGAATTTGTTGCCACGAGAGGCTGTGGCGGCCAAGTCATTGGGTGCACTTAAGGCAGAGATAGATAGGTTCTTGATTAGCCAGGGTATCAAAGGGTATGGGGAGAAGGCAAAGGAGTGGGGGATAACTGGAGAATTGGATCAGCCCATGATTGAATGGTGGAGCAGACTGGATGGGCCAAATAGCCTACTTCTGCTCCTATATCTTATGGTCTTATGATCAAAGTGAACACTGTTGCAAAGCACTAGTGATAAGGGTTGTGTTGTGTTGCTTTGACAAGAAGAAAATTGTAGAGGGAAGTAGATGTTCTTCAACCTGGTGGTGTGGGACTTCAGGCCTCAGTATCTCCTGACCGATGGCAGCTTGAGAAGATGGCATGGCCCAAATGGTGGGGGTCTTTGATGAATGTTACCTTCTTGAAGAGTGGCAGTATGGAGATATGTCTCTACCAAAGGAGGTGTAAGGCACTCCTACCCGCTGTTAGCCTGCCAGTCTCCGCTGGGCAAAAGGTACCATCCACTTAGTCCTCCGATCAGGGTCACGTGAAGCTATGGGAGCAGATGGTGAATGGTCATATAAGCAGCTGGTGTATATTGCAAGTGCTGGTTATGTGACCATTGGCGGCAAGCGGACAATCTCTAAAGAGTATTGATAATGGCTGGGGTCTTCTGTCTTGTAAAGACACTACCCAGAAGAAGGCAATGGTAACCCACTTCTGTAGAAAAATTTGCCAAGGACAATCATGGTCATGAGACACATGGCACATAACGATGATGATGACCTTCTTGAAGCAACTTCTCCTGTAGAGACTATTAATAGTTCAAAGTTCAAAAGTTAATGTATTATCAAAATATATAACTCTGAAATTCTTCTTCTCCGGGTAGCCATGAAGCCAAGAAAGATCAAAAAGCCAGCACAATCATTAAACCACAAATCCCTCCTCCTGTGGAAACAAAGCAAACAAAAATGGAACAGGCACATCAATCCCCAAATCGCTCCTCCCGCACAAAAAAAAACTAACAAAATGGAAAATGCAGAAGGACTTGGACAGATTAGGATAATAGGCAAGAAGGAAACCAATGAAATACAATGTTGTAAATTGCATGGTCATGCACTTTGGTAGTAGAATATAATGTGCAGATTATTTTCTAAATAAAAAAAAACAAAATGTGAAATGCAAAGGGACTTGAGATTCCTTGTGCAGAACACCCTAAAGGTTAGCTTGCAGGTAGATTCAGTGGGTTCAGAGAAGGTTCATGATTCCACAAATGACAGGATTATCTATGAGGAGCATTTGATGGCTCTGGGTCTGTACTCGCCGGAATTTATAAGTATGGGGGGCGGTGGTGGTGGAATCTCATTGAAACCTTTAGAATATTGAAAGGCCGAGACAGAGTAGATGTGGTAAGGATGTTTCCCAAGTCTGGGAGTCTAGGACAAGAGGGAACACTCTCAGTATAGAAGGGTGCCCATTTAAAACAGAAATATGGAGAAATGTCTTTAGCCAAAAGGTGGTGAATTTGTGGAATGTGTTACCACAGGCAGTTATGGAGGCCAGGTCATTAGGTGTACTTAAGGCCTTCAGCATTGTCCATTATCCCTTCCATACATCTAACAACTTCTTTGTCCCCCTACCATCAAGCAGGGGGTACCACAGCACTAGGACAAGAACCATTAGGATCTGAAAAAGCTTCTTCCCCTAGGCCATGAGGCTACTGAACTCCCTGCCACCACCCAGGTCTCATCACGCATGAAGCATCAGTAGTGTTATACTGTTTACTTTTTAACTTGTGTCATAAATACACCTTATTGTTTCTTAATTTATTTGTGGTAATATTACTTTCTGTGTTCAGTGCGAGTTAAATGTACTGTGTTGTCCGGAGTAATGTTATCTCATTTGATGATATACTAGTGTATAATTGAAGAAGAATAGACTGGAACTTGAACTTGATGTTCACAGAGGCCTCAAAATTTCCACAAAAGGTGATAGGGTGGTTAAGAAGGTGCATGGTGTGTTGGCTTTTATTGAAATCAAGAGCCCCGAGATACTGTTGCAGCTCTATAGAACTCTGGTTAGACCACACTTGTGTTGTGTTCAGTTCTGGTTGCTACGTTACAGGAAGGATGTGGAGACAAGATTTACCAAGATGTTGCCTGGATTAAAGAGCATGTCTTATGAGAATAGGTTGAGTGAGTTAGGGCTTTTCTCTTTGGAGTGAAGGAAGATGGGAGGTGACGTAACAGAGGTGTACAAGATGATAGAAGGCATAGATCGAGTGGACAGCCAGAGACTTTTTCCCAGGGTGGAAATGGCTAATATAAGGGGGTCATAATTTTAAGGTGATTGGAGGAAAGTATAGGAGGGATGTCAGCGATAAGTTTTCAACATGGAGAGTGGTTGGAGCATGGAAACTGTTGCTATAGGTGATAGTGAAGGAGGATAAGAGGCGACTTGATAGAGATGTATAAGATAATAAGAGGCAGAGATAGCTAAAATAGAGGGGCATCATTTTAATGTGATTGGAGGAAAGTATAGGGTAAATGTCAGTGTTAATTTTTTACGTAGAGAATGGTCGAATATTTTGCCAGGGGTGGTGGTGGAGACAGACACATGAGAGATACTTCAGAAACTCTTAGATAGAGTCATAGAACACTACAGCACAGGAACAAGCTCTTCAATCCCCCTAGTCCATGCTGAACTATTGATCAGTCTAGTTCAATTGACTTGCACCCAGACCATAGTCCTCCACACTCCATCCATATACCTATCCAAAATAATGTTGAAATCAAGCTCAAATGCAACACTTGTGCTGGCAACTTGTTCCACACTCTCACATCCCTCTGAATGAAGATTTTTCCCTCATGGACCCCTTAAACTTTACATCTTTCACTCTTAACCCATGACCTCTAGTTCTAGTCTCACCCAACCTCAGCTGAAAAAGCCTGCTTGCACTTATCCTATCTACACCCCGCATAATTTTGTATACCTCTGTCAAATCTCCCCTGAACCTTCTACACTCAAGGGAATGAAGTTCTAACCTATTCAATCTTTCCCTATAAATCAGGTCCTCAAGTCCTAAGAACATCCTTGTAATTTTCTATGCATTCTTTCAAACTTATTTACATCTCTCCTGTTGTAGGTGACCAAAACTGCGCACAATGCTCCAAATTAAACCCTGACTTACATCTTATATAACTTCAACATAACATCATAACTCCTGAACTCAGTGCTTTGATTTATGAATCCCAGTCTCTTTATGACCCTATCTCCCTGTGATGCCACTTTCAAGGAATTATGTACACACATTCCCAGATTCCTCTGCTCTACCACACTCCGCATGTTCACTGTGTAAGGCCTACTCTGGTCGGTCCTGGAAAAGTGCAATGTCTCATATTTGTCTACATTAACTTCCATCTGCCATTTTTCAACCCAGTTTTCCACTGCAAGCTTTAATAGACTTCCTCAAAGTCTACTACTCTCACAATCTTGGTGTCAACCGCAAATCTTCTGATCCAGTTTACCACATTACCATCCAGGTCGTTATATAGATGACAATCACCAATAGACCCAGCATCGATCCCTGCAGCACACCACTAGTAACTGGCGTTCAGTCAGAGAGGCAATCATCTCCAGTCCTGATGAAGGGTCTCAACTCAAAATGTCAATTGTACTCTTTGCCATAGATGTTACCTGGCCTGCTGAATTCCTCTAGCATTTTGTGTGTGTTGCTTCGATTTCCAGCATCTGCAGATTTTCTCTTGTCATCTACTACAGCTCTCTGGCTTCTTTGCATGAAGCCAATTTCTAATCCAGTTTACTGGCTCATCTTGAATGCTAAGTGACTGAACCTTCTTGACCAACCTCCCATGTGGGACCTGGTCAATGGCCTTGCTAAAGTCCATGTAGATAACATCCACTGCTTTTCCTTCATCATCTTTCTGAGTAACTTCCTTGAAAAACTCTACAAGATTGGCTAGACATAACCTACCATACACAAGGCTCTGTTGACTGTCCCTAATATGAATGGCTGGTGACGTAGTGGCATCAGCACTGGACTTCGGGGCGCGAGGTCCCAAGTTTGAATCCCGCCGGCTCCCTTGCATGTTCTCCATCCATGCCTGGGTCGAGTACCGAGCTAACAACTCGACCTCGTAAAAAAAAACCTGGAGAGGGATGGGCTCCGCCAGGTTTCAGATGCCCAAGACACGCTGTACGATGAGCATACCAAAAAACTTGTCATGACAGCGCCCCGATGACTCCACCAGGAGCTAAGGGCATGCGTGTGCGCGCGTGCGCGCGCACACACACACACACACACACACACACAATGTCCCTGTCTATCCAAATGACTATATATACCATAAGATATAGGAGTAGAATTAGGTGATTTGGCCCATCAAATCTGCTCCACCATGCTGATCCAATTTTCCTCTGAGCCCCCATATCCCTTCATGCCCTGACCAATCAAGAATCTATCAACCCCCGCCTTAAATATACGTAAAGACTTGGCCTCCACAGCTGCCTGTGGCAAAGAATTCCACAGATTCACCATTCCCTGGCTAAAGAAAGTCCTCCTCATTTCTGTTCTAAAAGGAAGCTCCTCGATTCTGAGCCTGTGTAGATTCTCCCAACATAGGAAACATCCTGTCCATATCCACTCTATCAAGGCCTTTCAGTATTTGATAGGTTTCAATATGGTCATCCCTCATTCTTCTGAATTCTAGTGAATATAGGCCCACATCCATCAAATGCTCTTCATATGACAAGCCATTCAATACTGGAAACAATTTCGTGAACCTCCGTTGAATCCTCTTCAGTTTTAGCATATCCTTTCTAAAGTAAGGGGCCCAAACTTGCTCACAATATTCCAGATGAGGCCTCACCAGTGCTTTACAAAGTCTCAACATTACATCTTTGCTTTTATATTCCAGTCCTCTTGAAATGAATGTTAACATTACATTTGCCTTCCTCATCACAGACTCAACCTGCAAATTAACCTTTAGTGAAGTCTGCACAAGGATTCCCAAGTCCCTTTGCGTCTCAGCTTTTTGTATTTTCTCTCCATTTAGAAAATAGTCAACCCTTTCATTTCTTCTACCAAAGTGCATGACCATACACTTCCCGACACTGTATTCCATTTGCCATTTCTTTGCCCATTCTCTTAATGTGTTTCTGTAGCCTCTCTACTTCCTCAAAACTACCTTCTCCTCCACTGATCTTCATATCGTCTCCAAACATTGCAACAAAGCCATCATCCAAATCATTGATGTATAACGTAAAAAGAATTGGTTCCAATGTAAACCCCTGTGAAACACCAATAATCACTTGCAGCCAGCTAGAAAAGTCTCCCTTCAGTCCCACTCTTTGCCTCCTGCCAATCAGCCACTGCTTTACCCATGCTAGAATCTTTCCTGTAATACCATTGGCTTGTAGCTTGGTAAGAAGCCTCATTTGTGGCACCTTGTCAAAGGCCTCCTGAAAATCCAAGTACACAACATCAACTGATTTCTCCTTTGTCTATCCTGCTTGTTATTTCTTCAACAGCCTCTCTTCACCTCACATTGCCTCTGTTTAGCTTCCAATAACTTTCCCCCTACTGATGTCAGGCTCAACAGCCTATCATTTTCTGGCTTATTCCTAGAGCCTTTCTTAAATACAGTGAGAACATTAGCTATCCTTCCATCCTCCAGTACCTCACTCGTGGCTAAGAATGTTTAAATACCTCTGTTAGGGGCCCAACAATTTCTACACCTGCCTCCCACAGGGTCCGACAGAACACCTTGTCTGGCCCTGGGGATTTATCCACCCTAACTTCCCTTACAACAGTAAGCACCTATTCCTCTGTAATCTATATAGAGTACATGACCTTACTGTTGCTTTGCCTCACTTCTATAGACTCTGAGTCTGTGCCCTGATTAAATACAGATGCAAAAAATCCATTTAAGATCACCCCATCTCTAGATGACCACTGATCTTCGAGAGGACCAATTTTGTCCCTTGCAATCCTTTTGCTCTTATTATATCTGTAGAAGCTCTTGGCTTTCTCCTTCACCTTGTCTGCTAGGGAAATGTCATGCCTTTCTTAGCACTCCTGATTTCCCTCTAAATGTATTTATAAGCACATGGATGATAGAAAAATGGAGGGAAGGTTTAGACTGATCTTAGAGTAGATTAAAAGGTTGACACAGCACCATGGGTCAAAGGGCCTGTACTTGCTGCAGGGTTCGATGTTCCAGGAATGGCAGATGGAATTTAACTCAGACAAGCGTGAAGTGATGCAGTTTTTGAAGTTAATCCAGGGCAACGCATAAACAATGAATAACAGAGTCACTGGTGATATGGCCATGATATTAAACCTGATTCTAATTTTGACTCTGTTACTGACAAGTGCTACGGAACAGAATACAGGTACTAGGCTCCCTGAGAGTGGAAACACAGATGGATAAGCTGGTGCAGAATGTGTACAGCATGCTGGGCTTCACCACTTGGGGTATTGGCTATAAGAGTTGGGACATCGTGAAACAAGACATTGGTGAGACCACACCACGAGCGCTGTCTGCCGTTCTGGGTGCTGTTCTGTGGGAAGGGTTTGAGCAGGTGCAGAACAGATCCATAGGGAGTTGTTGTCCCTGGAGTGAAGGAGGCTGAGAGGTATCCTTGGGTGGGGGGGGTTATAAAATCATGAGGGGCAGAGATAAGGTAGATAATCACAGTCATTTCCCCTCCTCACAGACCAGAGGGTACAGGTTTAAGGTGAGATTGGAAAGACGTAAAGCATTCAAGAAGTTATGTCGCAGGTTTATAAAACTCGAGTGAGATGCATCTGAAGTACTGAATAGAGTTCTTGTCGCTTCATTGTAAGAAGAATGTCGAGGTTTTGGAGAGAGTACAACCAAGGTTTACCAGGATGTTGCCTGGATCAGAGGACATGTGCCATCATGAGAGGTTGGAGACACTTGGGCTGTTTTCTCTGGGGCGGTGGAAGCTGAGGGGAGATCTGAGAGAGGTTTATAAGATTATGAGAGGCAGGGATAGAGCAGACAGACAGAATATAATACCTGAAATATCTAATACCAGAGGGGAGGCATTTAAGGTGAGAGGAGGTAATTTTGTAGGCAATCAGAGGAGCAATTTTTTTTTACACAGAGTGGTGGGTACCTAGAATGCATAGCCTGGGGAGGCAAATGCATTAAGGACATTTTAGTGACATTTAAATAGGCACACAGATATGAGGAAAATGGGACAATACAGGCAGAGGGATTAGCTTAGTTAGCCACTTAATTATTAATTTAATTGGTTCAGTACAACATCGTGGGCCAAAGGGTCTGTTTCTGCTCTATGTTGTGTGAGTGCTGAGGGACAGATTATTCATGGTGGGTGTGTGGAATAAACAGATGTGTGTAAATTGTGAATGCTTTATTATTGAAAAAGGATCGAGTGCTTTTCCAGTGTACACGACGAATAAACTCTTCTCAGGTTTCCAGCCGGGTAACAGCTATCGATTTTAAACAACATTTCGATGACAAACTCTGCCATTTTCATCAGGGATGATGCCTAGGCGTGTCTAGTCTGGTGGTATATATACCTCTGTCGTCCATCCCTCCTGATTGGTTAGTCCTCATCCAGGTTTCCCCAGTCCCACCTTGTTTTCCTCTGTCTTCCCTATATTTTCACAGTTTCTGGAAGGATTACCAGAAATGCCAGATTAATACCATCCACAACGCCTTAAGGAAGCTCACATTACAGCTTCTGTGGGTCAAAGATGACCTGGGACTCAGGTCGGCTGGCTTTTACAGGATTCCCTGTGAATGCGGAGCAGTGTACATCGGCCAGACAGGACACACAGTGGAAACTGGCATCAAGGAGCACAGGAGGTGCATCTGTTTTGGTTACCCAGAGAAATCAGCGGTCGTACAACACTGCATTCACAATGACGTTGACAGCACAAAATATTGTGCAGTGCTGCTGGAGTAGAAATCATCCCAGATGATGATGGTAGAGTTGGTCTTCGAAATGTTGATTAAAATCGATACCTGTAGCTGGCTGGAAGCCCGAGAAGAGTTTATTTGTGCTTTATTATTGTCACATGTACAATGAAACTCTGATTTGCATACCATCTATATAGATCATTTCACTACAACAGTGCATTGAGGTGATACAAGAAGAAACAATAACAGATTGCAGAATGAAGTGTTACAGTTGCACAGAGAGTGTAAGACTGAGACAGTAAGGTGCAAGGTTATGACAAGGTAAAGTGTGATGTCAAGAGTCCACCTCATTACACTGGGGGAAAGTAATAGACAATTGCCACACATGGATGAATAGGGGCCAAACTTGGGGAAATGGGAATGGTCAGCTTGAAGAGCCTGTCTCCACACTTTATCACTTTTCCTCACCTGACTGGCACCCCCTCAACCCCCGACCACTGCCTACCTCCACCACTGGTCCACAGCTGCTGCAGTGTGCACCATCTACAAAATACACAGGCCACTTGGACAGCACCCCCCAGACCCATGATCAGTGGCAGCCGTGTCCTCAGACACATTCCCTCATACTCTCTCACCCCTGTTTGCCCTGAAGCAAACAGCTCTCACAGCCCTGGCTCTCCAACTTCACCAATCAGTCCTTCATTTTAAAGCCCATTGTGTTCCTGTGTCCCTTGAGGGAGTTAGATATGGCCCTTGTGGCTAAAGGGATCAGGGGGTATGGAGGGAAGGCTGGTGCAGGGTTCTGAGTTGGATAATCAGCCATGATCATACTGAATGGCGGTGCAGGCTCGAAGGGCCAAATGGCCTACTCCTGCACCTATTTTCTATGTTTCTGACTGTGTGCCTGTGTCTGTGGGAGTCTCTGTGTGTATTCGTATGACAGTCTGTGTAAATAAGAATGAATCAGTGCATCTGTGTGTGAGACAGTCTGTGTAGTGTGTGTGTGTGTGTGTGTGTGTGAGAGAGAGAGAGAGAGAGAGTGTGTGTGTGTCTATATGTATGTTCATGTGTGGCTATGTGTGAGAGTGCATGTGTGAGCTACACTCGCTCCTGAATTATGTCATCCTGACGTTCTCTGTTGGTCTCCCCTCACTAGTGACTCTGCCTGATATCTGTGGGGTTTGTGTGGTTAGGGGTAGGGGTGTGTGTGTGTCTGTCTGCCAGGCGAGGTTCCTGTGTCCATAACCCCAGTCATGAACAGGAAGGGACGACCCAGTGTAGCGGAGTGAGGAGGGGTTGCGCGGAGGAGGAGAATTTGCAGAGAGGGGGAGGGGTTATGCGGGGGCCGACCACGACCACGCCGGGTCCCAGACTCAGCACTAGACCCCTTTTCGCAAACCCTCCGCATTCCGCACCCCCCCCCACCCGACTCCGCAATCCGCAAACATCCTGCATGACGGTTCCCGGGACCTGGACGCTCAGCGGTCTCGGGGGCTGGGGGAAGAGGATCTCGTCTCCTCCACAACCCCCATTGGGAACCCCCCCCCTCGCTTCCCAAAACAAAATCACAACAAATCCGGCGCATGGTGCAGGCTGGTCCCTCTGCACTCGCGTTTCAGATCGCCGACCCTGCCCCTCCGCCCCGTTACTGACCCTGTCCCCATCCCGTCCCTCTCTCCCTCCCTCCCTCCCTCCCTCCCTCCGCTCCTGGCATTGGCCTCCAATCTCTCCCCTTACAGGGCTGATCCTTGCTTTCTCGTCCTCTTCCCGCCCCCTAGCTACCCCTCTCCCACTTCCTCCCCCCCAACCCTCTCTTATGTCTAACCATCTCCTTCTCTCCCCTTTTTCTCTCACCTTCCCCTTGCCTCATCTCTCTCATCTATCCTCTCCCCCTCACCGATCTTCCCTCCTTCCCTAGCTTTCTCTCCCTCTCTCTCCCGCCTCTACCCTCCCTTCTCTCCCTTTCCCTCTTTCTCCCACACTTTCCCCTCTCCCCCCCTTTCCCCTTCCCTATCTCCCACTCCCGTTCATTCTCTCTCTCCCCATCCCTCACCAATAACCCCGGTGGCCCCGGGCTCGACCCGCACTCACAGGCGTTGGTAACGGCGAAGCTGTTGCCGATATCCACACTCTCTATTTGGGTGATGAGTTTGTACAGCGTGTCCGTGTTGTAGAAGGAGAGTCCAAATCGGAAAGCGGAATATTCCTGAGAGTGCTGCTTGGGGAAGAGCGCGCCTGCAGGGGGGAATGAGAGAGGGTCAGCGAGCAGGGGGAGAGAGGCAGAAAGTGTGATGGGGGGAGAGGGAGGAAAAGGAGGAGGCAAGGAGAGAGGGACGGAGGAAAGGAGGGCAGGAAAGAAGGAGGGAGAGAGGAGGAGGAGAGACAAAGGGGGAGAGGGAGGAAGAGAGACACGGTGAGAGGGAGCTTCGGGTGGAGAGATGAGGGAGCTCCGAGTAGAGGGAGGGAGCCTTGGTGTTGTCGCTGGGGGAGTAACTCCTTACCGATCTGCAGACTGCTGGGGAACGCTCCGAAGACAGAGGCCAGGAGCCCCGAGCACAACACGGCCGCTAGCGCCCGCCTCATTCTGCCTCTGCATGGGCGACTGGAGCGGAGCCGCCGTCCCCGCCGAGGCTGCAGCAGCTCTGTGAGCGCCGCCTGACACGCATCGCCGGGCGTCCCCACCGCGGAGCCGCCTCTCGCACGTCCCCAGCGCGGAGCCGTCGCTTGCTCCACCAGGTGGAGCCAGATGAATTGAATGCTTTGACTGTTCCTCTGTCAGAGCGGTCACATCGCGGAGATCGCCGTTCCCCGCGGGCAAAGGCCCAGGGCGAAACTGGTCAATCGCCGCTAGCACGGACCGAGCTCAGAGCCGGTCATTCACGGCGGGCAGGACACCAGCGCGGAGCCAGCGGTCGTTCACCACGGGCAAGGCCACGGCCACGGCGCAGAGCCGAACATTCGCCGCCGGCAGGGCCTCAGCGCGGAGCCGCCCGTTGGCCGCAGGCACAGTCCCAGCTCGGAGCCGGCCGTTCGCCGCGGGCACAGCCCCAGCGTGGAGTCAGTTTACGCCGTCGCTGCTTGGCGATCGGATCGCGGGATTGTCCCGTCGACTGGAATCTCCCCGTCCTGGAACGCGGGGTCAGATTGCTGGGAGGGAACCGGGGGCCGAATAGTTCACAGATCCTGTTGTATAGAAGCCAGTGTAACCATAGCAACTGGTCGGGAGCCCCTCCTGGTTATGTACAGGAACGGGGCTAGAGAGAGGGTTATGCATCTGTGTGCCTCGTCTGTGCGACAAGGATAGGAGGGAAAAGCGAAAGGAGGAGGAAAGGATGAGGCGAGGGAAAGAAGAGAGGGAATAAGAGAGATGGGTGGGTTTAATCAGAGGAAGGCTGGAGAAGATGGGAGAGAAAATAATGGAAAGAAAGAGAGATGTTTTTTTTCTATTTCCTATTCCTCAATTCCACCCAAATAGCCTCCCTAGATGAGTCCACTCTGTGGGGAAGATTCAAACAAGAGGGCATGGGTTGAGAATTAGAGGGCAAAAGTTTAGGGGTAACATGAGGGGGAACTTCTTTACTCAGAGAGTGGTAGCTGTGTGGAACGAGCTTCCAGCAGAAGTTGTTGAGGCAGGTTCTAGGTTGTCATTTAAAGTTAAATTGGACAGCTATATGGACAGGAAAGGAATGGAGGGTTATGGGCTGAGTGCAGGTCGGTGGGACTAGGATAGGTTAAGAGTTTGGCATGGACTAGAAGGGCCAAGATGGGCTGTTTCCATGCTGTAATTGTTATGTGGTTATATGTTATCAACAGACAGAGCAAAAAGGTTGGAAGTGGGAGGGTGATATGGGCAGAGAGGGAGAGGAGGAGAAAACATACAAGGCAGAGGAAGAGAGAGAGTGAGAGGGGGAAAAGAGGAGAAAGTTTTGGGAAATGGCGTTACAGGAAAGATACTGGCATGGATAGCAGATGGCTGACAGGCAGGAGGCAGCCAGTGGGCATAAAGGGGGCTTTTGCTGGCTGGCTGCCAGCGACGAATGGTGTTCCTCAGGGGTCAGTATTGGGACCGTTGCTTTTCACAATCTTTGTCAATGATTTGGATAATGGAATGATGGCTTTGTGGCAAAGTTTGCAGATGATAGGAAGATAGGTGAAGGGGTAATAGACAATAGGTGCAGGAGTAGGCCATTCGGCCCTTTGAGCCAGCACCGCCATTCACTGTGATCATGACTGATCATCCACAATCAGTACCCCGTTCCTGCCTTCTCCCAATATCCCTTGACTCCACTATCTTTAAGAGCTCTATCTAACTCTTTCTTGAAAGCATCCAGAGACTTGGCTTCCACTGCCTTCTGAGGCAGAGCATTCCACAGATCCACAACTCTCTGGGTGAAAAAGTTTTTTCCTCAACTCCGTTCTAAATGGCCTACCCCTTATTCTCAAATTGTGGCCTCTGGTTCTGGACTCCCCCAACATCGGGAACATGGTTCCTGCCTCTAGCGTGTCCAATCCCTTAATAATCTTATATGTTTCAATCAGATCCCCTCTCATCCTTCTAAATTCCAGTGTATACAAGCCCTGTCGCTCCAATCTTTCAACATATGACACTCTCGTCTTCCCGGGAATTAACCTCATGAACCTCCACTGCACTCCCTCAATAGCAAGAATGTCCTTCCTCAAATTTGGAGACTAAAACTGTACACAATACTCCAGGTGTGGTCTCACCAGAGCCCTGTAAAACTGCAGAAGGACCTCTTTGCTCCTATACTCAACTCCCCTTGTTATGAAGGCCAACATGCCATTAGCTTTCTTCACTGCCTGCTGTACCTGCATGCTTACTTTCAGTGACTGATGAACAAGGACACCTAGATCTCGTTGTACTTCCCCTTTTCCTAATCTGACACCATTCAGATAGTAATCTGTTTTCCTGTTCTTGCCACCAAAGTGGATAACCTCACATTTATCTATATTAAACTGCATCTGCCATGCATCTGCCCACTCACCCAACCTGTCCAAGTCATCCTGCATTATCTCAACATCCTCCGCACATTTCACACTGCCACCCAGCTTTGTGTCATCCACAAATTTGCTAATGTTACTTTTAATCCCTTCATCTAATTCATTAATGTATATTGTAAATAGGGTAGGTAGTGCTGAGGAAGCAATGTGATTGCAGCAGGACTTAGACAAATTGGAAGAATGGGCAAAATAGTGTCAGATGGAATACAGTGTTGGGAAATGTAAGATAATGCATTTTAGTAAAAGGTACAATAGTACAGACTATTATCTAAGTGGGGAGAAGGTTCAAACATCAGAGGTGCAGAGGGATTTAGAGTCCTCATGCAAGACTCCCAGAAGGTTAATTTACAGGTTGAGTCTGTGGTGAAGAAGGCAAATTAGGCAAATCAGTCTCATTTAGTACTCTCCATCTCTGCACCAATCCTGTTCTACTGAATCTGTTCCAGTTCTCACTCTATATTCCTGCTCCACTCCTGCATCAGTCCAACTTTGTACTCTCCATTCCTGGTTCACTCTTGCACAGTCTCAGTTCTTACTGCTGATCCACTCCTGCGTCAATCAAAGTTTGTATTCTCCACTCCTGCTCCATTCCTGCATCAGTCCCAATTTGTTCTTTCAGTTCCTCCTCCATTCCAGCTCCATTCCTGCATTATCCCAGTTCGCACTCTCCATTCCAGCCCCAAACCTACTCAACTCTTGCATCAGTCCAAGTTCGTATGCTCCATTTCTGCACTCATCCTGTTCTAGTCCTGAATCAGTTCCACATTTTACTGTCTATTGCTGCTCCACTCCTGTACCAGACCCAGTTCATACTCTTCATTCCTGCTACACACGTGTTCCAATCCTACATCAGTCCCAGATTTTACTGTCTATTCCTAGTCCACCCCTGTATCACTCCTGCATCTGTTACTCTGACTCCTGCTCCACTTCTGCATCAGTCCCATTTGAACTCTCAATTCCAGCTGCATTCCTGCATCAGTCCCAGTTCATACTTTCCATTCCAGCCCCAATCCTGCTCAACCCTTGCAAAAAGGACTCGTTGCACTTGAACCCTGGGGGATCAATATCCTGGCGGGGAGGTTTGCTAAGGCTATTGGGGAGAGTTTAAATGAGGATTGCTAGGGGGTGGGAACCAAACTGAAGAGACAGAGGGAGATTAAACGCAAACACAATGAATTCTGCAGATGCTGGAAATTCAAGCAACACACATCAAAGTTGCTGGTGAACTCAGCAGGCCAGGCAGCATTTCTAGGAAGGGGCACAGTCGACATTTCGGGCCGAGACCCTTCGTCAGGACTAACTGAAGGAAGAGTGAGTAAGAGATTTGAAAGTGGGAGGGGGAGGGGGAGATCCAAAATGTTAGGAGAAGACAGGAGGAGGAGGGATGGAGCCGAGAGCTGGACAGGTGATTGGCAAAAGGGATATGAGAGGATCATGGGACAGGAGGCCCAGGGAGAAGGAAAAGGGGGAGGGGGGAAAACCCAGAGGATGGGCAAGGGGTATAGTGAGAGGGACAGAGGGAGAAAAAGGAGAGAGAGAAAAAGAATGTGTGTATATAAATAAATAACAGAGGGGTACGAGGGGGAGGTGGGACAGAGGGAGAGGCAGTTGGCTCACAAATAGAGAAAGCTTGGAGACAGTGCGAAAGGGAAGGAGGGAGGATAGAGAAGGGATGCACTTAGACTGATGGTTTGAGAGGTGTCTATTTTAATGCAAGAAGTATCATGAACAAAGCGGATGAGCTTAGAGCGTGGATCAGTACTTGGAGTTATGATGTTGTGGCCATTGCAGAGACTTGGATGGCTCAGGGGCAGGAATGGCTACTTAGAGGTGCCAGGCTTTAGATGTTTCAGAAAGGACAGGGAGGGAGGCAAAAGAGGTGGGGGCGTGGCACTGCTGATCAGAGATAGTGTCAGGGCTGTAGAAAAGGAGGAAGTCATGGAGGGATTGTCTACGGAGTCTCTGTGGGTGGAAGTTAGGAACAGAAAGAGGTCAATAACTCTACTGGGTGTTTTTTATAGACCACCCAATAGTAACAGGGACGTCGAAGAGCAGATAGGGAGACAGATTCTGGAAAGGAGTAATAATAACAGGGTTGTTGTGGTGGGAGATTTTAATTTCCAAATATCAATTGGCATCTCCCTGGAGCGAGGGGTTTAGATGGGGTGGAATTTGTTAGGTGTGTTCAGGAAGGTTTCTTGACAGAGTATAAGCCTACAAGAGGAGAGGTTGTACTTGATCTGGTATTGGGAAATGAACCTGGTCAGGTGTCAGGTCTCTCTGTGGGACAGCATTTTGGAGATAGTGAAATTAGGAGAGCCAGAAGGGGCCATGAGAAGGCCTTGGCGGACAGAATTAAGGAAAACCTCAAGGCATTCTACAAGTATGTGAAGAGCAAGAGGATAAGATGTGAGAGAATAGGAACAATCAAGTGTGAAAGTTAAAAAGTGTGTATGGAACCGGCTGAGATGGCAGAGGTACTTAATGGATACTTTGCTTCAGTATTCACTACAGAAAAGGATATTAGTGATGACTTACAGTGGACTGAAAAGCTTGAGCATGTTGATATTAAGAAAGAGGATGTGCTGGAGCTTTTGGAAAGCATCAAGTTGGATAAATCACTGGGACCGGACGAGAGGTATCCCAGGCTACTACGGGAGGTGAGGAGGTGATTGCTGAGCCTCTAGCGATGATCTTTGCATCATTAATGGGGACAAGGGAGGTTCTGAAGGATTGGAGGTGTGGATGTTGTTGTCATGGTCCAGATCGGGTTCCCTTTAAATTTACTTTGTTTGTGTTACGATCCGGATTGTTGACTCCCTGTCTCCCTTTGGTTCTCTGTTTTCCCGTGTCCCTTGGGCTTGGTGATTAGAGGCAATTTACTCTCGGCTGAACTGCCAGTTTATAAGTCTCCGGTGTTCAACGCGAGAACGTTAACGAAGTCACCAGAGGTAGTTGTGAGCCCATGTCATCTGGCCGGAGCCAGCTAAGTTCTTGCTAGAGAAAACCGAGTCTCCTCCCGAAGCAAGTGCCAGCAAGCCGCCTTCCCTTGCCAGAGTGGGTCAGTCAAAGTTAACCCACCAGGGTGAGTCAAGAAGTCATCGCTACTTGGAGCGTACTTGGGGCCCAGTTATAGCACTGTCCATCATTGTCTGGTCTCCCTATCCATGTCCTGTGTCTAAAAGGGGTCCCAGCCCTGTACCCTGGAAGGATCCTTCCCCTGTGTCAAGAGGAGTCCTGACTCCATCCTGCGTCTAAGGAGGATTCCCGGCTCAATGTTTTATGCCCTGTGTCTGAGTCTGTTCCGTGAATAAGAGGAGTCCCTGGCTGACCCTGGTGGTTCCAAGTATCAAGTCCTGGCCCTGGCGGCTCCAAGTATCAAGTCCTGGCCCTGGAGGTTCCAAGTATCAAGTCCTGGCCCCGAGTTCCAAGTATCAAGTATCAAGTCCTGGCCCCAAGTTCCATGTCTCATCTCTAAGCCTAAGTCTGTGTTCCTGTCCCTGCTCCTAGTCTGTGTCCTGTCCATGTGCCTTGTCCTGTAGCAAAGCCACGTCTTGTCTTCGCCTGGATCTGGGGTCCGAGCCCGAGTCAAGACCCAGGTTCCGGGTCCCTGTCCAGTCTCTGGCTCGGAGTCCTTGTCCAGATTCCTAGTTCCTAGTTCCTTGACCTGGTCCCACTTTCCTAGTCTTAGCATTAGCACAGTCCCTGTGTTCCAGCCTTAGTCCAGGGCCTGTTCCTTGTCTATTATGCTATTTCCGGCTTCTACTTTGCTCTCCTTGCAACGAGCAATAAACTCAATTTAGTTTACCTCCCATAGTGTTTTTGTGTCTTGCATTTGGGTCCACCCCCAGCACCCCCACCTCCATTGTGACAGTTGTTCCCTTATTCAAGAAAACAAGCGGAGATAGTCCAGGGAATTATAGACCAGTGAGGTAAGTTGTTGGAGAAAATCCTTGAGAGGCAGGATTTATGAACATTTGGAGAGGCATAATATGATTAGGAATAGTCAACATGTCTTTGTCAAAGGCAGGTTGTGCCTTACGAGCCTGATTGAATTTTTTGAGGATGTGACTGAACACATTGATGAAGGAAGAGCAGTAGATGTAGTGTATATGGATTTTAGCAAGGCATTTGATAAGTTACCCCATACAAGGCTTATTGAGAAAGTAAGGAGGCATGGGATCCAAGGGGACATTGCTTTCTGGATCCAGAACTGGCTTGCTCACAGAAGGCAAAGAGTGGTTGTAGACGGGTCATATTCTTCATGGAGGTCAGTGACCAGTGGTGTGCCTCAGGGATCTGTTCTGGAACTCCTACTCTTTGTGATTTTTATAAATAATCTGAAGATGGGTTAGTAAATTTGCTGATGGCACAAAGGATTGGGGATGTTGTGGAAAGTGTGGAGGGCTGTCCCAGTTTACAACAGGACATTGATAGGATGAAAAACTGGGCTGAGAAATGGCAGATGGAGTTCAACCCAGATAAGTGTGAGGCGGTTCATTTTGGTAGGTCAAATATGATGGCAGAATATAGTATAAATGGTAAGACTCTTGGCAGTGTGGAGGATCAGAGGGATCTTGTGGTCCGAGTCCATAGGAGACTCAAAGCTGCTATGCAGGTTGACTCTGTGGTTAAGAAGGCATATGGTGCATTGGCCTTCATCAATTGTGGGATTGAGTTTAAGAGTCAAGAGGTAATGTTGCAGCTATATAGGACCCTGGTCAGACCCCATTTGGAGTACTGTGCTCAGTTCTGGTCGCCTCACTACAGGAAGGATGTGGAAACCTTAGAAAGGGTGCAGAGGAGATTTACAAAGATGTTGCTTGGATTGGGGAGCATGCCTTATGAGAATAGGTTGAGTGAACTTGGCCTTTTTTCCTTGGAGCGACGGAAGATGAGAAGTGACCTGATAGAGGTGTGGCTAGATGATGAGAGGGCACAGTTTTAAGGTGTTTTGAAGTAGGTACGGAGCAGATGTCATGGGTAAGTTTTTTACACAGAGTGGTGAATGCGTGGAATGGGCTGCCATCAACAATTGTGGAGGCAGATACAATAGGGTCTTTTAGGGGACTCCTGGAGAGGTATATGGAGCTCAGAAAAATAGAGGACTATGAGTAACCCTAGGTAATTTCTAAGGTAAGGACATGTTCGGCACAGCTTTGTGGGCTGAAGGTCCTGTACTGTGCTGTAAGTTTTCCATGTTTCTATCAGTCCCAGTTTGTACCCTCCATTTCTTCACTAAACCTGTTCTAATCTTGAATCAGTTCCAGATTTTACTCTCTAATCCTGCTCCACTCCTGCATCAGCCCCAGTTCGTACTCATCATTCCTGTTTCAATTCCACTCCACTCTTGCATCAGTCCAGTTTGTAGTCCCATGCTGCACCATTCCTGCTCCACTCCTGCAGCATTGCCAGTTCATACTCTACATTGCTGTTCCACTCCGACACCAGTCCCAGTTCGTACTTGCAATTCCTGCTCCAATCCTGTTCCAGTCTCAGTTTGTACTCTGCATTCCTCCAGCATTGCCAGTTCATACTGTCTAATAGTGCTGCACTCCTGCTCCACTCCTGCATCAGTCCCAGTTCATACTCACCATTATTGCTCCACTCCTGCACCGCTCCTGCATGAGTCCCAGTTCGCACTCTCCATTCCTGTTCCAACCCCAGTCCACTCCTGCATGAGTCCCAGTTCGCACTCTCCATTCCTGTTCCAATCCCAGTCCACTCTTGCATGAGTCCCAGTTTGCACTCTCCAATCCCACTCCATTTCTGCATGAGTCCCAGTTCGTAATCTGAAATCCTGCTCCACTAATACACAGCCCCAGTTCATATTCTCCAATCCTGGTTCACTCCTCCACCAGTCTCAGTTCATACTCTCCAATCCCACTCCACTGTTGCACCTGTCCCAGTTCGTACTCTCCATTTCTGCTGCACTCCTGAATCAGTCCCAAATCATACTCTCCATTTCTGCTGGAATCCTGCATCAGACCCACTTCATACTCTCCACTCTTTCTCCACTCTTACATTGTGGCCGTCCCCCTCAACAATAAGTACTCCATTTTGAGTACTGTTGTGGCACGACCAACCTGGGGTTTACAACAGCGGCTGTGCCTCTGGCACTGTCTGACCCTGTAGCTCATGAAAGAAGGGAACAGAAGATAACAGAAGATAAGAGCAGCAGTAACAGGGGACTCTATAGTCAGGGGGACAGATAGGTGATCCTGTGGGCGCAGAAAGGAAACACGGATGCTAGTTTTCCTCCCAGATGTCAGGGTCCATGATGTTTCTGAACACATCCACAATATCCTGAAAAGGGAAGGTGAGCAGCCAGAAGTCATGGTACAATATTGGTACCAATGACATAGGTAGAAAAAGGGAGGAAGCTCTGAAAAAGAATACAGGGAGTTAGGAAGGAAGTTGAGAAGCAGGGCCTCAAGAGTGGTAATCTTGGGATTGCTGCCCGTGTCACGTGACAGCGAGGATAGGAATAGAATGAGTTGGCAGATAAATGCGTTGCTGAAGAATTGGAGTAGGGGGCAGGGATTCAGGTTTCTGGATAATTGGGACCGTTTCTGGGGCAGCTGGGACCTGTACAAAAGGAACGGATAACACTTGAATCCAATGGGGACCAATATTCTTGTGGGCAGGTTTACCAGAACTGTTGGGAGTGGTTTAAGCGAATATGACAGGGGAATGGGAATCTGTATGATAGAGCTTAGGATGAGCCAGTATTCTGCATGGAGGACAGTGACCAGTGGTGTTCCGTAGCAATCTGTTCTGGGCACCCTCCTCTTTGTGATTTTTATAAATGTCCTGGATAAGGAAGTAGTAAGGTGAGTTAGTAAGTTTGTTGATGACACTAAAGTTGGAGGTGTTGTGAATAGTCTGGAGGGTTGTCAGAGGTTACAGTGGGACATCAATAGGATGCAGAACTGGGCTGAGAAGTGGCAGATGGAGTTCAATGCAGATAAGTGTGAAGTGGTTAATTTTGGTAGGTCAAATTTGAAGACAGAACATAATATTAATGGTAATACTCTAGGCAGTGTGGAGGATCATGTGAGATCTTGGCGTCCAAGTCCATAAGACACTCAAAGCTGCTGCGCAGGTTGACAGTGTTGTTAAGAAGGTGTATGGTGTGTTGGCCTTCATTAACCATGGGATTGAGTTCAAGAGCTGGGAGGTAATATTACAGCTGTATAAGACCTTAGACCCTACTTGGAGTAGTGTGTTCAGTTCTGGTCACCTCACTACAAGAAGGATGAGGATACTATAGACAGAGTGCAGAGAAGATTTACAAGGAGATTTGCCTGGATTGGAGGGCATACTTTATGAGCACTTCTTGGAGTGACGGAGGATGAGAGATGACCTGATAGAGGTGTATAAGATGATGAGAGGCATTGATTGTGTGTATAGCCAGAGGCTTTTTCCCAGGGCTGAAATGGGTAACACGATGGGGCATAGTCTTAAGGTGCTTGGAAGCAGGTACCGAGGGGATGTCAGGCGTAAGTTTTTCACACAGAGAGTGGTGATTGCGTGGAATGTACTGCCAGCGAAGGTGTTAGAGGCGGATACAATAGGGTCTTTTACAAGCCTCTTAGATAGGTACATGGAGCTTAGAAAAATAGAGGGCTATGGGTAACCCTAGAGTAGGTTACATGGTCGACACAACATTGTGGGGTGAAGGGTCTGTAATGTGCTGTAGATTTCTATGTTTCTAAATACAGACAGAACAAAGAATTAAATTGTACCATAGAGGCAAAATTCAAAAGGGCAACTAATGCAGGGCTGAAGGTGCTGTATTAAAATGCTTGTAACATTTGGAATACGGTGGATGAACTCGTGGCACAATTAGAGAATGGTTGTTATGACATTGTGGGCATCAC
Organism: Mobula hypostoma; assembly: GCF_963921235.1. NCBI lineage: Eukaryota > Metazoa > Chordata > Chondrichthyes > Myliobatiformes > Myliobatidae > Mobula > Mobula hypostoma. The sequence goes on along the minus strand of NC_086103.1, from coordinate 17,402,990 downwards.
TGAGTTGTGGCTGAAAGAAGGCCAAAGTTGGGAGCTTAACATCAAAGGATATACTTTGTATCGAAAGGACAGGCCGGAAGGCATAGGTGGTGGTGTGGCTCTGTTGGAAAGAGTTGAAATTAGAACATAGGAAACCTACAGTACAATACAGGCCCTTCGGCCCACAAGGCTGTGCCAAACATGTACTTACTGTAGAACTACCTGATCCTCCACACTGCCAAGAGTTTTACCATTAATGCTATATTCTCTCATCATATTTGACCTACCAAAGTCCATCTGCTACTTCTCAGCCCAGTTTTGCATCCTATCAATGTCCTGTTGTAAACTGGGACAGCCCTCCATACTATCCACAACATCCCCAATCCTTTGTGCCATCAGCAAATTTACTAACCCATCCTCAGATTATTTATAAAAATCACAAAGAGTAGGAGTTCCAGAACAGATCCCTGAGGCACACCACTGGTCACTGACCTCCATGAAGAATATGACCCATCTACAACCACTCTTTGCCTTCTGTGGGCAAGCCAGTTCTGGATCCAGAAAGCAATGTCCCCTTGGATCCCATGCCTCCTTACTTTCTCAATTACATCTTTAGAATTGAGGTGACATTGAATCTGAGAACGCTGAATCTTTGAAGGTGGAGTTTAGAAACTGCAAAGGTAAAAAAACATTATGGGAATCATATATATGCCACCAAATTGTGGGATAATAGCCAAGATGTGGGGTTGATATTGCAAAAGGAACAGGAAAAGGCATGTAATAAGGGTAATCACACAATTGTCATGGGGGACTTCAATATGCAAGAGGATTGGGAAAATCAAGTTAGCGTTGGATCACAAGAGAAGCAATTTGTTGACTGCCTACAAGATGGCTTTTTAGAGCAGCTTGGGCTTAAGCCTACTCGTGAGAGGCTATCTTAGATTGGGTGTTGTGTAATAATCCAGATCATATGAAGGAGATTCATGTAAAGGAACCCTGAGGGCACAGTGATTGTAATATGATTGAATTCATGTTGTAATTTGAGAGGGAGTCACATGTATCAGTATCACAATGGAATAAAGAAAATTACAGAGGTATGAGCAAGGAGCCTGCCCAGGTGGATTGGAGGAGGATACTGGTGGGGATGATGGCAGAGCAGAGATGGCTGAAGTTTCTGGGGATAGTTCACAAGGCACAGGATAGATGTGCCTCACAGAAAAAATTCTCAAAGGGCAGGTGTAGGCAGCTGTGGCTGACAAGGGAAGTTGTGGGCTCCATAAAAGCTAAGGACAGAAGATAGCAAAAGTGAGTGGGAAGTTGAATGATTGGGAATCTTTTTAAATCCAGCATAAGGTAACTAAAAAAAGCTGAAATAAGGTAACAGATGAAATATGAGGGCAAACTAGCTAAAACATAAAGAAGGATACCAAAGGTTTCTCAGTTGTATAAAGAGTAAAGGGGAGGTGAGAGTTGATATTGGACCACTGGAAAATGAAGCTGGTGAGGCAGTAATGGGGGACAAAGTAATGGCAAATGAACTTAACGTATACTTTGCATCTGCCTCCACAGTGGAAGACACTAGCAGTGTGTCAGTGGACTGTGAGTGTCAGGGAGCAGGAGTGAGTGCCATTGCTCCTACAAAGGAAATGTGCTAGGCAAACTCAAAGGTCTTAAGTGGATAAGTCACCTGGACCAGATGGACAACCTCCCAGAGCCCTGAGGTTGCTGAAGAGATAATGGATGCATTGGTCATGATCTTTCAAGACTCACTTGATTCTGACATGGTACCAGGGGACTAGAAGATTGCAAATGTCACTCCGCTCTTTAAGAAGGGAGAAAGGTAAAGGAAGGGAACGCCTCAGTAGTTGGGAAAGTGTTGGAGTCTGTTATCAAGGATGAGGTTTCGGAGTACTTGGAGACTAATAATAAAATAAGTCAAAGTCAGCATGGTCTCTGTAAAGGGAAATCTTGCCTGACAAATCTGTTAGAATTCTTTGAAAAAGCCACAAGCAGGGTGGACAAAGGAGAAGTAGTGGATGTTATTTACTTGGACTTTCAGAAGGCATTTGAAAAGGTGCCACAAATGAGGTGCTTAACAAGGTAAAATCCTATGGTGTTACAGGAAAGATATTGGCATGGATAGCGGTATGGCTGACAGGCAGGAGATTAGATTAGATTAGGAACTGACTGGAGATAAAAGGGAACATTTCTGCTTGGCTTCCGGTGATTAGTGGTGTTTCTCAGGAGTCAGTGCTGGGGCAGCAGCGTTTCACATTGTTTGTCGATGATTTGGATGATGGCATTGATGGCTTTGTGGCAAAGTCTGCAGATGACACAAAGATAGGTGGTGCTGAGGAAGCAACGCGATTGCAGCAGAGTTTAGACGAATTGGAAGAATGGACAAAAACGGCAGATAATGAATGCATTTTGGTAAAAGGAGCAATAGTGTGGACTATTATCTAAATAGGGAGAATTTTCAAACATCAGAGGTGCAGAGGAACTTGGGAGTCCTTGTGCAAGACTCCCAGTAGGTTAATTTACAGGTTGAGTCTATGGTAAAGAAGACAAAAGCAATGTTGGCCTTTACTTCAAATGAAATAGAATATAAAAGCAAGGAGATAATGCTGAGACTTTATAAGAAACTAGTCAGGCCACACCTGGAGTATTGTCAACAGTTTTGGACCCCATATCTCAGAAAGGATGTACGAGGGGTGATTAATAAGTTTGTGTCCTAAGGTAGAAGGAGTCAATTTTAGAAAACCTAGCACATCTATTTTTCAACATAGTCCCCTCCTCCAGTCCAGCGGTCATGGAGCATACGGGCCCCTTCTTTGTAGAAGTGGTCCACAGCAGGGGTGATTGATAAGTTTGTGGCCTAAGGTAGAAGGAGATGAGTTATTAACTTCCAACTTTCTGCATTATCACTCAAAGAGTTGAACTGCACATGCATGTAACAAAAGAGTCTTGGACATCCAGGTGGTCCACAGTAGGGGTGATTGATAAGTTTGTGGCCTAAAGTAGAAGGAGATGAGTTATATAGCTCTCGTTACATGCACGTGCAGTTCAACTCTTTGAGTGAAAATGCAGAAAGTTAGAAGTTAATAGCTCATCTCCTTCTAACTTAGGCCACAAACTTATCAATTGCCTTGCTGTGGACCACTTTCTGGAGGTTCAAGACACCGACTTCTACAAAGAAGGGATCCGTATGCTCCACGGCCGCTGGACTAAGTGTGTAAATGTAGGAAAAGTAAATGTGCTAGGTTTTCTAGAATTGACTCTTTCTACCTTGGGCCACAAACTTATCAATCACCCCTCGTACTGTCATTGGAGAGAGTCCAGAGGAGGTTCGTGAGGTTGATTGCAGGAATAAAGGGATTAACATATGAGGAGTGTTTGGCAGCTTTTGGCCTGTACTCACTGGAATTTAGAAGAATGCGGGGTGATGTCATTTAAACCTACCAAATGTTGAAAGGATGGGATAAAGTGGATGTGGAGCTGATGTGGAGAGCATGTTCCCTCTGGTGAGGGTACCAAAACTAGAGGCCACAGCCACAGAATTGAAGGGCAACCTTTTAGAACAAGGTAAGGAGGATTTTTTTCTTTTAGCCAGAGAGTAGTGAATCTGTGGAATGCTCTACCACAGACTGCGGTGCAGGACAGGTCCGTGCTTATATTTAAGGCAGCAGTTGATCATTTCCTGATCGGCCAGGGCAACAAAGGATATGGCAAGAAGGCAGGTGTGTGGAGTTGAGTGGGATCCGAGATCAGCCATGATGGAATGGTGGAGCAGACTCAATGGGCTAAATGGCCTAAATCCACTCTTGCATCAGTCCCAGTTCGTACACCCCAATCCTGATCAACTCCTGCATCAGTCCCAGTTCGTACTCCCCATTCCCACTCCACTCTTGCATCAGTCCCAGTTCGTACTCCCCATTCCTGATGCACTCCTGCATCAGTCGCTGTTCATACTCCCCATTCCCATTCCACTCCTGCATCAGACCCAGTTCATACTCCCCATTTCTGATTCACTCCTGCATCAGTCCCTGTTTGTACTCCCCATTCCTGCTTCATTCCTCCATCAGACCCAATTCATACTCCCCAATCCCGCTCCACTCCTGCATCAGTCCCAGTTCGTACTCCCCAATCCCGCTCCACTCCTCCATCAGTTGCAGTTCATACTCCTCATTCCTGCTGCACCCCTGCCTTAGTCCCTGTTCGTACTCTCCATTCCTGATCCATGCCTGTATCAGTCCCAGTTCATAGTCTGCACTCCTGCGTTAGTCAAAATTCCTACTCTCTATTCTTTCTCCACTCTGGTATCAATCACAGCTTTTACTCTCCACTCCCATCTAGTCCATGCTGAACTATTTAATTTTCCAACACCCGTTGACCTGCACCCAGACCATAGTTTTCCATACACTTACCATCCTGGTACCTATCCAATTTTCTCTTAAATGTTGAAATTGCGCTCACGTGCACCACTCATAATACCATAAAGCCAGAGTATATAGAAGCAGAATTAGTCCATTTTGTCCCATCAAGTCTGCTCCGCCATTCAACAATGGCTAATCCTTTCCCCTCCCCAGTCCCAGTTCCCAGCTTTCTCCCCACCACCTTTGATGTCATGGCTAATCAAGAACCTATCAATTTCTGCCTTAAATACACCCAATTACCTGGCCTCCACAGCTGCCAAATTCCACAAATTCACCACCTCTGGCTCAAGAAATTTCTCTACATCCTTGTTTTAAATGGGCGTCCCTCTAAGCTGAGGGTGTGCCCTCTTGTCCTAAACTCCTCCACCATGGGAAACATCCTTAACTCATCTACTCTAACTACGTTTTTCAGCATTCAAAAAGTTTCAATGAGTCCCCCCTCATCCTTCTAAATTCCAGCGAGTACAGACCCAGTGCTATCATATGTTCCTCAGATAATAACCCTTTAATTAGCAGAATTAGCTTGTAAACCTCCTCTGGACCCTCTCATCTTTCCTTCAATGAAGAGCCCAAAACTGTTCAGAATACTCAAGGTGAGGCCTCACCAGTGCCTTATAAAGCCTGAGCATCACATCCTTGCTCTTGTATTCTGGACCTCTTGAAATGAATGCTAACATGGAATTTGTCTTCTCACCACCAACTCAACCTGCAAGTTAACCTTTAGGATGTTCTGCACAAGGACTTCCAAGTCCCTTTGCATCTCAGATCTTTGGATTTGTTCCCCATTTATAAAATAGTCCAGATATTTATTTCTTCAACCAAAGTGCATGACCATTCATTTTCCAACATTGTATTTAATTTGTCATTCGCTTGCGCATTCTTCTACTGTAAGTCCTACTGCAGCCTTCCTCAACACCACCTGCCCCTCCGCCAATCTCGTTTGGAGGCCTGTATATAACTACCACTAAGGTCCTTTTGCCCTTGCAGTTTTTTAACTTGAATCACAAGGATTCAACATTTACTGATCCTATGTCACATCTTTCTTCTGATTTGATGCCATTCTTTACCGGCAGCATCATGCCACCCCCTCTGCCTACCTTCCTATCCCTCCAATACAACGTGTAACCTTGGACATTCAGCTCCCAACTACAACCAGCCTTCAGCCACGACTCAGTGATGGCCACAACATCATACCTGGCAACCTGTAATAGTGCGACAAGATCATCCACCTCATTCCTCACACTGTGCATTGAGATAAAAGCACTTTGAGTGCTGCATTAGCTATCCTTTTTGATTCTGCATCCCTAATACACTGATACTCACCCTGCTGGCTGCAATTTTGTCCTATCACCTGCCTGCCCTTCCTGGCAGTCTGACTGCATTCTTCCTTTGCTTTTTCAACCTTCCGTCCTATCCTGAGTCTCTTCATTCCATTTCCCACCACCCTGCCAAATTAGTTTAAACCCCACCTCACCCCCAACAGCTCTAACAAACCTGCCTGTGAGAATATTGGTCCCCTTGGGCTTAGGAGCAACCTGTCCCTTTTGTACAAGTCATACTTCCCCAAGAAGAGATCCCAATTATCCAAGAACCTGAAGTCCTGCCCACTGCACCAGCTTCTCGGCCACATCATCCTGTTTCTACCCTCACTGGTATATGGCACAGGTAACAATCCAGAAATTACCATCCTGGAGGTCCTGCTTCTCAACTTTCTACCTAACTCACTAAAATCTCTTTTCAGGACTTCTTTGCTTTTCCTTCCTACGTCATTGGTGCCAATATGTAGCAAGCCATCTGGCTTATCTCCCTTCCTCTCCAAAATGTTGTGGATGCGATCCCAACCCTAGCAGCTGGGAGGCAACATGCTATTCGGGTGTCCTGTTCATGTCCACAGAATCTCCTGTCTGTTCCTCTGACTATTGAGTCCCCTATCACTACGACTCCCCTCTTCTCCCTCTTTTCCTTCTGCACCTTGGTTCCATGTCAGTGCCAGTAACCTGGTCTCTGTGGCATTCGCCTGGGAGGCCATCCCTAACAATAGTATCCAGAAAGGTATATTTATCATTGAGGGGAATGGCCACAGGGGTGCTCTGCGCTAACTGCCTATTCACATTTCCATTTCTTCTCCTGGCATTCACCCAGCTACTTGCCTGCTGCAACTTAGGGGTGAGTAATTCCCTGAAACTCTGATCGATGATCTCCTCACTCTCCTGCACAAGTCGAAGGTCATCCAGCTGCTGCTCCAGATCCCTAACACAGTCTCCAAGGAGCTGCAGCTGGATGTACATCATGCAGATGTAGTTCCCTGAAGACTCTGGGTCTCCCAGGACTCCAACATCGGGCATGAAGAGCACACGATGGCCATTTAAGCTATGCTATGTACCCCGGACAGGTAAGAGAAAAGGGAAACTTAACAGAAACTTACTTGGATAAATTACCCAGTGCCAACGCCTCTTCCGAGCTGAAGTCTTCTTTAAGCCAAAACCTGACACTCCCACTCTCACCACTGCTCCACTGCCACCATGGCCACTCCGCTTGTCCCTTCTGTATTTTTATTTACTCTTCTCTGCGCTGCTACCGCCACTGATTGAGCCACCAGAATGACACCAAATGCCCACAAAGCTCCCCTTTTAAATGAGCGTTGGCAACCTGCGAGAAACCTCCTCACTGTGCCCTGCTCCTGCTCCCTCTCTCATTCCACACTCTCATGACCTTCTGAATGAAGACGTTTCCCCTCATATTCTCCTTTTCACCTTTCATCCTTAACCCATGACCCTTGCTTGTAGTCTCATTCAATCTCAATGGAAAAAGCTTGCTTGCATTTACCTTATCTATATCCCTCATAATTTTGTATACTTCTATCAAACCCCCCTCAATCTTAACGTTTCAAGGAATAAAGTCTTAACCTATTCAATCTTTCCATATAACTCAGGTCACCCGGTCTCAGTAACATTGTTGTAAGTTTTCTCAGTATTTTTTCAACCTTATTACATTTTTCCTGTAGGTAGGTGACCAACATTACACAATACTCCAAATTAGGCCTCACCACTGTCTTTTACAACTTTAGTATAAACATCTCCTGTACTGAATACTTTGATTTATGAGGGCCAATGTGCCAATGGCTTTCTTTACAACACTGTTCGCCTGTGACCCAACTTTCAATGAGTTATGAACCTGTACTTCCAGATCCCTTTGTTCTACAGCATTCCTCAGTGCCCTCCCGTTCACTCTGTTACAGCTACCCCGGTTTGTACTCATGAAGTGCAACAGCTTTGCATTAATTTCCATCTGCCATTTTTCAGCCCATTTTTCCGGCTGGTCCACCTCCCACTGCAAGCTCTGATAATCTTCCTCACTGTCCTCTGCACCCCAATCTTGGTGTCATACATTTAAAATCTCTCATACAATAAAAGATGTAGCCCTGGTCTCCCAATCTACCTTAACACAAACCTTGCAGCTTGTTTGTCTGCACTTTCTCTGTAACTTTGCCATTATATTCTGATTTCTATTGTTTTATTACCTTGGTATGATCATGTTTGGTATGATCTGTGTGGATAGAATGCACTAAAGTATTTTCCCTGTACCTCAGTATATGTGAAAATAATAAACCAATTCTTCAGAATCCCTGTTACACTACTCGAGTCCCATCTCTGTCTCACTGCACCTTTTAATTTCATAGTTTAACCATACCATTACCTCACGTTCCACAGCCTGTAATATCCCAGCCATTCTCTGTCCCTCTTAGCAGCAGCTTCAATGTCTCATCCTGCTCAAACTCACACCATGACTCCTCTCACTTTCTCCACATTCTCACACCATTAAAACCCCTGATCCTGGGTAACTTAGAGATCAAGGGATGTGGGAAGGGGTTGGTGCTGGGGCAGGAGTCTGGCTCTGATCCTGGACAATGTTAGTTCAAGACTGAGGATCTGAAGTCCACCTAACCCAAAGTTCCATATGTGCAGAACCAAGAGTTTGAAGTTCATCCAGCCCAACATTTCATACTCTTCCACCTTCCTATAACATCAGCAGTCACTTGTAATGAACAGCCTGCCTTCACATAGAGGCCCCTACCAAACTCCACCCTCACCTGTGATAGTCTGAGCTGTACCCACTACTTTTTGCAGGCTTTTCCATTCAAGGGCATTGGTGTTTCCATATCAGGCTGAGATGCAACCACCTCTACCACTCATCTCCTGACGAAGGGTTCCGGCCTGAAACGTTGACTGATCATTTCCACGGATGCTGCCCGACCTGCTGAGTTCCTCCAGCGTGCTGTCAGTGTTGTTTTGGCCCCAGCATCTGCAGAGTATTTTGTGTATAGAAGTTTGTCGAAGTTTCGGATGACTTGCCGAATCTTTGTAAACTTCTAAGAAGGTAAAGGGACTGTGGTGCTTTTGTTCGTAATTGCCCTTTACATGTTGGGCCCAGGAGAGATGGTCTGAAATGATAACACGGAGGAACTTAAGACTGCTGACCCTGTCCACCTCTGATGAGGACTGGCTGACGGGCCTCTGTCTCCCTCCTTCAGGGGTGAATATCAGTTTCTTAGTCTTGTTGACATCCAGTAAGAAGTTGTTGTGGCATCACTCAGCCAAATTTTCAATCTCCCTCCTACGTGCAGTCATCCTCCCGCTCTTTATGGATTTATAAATTACCTTGGGATTTTCTTTGATTTTACCTGCCAGTGGTTTTTGACCCTTTTCTGCTGTATTGAGCTTACCCTCCCTGTTCCACCTTCATTTGAGGTCTGTGTCACCCGTGATGTGTCTGCCTAATAGGATTTGTGTTCAGCAGAGGTTCTGTCCGAAATGCGGGATCCCCGCCAATTCTGGAGATACTGGTGACTCTCCACACCATCTGGAGGCAGAGACTCCGAGACTCGCAAGGGCTCTCCTGCAGTGAGCAGATCATGGCTCATTAAAGCTGCGAGCCTGCACCCCATGGTGTTTTTGCAGCCTGCATCATTTCTCCTCTGGTTCAGGGCCTCTCATTCTAATTCATCACAGGCAGAGCCAGGACATGAACAACGGGTAAACAGTCTTCAGAGAAGAGTGTTAGATGGAGTGAACAGTGAGGTTCATTCTGATATAGGTGAGTGCAGGGGTCCTGATAGAAAGGGTGCACAGGAACAGAACACAGAAAATACAACACAGAAACTGTCTCTTCATATCGAGAAGGGAGGGAGAGAGGTGAATGATGAATGTGGGGGAGAGACTGAAGTTCTAGCACCGAGGAAGGGTTAACGGATGGGAGGTGTGTTGCGAAGGTGGGGTCAGGATCAGGGAGCGTGAGGATGGGGGGGTTGGATTGTGGGGGTAGGGACATCCACTGCCCACCTGCCCACTGTGTCACCAGCTTGAATCTGTGTTTAACATTCGAGACAGTTCGTGCAGAGAGGCTGAGACTGGGAACCTTCCCTGCACCATGGCTCTGAGTGACTGCCATGAAAAAGATAACAATCTGAGAATTAATCTGCCTGTGGTGAGTCTCAGCCTGTAGTTACAGAGCATCACTGCAGCAGCAACGCTGTAGTCTGAAGTCAGAATGCACTCACGCAGAATCAAGGCAGTACAGGAACAGGCCCTTCGGCCTACAATATTGTGCTTAACCAATTACATCAGTCAACTAAACTAACTCGTTCTGCCTCCACAATGTCCATATCACTCCATTCGCTGCACATCATGTGCCTATCGAGGAGCCTCTTGAAAGCCTCCACCACCTCTGGACAAGCATTCCATCCCACCAGATGTTCTCTATATAAAAAATCTTACCCCACATATCCCATTTGAACTCACACCTTCTCACTTTAAATGCATGTCCTTCTCAATCTTATAAACCTCCATCAGATCTCCCCTCAACTGTTCTAGAGCAAACAACCCAAGTGATCACAATATGATCGAGTTCATGTTGAAATTTGAGAGGGAAAAAATAAAATCCAATGTTTCAGTATTTCAGCGGAATAAAGGAAATTACAATGGCATGAGAGGGGAACTGCCCAAAGTTGACTGGAAAGGGACCTCTGTGGGAAGGACAGCAGAGCAGCAATGGCTGGAGTTTCTGCAAAAAATGAGGGAAGTGCAAGACAGATATATTCCAAATAAGAAAAAATTTTCAAAAGGGAAGAATGACGCTACCATGGCTGACAAGTGATGTCAGAGCCAAAGTAAAAGCAAAAGAGGAAGCCAAAGCTAGTGGGATGATAGAGGATTGGGAAGCTTTTAAAAACTTGCAGAAGGAAACTAAGAAGGTCATTAGGAAGAAAAAGATGAACTATGAAAGGAAGCTGGTGACTAATATCAAAGAAGATACTAAAAGCTTTTTTAAGTATACAAAGGGTAAAAGAGAGTCAAGGGTAGATATAGGACCAATACAAAATGACACTGGAGATATTGTAATGAGAGATGCAGAGATGACAGAGGAACTAAATGTGTATTTTGCATCAGTCTTCACAGTGGAAGACATCTGCAGTATACCAGACATTCAAGAGTGTCAGGGAAGTGAAGTTTGTACAGTGAAAATTACGACTGAGAAGGTGCTCAGGAAGCTTAATGGTCTGAGGGTGGATAAATCTCCTGGACCTGATGGAATGCCCCTTTGGGTTCTGAAGGAAGTAGCTGGAGATATTGCAGAGGCATTAATGATAATCTTTCAAGAATAGATAGATTCTGGCATTGTAGACTGGAAAATTGCAAATATTATTCTGCTATTTCAGAAGAGTGGGAGGCAGCAGAAAGAAAACTATAGACCTGTTAGCCTGTCATCAGTGGTTGGGAAGTTGTTAGAATCAATCGTTAGGGATGAGATTACGGAGTACCTGGAGGCACATGACAAGACAAGCCAAAGCCAGCATGGTTTCCTGAAAGCAAAATCCTGCCTGACTAAGCTAATGACTAACCTACTTTTCTGAGGAAACTACAAGCAGTGTAGACAAAGGAGATGCAGTAGACGTGGTGTACTTGGATTTTCAGAAGGCCTTTGACAAGGTGCCGCACATGAGGCTGCTTAGCAAGATAAGAGCCCATGGAATTACAGGGAAGTTACTAGCATGGGTGGAGCATTGGCTGATCGGCAGAAAACAGAGAGTGGGAATAAAGGGATCCTATTCTGGTTGGCTGCTGGTTACCAGTGGAGTTCCATAGGGGTCGGTGTGCGACCGCTGCTTTTTATGATGTATGTCAATGATTTGGACTACGGTATGAATGGATTTGTGGCTAAATTTGCTGATATACAAAGATAGATGGAGGAGTAGGTAGTCTTGAGGAAACAGAAAGCCTGCAGAGAGACTTAGATAATTTAGGGGAATGGGCAAAGAAGCGGCAAATGAAATACAATGATGGAAAGAGTATGGTCAGGCACTTTGGTGGAAGAAATAAATGGGCAGACTATTATTTAGATGGGGAGAGAATTCAAAATGCAGATGTGCAAAGGGACTTGGGGGTCCTTGTGCAGGATACCCTAAAGTTTAACCTCCAGTTTGAGTTGGTGGTGAAGAAGGCGAATGCAATGTTGGCATTTATTTATAGAGCTATAGAATATAAGAGCAGGGATGTCATGTTGAGGCAACACACATCAAAGTTGCTGGTGAACACAGCAGGCCAGGCAGCATCTCTAGGAAGAGGTACAGTCGACGTTTCGGGCCGAGACCCTTCGTCAGGACTAACTGAAAGAAGAGCTTGTAAGAGATTTGAAAGGGGGAGGGGGAGATCGAAAATGATAGGAGAAGACAGGAGGGGGAGGGATGGAGCCAAGAGCTGGACAGGTGATTGGCAAAAGGGATACGAGAGGAACATGGGACAGGAGGCCCAGGGAGAAAGACAAGGGGGAGGGTGGGAAAAAACCCAGAGGATGGGCAAGGGGTATAGTGAGAAGGACAGAGCGAGAAAAAGGAGAGAGAGAAAAAGAATGTGTGTATATAAATAAATAACAGATGGGGTATGAGGGGGAGGTGGGGCATTAGCAGAAGTTTGAGAAGTCAATGTTCATGCCATCAGGTTGGAGGCTACCCAGACGGAATATAAGGTGTCGTTCCTCCAACTTGAGTGTGGCTTCGTCTTTACAGTAGAGGAGGCCGTGGATAGACATATCAGAATGGGAATGGGATGTGGAATTAAAATGTGTGGCCACTGGGAGATCCTGCTTTCTCTGGCGGACAGAGTGTAGATGTTCAGCGAAATGATCTCCCAGTCTTCGTCGGGTCTCGCCAATATATAAAAGGCTACATTGGGAGCACCAGACGCAGTATATCACCCCAGCCGACTCACAAGTGAAGTGTCGCCTCACCTGGAAGGACTGTCTGGGGCCCTGAATGGTGGTAAGGGAGGAAGTGTAAGGGTATGTGTAGCCCTTGTTCTGCTTACAAGCGTAAGTGCCAGGAGGGAGATCGGTGGGGAGGGATGAGGGGGACGAATGGACAAGGGAGTCGCGTAGGGAGCGATCCCTGCAGAAAGCGGGGTGGGGGAGGGAAAGATGTGCTTAGTGGTGGGATCCCGTTGGAGGTGGCGGAAGTTACGGACAATTATATGTTGGACCTGGAGGCTGGTGGGGTGGTAGGTGAGGACAAGAGGAACCCTATTCCTAGTGGGGTGGCGGGAGGATGGAGTGAGAGCAGATGTGCGTGAAATGGGGGACATGCGTTTGAGAGCAGAGTTGATGGTGGAGGAAGGGAAGCCCCTTTCTTTAAAAAAGGAGGACATCTCCCTCGTCCTAGAATGATGTGATATTGAGGCTCTTTTAGGCATCTCTGAGACCACACTTGGAATACTGCGTGCAGTTTTGAGCTCCTTATTTTGGAAAGGATATACTGACATTGGAGAGGGTTCAGAAAAGATTCACAAGGAAGATTTTTATAAATGACTTGGATGAGGAAGTGGAAAGCTGGGTTATTAAATTTGCAGATGACACAAAGGTTGGTGAGGTTGTGGATCGTGTAGAAGATTGTCATACGTTACAAGACATTAATAGCATGCAGAACTGGGCTGAGAAGTGGCAGATGGAGATCAACCCAAAAAGTTTGAAGTGATTCACTTTAGAAGGTCAAACTTGAAGGCAGAGAACAGAGTAATTGCAGGATTCCTAACAGTGTACAGGAACAGAGGGATCTTGGGGTTCACATCCATAGTCACCCCAAAGCTTCCACGTAAGTTGACAGGATGGTTAAGAAGGTGTACGGTGTGCTGGGCTTCATTAGTCAGGGAATTAGGTTCAAGAGGATTATTGTTGTAGCTTTATAAAACCCTGATTAGACCACACTTGAGTACATCGACATCAACAATTGGGAAACCAATGCCAAGGACAGGAAACTCAGGCAAGCCAGCATCTGAGAAGGAACAGCAACTTTCGAAGCCAAAAGATGTGCAGAATTAGAAGAAAAGAGAAGAAAATGGAAAGAGAGGCAGCAACAACCAAAGCCCGATCTGCCATCTGGAACTACCTGTCCTGAATGCGGAAGAACTTTCAAAGCCAAGACTGGACTCATAAGCCACTTGAGAGCCCATAAGCAGATCAACAGAACGAAGACCATCATCCTCGACCTCGAGGGATAGCCACGACGATGATGATTGTGTTCAGATATGGTCATCTCATTATAGGAAGAATATAGAAGCTTTTGAGAAAATGCAGGGAAGATTTATCAGAATGCTGCTTGGACAAGAGAGCATGTGTTACAAAAATAAGTTGAGTGAGCTAGGACTGGTATGCAGTATGTAATGTTCACGGGTGACATTAGCTCTGCCACCTGACCCAGCATCGCTGAGGTCTTGAGCAGGAACACCTTGAAACGTCTTCTTCCCGAGTGATTGGTCAGGGTGATATTATGTCCATAAGTTTTGCTGACACAGCCACACCCTCTTGTCAGTAACACTGCCCATCCTTGGGGCTGTGAATGACTCCATCAAATACTGCAGCCCAAAGGTTCTGAGGCAGTGGCTGCAATGCTGCTCAACAAGGAGCCTCCTCCTCTGGGTCAGCCTCTCAGCGAGTGATCTAGGGTCCCTAGGCAGCACTGGTGAGTGACTTTGGGGTGTGAGAGGATCAGGGTGATGATAGTGTGGGATGGGAGGTTTTGGGAGCTCTCTTTGGGGAAGTGACAGGTGGATCGGAATGCGGGTGTGAGGTTAATTACTGTCAGGATGTGTAAATTTCCCAACAAGTCAGTGTGAACAGAGTTGCTGTTGAAGATCTCAGCATTTTAAAGCAGAAGTCGCCCATTTTCAACTTTTGCATTGATTCTTTAATTTGGCATTTATGGTCTGACGAAACTATTTATTAACCTCTGACCTCATCTCTTGATCAATTCCTGCCCAAGGTTAGATCCATGGATTCACACAGTAGGAAAAGACCAGTGGGCCAACTGATCCACGATGGCATGGTGCCATTCTAATCTGGCCCTGGTTGGTCTCATCCCTCAAAACCTTTCCTGTTTACCTAGCAGTCCAAGTGTGTTTTAAACATTGTAATTGCACCCCCCCCCGCCACACATTACCATTTCCTCTGGCAGATCATTCCATATACCCACCACCCTCTGGGTGAAAAAGTTGCCTCTCAGGTCCCGTCTCTCCTTAAACCTGTGTCCCCTAGTTTTAGACTCCCCTACCCTGGGGAAACGATTGCACCAACCCACAATTTTATAATCTCTGTAATGTCACCCCATAGCCTACGCCCCAGGAATAAAAGCTCCTATCTACCTAGACTCCCCTGATAGCTCAAGCCCTCCAGCCCCATGAATCTTTCGTCAGAGATGCAGCACGGAGCAGGCCCTTTGGGCCCTTTGAGCCGTACTGCCCAGCAACCCACCAGATTAACCCTAATATACTCATGGTACAAGTTACAGTCACCTATTAACTGGTACATCTTTGGAATGTGGGAGGAAACTAGAGCTCCCAGAGGAAACCCAAGCGGTCTACAGGGAGGAACTACATACTCCTTACAGAGGGCTCTGGGATTGAACTCCAAATTCTGACATTCTGAATTATAATAGTGGGGCAACAATTGCTCTGCTACCCATGCACTTTCTGCACCTTTTAGAGCTTAATGACATCCTTCCTATGGGCGAGCAGCCAGAACTGTGCACAAAGCTCTTAGAATCAGAATCAGAATCAGGTTTATTATCAGCAGTATGTAAGTGAAATTTGTTAATTTAGCAGCAGTAGTTCAATGCAATGCATAATCTAGCAGAGAGAAAAAAATAAATAAACAAGTATGTCACTAAATGCTAAGTAAACAAACTGGTGTCACTAACATCTTCCACAGCTGTAACATGGCGTTCCAACCCTTGTATGCCATCAGACATACATGAGACATAGGGGCAGAATGAGGCCATTCGAGTCTGCTTGTACATTCCATCATAGCTGATTTATTATCCCTCTCGATCCTATTGCCCTGCCTTCTCCCCATAGCCTTTCAGAACCTGACGAAACAAGAACCTATCAACCTCCACTTTACTCAATGCCTCAGCCAGAAGGCTAGCATACCAAATGTCTTCTTCACTCCACTGCAGCCGAATTCCACCTTCCTCTTCTCTCAGATCCCACCATCTGCAGCCATTTGTCACCCCCCCGTCACCTCCCAGTGTCTCTCCCTATTCCCACTCCCCTTTCTTCCATCTGCCTATCATCCCTCCTCCCCTGATTCACCCATCATCCACCAGCTTCCAGCCCTGATGAAGGGTCTTCACCCAAAACGTTGGTTGTTCATGGTAGAAGAGCTTAATGGGTTAAGCAGTATCTGTGGGAGGAAAGAATCAGTTAATATTTTTTCACCTTGTCCTATCTTCACTCCCCCCCTCCTTCCTCAGAGTCCATTTGCCTCTCCAGCCATAGTCCTCTTTCTTTCTTTGCCTCCATCCATCATTTACCTGCCACAGTCTTCCAATTCTAACCCCCAACCCCTCCCTACCAGCATGACCTGCCTGTCATCTTGCAACCCTCCTCAGTCCTTCAATCACCTCAGACCCTTCCCCTCTCCATTTTGTACAATAAGACCCTAAGACATAGGAATAAAATGAGGCCATTTGGCCCATTGAGCCTTCTCCGCTATTCCATCATGGATGATTTATTTTCCCTCTCAACCCCATTCTCTGACCTTCTCCCTATGACCTTTGACACCCTGACTAATCTTGAACCTATCAACCTTCACTTTCAATACACCTAATGATTTGGCCATCACAGCCATCTGTGGCAATGAATTGCACTGATTCAACACCCTCTGGCTAAGGAAATTCCTCCTCATCTCTGGACTAAATGGACATCCTTTTATTCTGAGGCTGTGTCCACTGGTCCTAGACACCCCACTATAGGAAATATTCTCTCCACATATACTTTATCTAGGTCTATCTCAACCATCTCCCCTCTCAGTCTTGATGAAGAGTGGACAATTTCTTTCCTCCCACAGAAGCTGCTCAGTCCAGTCATTTCCTCCAGACAACTGTTGGTATGTTCCTGTACTCCTGGGTCTCTCTGTTCTACAACATTCCCTAGGGCGCTGGTATTCAGTCTGCCCTGCCCTGATTAAACTTTGCAAATGCACCTATCTGAGTTTTAAACTCCATCTGCCACCTCTATGCCCACTTTTCCAGTGAATCTTGATCTTACGTATTATAACCTTAGACAATCTTCCTCACTTCCACCATAATTCTAATTCTGATCTCACCTGCCAACAAGGGGCACACGGTAGTATACTGGTTCGCATAACACTAATACAGCACCACCGACCCTGGTACAATTCTTGATGCTGTCTGTAAGGAGTTCGTATGTTCAAACCATGATCGTGTGGGTTTCCTCCCACATTCCAAAGATATACAGGACCGAAGGTTAATTGGTCACGTGGGTGTAAGTGGGCAGCACAGGCTTGGTGGGTTGGAAGAGCTGGTTACCATGCTGTATCTCTAAATAAAACTATATTCTCATCCAAGTTATGAATACAGACGGCAATCAACGGAGGATCCAACGCAAATTTCTGTGGCACACCGCTAACTTGGACTGACTGAGCAGTGACCAACTCTCCCAACCTCACCCAAACTATCACATGAAGGAACAAATATCTCCTGCCACCATTAATGAAGTCAGCAGAGTTTTAACAATTAACAGTTGTTCCCTAACCTCAGGGTGTCTGGCGACAGCACAGGACAGAACCAGGCCCTGGCCCCTCACCTCCTGCACAGCCTCCTGTCCCAGTCAATCTCTCCTTAAGGAACTGGTTAGATCATGAGTTCCCCAGCAGTTGTCAGCTATTTGCGATCTGACACACCAGTGAAAATTGATTAACAATTAACATCCATGCCTGATATTGATCCAGAGATATTCACTGAACATTGACAGGAGGAGTGAATAGATTTATACCTGTCGATGTGGGTTTGCAGTCAGCAGGAGACAGCGTGCAGGAACTAACTACATTCACACCACGGGTATCAGGTGTGCACCCTGGCCACCAGTAGCACTGGTCCATGACTCAGCTCCTATCTATTGCCGGCACAGTCAAAATCTATTACTCATTCCGTTGCTGGGTCACATGAGCCAACCACATTGCTGGACTGGAGCCACATGTACAACAGAGCAAATGTGGAGAGCAAATTTCCTCCCTTAAAGAATTACCACTGTCAGTCATGACTAGTTTGTGCAAAGAGTCCCATGTTGTGAAACGAAAAAATTCATAGCAGCAGGGTAGAATTTGAACTAGGCTCTGGACCAATTGTAAAGTTTTGGTTCCAAAACCATTATCTCTGTCTATGACCACAATCTGAGTATATCACCGTGATCCGTCGTTGTGATCTGGGTCCAGCACCATGATCTGGTTACCATTGTTGTGACCTCTGTCTATCATCGTGGTCTGACTTCATCACCATAATCTGGTTCCACCACTGTTATCTGTGTCCACCGCCGTGAACAGTGTTCATCACTGTAATCTGATCTGTGTGCACCATCGTGATCTGTGATGTTGGGGAAAAAAATATGAGCTGAGTCCATCACTGAAATCTATGTCCATCATTGTGCTTTATGTCTATCACTGTGATCTGGTCCATCACCGTGATCTGGATCTGTCACCATGATCTGTGTCCATCACCATGATTTGTATCAATCACCCTGACCACTGTCAATCATCATGGTCTGTGTTTATCACCGTGATCTCCATCGATCATCGAAGGAAAGTGCAGGAAAAATATATTCCAAGAAAAAAGAAAATCATGAATGGAAAAATGGCACAAATGTGGCTAACGAGAGAGGTTAAGGCTAAAATAAAAGCAAGAGAGATGGCGTATAAGGAAGCAAAAATTAGTGGGAAAACTGAGGACTGGATGACTTCTAAAAATTTATAGAAGGAAACTGCTGTGTACATACATCTATTGATGCTTCTGGACACATCTTCAGTGATGTTCCTGGAATTATCGGGTGTTTCGGGTCTTTCAACATCAAACGACCTCCTCCAGGTGACTCAACCGGGGCTGATCAGACCCCAGCTTGTGTCCAGATGGCTAGCTACTTATGACTCCATGGCTCCCGTCTTTTGAACCACAGCCATCTTGAGGCCCTCTCTGCCAAACTAGGAAAGTCATTAGGAAAGAAAAGATGAATTATGAAAGGAAGTTGGCAATTAACATAAAAAAGGATACTAAGAGTTTTTTAAATATATGAAGAGTAAAAGAGTGACACGGGTAGATACAGGACCGATTGAAAATAATGCTGGAGAAATTATAGTGGGTAACAAAAAGATGGCAGAGGAACTAAATGGGTATTTTGCATCAGTCTTCACAGTGGAAGACATTAGCAACATACCTGATAGCCAGAGGTCTCAGGGAATAGAATTAGGTACAGTCAAGATTACTGGAGAGAAAGTACTTGGGAAACTAAATGAATTAAGAATAGATAACTCTCCCGGATCGGATGAGGTGCACCCAGGGGTTCTGAAGGAGGTGGCTTTGGAGATTGTGGAAGCATTGGAAATGATCTTACAGGAATCAATAGACTCCAGCATGGTTCCGGAGGACTGGAAGGTCACAAATATAGTTCTGCTGTTTAAGAAAAGAGGGAGGCAGCAAAAAGAAAATTACAGACCTATTAGTCTGACATCGGTAGTTGGAAAGTTATTGGAGTTTATCCTGAAGGACGAGGTTATGAAATACCTCGAGGTGCATGACAAGATAGGCCCAAGCCACCATGGTTTCATGAAGGGAAGATCCTGCCTCACCAACCTATTGGAATTTTTTGAAGTAATCTCAAATAAGATTGACAAGGGAGAGGCTGTGGATGTTACGTATTTGGATTTTCAAAAGGCCTTCGATAAGGTGCCACATAAGAGGCTGCTTAATAAGATGAGAGCCCATGGAATTACAAGAAAGATATTGGAATGGGTGGAGCATTGGCTGATAGGCAGAAAGCAAAGGGTGGGAATAAAGGGATCCGATTCTGATTGGTTGCCGGTTACTAGTGGTGTTCCGCAGGGGTCGATGTTGGGGCCGCTTCTTTCTACAATGTATATCGATGATCTAGTTTATGGATTAAGTGGTCTTGTGGTAAGTTTGCAATGACACCAAGACAGGTGGAGGAGCAGGAAGTGTTGAAGAAACGGAAAGGTTGCAGAGAGAATTGGTCAGTTTAGGAGAGTGGGCAAAGAAATGTCAGATGAGATACAATGTTGAGAAATGTATGGTTGTACATTTTGGAAAAAAAAATAATCGGGCAGATTATTATTTAGACAGGGAGAAAATTCAAAAATCGGAAGTGCAAAGGGACTTGGGGGTCCTTGTGCAGGATACCCTAAAGGTTAACCACCAGGTTGGATCGGCAGTAAGGAAAGTGAATGCTATGTTGACATTCATTTCAAGAGGAATAGTGTATAAGAGTAAGGAGGTGTTGATGAGGCTCTATGGGGCATTGGTGAGACCTCATCTGGAATACTGTTTGCAGTTTTGGGCCCCCTATCTTAGAATGGATGTACTGATGTTGGAGAGAGTTCAGAGAAGATTTACGAGGATGATTCCTGGAATGCAGGGGCTAACATATGAGGAACGTTTCTCGGCTCTTGGACTGTATTCGTTGCAGTATAGAAGAATGAGAGGGGATCTCATAGAAACATTTCGAATGTTGAAAGGGTTGGACAGAGTAGATGTGGAAAGGCTATTTCCCTTGGTGGGTGAGTCAGGACAAAAGGCCACAGTCTTAGACTTAAAGGGTACTCATTTAAAACAGATGAGGAGAAATTTTTTTAGCCAGAGGGTCGTGGATTTATGGAATTCATTGCCATATACAGCTGTGGAGGCCCGATCATTGAGGGTATTTAAGGAGGAGATTGATAGGTATCTAATTAGTCAGGGTATCAAGGGATATGGGGAGAAAGACGCAAATTGGAACTAGATGGGAGAATAGTTTAGCTCATGGTGGAGTGGTGGAGCAGACACGATGGGCCGAATGGCCTACTTCTGCTCCTTTGTCTTGTGATCTTGTGATCTATCATTGTGATCTGGCCCATCACCATTAGTAGTAGTAGTAGTAGTCATACTTTATTGGTCCCAGGGGAAATTGTTTTCCGTTACAGTTGCACCGTAAATAATTAAATAGTAATAAAACCACAAATAGTTAAATAGTAATACATTGCCTCTACAGGAGATCCGTGTTTCATTGGAGACAGAAGATCTCTGGCTGTGTGCCCAGAGACCCGAGATCTTTGGGCACAGAGCTCGGAAAAAGCGATGCAACGGATGATTAACATCATAAACCAGCGAGTTGTTTGTTATGTCTCCCTTCTCGCTGTGAAATGGAGACATCGCTTTCTCCCTTATTAGGGAGAGAGAGAGAGAGAGAGCCTGTGGTATGTCGAATGCTGGGTGAACAATGTAGTCTTTGCAGTTCTGCAAGTCTGAGTCTTTGCTGTTGCCTTGCTCACGCTTCAGCGCTCAGTGGCGGGTGTCAATTTTTTTTGCTGGTGGGGGGAAGGGGGAATCATTGCTTGCTGCCACATATGCACGAGAGGGAGGGGAGCTGGGGGGGAACTTTGGGGTTCCATCATTTAATTGTTGTCCACTCTTTGGGGGCACTCCTCTGTTTTCGTGGATGGTTGCGAAGTGAAAGCATTTCAGGATGTATATTGTATACATTTCTCTGACATTAAATTAACCTTTGAAACCTCTGATCTGTATTGTACCATGATTTTCTTCCATCACTGTGACCTCTGTCTATCACCACGATTTGTGTCTATTCACCCTGATCTGTGCTTATCACGGTTATCTGTTTCCATCTCCATGATCTGCATCATTGGGACCTCTTTTGGGGCAGGTGTGACCTGTACAAAAAGGATGGGTTGCACTTGAATCCCAGGGGGACCAATATCTTGGCAGGGAGATTTGCTAAGACTGCTGGGGAGAGTTTAAACTAGAATTGTTGGGGGGTGGGAACCGAACTGAAGAGACTGGAGAAGAGGAGATTGGCTCACAAGTAGAGAAAGCTTGTAGACAGTGCGAGAGGGAGGATAGGCAGGTGATAGAGAAGGGGTGCGCTCAGACCGAAGGTTTGAAATGCGTCTATTTTATTGCAAGGAGTTTTGTGAACAAAACGGATGAGCTTAGAGTGTGGATCAGTACTTGGAGATATGACGTGGTGGCCATTACATAGATTTGGATGGCTTAGGGACAGGAATAGTTACTTCAAGTGCCGGGTCTCAGATGTTTCAGAAAGGACAGGGAGGGAGGCAAAAGAGGTTGGGGCGTGGCACTGTTGATCAGAGATAGTGTCACGGCTGCAGAAAAGGTGGACACCATGGAGGGATTGTCTACGGAGTCTCTGTGAGTGGAAGTTAGGAACAAGAAGAGGTCAATAACTCTACTGGATGTTTTTTATAGACAACCCAATAGTAACAGGGATATCGAGGAGCAGATAGGAAAACAGATCCTGGAAAGGTGTAATAATAACAGAATTGTTGTGATGGGAGATTTTAGTTTCCCAAATATCGATTGGCATCTCCCTCCAGCAAGGGGTTTAGATGGGGTGGAGTTTGTTAGGTGTGTTCAGAAAGGTTTCTTGACACAATAGACAGATAAGCCTACAAAAGTAGAGGCTGTACTCGATTTGGTATTGGGAAATGAGCCTGGTCAGGTGTCAGATCTCTCAGTGGGAGCGCACTTTGG
The DNA here is from genome assembly GCF_963921235.1 of Mobula hypostoma. NCBI lineage: Eukaryota > Metazoa > Chordata > Chondrichthyes > Myliobatiformes > Myliobatidae > Mobula > Mobula hypostoma. The sequence goes on along the minus strand of NC_086103.1, from coordinate 17,380,466 downwards.
AGATAGTGATCATAATTTTACCTCCTCTACAATAGCATTGGAGAGAGATAGGAACAGACAAGTTAGAAAAGTGTTTAATTGGGGTAGGGGGAATTGTGACGCTATCAGGCAGGAAATTGGAAGCTTAAATTGGAAACAGATGTTTTCAGGAAAAATTATGGAAGAAATGTGGCAAATGTTCAGGGGATATTTGTGTGGAGTTCTGTATAGGTATGTTCCAGTGAGCCAGGGAAGTTATGATAGGGTACAGGAACCATGGTGTACAAAGACTGTAATAAATCTAGTCAAGAAGAAAAGTTTACCTAAGGTTCAGAGCTAGGTAATGTTATAGATCCAGAAGATTATAAGGCTAACAGGAAGGAGCTTAAGAAGGAAATTAGGAGAGCCAGAAGAGGCCATGAGAAGGCCTTGGCGGGCAGGAGTAAGGAAAATCCCAAGGCATTCTACAAGTATGTGAAGAGTAAGAGGATAAGACATGAAAGAATAGGACCTATCAAGTGTGACAGTGGGAAAGTGTGTATGGAACCGGAGGAAATAGCAGAGATACTTAATAAATACTTTACTGTAGCAGTGTGCTATACACACCGCTAGAATAACGACACGTAGTCGGCGAGTTGGAGTTGCGATGAAAGAGATTTATTCAAACTTCGCGGCCCGCTTTAAAGCCTTCCCGTTCCCGCCCTCCCCAGGCGAGACTGCTGTGGGGAATGCATATTCCCGGACCCTTTCGGCGCGCGGGATTTTCCCCCTGCTGGTGAAACGCTGATCTCCGCTCCGGTGTCGACCAAAAAGCGGCGTCCCGACTGCTTGTCCCAGACGTACAGGAGGCTGTCCTGATGGCCAGCCGCCGGAGCCATCAGCGGCGCCTGGCCCTGGCGTTTCCCGCGAATTTGCAGGGCGGTCTGCAGCGGCGGGCCTCCGTGCCCCACCGCTGGAGGTAGAAACACCATTGTTCGTTGGGCTCCTCACTCCCGTCGCCGGGTTTTGTAGGCTCTGCTGCCGGGCCTGGTCTGGTCTGTCGTTGGGCTCGCGGCTTGGTGATCTGTGCGACGGATGCCCCTCTCTCTTTCCTGGCATTCCACAGCACATCTGCCCGGGCCGCCACCTCCCGGGGGTCGCTGAAATCTGCGTCGGACAGCAGCAGGCATATGTCCTCGGGCAGTTGCTCTAGGAACGCCTGCTCAAACATGAGGCAGGGTTTGTGTCCTTCAGCCAGGGCCAGCATTTCGTTCATTAATGCTGACGGCGGCCTGTCTCCCAAACCATCCAGGTGCATTAAGCGGCGTGCTCGTTCGCGCCGTGAGAGTCCGAAAGTCCTTATGAGCAGGGCTTTGAATGCTGTGTATTTGCCGTCCTCCGGGGGCGACTGTATAAACTCCTCAACTTGTGCAGCTGTCTCCTGGTCGAGTGAGCTCAGCACGTAGTAGTAGCGAGTGGACTCCGAGGTTAGCTGCCGAATGTGAAATTGTGCTTCTGCTTGTTCGAACCACGGACGGGGTCGCAGCGTCCAGAAGCTTGGCAGGTGTAACTAAACTGAGTGAACAGATGTAGCGTCGGTCATCTCTGGTCCAAATATCGTTTGGGCCGTCGGGGTCACCAATTGTAGCGGTGTGCTACACACAGCGCTAGAATAACCACACGGAATCGGTGAGTTGGAGTTGTGAAAAAAGAGATTTATTCAAACTTTGCAGCCTCCTTAAAGCCTTCCCATTCCCACCCTCCCTGGGTGGGACTGCTGTGGGGAATGCATATTCGCAGACCCTTCCCGCGTGTGGGATTTTCCCCCTGCTGTTGAAGATGGCCTGGCGCCCTTTTTGGGGCCGGCCTCTCTGCCGGCGTGCGCCGGTTCGTGTGTGCTAGAAAGTGGGTCGCCACATTAGTTCAGTATGCACTATGGAAAAGGATCTTGGTGATTGCAGTGATGACTTGCATCAGACTGAAAAGCTTGAGCATGTAGATATTAAGAAAGAGGATGTTCTGGAGCTATTGGAAAGCATCAAGTTGGATAAGTCACCGGGACCAGATGAGATGTACCCCAGTCTACTGTGGGAGGCGAGGGAGGAGATTGATGAGCCTCTGGCGATGATCTTTGCGTCATAAATGGGGACAGGAGAAATTCCGGTGGATTGAAGGGTTGTGGATGTTGTTCCTTTATTCAAGAAAGGGGGTAGAGATAGCCCAGGAAATTATAGAGCAGTAAGTCTTACCTCAGTGGTTGATAAGTTGATGGAGAAGATCCGGAGAGGCAGGATTTATGAACATTTGGAGAGGTATAAAATGATTAGGAATAGTCAGCATGGCTTTGTCAAGGGCAGGTCGTGCCTTACGAGCCTAATTAAATTTTTTGCAGATGTGACTAAACATATTGATGAAGGAAGAGCAGTTGATGTAGTGTGTATGGATTTCAGAAAGGCATTGGATAAGGTACCCCAAGGAAGGCTTATTGAGAAAGTCAGGAGGCATGGGATCCAAGGGGACATTGCTTTGTGGATCCAGAACTGGCTTGGCCACAGAAGGCAAAGAGTGGTTGTAGGCGGGTCATATTCTGCATGGAAGTCAGTCACCAGTGGAGTGCCTCAGGGATCTGTTCTGGGACCCTTACTCTTCGTGATTTTTATAAATGACCTGGATGAGGAAGTGGAGGGATGGGATATAAGTTTGCTGATGACACAAAGGTTAGGGGGTGTTGTGGATAGTGTGGAGGGCTGTCAGAGGTTACAGCAGGACATTGATAGGATGCAGAACTGGACTGAGAAGTGGCAGATGGAGTTCAACCCAGATAAGTGTGAAGTGGTTCATTTTGGTAGGTCAAATATGATGACAGAATCTTGTATTAACAGTTGGCACTGTGGAGGATCAGGAGGATCTTGGGGTCCGAGTCCACTGGACACTCAAAGCAGCTGCGCAGGTTGACTCTGTGTTTGAGAAGGTGTACAGTATATTGGCCTTCATCAATTGTGGAATTGAATTTAGGAGCCAAGAGGTAAAGTTGCAGCTCTATAGTACCCTGCTCAGACCCCACTTGGAGTACTGTGCTCAGTTCTGGTCACCTCACTACAGGAATGATGTGGAAGCCATAGAAAGGGTGCAGAGGAGATTTACAAGGATGTTGCCTGGATTGGGAAACATGCCTTATGAGAATAGGTTGAGTGAACTCAGCCTTGTCTCCTTGGAGTGACGGAGGATGACAGATGACCTGATAGAGGTGTATAAGATGATGAGAGGCATTGATCGTGTGGATAGTCAGAGGCTTTTTCTCAGGGCTGAAATTGTTGCCACAAGAGGACACAGGTTTAGGGTGCTGGGGAGTAGGTACAGAGGAGATGTCAGGGGTAATTTTTTACTCAAAGAGTGGTGAGTGCGTGGAATGGGCTGCCGGCAACGGTAGTGGAGGTGGATACGAAAGGGTCTTTTAAGAGTCTTTTAGCTAGGTACATGGAGCTTAGTAAAGTAAAGGGCTATAGGTAAGCCTAGTAATTTCTAAGGTAGGGACATGTTTGGCACAACTCTGGGCTGAAGGGCCTGTATTGTGCTGTAGATTTTCTATGTTTCTATGCTTCTATCTCTGTCTATCACTGTGATCTGAGCCAATCCCGGTATATCACCATGACCTGTGTCCATCGCCACAATCTGATTACATCATCATCATCTCTGTCTATCATCGGGGTCTGGCTTCATCATCGTAATCTGTTTTCACTACCATTATCTCGAAAACCACCTTGAACAGTGTCCATCGCTGTAAGTAACACACATAAAATGCTGGAGGAACTCAGCAGGCCAGGCAGTATCTGTGGAAAAAAAGTACAGTCGAAGTTTCTGGCTGAGATCCTTTGGCAAGACTGGAAAAAAAACGCCGAGGAGTAGATTTAAAAGCTGGGGGGAGGAGAGAGAGAAACATAAGGAGATCAGTGAAACTGGGAGGGGAGGAGTGAAGCTGGGAAGTTGTTTGGTGAAAGAGATGCAGGGCTGGAGAAAGGGCATCTGATAGGTGGTGATAGAAGGCCATGGAAGAAAGAAAAGAGGGAGGAGCACCCGAGGGAGGCGATGGGTGGGCAAGGAGATAAGATGAGAGAAGGAAAAAGGGATGGGGACTAGTGAAGGAGATGGGGGACCATTACCAGAAGTTCGAGAAATCGATGTACATGCCGGCAGTTTGGAAGCTACCTGGATGGAATTCAAGATGCTGTTCCTCCAACTGGAGTGTGGCCGCATCGCGACAGTGGAGGAGGCCATAGATTGACATATCGGAATGGCAATGGGAAGTGGAATTAAAATGGGTGGCCACTGGGAGATCCAGCTTCTGCTGTCGGATTTCACTACATGCTTGGTTACATCGACGACTGCATTGCTGCTACTTCCTGTACCCGTGCTGAGCTGATTGACTTCATCCACTGCCTCCAAATTCCCTCATACCCTCAAGTTTACCTGGTCCATTTCCGACACCTCCCTCCTTTTTCTCGATCTCACTGTCATTCGACCCATTGAGTCTGCTCCACCATTCAATCATGGGTTGATCCAATTCTTCCAGTCATCCCCGCTCCCCTGCCTTCTCCCCATACCCTTTGATGCCCTGGCTAATCAAGAACCTCTCTATCTCTGCCTTAAATGCACCCAAAGACTTGGCCTCCACATCTGCACATGGCAACAAATTCCATAGATTTACCACCCTCTGATGAAAAAGGATGAGGTCCTGAAGTGTGAGTTTCGGGAACTAGGCAGAAGGCTGAAGAACTGGACCTCAAGGGTGGCGTTCTCAGGGTTGCTGCCAATGCTATGTGACAGTGATGGTAGGAATTGGAGGAGATGGCAGTTGAATGCGTGGCTGAGGAGTTGGTGCAGGGAGCAGGGTTTTAGATTTTTGGATCATTGGGATCTCTTCTGGAGAAGGTGGGACCTGTACAGATTGGGTAGCTTGCACCTGAACTCGAGGGGGAGCAATATCCTTGCAGGTAGGTTTGCTAGCATGGTTCGGGAGGGCTTAAACTAATTTGCAAGGGGGATGGAACCCGGAGCGATAGAGCAGTGAAAGAAGTGCATGGAGTAAAGCCAGATCTAACATATAGAGAGGCTTTGAGGACAGAGAAACAGAATAAAGGGTGTAAAGGTAGTAAGGTAGAAGGGCTAAAGTGCGTGTACTTCAATGCAAGAAGCATCAGGAACAAAGGTGATGAACTGAGAGCTTGGATACATATATGGAATTATGATGTAGTGGTCACTACAGAGACTTGGCTGGCACCGAGGCAGGAATGGATTCTCAATATTCCTAGATTTCAGTGCTTTAAAAGGGATAGAGAAGGGGGAGAAAGGGGAGGAGGGGTGGCATTACTGGTCAGGGATACTATTACAGCTACAGAAAGGGTGGATAATGTAGTAAGATCCTCTTTTGAGTCAGTATGGGTAGAAGTCAGGAACAGGAAGGGAGCAGTTACTCTATTGGGGGTATTCTATAGGCCCCCTGGTAGCAGCAGAGTTACAGAGGAGCAGATTGGGAGACAGATTTTGGAAAGGTGAGAAAATAACAGGGTTGTTATCATGGGTGACTTTAACTTCCCTAATATTGATTGGCACCTGATTAGTTCCAAGGGTTTAGACGGGGCAGAGTATGTAAAGTGTGTCCAGGATGGATTCCTGTCACAGTGTGTTGACAGGCTGACTGGGGGAATGCCATACTAGATCTAGTATTAGGTAATGAACCGGGTCAGGTCACAGATCTCTCAGTCGGTGAGCATCTGGGGTACAGTGACCACCGCTCCCTGGCCTTTAGCATTATCATGGAAAAGGATAGAATCAGAGAGGACAGGAAAATTTTTAATTGGGGAAGGGCAAATTCTGAGGCTATAAGGCTAGAACTTGCGGGTGTGAATTGGGATGATGTTTTTGCAGGGAAATGTACTATGGATATGTGGTTGATGTTTAGGGATCTTTTGCAGGATGTTAGGGATAAATTTGTCCCGGTGAGGAAGATAAAGAATGGTAGGGTGAAGGAACCATTGGTGACAAGTGAGATGGAAAATCTAGTCAGGTGGAAGAAGGCAGCATACATCAGGTTTAGGAAGCAAGGATCAGATGGGTCTATTGAGGAATATAGGGTAGCAAGAAAGGAGCTTAAGAAGGGTCTGTGGAGGGCAAGAAAGGGGCATGAGAAGGCCTTGGCTAGTAGGGTAAAGGAAAACCCCAAGGCATTCTTCAATTATGTGAAGAACAAAAGGATGACAGGAGTGAAGGTAGGGCCGATTAGTGATAAAGGTGGGAAGATGTGCCTGGAGGCTGTGGAAGTGAGCGAGGTATTCACCAATGAGAGGGAACTTGATGATGGTGAGGACAATATGAGTGAGGTTGATGTTCTGGAGCATGTTGATATTAAGGGAGAGAAGGTGTTGGAGTTGTTAAAATACATTCGGATGGATAAGTCCCCGGGGCCTGATGGAAAACTCTTCAGGCTGCTCCACGAGGCGAGGGAAGAGATTGTTGAGCCTCCAGCTAGGATCTTTATGTCCTCGTTGTCCACGGGAATGGTATCAGAGGATTGGAAGGAGGCAAGTGTTGTCCTCTTGTTCAAAAAAGGTAGTAGGGATAGTCCGGGTAATTATAGACCAGTGAGCCTTACGTCTGTGGTGGGAAACCTGTTGGAAAAGATTCTTAGGGATAGGATCTATGGGCATTTAGAGAATCATGGTCTGATCAGGGATAGTCAGCATGGCTTTGTGAAGGGCAGATTGTGTCTAACAAGCCTGATAGAGTTCTTTGAGGAGGTGACCAGGCATATAGATGAGGGTAGTGCAATGGATGTGATCTACATGGATTTTAGTAAGGCATTTGACAAGGTTCCAAATGGTAGGCTTATTCAAAAAGTCAGAAGACATGGGATCCAAGGAAGTTTGGCCAGGTGGATTCAGAAATGGCTTGCCTGCAGAAGGCAGAGGGTCGTAGTGGAGGGAGTACATTCAGATTGGAGGATTGTGACTAGTGGTGTCCCACAAGGATCATTTCTGGGACCTCTACTTTTCGTGATTTTTATTAACGACCTGGACGTGGGGGTAGACGGGTGGGTTGGCAAGTTTGCAGACGACACAAAGGTTGGTGGTGTTGTGGATAGTGTAGAGGATTGTCGAAGATTGCAGAGAGACATTGATAGGATGCAGAAGTGGGCTGAGAAGTGGCAGGTGGAGTTCAACCCAGAGAAATGTGAGGTGGTACACTTTGGAAGGACAAACTCCAAGGCAGAGTACAAAGTAAATGGCAGGATACTTGGTAGTGTGGAGGAGCAGAGGGATCTGGGGGTACATGTCCACAGATCCCTGAAAGTTGCCTCACAGGTAGATAGGGTAGTTAAGGAAGCTTATGGGATGTTAGCTTTCATAAGTCGAGGGATAGAGTTTAAGAGTCCTGAAGTAATAATGCAGCTCTATAAAACTCTGGTTAGGCCACACTTCGAGTACTGTGTCTAGTTCTGGTCGTCTCACTATAGGAAGGATGTGGAAACATTGGAAAGGGTATAGGGCATAGGATGCTGCCTGGTTTAGAGAGTATGGATTATGATCAGAGATTATGGGAGCTAGGGCTTTGGAGAGGTGGATGAGAAAAGACATGATAGAGGTGTACAAGATATTAAGAGGAATAGATAGAGTGGATAGCCAGCGTCTCTTCCCCAGGGCACCGCTGCTCAATTCAAGAGGACATGGCTTTAAGGTAAGGGGTGGGAAGTTCAAGGGGGATATTAGAGGAAGGTTTTTTACTCAGAGAGTGGTTGGTGTGTGGAATGCACTGCCTGAATCAGTGGTGGAGGCAGATACACTAGTGAAATTTAAGAGACTACCAGACAGGTATAGGGAGGAATTTAAGGTGGGGGGTTATATGGGGGGCAGGATTTGAGGGTTGGCACAATATTGTGGGCCGAAGGGCCTATACTGTGCTGTACTATTCTATGAAAGTAATTTCTCTGCATCTCAGTTCTAAATGGACATCCTTCAATCCTGAAGTCGTGCCCTCTTGTCCTAGACTCCCTACCATGGGAAATAACTTTGTCATATCAAACCTGTTCAGGCCTTGTAACATTTGAAATGTTTCTATGAGATCCCCCCTCATTCTCCTGAACTCAGGGAATATAGCCCAACAGCTGCCTGATGTTCTTCATACGGTAAACCTTTCATTCCTGGAATCATTCTCGTGAATCTTCTCTGAACCCTCTCCAATGTCAGTATATCCTTTCTAAAATAAGAAGCCCAAAACTGCACACAATTCTCCAAGGTTGGTCTCACGAGTGCCTTAGAGAGCCTCAATATCACATCCCTGCTCTTATATTCTTTCCCTCCAGAAATGAATGCCAACATTGCATTCACCTTCTTCACCACTGACTCAACCTGGAGGTTAACCTTTAGGGTATCCTGCATAAGAACTCCCAAGTCCCTTTGCACCTCTGCATTTTGAATTCTCTCTCCATCTAAATAATACTGCCCTTTTTATTTCTTCCACCAAAGTGCATGACCATACACTTTCGAACATTGTATTTCATTTGCCTATTCTTTGCTCATTCCTCTAAACTATCCAAGTCTCTCTTCAGGCTCTCTGTTTCCTTAACACTACCCATTCTTCCACCTATCTTTGTATCATCGGCACATTTAGCCAGAAATCCATTAATCCCATCGTCCAAGTCATTGACATACATTGTAAAAAGCAGCGGTCCCAACACCGACCCCTATGGAATCCCACTGGTATCTGGCAGCCAGCCAGAATAGGATCCCTTTAATCCCACTCTATTTTCTGCTGATTAGCCAAAGCTCCACCCATGCTAGTAACTTCCCTGTAATGCCATGGGCTCTTATCTTGCTAAGCAGCCTCGTGTGACACCTTGTCAAAGGCCTTCTGAAAATCCAAGTACACCATGTCTGCTGAATCTCCTTTGTCTATCTTGCTTGTAATTTCCTCAAAAAATTGCAGTAGGTCAGTCAGGGAGGATTTTCCTTCCAGGAAACCATGCTGGCTTTAGCTTATCTTGTCATGTGCCTCCAGGTACTCTGTAATCTCATCCCTAACGATCAATTCCAACAACTTCCCAACCACTGATGTCAGGTCTCGAGTTTCCTTTCTGCTGCCTCCACACCCTTCTTAAATTTGCAATTTTCCAGTCATCCGGTACAATGTCAGAATCTATCAATTCTTGAAAGATCATTGTTAATGCCTCCGCAATCTCTCCAGCTACTTCCTTCAGAACCCAAAGGTGCATTCCATCAGGTCCAGGAGATTTATCCAGCCTCTGGCCATTAAGCTTCCTGAGCACCTTCTCAGTCGTAATTTTCACTACGCAAACTTCACTTCCCTGACACTCTTAAATGACCGGTACACTGCAGATGTCTTCCACTGTGAAGACTGATGCAAAATACGCATTCAATTCCTCTGCCATCTCTGCATCTCTCATTACAACATCTCTAGTGTCATTTTGTATTGGTCCTATATCTACCCTCGATTCTCTTTTACCCTTTGTATATCTTTTCCTTCCTAATGACTTCTTAGTTTCCATCTGCAAGTTTTTAAAAGCTTCCCAATCTTCTACCTTCCCATTAGTTTTGGCTTCCTTGTATGCCCTCTCTTTTGTTCTTACGTTAGCTCTGACTTCACTTGTCAGCCACGGTAGTGATGTTCTTCCATTCAAAAATTTCTTCTTATTTGGAATATATCTGTCTTGCACTTCCCTCATTTTTTGCAGAAAAGCCATTGCTGCTGTGCTGTAATTCCTGCTAGTGTCCCTTTCCGGTCAACTTTGGCCAGTTCTCCTCTCATGCCATTGTAATTTCCTTTATTCCGCTGAAATACCGACACATTGGAATTTAGTATCTCCTTCTCAAATTTCAAAGTGTACTTAATCATATTGTGATCACTGTTCCCAAGGGTTCCTTAACCTTAAACTCTCTTATCACCTCCGGATCATTGCACTACACCCAAATCAGCACAGCTGATCCCCTAAGTGGGTTCAACAACTGTCTTTTCTAAAAAGCCATCCCTTAGACAGTCTACAAATTCTCTCTCTTGAGGCCTAGTTTTCCTAATCCATTTTCATGTTAAAATCCTCAACGATTATCATGACATTGCCCTTCTCACACGCCTTTTGTACCTCCTGCTGTAATTTCTAATCCACATCCCGGCTGCGGTTTGGAGGCCTGTATACAACTGCCATTGGGGTTCTTTTTGGGTTCTGAAGGAAGTAGCTGGAGAGACTGCGGAGTCATTAACAATGATCTTTCAAAAATCGATAGATTCTGGTATTGTACCGGATGACTGGAAAATTGCAAATGTTACTCTGCTATTTAAGAAGGGTGGGAGGCCGCAGAAGGGGCTAGTGGTGTTCCTCAGGGACCAGTACTTCTTACACTAGTTGTCAATGATTTAGATAATGGAATTTATGGCTTTGTGGCAAAGTTTGTGGATGATATGAAGGTAGGTTGGAGGGGGAGGTATTGCTGAGGAAGCAGTGTGATTGCAGCAGGATTTAGACAAATTTGAAGAATGGACAAAAAAGTGGCAGATGGAATACAGTGTTGGGAAATGTATGATAATGCATTTTGGTAAAAGGAACAATAGTGTGGACTATTGTCTAAATGGGGAGAAGGTTCAAACATCAAAGGTGCAGAGGGACTTAGGAGTCTACATGCAGGACTCCAGAGGATTAATTTACAGGTTGAGTCTATGGTAAAGACAGCAAATGCAATATTGGCGTTTATTTCAAGGGGAATAGAATATAAAAGCAAGGAGAATAATGCTGAGCCTTTATAAGACAATGGTCAGGCCACACTTGGAGTATCGTTAACAGTTTTGGGCGGCATATCTCAGAAAGGATGTGTTGTCATTGGAGAGAGTCGGGAGGAGGTTCATGAGGATGATTCCGGGAATGACGGGGTTAACATCTGAGGAGTGTTTGGCAGCTTTGGACCTGTAATCACTGGTATTTCGGAGAATGCGAGGTGGGGGGATCTCATTGAAACCTATTGAATGTAGAAAAGACTAGATAGGGTAGATGTGGAGAGGATGTTTCCTGTGGTGGGAGTATCCATAAATAAAAGGCATAGCCTCAAAACTGAGGAGCTACCTTTTAAACAGAGAGTAGTGAAGCTGCGGAAGGCTCTGCCACAGATTGCAGTGGAGTCCAGGACTCAGGGTATATTTAAAGCGGATTTTAATAGTTTCCTGATTGGTCAGGGCATCAATGGATATGGTGAGAAGACAGGTGTATGGGGTTGAGTGGGATTCGGGATCAGTCATGATGGAATGGCAGAGCAGACTCTTGGGCTGAATGGCCTAATTCTGATCCTGTCTTATGGTCTTATGGCCTAACAGTAATTAGGCCTGATTGAGAGGATCTTAAATTTATTATGCTGTGGATGTTTGTATTGTAGAATTATATAGTATAGGTGTACATAGTTAAGATGCATTCTATATTGAGTTGGAGTTTATAGCTAAGCAGGGAGAGAGTTTTGTATTTAATATTTCAGTAATATTTGAGTAGTCTTGTAAACATATTGCATGATTAAGAATTCTTGTTCACTTCAATAATTCATAATGGCTTGTATGTATAAATGCTATGAATTGCATACGACATCACACGATGTGCAGTACTTGCATAAAATAAACACCAAATTTAAGACTCACAGCTCCTGACTCTCATGTTTGGTTTTCAATTAGCTTAATGTTTTGAAGTTAGAAAATGAAATAATTGAGTGGCAGACACAGATTTTGGTCAGGGATCCAGATCATAGTGATGGACAGAGATTTTGGTCACAGTCAGAGATGCCAATCACGGTGACAGACACAGATCACAGTGACGGACGCAGATCACGGTGACGGACACAGATCTCGGTGACGGACACAGATCACGGTGAGAGACACAGATCACAGTGACAGACATAGATCACAGTAACGGACAGAGATCACAGTGACGGACACAGGTCACAGTAACGGACACAGAGCGGGGTGATGGACAGAGATCATGGAGACGGACACAGATCACGGAGACGGACACAGATCACGGTGACGGACACGGATCACGGTAACAGACACAGATCACGGTGACGGACACGGATCACGGTGACAGGTCACAGTAACGGACACAGAGCGGGCTGATGGACAGAGATCACGGAGACGGACACAGATCACGGAGACGGACAGAGATCACGGTGACGGACAGAGATCACAGTGACGGACACAGATCACGGTGACGGACACGGATCACGGTGACGGGCAGCGATCACGGTGACGGACACAGATCACAGTGACGGACACAGAACACACTGAGAGACACAGATCACAGTGACGGACACAGATCACGGTGAGAGACACATATCACAGTGAGAGACACAGATCACAGTGACGGTGACAGATCACAATGACGGAAACAGATCACAGTGACAGACAGAGATCACGGTGATGGACACAGATCACAGTGACGGACACAGATCACGGTGAGAGACACATGTCACAGTGACGGACACAGATCACGGTGACGGACAAAGATCACGGTGAGAGACACAGATCACAGTGACGGACACAGATCACGGTGACGGAAACAGATCACGGTGAGAGACACAGATCACAGACTCAGACACAGTTGACAGGGACGGACACAATGGACAGTGACGGACACAGATCACAGTGACGGACACAGATCACAGTCACAGACGCAGATCACGGTGACGGACACAGATCACGGTGATGGACAGAGATCACAGTGACGGACACAGATCACAGTAACGGACACAGAGCGGGGTGATGGACACAGATCACGGAGACGGACAGAGATCACGGTGACGGACACAGATCACGGTGACGGACACCGATCACGGTGACGGACACAGGTCACGGTTACGGACACAGGTCACGGTGGCGGACACCGATCACGGTGACGGATGCAGATCGCAGTGACGGAGACAGATCGCAGTGAGGGACACAGATCACAGTGACGGAAACAGATCACGGTGAGAGACACAGATCACGGTGACGGACACAGATCACGGTGAGAGACACAGATTACGGTGACGGACACAGATCACAGTGAGAGACACATGCCACAGTGACGGACACAGATCACGGTGACTGACAAAGATCACGGTGAGAGACACAGATCACAGTGACGGACACAGATCACGGTGATAGACACAGATCACGGTGACGGACACAGGTCACAGTAACGGACAGAGATCACAGTGACGGACACAGCTCATGGTGACGGACACCGGTTAGGGTGACGGACACAAATCACAGAGACATACACAGATCATACTGACGGAAACAGATCACAGTGACGGAAACAGATCACAGTGACGGAAACAGATCACAGTGACGGACACAGATCACGGTGATAGACACAGATCACAGTGACGGACACAGGTCACAGTAACGGACACAGAGCGGAGTGATGGACAGAGATCACGGAGACGGACAGAGATCACGGTGACGGACAGAGATCACGGTGACGGACACGGATCACGGTGATAGACACAGATCACGGTTACGGACACAGGTCACGGTCACAGGTCACGGTGACGGACACCGGTCACGGTGACGGACACCGATCACAGTGACACACAGATCACAGTAACGGTCAGAGATCACAGTGACGGACACAGGTCACAGTGACGGACAAGGATCACGGTGACGGACACGGATCACGGTGACGGACAAAGATCACGGTGACGGACGCAGGTCACGGTAACGGACAGAGATCACAGTGACGGACACAGATCACAGTAACGGACACAGAGCGGGGTGATGGACACAGATCACGGTTACGGACACAGGTCACGGTGACGGACACCGGTCACGGTGACGGACACAGGTCACGGTTACGGACACAGGTCACGGTGACGGACACCGATCACAGTGACGGACACAGATCAGGGTGACGGACACAGATCACAGTGAGAGACACAGATCGCAGTGAAAGACACAGATCACAGTGACGGAGACAGATCACGGTGACGGAGACAGATCACGGTGATTCACACATGTCACAGTGACAGACACAGGTCATGGTGACAGACACAAATCACAGAGATGGACACAGATCACAATGATGGACACAGATCACAGTCATTCACACAGATCACAGTGACAGGCACAGATCACGGTGACGCACACAGATCACCGTGACAGACACAGATCACAGTGACAGACACAGATCATAGTGACGGACACAGGTCACGATGACAGACACAGATCACGGTGACGGACACAGATCACAGTGACGCACACGGATCACAGTGACAGACACGGATCACAGTGACGCACACGGATCACAGTGACAGACACGGATACAGTCATTCACACGGATCACAGTGACGGACACAGATCACGGTGAGAGACACAGATCATGGTGACGGACACAGATCACGGTGACGGACACAGATCACAGTGACGGACACAGATCACAGTAACGGTCAGAGATCACAGTGACGGACACAGATCACAGTGACGGACACGGATCACGGTGACGGACAAAGATCACGGTGACGGACACAGATCACAGTGACGGACAGAGATCTGGGTGACGGACACGGGTCAGGGTGATAGACACAGGTCACGGTGACGGACACCGATTACGGTTAGAGACACAGATCACAGTGACAGACACGGATCAGAGTCAGTGACAAAGATCACAGTGATGGACACAGATCACAATGACGGACACAGATCAGAGTGACTGACACAGATCAGAGTGACGGACAGAGATCACAGTCATTGACACAGATCACAGTCACTGTTGCAGATCAATCACAGTGACTGACACAGATCACAGTGACGGACACGGATCACAGTGAGGGACACAGATCACGGTGACGGACACAGGTCACGGTGACAGACACAGATCACGGTGACGGACACAGATCACAGTGACGGACAGAGATCAGAGTGACAGACACAGGTCAGAGTGACGGGCGCAGATCACGGTGAAGGACACAGATCAGTCATTCACACATGTCACAGTGACAGACACAGGTCATGGTGACAGACACAAATCACAGAGACGGACACAGATCAGAGTGACAGACACAGATCACAGACTCAGACACAGTTGACAGTGACGGACACAGTGGACAGTGACGGACACAGATCACAGTGACGGACACAGATCACAGTCACAGACGCAGATCACAGTGACAGACACAGAACACAGTCATTCACACAGATCACCCTGACAGACACAGATCACAATGATGGACACAGATCACAGTCAGTGGCACAGATCACAGTGACGGACACAGATCACAGTGACGGACACTGATCACGGTGACGGACACAGATCACGGTGACGGACACAGATCACGGTGACGGACACGGATCACGGTGACGGACACGGATCACAGTGACGGACACAGATCACAGAGACGGACAAAGATCACAGAGACGGACACAGATCACAGTCATTCACACAGATCACGGTGACATGCACAGATCACGGTGACACACACAGATCACCGTGACAGACACTGATCACAGTGACGGACACAGATCACAGTGACGGACACGGATCACAGTGACGGACACAGATCACAGAGACGGACACAGATGACAGTGACGGACAGAGATCTGGGTGACGGACACAGGTCAGTGTGATAGACACAGGTCACGGTGACGGACACCGATCATGGTTACAGACACAGATCACAGTAACAGACAGAGATCACAGTCAGTGACAAAGATCACAGTGACGGACACGGATCACAATGACGGAAACAGGTCACAGTGATGGACACAGGTCAGAGTAACGGACAGAGATCACAGTGACGGACACAGGTCAGAGTGATGGGCGCAGATCACGGTGAAGGACACAGATCACAGTCATTCACATATGTCACAGTGACAGACACAGGTCATGGTGACAGACACAAATCACAGAGACGGACACAGATCAGAGTGACGGACACAGATCAGAGTGACGGACACAGATCACAGAATCAGACGCAGATCACAGTGACAGACACTGATCACAGTCACAGACGCAGATCACAGTGACAGACGCAGATCACAGTCATTCTCACAGATCACAGTGACAGGCACAGGTCACGGTGATGCACACAGATCACCGTGACAACAGAGATCACAATGATGGGCACAGATCACAGTCAGTGGCACAGATCACAGTGACGGACACAGATCACAGTGACGGACACAGATCACAGTGACGGACACAGATCACGGTGACGGCCACAGATCACAGTGACGGACACGGATCACAGTGACGGACACAGATCACAGAGACGGATACAGATCACAGTGACGGACAGAGATCTGGGTGACGGACACAGGTCAGGGTGATAGACACAGGTCACGGTGACGGCACCGATTACGGTTATAGACACAGATCACAGTGACAGACACGGATCACAGTCAGTGACAAAGATCACAGTGACGGACACGGATCACAATGACGGACACAGATCAGAGTAACTGACACAGATCAGAGTGACGGACACGGATCACAGTGAGGGACACGGATCACGGTGACAGACACAGATCATGGTGACGGACACAGATCCCCGTGACGGCCACAGATCATGGTGACAGACAGAGATCACAGAGACGGACACAGATCGCGATGACAGGCACAGATCGCGGTGACAGACACAGATCGTGGTGAGAGGCACAGATCACGGTGACGGACACGGATCACAGTTATTCAGATACGTCACATGACAGACAAACGTCACGGTGACAGACACAGGTCACGGTGATGGACACGGATCACAGTCATGGACACAGATCACGGAGACGGACACAGATCACAATGATGGACACAGATCACAGGAAGTGGCACAGATCTCAGTGACGGACACGGATCACAGTGACGGACACTGATCACGGTGACGGACACCGACCACGGTGACGGACACAGACCACGGTGACGGACAGGGATCACAATGACGGACACGGATCACAGTGACGGACACAGATCACAGAGACGGACACAGATCACAGAGACGGACAAAGATCACAGTGACGGACAGAGATCTGGGTGACGGACACAGGTCAGGGTGATAGACACAGGTCACGGTGACGGACACCGATCATGGTTACAGACACGGATTACAGTGACGGAAACAGGTCACAGTGACGGACACAGGTCAGAGTAACGGACAGATATCACAGTGACGGACACAGCTCATGGTGACGGACACCGGTTAGGGTGACGGACACAAATCACAGAGACATACACAGATCATACTGACGGAAACAGATCACAGTGACGGACACAGATCAAGGTGACGGACAGATCACAGTGACGGACACAGATCACAGTGATGGACACAGGTCACAATGACGGACACAGGTCACAGTAACGGACACAGAGTGGCGTGATGGACAGAGATCACGGAGACGGACACAGATCACGGAGACGGACAGCGATCACAGTGACGGAAACAGATCACAGTGACAGACACAGATCACGGTGACGGACACGGATCACAGTGACAGACACAGATCAGAGTGACGGACACAGATCACAGTGACGGAAACAGATCACGGTGACAGACAGAGATCACGGTGACGGACACAGATCACAGTGACGGAAACAGATCACGGTGATGGAAAGAAATCAGAGTGACAGACACAGATCAGGGTGACGGACACAGATCAGAGTGACGGACACAGATCATGGTGACGGACACAGAACACGGTGACGGACACAGATCACGGTGACGGACACAGGTCACGGTGACAGACACAGATCACAGTCACGGACACAGATCACGGAGACGGAAACAGATCATGGTGACGGACGCAGATCACAGTCATTCACACAGGTCACAATGACAGACACAGATCACGGTGACAGACACAGATCACAGTCACAGACACAGTTCACAGTGACGGACACAGATCACAGTCATTCACACAGATCACGGTGACATGCACAGATCACGGTGACACACACAGATCACCGTGACAGACACTGATCTCAGTGACGGACACAGATCACAGTGACGGACACGGATCACAGTGACGGACACAGATCACAGAGACGGACACAGATGACAGTGACGGACAGAGATCTGGGTGACGGACACAGGTCAGTGTGATAGACACAGGTCACGGTGACGGACACCGATCATGGTTACAGACACGGATTACAGTGACGGACAGAGATCACAGTCAGTGACAAAGATCACAGTGACGGACACGGATCACAATGACGGAAACAGGTCACAATGACGGACACAGGTCAGAGTAACGGACAGAAATCACAGTGACGGACACAGGTCAGAGTGACGGGCGCAGATCACGGTGAAGGACACAGATCACAGTCATTCACACATGTCACAGTGACAGACACAGGTCGTGGTGACAGACACAAATCACAGAGACGGACACAGATCACAGTGACGGAAACAGATCACAGTGACAGACACAGATCACGGTGACGGACACGGATCACAGTGACAGACACAGATCAGAGTGACGGACACAGATCACAGTGACGGAAACAGATCACGGTGACAGACAGAGATCACGGTGACGGACACAGATCACAGTGACGGAAACAGATCACGGTGATGGAAAGAAATCAGAGTGACAGACACAGATCAGGGTGACGGACACAGATCAGAGTGACGGACACAGATCATGGTGACGGACACAGAACACGGTGACGGACACAGATCACGGTGACGGACACAGGTCACGGTGACAGACACAGATCACGGAGACGGAACAGATCATGGTGACGGACGCAGATCACAGTCATTCACACAGGTCACAATGACAGACACAGATCACGGTGACAGACACAGATCACAGTCACAGAGACACAGTTCACAGTGACGGACACAGATCACAGTCATTCACACAGATCACGGTGACATGCACAGATCACGGTGACACACACAGATCACCGTGACAGACACTGATCACAGTGACGGACACAGATCACAGTGACGGACACGGATCACAGTGACGGACACAGATCACAGAGACGGACACAGATGACAGTGACGGACAGAGATCTGGGTGACGGACACAGGTCAGTGTGATAGACACAGGTCACGGTGACGGACACCGATCATGGTTACAGACACGGATTACAGTGACGGACAGAGATCACAGTCAGTGACAAAGATCACAGTGACGGACACGGATCACAATGACGGAAACAGGTCACAATGACGGACACAGGTCAGAGTAACGGACAGAAATCACAGTGACGGACACAGGTCAGAGTGACGGGCGCAGATCACGGTGAAGGACACAGATCACAGTCATTCACACATGTCACAGTGACAGACACAGGTCGTGGTGACAGACACAAATCACAGAGACGGACACAGATCAGAGTGACGGACACAGATCAGAGTGACGGACACAGATCAGAGTGACGGACACAGATCACAGAATCAGACGCAGATCACAGTGACAGACACTGATCACAGTCACAGACGCAGATCACAGTGACAGACGCAGATCACAGTCATTCTCACAGATCACAGTGACAGGCACAGGTCACGGTGACGCACACAGATCACCGTGACAACAGAGATCACAATGATGGGCACAGATCACAGTCAGTGGCACAGATCACAGTGACGGACACAGATCACAGTGACGGACACTGATCACAGTGACGGACACAGACCACGATGACGGCCACAGATCACAGTGACGGACACGGATCACAGTGACGGACACAGATCACAGAGACGGATACAGATCACAGTGACGGACAGAGATCTGGGTGACGGACACAGGTCAGGGTGATAGACACAGGTCACGGTGACGGACACCGATTACGGTTACAGACACAGATCACAGTGACAGACACGGATCACAGTCAGTGACAAAGATCACAGTGACGGACACGGATCACAATGACGGACACAGATCAGAGTAACTGACACAGATCAGAGTGACGGACACGGATCACAGTGAGGGACACGGATCACGGTGACAGACACAGATCATGGTGATGGACACAGATCCCCGTGACGGCCACAGATCATGGTGACAGACAGAGATCACAGAGACGGACACAGATCGCGATGACAGGCACAGATCGCGGTGACAGACACAGATCGTGGTGAGAGGCACAGATCACGGTGACGGACACGGATCACAGTTATTCAGATACGTCACATGACAGACAAACGTCACGGTGACAGACACAGGTCACGGTGATGGACACGGATCACAGTCATGGATACAGATCACGGAGACGGTCACAGATCACAATGATGGACACAGATCACAGGAAGTGGCACAGATCTCAGTGACGGACACAGATCACAGTGACGGACACTGATCACGGTGACGGACACCGACCACGGTGACGGACACAGACCACGGTGACGGACAGGGATCACAATGACGGACACGGATCACAGTGCACAGTGACGGACACAGATCACAGAGACGGACAAAGATCACAGTGACGGACAGAGATCTGGGTGACGGACACAGGTCAGGGTGATAGACACAGGTCACGGTGACGGACATCGATCATGGTTACAGACACGGATCACAGTGACGGACACAGATCAGAGTGACTGACACAGATCAGAGTAACGGACAGAGATCACAGTCATTGACACAGATTACGGTGACGGACACAGGTCACGGTGACGGAAACATATCACGGTGACGGAAACAGATCCCCGTGATGGCCACAGATCATGGTGACGGACAGAGATCACAGAGACGGACACAGATCACAGACATGGACACAGATCGCGATGACAGGCACAGATCGCGGTGACAGACAAAGGTCACGGTGACGGACATGGATCACAGTGACGGACACAGATCACGGAGACGGACACAGATTACAATGATGGACACAGATCACAGTCAGTGGCACAGATCTCAGTGACGGACACGGATCACAGTGACGGACACAGACCACGGTGACGGACACGGATCACGGTGACGGACAAAGATCACAGTGACGGACAGAGATCTGGGTGAAGGACACAGGTCAGGGTGATAGACACAGGTCACGGTGATGGACACCGATCATGGTTACAGACATGGATCACAGTGACGGACAGAGATCACAGTCAGTGACAAAGATCACAGTGACGGACACGGATCACAATGACGGACACAGATCAGAGTGACTGACACAGATCAGAGTGACGGACAGAGATCACAGTCATTGACACAGATCACGGTGACGGACACAGATCACAGACTCTGTCACAGATCAATCACGGTGACGGACACAGATCACGGTGACGGACACAGATCACTGTGACGGCCACAGATCACGGTGACGGACAGAGATCACAGAGACGGACACAGGTCACAGAGACAGACACAGATCGCGGTGACGGACAGAGATCACAGAGACGGACACAGATCATGGTGACAGACGCAGATCACAGTCATTCACACAGGTCACAATGACAGACACAGATCACGGTGACAGACACAGATCACAGTCACAGACACAGTTCACAGTGACGGACACAGATCACAGTCATTCACACAGATCAATGTGACAGACACAGGTCATGGTGACAGACACAGATCACAGTGACGGACAGAGATCATGGTGACGGACACAGAACACGGTGACGGACACAGATCACGGTGACGGACACAGGTCACGGTGACAGACACAGATCACAGTCACGGACACAGATCACGGAGACGGAAACAGATCATGGTGACGGACGCAGATCACAGTCATTCACACAGGTCACAATGACAGACACAGATCACGGTGACAGACACAGATCACAGTCACAGACACAGTTCACAGTGACGGACACAGATCACAGTCATTCACACAGATCAATGTGACAGACACAGGTCACCGTGACAGACACAGATCACAGTAACGGACAGAGATCAGAGTGACAGACACAGGTCAGAGTGACGGGCGCAGATCACGGTGAAGGACACAGATCACAGTCATTCACACAGATCACAGTGACAGGCACAGATCACGGTGACGCACACAGATCACAATGATGGACACAGATCACAGTCAGTGGCACAGATCACAGTGACGGACACTGATCACGGTGACGGACACAGATCACGGTGACGGACACAGATCACGGTGACGGACATGGATCACGGTGACGGACACGGATCACAGTGACGGACACAGATCACAGAGACGGACAAAGATCACAGAGACGGACACAGACGACAGTGACGGACACAGACCACGGTGACGGACACAGATCACAGAGACGGACACAGATCACGGTGACGGACACAGATCACGGTGACGGACACGGATCACGGTGACGGACACGGATCACAGTGACGGACACAGATCACAGAGACGGACAAAGATCACAGAGACGGACACAGATGACAGTGACGGACAGAGATCTGGGTGACGGACACGGGTCAGGGTGATAGACACAGGTCACGGTGACGGACACCGATTACGGTTACAGACACAGATCACAGTGACAGACACGGATCAGAGTCAGTGACAAAGATCACAGTGATGGACACGGATCACAATGATGGACACAGATCAGAGTGACTGACACAGATCAGAGTGACGGACAGAGATCACAGTCATTGACACAGATCACAGTCACTGTTGCAGATCAATCACAGTGACTGACACAGATCACAGTGACGGACACGGATCACAGTGAGGGACACAAATCACGGTGACGGACACAGGTCACGGTGACAGACACAGATCACGGTGACGGAAACAGATCACAGTGACGGACAGAGATCAGAGTGACAGACACAGGTCAGAGTGACGGGCGCAGATCACGGTGAAGGACACAGATCAGTCATTCACACATGTCACAGTGACAGACACAGGTCATGGTGACAGACACAAATCACAGAGACGGACACAGATCAGAGTGACAGACACAGATCACAGACTCAGACACAGTTGACAGTGACGGACACAGTGGACAGTGACGGACACAGATCACAGTCACAGACGCAGATCACAGTGACAGACACAGATCACAGTCATTCACACAGATCACGGTGACATGCACAGATCACGGTGACACACACAGATCACCGTGACAGACACTGATCACAGTGACGGACACAGATCACAGTGACGGACACGGATCACAGTGACGGACACAGATCACAGAGACGGACAAAGATCACAGAGATGGACACAGATGACAGTGACGGACAGAGATCTGGGTGACGGACACAGGTCAGTGTGATAGACACAGGTCACGGTGACGGACACCGATCATGGTTACAGACACGGATTACAGTGACGGACAGAGATCACAGTCAGTGACAAAGATCACAGTGACGGACACGGATCACAATGACGGAAACAGGTCACAATGACGGACACAGGTCAGAGTAACGGACAGAAATCACAGTGACGGACACAGGTCAGAGTGACGGGCGCAGATCACGGTGAAGGACACAGATCACAGTCATTCACACATGTCACAGTGACAGACACAGGTCATGGTGACAGACACAAATCACAGAGACGGACACAGATCAGAGTGACGGACACAGATCAGAGTGACGGACACAGATCACAGAATCAGACGCAGATCACAGTGACAGACACTGATCACAGTCACAGACGCAGATCACAGTGACAGACGCAGATCACAGTCATTCTCACAGATCACAGTGACAGGCACAGGTCACGGTGACGCACACAGATCACCGTGACAACAGAGATCACAATGATGGGCACAGATCACAGTCAGTGGCACAGATCACAGTGACGGACACAGATCATAGTGACGGACACTGATCACAGTGACGGACACAGACCACGATGACGGCCACAGATCACAGTGACGGACACGGATCACAGTGACAGACACAGATCACAGAGACGGATACAGATCACAGTGACGGACAGAGATCTAGGTGACGGACACAGGTCAGGGTGATAGACACAGGTCAAGGTGACGGCACCGATTACGGTTATAGACACAGATCACAGTGACAGACACGGATCACAGTCAGTGACAAAGATCACAGTGACGGACACGGATCACAATGACGGACACAGATCAGAGTAACTGACACAGATCAGAGTGACGGACACGGATCACAGTGAGGGACACGGATCACGGTGACAGACACAGATCATGGTGACGGACACAGATCCCCGTGACGGCCACAGATCATGGTGACAGACAGAGATCACAGAGACGGACACAGATCGCGATGACAGGCACAGATCGCGGTGACAGACACAGATCGTGGTGAGAGGCACAGATCACGGTGACGGACACGGATCACAGTTATTCAGATACGTCACATGACAGACAAACGTCACGGTGACAGACACAGGTCACGGTGATGGACACGGATCACAGTCATGGACACAGATCACGGAGACGGACACAGATCACAATGATGGACACAGATCACAGGAAGTGGCACAGATCTCAGTGACGGACACGGATCACAGTGACGGACACTGATCACGGTGACGGACACCGACCACGGTGACGGACACGGACCACGGTGACGGACACGGATCACAATGACGGACACGGATCACAGTGACGGACACAGATCACAGAGACGGACACAGATCACAGAGACGGACAAAGATCACAGTGACAGACAGAGATCTGGGTGACGGACACAGGTCAGGGTGATAGACACAGGTCACGGTGACGGACACCGATCATGGTTACAGACACGGATCACAGTGACGGACACAGATCAGAGTGACTGACACAGATCAGAGTGACGGACAGAGATCACAGTCATTGACACAGATCACGGTGACGGCCACAGGTCACGGTGACGGAAACATATCACGGTGACGGAAACAGATCCCCGTGATGGCCACAGATCATGGTGACGGACAGAGATCACAGAGACGGACACAGATCACAGACATGGACACAGATCGCGATGACAGGCACAGATCGCGGTGACAGACAAAGGTCACGGTGACGGACACGGATCACAGTGACGGACACAGATCACGGAGACGGACATAGATTACAATGATGGACACAGATCACAGTCAGTGGCACAGATCTCAGTGACGGACACGGATCACAGTGACGGACACAGACCACGGTGACGGACACGGATCACGGTGACGGACAAAGATCACAGTGACGGACAGAGATCTGGGTGAAGGACACAGGTCAGGGTGATAGACACAGGTCACGGTGATGGACACCGATCATGGTTACAGACATGGATCACAGTGACGGACAGAGATCACAGTCAGTGACAAAGATCACAGTGACGGACACGGATCACAATGACGGACACAGATCAGAGTGACTGACACAGATCAGAGTGACGGACAGAGATCACAGTCATTGACACAGATCACGGTGACGGACACAGATCACAGACTCTGTCACAGATCAATCACGGTGACGGACACAGATCACGGTGACGGACACAGATCACTGTGACGGCCACAGATCACGGTGACGGACAGAGATCACAGAGACGGACACAGGTCACAGAGACAGACACAGATCGCGGTGACGGACAGAGATCACAGAGACGGACACAGGTCACAGAGACGGACACAGATCGCGGTGAGTGGCACAGATCACGGTGACGGACACGGATCACATTTATTCACATAGGTCACAGTGACAGACACAGGTCACGGTGACGGACACAGATTGCGGTGACGGACACAGGTCATGGTGACGGACACGGATCACAGTCATTCACACAGATCACAGTGACAGACACAGGTCACGGTGACAGACACAGGTCAGGGTGACGGACACAGGTCAGGGTGACAGACACAGATCACAGTGACGGATACAGATCACAGTCAGTGACTCAGATAACAGTGACGGACAGAGATCACAGTCAGTGACAAAGATCACAGTGACGGACACGGATCACAATGTCGGACACAGATCAGAGTGACTGACACAGATCAGAGTGACGGACAGAGATCACAGTCATTGACACAGATTACGGTGACGGACACAGATCACAGACTCTGTCACAGATCAATCACAGTGACAGACACGGATCACGGTGAGGGACACGGATCACAGTGATGGACACAGGTCACGGTGACAGACACAGATCACGGTGACGGACACAGATGACTGTGACGGACACAGATCACGGTGACGGACACTGATCACAGTGACGGACACAGACCACGGTGACAGACACAGAACACAGAGACGGACTCGGATCACGGCGAAGGACACAGATTACGGCAACGGACACATATCACCGTGACGGACACATTACGGTGACGGACACAGATCACAGTGACTGACAGAGATGACCGTGACGGAAACAGATCAGAGTGACGGACACAGATCAGTGTGACGGTCTAAGATCACAGTGACGGACACAGATCCCAGTGACGGACACAGATCACAGAGACGGACACAGATCACATTGACGGACACAGATCACAGTGACGGACACTGATCACAGTGACGGACACAGACCACGGTGACAGACACAGAACACAGAGACGGACAAAGATCACAGTGACGGACAGAGATCTCGGTAAAGGACACAGGTCAGGGTGATAGACACAGGTCACGGTGACGGACACAGATCATAGTTACAGACACGGATCACAGTGACGGACAGAGATCACAGTGATGGACAGAGATCTCGGTGAAGGACACAGGTCAGGGTGATAGACACAGGCCACGGTGACGGACACCGATCATGGTTACATACACGGATCACAGTGACAGACAGAGATCACAGTCAGTGACAAAGATCACAGTGACGGACATGGATCACAATGACGGACACAGATCAGAGTGACTGACACAGATCAGAGTGACGGACAGAGATCACAGTCATTGACACAGATTACGGTGACGGACACAGATCACAGACTCTGTCACAGATCAATCACAGTGATGGACACGGATCACGGTGAGGGACACGGATCACAGTGATGGACACAGGTCACGGTGACAGACACAGATCATGGTGACGGCCACAGATCACGGTGACAGACACAGATCACGGTGACGGACAGAGATCACAGAGACGGACACAGATCACAGAGACGGACAAAGATCACAGTGACGGACAGAGATCTGGGTGACGGACACAGGTCAGGGTGATAGACACAGGTCACGGTGACGGACACCGATCATGGTTACAGACACGGATCACAGTGACGGACACAGATCAGAGTGACTGACACAGATCAGAGTGACGGACAGAGATCACAGTCATTGACACAGATCACGGTGAGGGACACAGATCACAGACTCTGTCACAGATCAATCACAGTGACGGACACGGATCACGGTGTGGGATACATATCACAGTGATGGACACAGGTCACGGTGACAGACACAGATCATGGTGACGGACAGAGATCACAGAGACGGACACAGGTCACAGAGACGGACACAGATCGCGGTGAGGGGCACAGATCACTGTGACGGACACGGATCACATTTATTCACATAGGTCACAGTGACAGACACAGGTGACGGTGACGGACACAGATCGTGGTGACGGACAGGGGTCACGGTGACGGACACGGATCACAGTCATTCACACAGATCACAGTGACAGATACAGGTCACAGTGACAGACAGGTCAGGGTGAGGGACACAGGTCAGGGTGACAGACACAGATCACAGTGACGGACACAGATCACAGTCAGTGACACGGATCACAGTGACGGACACGGATCACAGTGCCGGATACGGATCACGTTGATGGACACATACCACAATCATTCACACAGATCACAGTAACAGACACAGGTCACGGCGAAGGACAGAGATCACGGCGATGGACACATATCACCGTGACGGACACAGATCACCGTAACGGACACAGGTCACAGTCAGTGACACAGATCACAGTGATGGACTCGGATCACGGCGACGGACACAGATTACGGCGACGGACACATATCACCGTGACGGACACATTACGGTGACTGACACAGATCACAGTGACTGACAGAGATGACCGTGACGGACACAGATCAGAGTGACGGACACAGATCAGTGTGACGGTCTAAGATCAGAGTGACGGACACAGTTCAGCGTGACGGACGCAGATCATGGTGAGAGATCACAGTGACGGACACAGATCACAGTGACTGACAGAGATGACCGTGACGGACACAGATCGCGGTGATAGACACAGATCAGAGTGGCGGACACAGTTCAGCATGACGGACACAGATTATGGTGAGAGATCACGGTGATGGACACAGATCACAGTGACTGACAGAGATGACCGTGACGGACACAGATCGCGGTGATAGACACAGATCAGAGTGACGGACTATGATCATAGTGACATACAGATCACAGTGACGGACACAGATCACGGAGACGGAAACAGATCAGGGTGACGGACACGGATCACAGTCATTCACACAGGTCACAATGAGAGACACAGGTCACGGTGACAGACACAGATCAGAGAGATGGACACAGATCAGAGTGACGGACACAGATCACAGACAGACACAGTTGACAGTGATGAACACAGATCACAATCACAGACGCAGATCACAGTGACAGTCACAGATCACAGTCACAGACACAGTTCACAGTGACGGATGGAGATCACAGTCATTCACACAGATCACAGTGACAGACACAGGTCACGGGGACAGACACAGATCATGGTGACAGACACAGATCACGGTGACGGACACAGATTACCATGACAGACACAGATCACAGTGATGGACACAGATCACAGTAACGGACAGAGATACGGACACGGCTCACAGTGACGGACACAGGTCACGGTGACGCTTACAGGTCAGGGTGACGGACACCGGTTAGGGTGACGGACACAAATCACGGTGACATACACAGATCATACTGTCGGACACAGATCACAGTGACGGACAAAGATCACGGTGATGGACACAGATCACAGTGAGAGACACAGATCACGGTGACGGACGCAGATCACAGTGACGGACACAGATCACAATGACGGACAGAGATCACAGTGACGGACACAGGTCACAGTGACATACACAGATCACAGTGACAGACACAGATCACGGTGACGGACACAGGTCACGGTGACGGAAACAGGTCACGGTGACGGAAACAGATCACGGTGACGGAAACAGATCCCCGTGATGGCCACAGATCATGGTGACGGACAGAGATCACAGAGACGGACACAGATCACAGACATGGACACAGATCGCGATGACAGGCACAGATCGCGGTGACAGACAAAGGTCACGGTGACAGACACAGGTCACGGTGACGGACACGGATCACAGTGACGGACACAGATCACGGAGACGGACACAGATTACAATGATTGACACAGATCACAGTCAGTGGCACAGATCTCAGTGACGGTCACGGATCACAGTGACGGACACAGACCACGGTGACGGACACGGATCACGGTGACGGACAAAGATCACAGTGACGGACAGAGATCTCGGTGAAGGACACAGGTCAGGGTGATAGACACAGGTCACGGTGATGGACACCGATCATGGTTACAGACATGGATCACAGTGACGGACAGAGATCACAGTCAGTGACAAAGATCACAGTGACGGACACGGATCACAATGACGGACACAGATCAGAGTGACTGACACAGATCAGAGTGACGGACAGAGATCACAGTCATTGACACAGATCACGGTGACGGACACAGATCACAGACTCTGTCACAGATCAATCACGGTGACGGACACAGATCACGGTGACGGACACAGATCACTGTGACGGCCACAGATCACGGTGACGGACAGAGATCACAGAGACGGACACAGGTCACAGAGACAGACATAGATCGCGGTGACGGACAGAGATCACAGAGACGGACACAGGTCACAGAGACGGACACAGATCGCGGTGAGGGGCACAGATCACGGTGACGGAAACGGATCACATTTATTCACATAGGTCACAGTGACAGACACAGGTCACGGTGACGGACACAGGTCACGGTGACGGAAACAGATCACGGTGACGGAAACAGATCCCCGTGATGGCCACAGATCATGGTGACGGACAGAGATCACAGAGACGGACACAGATCACAGACATGGACACAGATCGCGATGACAGGCACAGATCGCGGTGACAGACAAAGGTCACGGTGACAGACACAGGTCACGGTGACGGACACGGATCACAGTGACGGACACAGATCGCGGTGAGGGGCACAGATCACGGTGACGGACACGGATCACATTTATTCACATAGGTCACAGTGACAGACACAGGTCACGGTGATGGACACAGATTGCGGTGACGGACACAGGTCATGGTGACGGACACGGATCACAGTCATTCACACAGATCACAGTGACAGACACAGGTCACGGTGACAGACACAGGTCAGGGTGACGGACACAGGTCAGGGTGACAGACACAGATCACAGTGACGGATACAGATCACAGTCAGTGACACGGATAACAGTGACGGACAGAGATCACAGTCAGTGACAAAGATCACAGTGACGGACACGGATCACAATGTCGGACACAGATCAGAGTGACTGACACAGATCAGAGTGACGGACAGAGATCACAGTCATTGACACAGATTACGGTGACGGACACAGATCACAGACTCTGTCACAGATCAATCACAGTGACAGACACGGATCACGGTGAGGGACACGGATCACAGTGATGGACACAGGTCACGGTGACAGACACAGATCACGGTGACGGACACAGATGACTGTGACGGACACAGATCACGGTGACGGACACTGATCACAGTGACGGACACAGACCACGGTGACAGACACAGAACACAGAGACGGACAAAGATCACAGTGACGGACAGAGATCTCGGTGAAGGACACAGGTCAGGGTGATAGACACAGGTCACGGTGACGGACACAGGTCAGGGTGACAGACACAGATCACAGTGACGGACACAGATGACTGTGACGGACACAGATCACGGTGACGGACACAGATCACAGTCAGTGACACAGATCACAGTGACGGACTCGGATCACGGCGAAGGACACAGATTACGGCGACGGACACATATCACCGTGACGGACACATTACGGTGACGGACACAGATCACAGTGACTGACAGAGATGACCGTGACGGAAACAGATCAGAGTGACGGACACAGATCAGTGTGACGGTCTAAGATCACAGTGACGGACACAGATCACAGTGACGGACACAGATCACAGTGACGGACACTGATCACAGTGACGGACACAGACCATGGTGACAGACACAGAACACAGAGACGGACAAAGATCACAGTGACGGACAGAGATCTCGGTAAAGGACACAGGTCAGGGTGATAGACACAGGTCACGGTGACGGACACAGATCATAGTTACAGACACGGATCACAGTGACGGACAGAGATCACAGTGATGGACAGAGATCTCGGTGAAGGACACAGGTCAGGGTGATAGACACAGGCCACGGTGACGGACACCGATCATGGTTACATACACGGATCACAGTGACAGACAGAGATCACAGTCAGTGACAAAGATCACAGTGACGGACACGGATCACAATGACGGACACAGATCAGAGTGACTGACACAGATCAGAGTGACGGACAGAGATCACAGTCATTGACACAGATTACGGTGACGGACACAGATCACAGACTCTGTCACAGATCAATCACAGTGATGGACATGGATCACGGTGAGGGACACGGATCACAGTGATGGACACAGATCACAGTGACAGACACAGGTCACGGCGAAGGACAGAGATCACGGCGACGGACACATATCACCGTGACGGACACAGATCACAGTGACGCACACGGATCACAGTGACAGACACGGATCACAGTCATTCACACGATCACAGTGACGGACACAGATCACGGTGAGAGACACAGATCATGGTGACGGACACAGATCACAGTAACGGTCAGAGATCACAGTGACGGACACAGGTCACAGTGACGGACAAGGATCACGGTGACGGACACAGATCATGGTGACAGACACGGATCACAGTGACACACACGGATCACAGTGACAGACACGGATCACAGTCATTCACACGATCACAGTGATGGACACAGATCACAGTGACGGAGACAGATCACGGTGACGGAGACAGATCACGGTGACGGAAACAGATTACGGTGACGGACAGAGATGACTGTGACAGACACAGATCGTAGTGACAGACACAGATCATAGTGACGGACACAGGTCACGATGACAGACACAGATCACGGTGAGGACACAGATCACAGTGACGCACACGGATCACAGTGACAGACACGGATCACAGTCATTCACACGGATCACAGTGACGGACACAGATCACGGTGAGAGACACAGATCACGGTGACGGACACAGATCACGGTGAGAGACACAGATCACAGTGACACACAGATCACAGTAACGGACAGAGATCACAGTGACGGACACAGGTCACAGTGACGGACACGTATCACGGTGACGGACACAGATCACGGTGAGAGACACATGTCACAGTGACGGACACAGATCACGGTGACGGAAGCAGATCACGGTGAGAGACAGAGATCACTGTGAGAGACACAGATCACAGTGACGGTGACAGATCACAGTGACGGAAACAAATCACAGTGACGGACACAGATCACGGTGATGGACAGAGATCACAGTGACAGACACAGATCACAGTAACGGACACAGAGCGGGGTGATGTACACAGATCATGGAGACGGACAGAGATTACGGTGACGGACACAGATCACGGTGACGGACACGGATCACGGTGATAGACATGGATCACGGTTACGGACACAGATCACGGTTACGGACACAGGTCACGGTGGCGGACACCGATCACGGTGACGGACGCAGATCGCAGTGAGAGACAGATCGTGGTGAGGGACACAGATCACAGTGACGGAAACAGATCACGGTGACGGACAGAGATTACGGTGAGAGACACAGATCACGGTGACGGACACAGATCACGGTGACGGAAACAGATCACGGTGAGAGACACAGATCACAGTGACAGTCACAGATCACAGTCACAGACACAGTTCACAGTGACGGACGGAGATCACAGTCATTCACAAAAATCACAGTGACAGACACAGATCACGGTGACAGACACAGATCACGGTGACGGGCACAGATTACCGTGATAGACACAGATCACAGTGACGGACACAGATCTCGGTGACGGACACAGATGACGGTGAGAGACAAAGATCACAGTGACACACAGATCACAGTAACGGACAGAGATCACAGTGACGGACACAGGTCACAGTGACGGACACGGATCACGGTGACGGACAAAGATCACGGTGACAGGCAGCGATCACAGTGACGGACACAGGTCACAGTAACGGACAGAGATCACAGTGACGGAAACAGGTCACAGTGACGGACACAGGTCCGAGTAACGGACAGAGATCACAGTGACGGACACAGCTCAT
Organism: Mobula hypostoma; assembly: GCF_963921235.1. Classification (NCBI taxonomy): domain Eukaryota; kingdom Metazoa; phylum Chordata; class Chondrichthyes; order Myliobatiformes; family Myliobatidae; genus Mobula; species Mobula hypostoma. The sequence continues at coordinate 17,347,152 of NC_086103.1, read as the reverse complement.
GGTGACGGACACCGGTTAGGGTGACGGACACAAATCACAGAGACATACACAGATCATACTGACGGAAACAGATCACAGTGACGGACACAGATCAAGGTGACGGACAGATCACAGTGATGGAAACAGATCACAGTGACGGACACAGATCACAGTGATGGACACAGGTCACAATGACGGACACAGGTCACAGTAACGGACACAGAGCGGCGTGATGGACAGAGATCACAGAGACGGACACAGATCACGGAGACGGACAGCGATCACAGTGACGGAAACAGATCACAGTGACAGACACAGATCACGGTGACGGACACGGATCACAGTGACAGACACAGATCAGAGTGACGGACACAGATCACAGTGACGGAAACAGATCACGGTGACAGACAGAGATCACAGTGACGGACACAGATCACAGTGACGGAAACAGATCACAGTGATGGAAACAAATTAGAGTGACAGACACAGATCAGGGTGACGGACACAGATCATGGTGACGGATGCAGAACACGGTGACGGACACAGATCACGGTGACGGACACAGGTCACGGTGACGGACACAGATCACGGTCACGGACACAGATCACGGAGACGGACACAGATCATGGTGACGGACGCAGATCACAGTCATTCACACAGGTCACAATGACAGACACAGATCACGGTGACAGACACAGATCACAGTCACAGACACAGTTCACGGTGACGGACAGAGATCAGAGTGACAGACACAGGTCAGAGTGACGGGCGCAGATCACGGTGAAGGACACAGATCACAGTCATTCACACATGTCACAGTGACAGACACAGGTCATGGTGACAGACACAAATCACAAAGACGGACACAGATCAGAGTGACGGACACAGATCACAGACTCAGACACAGTTGACAGTGACGGACACAGTGGACAGTGACGGACACAGATCACAGTCATTCACACAGATCACGGTGACGGACACAGATCACGGTGACAGACACAGATCACAGTGACGGACACGGATCACAGTCACGGACACGGATCACAGTGATGGACACAGATCACAGTCACGGACACGGATCACAGTGATGGACACAGATCACAGTGACGGACAGAGATCTGGGTGACGGACACAGGTCAGGGTGATAGACACAGGTCACCGTGACGGACACCGATCATGGTTACAGACACGGATCACAGTGACGGACACGGATCACAATGACGGACACAGATCAGAGTGACTGACACAGACCACAGTGACGGACACGGAACACAGTGACGGACACGGATCACAGTGAGAGACACGGATCACAATGACAGACACAGGTCACGGTGACAGACACAGGTCACGGTGACAGACACAGATCAGAGAGATGGACGCAGATCAGAGTGACGGACACAGATCACAGACAGACACAGTTGACAGTGATGAACACAGATCACAATCACAGACGCAGATCACAGTGACAGTCACAGATCACAGTCACAGACACAGTTCACAGTGATGGATGGAGATCACAGTCATTCACACAGATCACAGTGACAGACACAGGTCACGGGGACAGATACAGATCATGGTGACAGACACAGATCACGGTGAGAGACACAGATCACAGTGACGGACACAGATCACGGTGACGGAAACAGATCACGGTGAGAGACACAGATCACAGTGACGGTGACAGATCACAGTGACGGAAACAGATCACAGTGACGGACACAGATCACGGTGATGGACAGAGATCACTGTGACAGACACAGATCACAGTAACGGACACAGAGCGGGGTGATGGACACAGATCACGGAGACGGACAGAGATCACGGTGACGGACACAGATCACGGTGACGGACACGGATCACGGTGATAGACACGGATCACTGTTACGGACACAGGTCACGGTTACGGACACAGGTCACGGTGGTGGACGCAGATCTCAGTGAGAGACAGATCGCAGTGAGGGACACAGATCACAGTGACGGAAACAGATCACGGTGACGGACAGAGATCACGGTGAGAGACACATGTCACAGTGACGGACACAGATCACGGTGACGGACAAAGATCACGGTGAGAGACACAGATCACAGTGACGGACACAGATCACGGTGACGGAAACAGATCACGGTGAGAGACACAGATCACAGTGAGAGACACAGATCACAGTGACGGTGACAGATCACAGTGACGGACACAGATCACGGTGATGGACACAGATCACAGTGACGGACACAGGTCACAGTAACGGACAGAGATCACAGTAACGGACACAGAGCGGGGTGATGGACACAGATCACGGAGACGGACAGAGATCACGGTGACGGACACGGATCACGGTTATAGACACAGATCACGGTGACGGACACAGATCACGGTGACAGACAAAGATCACGGTGAGAGACACAGATCACAGTGACGGACACAGATCACGGTGACGGAAACAGATCACGGTGAGAGACACAGATCTCAGTGAGAGACACAGATCACAGTGACGGTGACAGATCACAGTGACAGAAACAGATCACAGTGACGGACACAGATCACGGTGATGGACACAGATCACAGTGACGGACACAGGTCACAGTAACGGACAGAGATCACAGTGACGGACCCAGATCACAGTAACGGACACAGAGCGGAGTGATGGACACAGATCACGGAGACGGACAGAGATCACGGTGACGGCCACAGATCACGGTGATGGACACAGATCACGGTTACGGACACCGATCACGGTGACAGACAAAGATCACGGTGAGAGACACAGATCACAGTGACGGACACAGATCACGGTGACGGAAACAGATCACGGTGAGAGACACAGATCTCAGTGAGAGACACAGATCACAGTGACGGTGACAGATCACAGTGACAGAAACAGATCACAGTGACGGACACAGATCACGGTGATGGACACAGATCACAGTGACGGACACAGGTCACAGTAACGGACAGAGATCACAGTGACGGACCCAGATCACAGTAACGGACACAGAGCGGAGTGATGGACACAGATCACGGAGACGGACAGAGATCACGGAGACGGACAGAGATCACGGTGACGGCCACAGATCACGGTGATGGACACAGATCACGGTTACGGACACCGATCACGGTGACGGACGCAGATCGCAGTGACGGACGCGGATCGCAGTGAGAGACAGAGATGACTGTGACAGACACAGATCGTAGTGACAGACCCAGATCATAGAGAAACAGATCACAGTGACGGAGACAGATCACAGTGACGCACACAGATCACAGTGACAGACACGGATCACAGTGACGGACACAGATCACGGTGAGAGACACAGATCACGGTGAGAGACACAGATCACGGTGACGTACGCAGATCATACTGACGGACACAGATCACAGTGACGGACAGATCACGGTGACGGACACAGATCACGGTGATGGACACAGATCACAGTGACTGACAGAGATGACTGTGACAGACACAGATCGTAGTGACAGACCCAGATCATAGTGACGGACACAGGTTACGATGACAGACACAGATCACAGTGACAGACACGGATCACAGTGACGCACACGGATCACAGTGACAGACACGGATCACAGTGATGGACACAGATCACGGTGAGAGACACAGATCACGGTGACGGACACAGATCACGGTGACGGACACAGGTCACAGTGACGGACAAGGATCACGGTGACGGACACGGATCACGGTGACGGACAAAGATCACGGTGACGGGCAGCGATCACAGTGACGGACACAGATCACAGTAACGGACACAGAGCGGGGTGATGGACACAGATCACGGTGACAGGCAGAGATCATACTGACGGACACAGATCACAGTGACGGACAGATCACGGTGACGGACACAGATCACGGTGGTGGACACAGATCACAGTGACTGACAGAGATGACTGTGACAGACACAGATCGTAGTGACAGACACAGATCATAGTGACGGACACCGGTCACGGTGACGGACACAGGTCACGGTTACGGACACAGGTCACGGTGGCGGACACCGATCACGGTGACGGACGCAGATCGCAGTGACGGACGCAGATCGCAGTGAGAGACAGATCGCAGTGAGAGACACAGATCACAGTGACGGAGACAGATCACAGTGACGGAAACAGATTACGGTGACGGACAGAGATCACGGTGAGAGACACAGATCACGGTGACGTACGCAGATCATACTGACGGACACAGATCACAGTGACGGACAGATCACGATGACAGACACAGATCACGGTGACGGACACAGATCACAGTGACGCACACGGATCACAGTGACAGACACGGATCACAGTGACGCACACGGATCACAGTGACAGACACGGATCACAGTCATTCACACGGATCACAGTGACGGACACAGATCACGGTGAGAGACACAGATCACGGTGACGGACACAGATCTCGGTGACGGACACAGATCACGGTGAGAGACACAGATCACAGTGACACACAGATCACAGTAACGGACAGAGATCACAGTGACGGACACAGGTCACAGTGACGGACACGGATCACGGTGACGGACAAAGATCACGGTGCCAGGCAGTGATCAGAGTGACGGACACAGGTCACAGTAACGGACAGAGATCACAGTGACGGAAACAGGTCACAGTGACGGACACAGGTCAGAGTAACGGACAGAGATCACAGTGACGGACACAGCTGATGGTGACGGACACCGGTTAGGGTGACGGACACAAATCACAGTGACATACACAGATCATACTGACAGAAACAGATCACAGTGACGGACACAGATCAAGGTGACGGACAGATCACAGTGACGGACACAGATCACAGTGATGGACACAGGTCACAATGACGGACACAGGTCACAGTAACGGACACAGAGCGGCGTGATGGACAGAGATCACAGAGACGGACACAGATCACGGAGACGGACAGCGATCACAGTGACGGAAACAGATCACAGTGACAGACACAGATCACGGTGACGGACACGGATCACAGTGACAGACACAGATCAGAGTGACGGACACAGATCACAGTGACGGAAACAGATCACGGTGACAGACAGAGATCACAGTGACGGACACAGATTACAGTGACGGAAACAGATCACAGTGATGGAAACAAATTAGAGTGACAGACACAGATCAGGGTGACGGACACAGATCATGGTGACGGATGCAGAACACGGTGACGGACACAGATCACGGTGACGGACACAGGTCACGGTGACGGACACAGATCACGGTCACGGACACAGATCACGGAGACGGACACAGATCATGGTGACGGACGCAGATCACAGTCATTCACACAGGTCACAATGACAGACACAGATCACGGTGACAGACACAGATCACAGTCACAGACACAGTTCACGGTGACGGACAGAGATCAGAGTAACAGACACAGGTCAGAGTGACGGGCGCAGATCACGGTGAAGGACACAGATCACAGTCATTCACACATGTCACAGTGACAGACACAGGTCATGGTGACAGACACAAATCACAGAGACGGACACAAATCAGAGTGACGGACACAGATCACAGACTCAGACACAGTTGACAGTGACGGACACAGTGGACAGTGACGGACACAGATCACGGTGACGGACACAGATCACGGTGACGGACACGGATCACAGTCACGGACACGGATCACGGTGACGGACACGGATCACAGTCACGGACACGGATCACAGTGATGGACACAGATCACAGTGACGGACAGAGATCTGGGTGACGGACACAGGTCAGGGTGATAGACACAGGTCACCGTGACGGACACCGATCATGGTTACAGACACTGATCACAGTGACGGACACAGATCACAATGACGGACACAGATCAGAGTGACTGACACAGACCACAGTGACGGACACGGATCACAGTGAGAGACATGGATCACAATGACAGACACAGGTCACGGTGACAGACACAGGTCACGGTGACAGACACAGATCAGAGAGATGGACGCAGATCAGAGTGACGGACACAGATCATAGACAGACACAGTTGACAGTGATGAACACAGATCACAATCACAGACGCAGATCACAGTGACAGTCACAGATCACAGTCACAGACACAGTTCACAGTGATGGATGGAGATCACAGTCATTCACACAGATCACAGTGACAGACACAGGTCACGGGGACAGATACAGATCATGGTGACAGACACAGATCACGGTGAGAGACACAGATCACAGTGACGGACACAGATCACGGTGACGGAAACAGATCACGGTGAGAGACACAGATCACAGTGACGGTGACAGATCACAGTGACGGAAACAGATCACAGTGACGGACACAGATCACGGTGATGGACAGAGATCACTGTGACAGACACAGATCACAGTAACGGACACAGAGCGGGGTGATGGACACAGATCACGGAGACGGACAGAGATCACGGTGACGGACACAGATCACGGTGACGGACACGGATCACGGTGATAGACACGGATCACTGTTACGGACACAGGTCACGGTTACGGACACAGGTCACGGTGGTGGACGCAGATCTCAGTGAGAGACAGATCGCAGTGAGGGACACAGATCACAGTGACGGAAACAGATCACGGTGACGGACAGAGATCACGGTGAGAGACACATGTCACAGTGAAGGACACAGATCACGGTGACGGACAAAGATCACGGTGAGAGACACAGATCACAGTGACGGACACAGATCACGGTGACGGAAACAGATCACGGTGAGAGACACAGATCACAGTGAGAGACACAGATCACAGTGACGGAGACAGATCACAGTGACGGACACAGATCACGGTGATGGACACAGATCACAGTGACGGACACAGGTCAGAGTAACGGACAGAGATCACAGTGACGGAAACAGATCACAGTGACGGACACAGATCACAGTGACGGACACAGATCACAGTGACGGAAACAGATCACAGTGATGGAAACAAATTAGAGTGACAGACACAGATCAGGGTGACGGACAAAGATCATGGTGACGGATGCAGAACACGGTGACGGACACAGGTCACGGTGACGGACACAGATCACGGTCACGGACACAGATCACGGAGACGGACACAGATCATGGTGACGGACGCAGATCACAGTCATTCACACAGGTCACAATGACAGACACAGATCACGGTGACAGACACAGATCACAGTCACAGACACAGATCACGGTGACGGACAGAGATCAGAGTGACAGACACAGGTCAGAGTGACGGGCGCAGATCACGGTGAAGGACACAGATCACAGTCATTCACACATGTCACAGTGACATACACAGGTCATGGTGACAGACACAAATCACAGAGACGGACACAGATCAGAGTGACGGACACAGATCACAGACTCAGACACAGTTGACAGTGACGGACACAGTGGACAGTGACGGACACAGATCACAGTGACGGACACAGATCACGGTGACGGACACGGATCACAGTCACGGACACGGATCACGGTGACGGACACGGATCACAGTCACGGACACGGATCACAGTGATGGACACAGATCACAGTGACGGACAGAGATCTGGGTGACGGACACAGGTCAGGGTGATAGACACAGGTCACCGTGACGGACACCGATCATGGTTACAGACACGGATCACAGTGACGGACACGGATCACAATGACGGACACAGATCAGAGTGACTGACACAGACCACAGTGACGGACACGGAACACAGTGACGGACACGGATCACAGTGAGAGACACGGATCACAATGACAGACACAGGTCACGGTGACAGACACAGGTCACGGTGACAGACACAGATCAGAGAGATGGACGCAGATCAGAGTGACGGACACAGATCACAGACAGACACAGTTGACAGTGATGAACACAGATCACAATCACAGACGCAGATCACAGTGACAGTCACAGATCACAGTCACAGACACAGTTCACAGTGATGGATGGAGATCACAGTCATTCACACAGATCACAGTGACAGACACAGGTCACGGGGACAGATACAGATCATGGTGACAGACACAGATCACGGTGAGAGACACAGATCACAGTGACGGACACAGATCACGGTGACGGAAACAGATCACGGTGAGAGACACAGATCACAGTGACAGTCACAGATCACAGTCACAGACACAGTTCACAGTGACGGACGGAGATCACAGTCATTCACAAAAATCACAGTGACAGACACAGATCACGGTGACAGACACAGATCACGGTGACGGGCACAGATTACCGTGATAGACACAGATCACGGTGACGGACACAGATCTCGGTGACGGACACAGATGACGGTGAGAGACACAGATCACAGTGACACACAGATCACAGTAACGGACAGAGATCACAGTGACGGACACAGGTCACAGTGACAGACACGGATCACGGTGACGGACAAAGATCACGGTGACAGGCAGTGATCAGAGTGATGGACACAGGTCACAGTAACGGACAGAGATCACAGTGACGGAAACAGGTCACAGTGACGGACACAGGTCCGAGTAACGGACAGAGATCACAGTGACGGACACAGCTCATGGTGACGGACACTGGTTAGGGTGACGGACACAAATCACAGTGACATACACAGATCATACTGACGGAAACAGATCACAGTGACGGACACAGATCAAGGTGACGGACAGATCACAGTGACGGACACAGATCACAGTGACGGACACAGATCACAGTGATGGACACAGGTCACACTGACGGACACAGGTCACAGTAACGGACACAGAGCGGCGTGATGGACAGAGATCACAGAGACGGACACAGATCTCGGAGACGGACAGCGATCACAGTGACGGAAACAGATCACAGTGACAGACACAGATCACGGTGACGGACACGGATCACAGTGACAGACACAGATCAGAGTGACGGACACAGATCACAGTGACGGAAACAGATCACGGTGACAGACAGAGATCACAGTGACGGACACAGATCACAGTGACGGAAACAGATCACAGTGATGGAAACAAATTAGAGTGACAGACACAGATCAGGGTGACAGACACAGATCATGGTGACGGATGCAGAACACGGTGACGGACACAGATCACGGTGACGGACACAGGTCACGGTGACGGACACAGATCACGGTCACGGACACAGATCACGGAGACGGACACAGATCATGGTGACGGACGCAGATCACAGTCATTCACACAGGTCACAATGACAGACACAGATCACGGTGACAGACACAGATCACAGTCACAGACACAGTTCACGGTGACGGACAGAGATCAGAGTGACAGACACAGGTCAGAGTGACGGGCGCAGATCACGGTGAAGGACACAGATCACAGTCATTCACACATGTCACAGTGACAGACACAGGTCATGGTGACAGACACAAATCACAAAGACGGACACAGATCAGAGTGACGGACACAGATCACAGACTCAGACACAGTTGACAGTGACGGACACAGTGGACAGTGACGGACACAGATCACAGTCATTCACACAGATCACGGTGACGGACACAGATCACGGTGACAGACACAGATCACAGTGACGGACACGGATCACAGTCACGGACACGGATCACAGTGATGGACACAGATCACAGTGACGGACACGGATCACAGTCACGGACACGGATCACAGTGATGGACACAGATCACAGTGACGGACAGAGATCTGGGTGACGGACACAGGTCAGGGTGATAGACACAGGTCACCGTGACGGACACCGATCATGGTTACAGACACGGATCACAGTGACGGACACGGATCACAATGACGGACACAGATCAGAGTGACTGACACAGACCACAGTGACGGACATGGAACACAGTGACGGACACGGATCACAGTGAGAGACACGGATCACAATGACAGACACAGGTCACGGTGACAGACACAGGTCACGGTGACAGACACAGATCAGAGAGATGGACGCAGATCAGAGTGACGGACACAGATCACAGACAGACACAGTTGACAGTGATGAACACAGATCACAATCACAGACGCAGATCACAGTGACAGTCACAGATCACAGTCACAGACACAGTTCACAGTGATGGATGGAGATCACAGTCATTCACACAGATCACAGTGACAGACACAGGTCACGGGGACAGATACAGATCATGGTGACAGACACAGATCACGGTGAGAGACACAGATCACAGTGACGGACACAGATCACGGTGACGGAAACAGATCACGGTGAGAGACACAGATCACAGTGACGGTGACAGATCACAGTGACGGAAACAGATCACAGTGACGGACACAGATCACGGTGATGGACAGAGATCACTGTGACAGACACAGATCACAGTAACGGACACAGAGCGGGGTGATGGACACAGATCACGGAGACGGACAGAGATCACGGTGACGGACACAGATCACGGTGACGGACACGGATCACGGTGATAGACACGGATCACTGTTACGGACACAGGTCACGGTTACGGACACAGGTCACGGTGGTGGACGCAGATCTCAGTGAGAGACAGATCGCAGTGAGGGACACAGATCACAGTGACGGAAACAGATCACGGTGACGGACAGAGATCACGGTGAGAGACACATGTCACAGTGACGGACACAGATCACGGTGACGGACAAAGATCACGGTGAGAGACACAGATCACAGTGACGGACACAGATCACGGTGACGGAAACAGATCACGGTGAGAGACACAGATCACAGTGAGAGACACAGATCACAGTGACGGTGACAGATCACAGTGACGGACACAGATCACGGTGATGGACACAGATCACAGTGACGGACACAGGTCACAGTAACGGACAGAGATCACAGTAACGGACACAGAGCGGGGTGATGGACACAGATCACGGAGACGGACAGAGATCACGGTGACGGACACGGATCACGGTTATAGACACAGATCACGGTGACGGACACAGATCACGGTGACAGACAAAGATCACGGTGAGAGACACAGATCACAGTGACGGACACAGATCACGGTGACGGAAACAGATCACGGTGAGAGACACAGATCTCAGTGAGAGACACAGATCACAGTGACGGTGACAGATCACAGTGACAGAAACAGATCACAGTGACGGACACAGATCACGGTGATGGACACAGATCACAGTGACGGACACAGGTCACAGTAACGGACAGAGATCACAGTGACGGACCCAGATCACAGTAACGGACACAGAGCGGAGTGATGGACACAGATCACGGAGACGGACAGAGATCACGGTGACGGACACAGATCACGGTGATGGACACAGATCACGGTTACGGACACCGATCACGGTGACGGACGCAGATCGCAGTGACGGACGCAGATCGCAGTGAGAGACAGAGATGACTGTGACAGACACAGATCGTAGTGACAGACCCAGATCATAGAGAAACAGATCACAGTGACGGAGACAGATCACAGTGACGCACACGGATCACAGTGACAGACACGGATCACAGTGACGGACACAGATCACGGTGAGAGACACAGATCACGGTGAGAGACACAGATCACGGTGACGTACGCAGATCATACTGACGGACACAGATCACAGTGACGGACAGATCACGGTGACGGACACAGATCACGGTGATGGACACAGATCACAGTGACTGACAGAGATGACTGTGACAGACACAGATCGTAGTGACAGACCCAGATCATAGTGACGGACACAAGTCATGATGACAGACACAGATCACAGTGACAGACACGGATCACAGTGACGCACACGGATCACAGTGACAGACACGGATCACAGTGATGGACACAGATCACGGTGAGAGACACAGATCACGGTGACGGACACAGATCTCGGTGACGGACACAGGTCACTGTGACGGACAAGGATCACGGTGACGGACACGGATCACGGTGACGGACAAAGATCACGGTGACGGGCAGCGATCACAGTGATGGACACAGGTCACAGTAACGGACACAGAGTGGGGTGATGGACACAGATCACGGTGACAGGCAGAGATCATACTGACGGACACAGATCACAGTGACGGACAGATCACGGTGACGGACACAGATCACGGTGGTGGACACAGATCACAGTGACTGACAGAGATGACTGTGACAGACACAGATCGTAGTGACAGACACAGATCATAGTGACGGACACAGGTCACGATGACAGACACAGATCACGGTTACGGACACAGGTCACGGTGGCGGACACTGATCACGGTGACGGACGCAGATCGCAGTGACGGACGCAGATCGCAGTGAGAGACAGATCGCAGTGAGAGACACAGATCACAGTGACGGAGACAGATCACAGTGACGGAAACAGATTATGGTGACGGACAGAGATCACGGTGAGAGACACAGATCACGGTGACGTACGCAGATCATACTGACGGACACAGATCACAGTGACGGACAGATCACGGTGACGGACACAGATCACGGTGACGGACACAGATCACAGTGACGCACACGGATCACAGTGACAGACAGGGATCACAGTGACGCACACGGATCACAGTGACAGACACGGATCACAGTCATTCACACGGATCACAGTGACGGACACAGATCACGGTGAGAGACACAGATCACGGTGACGGACACAGATCTCGGTGACGGACACAGATGACGGTGAGAGACACAGATCACAGTGACACACAGATCACAGTAACGGACAGAGATCACAGTGACGGACACAGGTCACAGTGACAGACACGGATCACGGTGACGGACAAAGATCACGGTGACAGGCAGTGATCAGAGTGATGGACACAGGTCACAGTAACGGACAGAGATCACAGTGACGGAAACAGGTCACAGTGACGGACACAGGTCCGAGTAACGGACAGAGATCACAGTGACGGACACAGCTCATGGTGACGGACACTGGTTAGGGTGACGGACACAAATCACAGTGACATACACAGATCATACTGACGGAAACAGATCACAGTGACGGACACAGATCAAGGTGACGGACAGATCACAGTGACGGACACAGATCACAGTGACGGACACAGATCACAGTGATGGACACAGGTCACAATGACGGACACAGGTCACAGTAACGGACACAGAGCGGCGTGATGGACAGAGATCACAGAGACGGACACAGATCTCGGAGACGGACAGCGATCACAGTGACGGAAACAGATCACAGTGACAGACACAGATCACGGTGACGGACACGGATCACAGTGACAGACACAGATCAGAGTGACGGACACAGATCACAGTGACGGAAACAGATCACGGTGACAGACAGAGATCACAGTGACGGACACAGATCACAGTGACGGAAACAGATCACAGTGATGGAAACAAATTAGAGTGACAGACACAGATCAGGGTGACGGACACAGATCATGGTGACGGATGCAGAACACGGTGACGGACACAGATCACGGTGACGGACACAGGTCACGGTGACGGACACAGATCACGGTCACGGACACAGATCACGGAGACGGACACAGATCATGGTGACGGACGCAGATCACAGTCATTCACACAGGTCACAATGACAGACACAGATCACGGTGACAGACACAGATCACAGTCACAGACACAGTTCACGGTGACGGACAGAGATCAGAGTGACAGACACAGGTCAGAGTGACGGGCGCAGATCACGGTGAAGGACACAGATCACAGTCATTCACACATGTCACAGTGACAGACACAGGTCATGGTGACAGACACAAATCACAAAGACGGACACAGATCAGAGTGACGGACACAGATCACAGACTCAGACACAGTTGACAGTGACGGACACAGTGGACAGTGACGGACACAGATCACAGTCATTCACACAGATCACGGTGACGGACACAGATCACGGTGACAGACACAGATCACAGTGACGGACACGGATCACAGTCACGGACACGGATCACAGTGATGGACACAGATCACAGTGACGGACACGGATCACAGTCACGGACACGGATCACAGTGATGGACACAGATCACAGTGACGGACAGAGATCTGGGTGACGGACACAGGTCAGGGTGATAGACACAGGTCACCGTGACGGACACCGATCATGGTTACAGACACGGATCACAGTGACGGACACGGATCACAATGACGGACACAGATCAGAGTGACTGACACAGACCACAGTGACGGACATGGAACACAGTGACGGACACGGATCACAGTGAGAGACACGGATCACAATGACAGACACAGGTCACGGTGACAGACACAGGTCACGGTGACAGACACAGATCAGAGAGATGGACGCAGATCAGAGTGACGGACACAGATCACAGACAGACACAGTTGACAGTGATGAACACAGATCACAATCACAGACGCAGATCACAGTGACAGTCACAGATCACAGTCACAGACACAGTTCACAGTGATGGATGGAGATCACAGTCATTCACACAGATCACAGTGACAGACACAGGTCACGGGGACAGATACAGATCATGGTGACAGACACAGATCACGGTGAGAGACACAGATCACAGTGACGGACACAGATCACGGTGACGGAAACAGATCACGGTGAGAGACACAGATCACAGTGACGGTGACAGATCACAGTGACGGAAACAGATCACAGTGACGGACACAGATCACGGTGATGGACAGAGATCACTGTGACAGACACAGATCACAGTAACGGACACAGAGCGGGGTGATGGACACAGATCACGGAGACGGACAGAGATCACGGTGACGGACACAGATCACGGTGACGGACACGGATCACGGTGATAGACACGGATCACTGTTACGGACACAGGTCACGGTTACGGACACAGGTCACGGTGGTGGACGCAGATCTCAGTGAGAGACAGATCGCAGTGAGGGACACAGATCACAGTGACGGAAACAGATCACGGTGACGGACAGAGATCACGGTGAGAGACACATGTCACAGTGACGGACACAGATCACGGTGACGGACAAAGATCACGGTGAGAGACACAGATCACAGTGACGGACACAGATCACGGTGACGGAAACAGATCACGGTGAGAGACACAGATCACAGTGAGAGACACAGATCACAGTGACGGTGACAGATCACAGTGACGGACACAGATCACGGTGATGGACACAGATCACAGTGACGGACACAGGTCACAGTAACGGACAGAGATCACAGTAACGGACACAGAGCGGGGTGATGGACACAGATCACGGAGACGGACAGAGATCACGGTGACGGACACGGATCACGGTTATAGACACAGATCACGGTGACGGACACAGATCACGGTGACAGACAAAGATCACGGTGAGAGACACAGATCACAGTGACGGACACAGATCACGGTGACGGAAACAGATCACGGTGAGAGACACAGATCTCAGTGAGAGACACAGATCACAGTGACGGTGACAGATCACAGTGACAGAAACAGATCACAGTGACGGACACAGATCACGGTGATGGACACAGATCACAGTGACGGACACAGGTCACAGTAACGGACAGAGATCACAGTGACGGACCCAGATCACAGTAACGGACACAGAGCGGAGTGATGGACACAGATCACGGAGACGGACAGAGATCACGGTGACGGACACAGATCACGGTGATGGACACAGATCACGGTTACGGACACCGATCACGGTGACGGACGCAGATCGCAGTGACGGACGCAGATCGCAGTGAGAGACAGAGATGACTGTGACAGACACAGATCGTAGTGACAGACCCAGATCATAGAGAAACAGATCACAGTGACGGAGACAGATCACAGTGACGCACACGGATCACAGTGACAGACACGGATCACAGTGACGGACACAGATCACGGTGAGAGACACAGATCACGGTGAGAGACACAGATCACGGTGACGTACGCAGATCATACTGACGGACACAGATCACAGTGACGGACAGATCACGGTGACGGACACAGATCACGGTGATGGACACAGATCACAGTGACTGACAGAGATGACTGTGACAGACACAGATCGTAGTGACAGACCCAGATCATACTGACGGACACAGGTCATGATGACAGACACAGATCACAGTGACAGACACGGATCACAGTGACGCACACGGATCACAGTGACAGACACGGATCACAGTGATGGACACAGATCACGGTGAGAGACACAGATCACGGTGACGGACACAGATCTCGGTGACGGACACAGGTCACTGTGACGGACAAGGATCACGGTGACGGACACGGATCACGGTGACGGACAAAGATCACGGTGACGGGCAGCGATCACAGTGATGGACACAGGTCACAGTAACGGACACAGAGTGGGGTGATGGACACAGATCACGGTGACAGGCAGAGATCATACTGACGGACACAGATCACAGTGACGGACAGATCACGGTGACGGACACAGATCACGGTGGTGGACACAGATCACAGTGACTGACAGAGATGACTGTGACAGACACAGATCGTAGTGACAGACACAGATCATAGTGACGGACACAGGTCACGATGACAGACACAGATCACGGTTACGGACACAGGTCACGGTGGCGGACACTGATCACGGTGACGGACGCAGATCGCAGTGACGGACGCAGATCGCAGTGAGAGACAGATCGCAGTGAGAGACACAGATCACAGTGACGGAGACAGATCACAGTGACGGAAACAGATTATGGTGACGGACAGAGATCACGGTGAGAGACACAGATCACGGTGACGTACGCAGATCATACTGACGGACACAGATCACAGTGACGGACAGATCACGGTGACGGACACAGATCACGGTGACGGACACAGATCACAGTGACGCACACGGATCACAGTGACAGACAGGGATCACAGTGACGCACACGGATCACAGTGACAGACACGGATCACAGTCATTCACACGGATCACAGTGACGGACACAGATCACGGTGAGAGACACAGATCACAGTGACGGACACAGATCTCGGTGACGGACACAGATGACGGTGAGAGACAAAGATCACAGTGACACACAGATCACAGTAACGGACAGAGATCACAGTGACGGACACAGGTCACAGTGACGGACACGGATCACGGTGACGGACAAAGATCACGGTGACAGGCAGTGATCACAGTGACGGACACAGGTCACAGTAACGGACAGAGATCACAGTGACGGACACAGGTCACAGTGACGGACACAGGTCAGAGTAACGGACAGAGATCACAGTGACGGACACAGCTCATGGTGACGGACACCGGTTAGGGTGACGGACACAAATCACAGAGACATACACAGATCATACTGACGGAAACAGATCACAGTGACGGACACAGATCAAGGTGACGGACAGATCACAGTGACGGACACAGATCACAGTGATGGACACAGGTCACAATGACGGACACAGGTCACAGTAACGGACACAGAGCGGCGTGATGGACAGAGATCACAGAGACGGACACAGATCACGGAGACGGACAGCGATCACAGTGACGTAAACAGATCACAGTGACAGACACAGATCACGGTGACGGACACGGATCACAGTGACAGACACAGATCAGAGTGACGGACACAGATCACAGTGACGGAAACAGATCACGGTGACAGACACAGATCAGGGTGACGGACACAGATCATGGTGACGGATGCAGAACACGGTGACGGACACAGATCACGGTGACGGACACAGATCACAGTGACGCACACAGATCACAGTAATGGACAGAGATCACAGTGACGGACACAGGTCACAGTGACAGACACGGATCACGGTGACGGACAAAGATCACGGTGACAGGCAGCGATCACAGTGACGGACACAGGTCACAGTAACGGACAGAGATCACAGTGACGGACACAGGTCATGGTGACGGTCACAGGTCACGGTGACGGACACCGGTTAGGGTGACAGACACAAATCACAGTGACATACACAGATCATACTGACGGAAACAGATCACAGTGACGGACACAGATCACGGTAATGGACACAGATCACAGTGAGAGACACAGATCACGGTGACGGACACAGATCACAGTGACTGACAGAGATGACTGTGACAGACACAGATCGTAATGACGGACGCAGGTCAAGGTTACGGACAGATCACAGTGATGGACACAGATCACAGTGACGGACACAGAGCGGCGTGATGGACAGAGATCACGGAGACGGACACAGATCACGGAGACGGACAGCGATCACAGTGACGGAAACAGATCACAGTGACAGACACAGATCACGGTGACGGACACGGATCACAAGACAGACACAGATCAGAGTGACGGACACAGATCACAATGACAGACAGAGATCACGGTGACGGACACAGATCACAGTGACGGAAACAGATCACGGTGACGGAAACAGATCAGAGTGACGGACACAGATCAGGGTGACGGACACAGATCAGAGCGACGGACACAGATCACGGAGACCGAAACAGATCATGGTGACGGACGCAGATCACAGTCATTCACACAGGTCACAATGACAGACACAGTTCACAGTAACAGACACAGATCATGGTGACAGACACAGATCACAGTCACAGACACAGTTCACAGTTACGGACACAGATCACAGTCATTCACACAGATCAATGTGACAGACACAGGTCATGGTGACAGACACAGATCACAGTGACGGACAGAGATCAGAGTGACAGACACAGGTCAGAGTGACGGGCGCAGATCACGGTGAAGGACACAGATCACAGTCATTCACACATGTCACAGTGACAGACACAGGTCATGGTGACAGACACAAATCACAGAGACGGACACAGATCACAGTGACGGACACAGATCACAGAATCAGACACAGATCACAGTGACGGACACAGATCACAGTGATGGACACAGGTCACAATGATGGACACAGGTCACAGTAACGGACACAGAGCGGCGTGATGGACGGAGATCACGGAGACGGACACAGATCACGGAGACGGACAGCGATCACAGTGACGGAAACTGATCACAGTGACAGACACAGATCACGGTGACGGACACATATCACAGTGACGGACAGAGATCAGAGTGACAGACACAGGTCAGAGTGACGGGCGCAGATCACGGTGAAGGACACAGATCACAGTCATTCACACATGTCACAGTGACAGACACGGGTCATGGTGAGAGACACAAATCACAGAGACGGACACAAATCAGAGTGACGGACACAGATCACAGACTCAGACACAGTTGACAGTGACGGACACAGTGGACAGTGACGGACACAGATCACAGTCCCAGACGCAGATCACAGTGAGAGACACAGAACACAGTCATTCACACAGATCACAGTGACAGGCACAGATCACGGTGACGCACACAGATCACCGTGACAGACACAGATCACAATGATGGACACAGATCACAGTCAGTGGCACAGATCACTGTGACGGACACAGATCACAGTGACGGACACAGATTACAATGATGGACACAGATCACAGTCAGTGGCACAGATCTCAGTGACGAACACGGATCACAGTGACAGACACTGATCACGGTGACGGACACAGACCATGGTGACGGACACGGATCACGGTGACGGACACGGATCACAGTGACGGACACGGATCACAGTGACGGACACAGATCCCAGTGACGGACACATATCACAGAGACGGACACAGATCACAGTGACGGACACAGACCACGGTGACGGACACAGACCACGGTGACGGACACAGATCACAGAGACGGTCAAAGATCACAGTGACGGACAGAGATCTGGGTGACGGACACAGGTCAGGGTGATAGACACAGGTCACGGTGACGGACACCGATCATTGTTACAGACACGGATCACAGTGACGGACAGAGATCACAGTCAGTGACAAAGATCACAGTGACGGACACGGATCACAATGACGGAAGCAGTTCACAGTGACGGACACAGTGCAGAGTAACGGACAGAGATCACAGTCATTCACACATATCACAGTGACAGACACAAATCACAGAGACGGACACAGATCAGAGTGACGGACACAGATCACAGAATCAGACGCAGATCACAGTGACAGACACTGATCACAGTAACATACGCAGATCACAGTCATTCACACAGATCACAGTGACAGGCACAGATCAGAATGATGAACACAGATCACAGTCACTGGCACAGATCACAGTGACGGACACAGATCACAGTGACGGACACAGATCACAGTCAGTGGCACAGATCACAGTGACGGACACAGATCACAGTGACGGACACTGATCACAGTGACGGACACAGACCACGGTGACGGACACAGATCACAGTGACGGACACGGATCACAGTGACGGATACAGATCACAGAGACGGACACAGATCACAGTGACGGACAGAGATCTGGGTGACTGACACAGGTCAGGGTGATAGACACAGGTCAAGGTGACGGACACCGATTACGGTTATAGACACAGATCACAGTGACAGACACGGATCACAGTCAGTGACAAAGATCACAGTGACGGACACGGATCACAATGACGGACACAGATCAGAGTAACTGACACAGATCAGAGTGACGGACACGGATCACAGTGAGGGACACGGATCACGGTGACGGACACAGGTCACGGTGACAGACACAGATCATGGCGACGGACACAGATCCCCGTGACGGCCACAGATCATGGTGACGGACAGAGATCACAGAGACGGACACAGATCACAGACATGGACACAGATCGCGATGACAGGCACAGATCGCGGTGACAGACACAGATCGCGGTAAGGGGCACAGATCACGGTGACGGACACGGATCACAGTTATTCAGATACGTCACCTGACAGATAAAGGTCACGGTGACAGACACAGGTCACGGTGATGGACACGGATCACAGTGACGGACACAGATCACGGTGACGGACACGGATCACAGTAATGGACACAGATCACAGAGATGGACACAGATCACAGAGACGGACAAAGATCACAGTGTCGGACAGAGATCTGGGTGACGGACACAGGTCAGGGTGATAGACACAGGTCACGGTGACGGACACCGATCATGGTTACAGACACGGATCACAGTGACGGACAGAGATCACAGTCAGTGACAAAGATCACAGTGACGGACACGGATCACAATGACGAACACAGATCAGAGTGACTGACACAGATCAGAGTGACGGACAGAGATCACAGTCATTGACACAGATCACGGTGACGGACACAGATCACAGACTTTGTCACAGATCAATCACAGTGACGGACACGAATCACGGTGTGGGATACGGATCACAGTGATGGACACAGGTCACGGTGACAGACACAGATCATGGTGACGGACACAGATCACGGTGACGGACACAGATCACGGTGATGGACAGAGATCACAGAGACGGACACAGGTCACAGAGACGGACACAGATCGCGGTGAGGGGCACAGATCACGGTGACGGACACGGATCACAGTTATTCACATAGGTCACAGTGACAGACACAGGTCACGGTGACGGACACAGATCGTGGTGACGGACACGGGTCACGGTGACAGACACAGAACACAGTCATTCACACAGATCACAGTGACAGGCACAGATCACGGTGACGCACACAGATCACCGTGACAGACACAGATCACAATGATGGACACAGATCACAGTCAGTGGCACAGATCACTGTGACGGACACAGATCACAGTGACGGACACAGATCACGGTGACGGACACGGATCACGGTGACGGACACGGATCACGGTGACGGACACGGATCACAGTGAGGGACACAGATCACAGAGATGGATAAAGATCACAGAGACGGACACAGATGACAGTGACGGTTAGAGATCTGGGTGACGGACACAGGTCAGGGTGATAGACACAGGTCACGGTGACGGACACCGATTACGGATACAGACACAGATCACAGTGACAGATACGGATCACAGTCAGTGACAAAGATCACAGTGATGGACACGGATCACAATGACGGACACAGATCAGAGTGACTGACACAGACCAGAGTGACGGACAGAGATCACAGTCATTGACACAGATCACAGTCACTGTTGCAGATCAATCACAGTGACTGACACAGATCACAGTGACGGACACGGATCACAGTGAGGGACACGGATCACAGTGAGGGACAAAGGTCACGGTGACAGACACAGATCATGGTGACGGACACAAATCCCCGTGACGGCCACAGATCATGGTGACGGACAGAGATCACAGAGACGGACACAGATCACAGACATGGACACAGATCGGGATGACAGGCACAGATCATGGTGACGGACACAGATCACAGTGACAGACACGGATCACAGTGATGGACACAGATCACGGTGAGAGACACAGATCACGGTGACGGACACAGATCTCGGTGACGGACACGGATCACGATGAGAGACACAGATCACAGTAACGGACAGAGATCACAGTGACGGACACAGGTAACAGTGACGGACACGGATCGCGGTAACAGACACAGATCGCGGTGAGGGGCACAGATCACGGTGACGGACACGGAACACAGTTATTCACATAGGTCACATGCCAGACAAAGGTCGCGGTGACAGACACAGGTCACGGTGATGGACATGGATCACAGTGACGGACACAGATCACGGAGACAGACACAGATCGCAATGATGGACACAGATCACAGTCAGTGGCACAGATCTCAGTGACGGACACGGATCACAGTGATGGACACTGATCACGGTGACGGACACAGACCACCGTGACGGACACGGATCACGGTGACGGACACGGATCACAGTGACGGACACAGATCCCAGTGACGGACACAGATCACAGAGACGGACACAGATCACAGTGACGGACACTGATCACAGTGACGGACACAGACCACGGTGGCGGACACGGATCACAGAGACGGACAAAGATCACAGTGACGGACAGAGATCTGGGTGACGGACACAGGTCAGGGTGATAGACACAGGTCACGGTGACCGACACCGGTTAGGGTGACGGACACAAATCACAGTGACATAGACAGATCATACTGACGGAAACAGATCACAGTGACGGACACAGATCAAGGTGACGGACAGATCACAGTGACGGACACAGATCACAGTGACGGACACAGGTCAAAATGACGGACACAGGTCACAGTAACGGACACAGAGCGGCGTGATGGACAGAGATCACGGAGACGGACACAGATCACGGAGACGGACAGCGATCACAGTGACGGAAACAGATCACAGTGACAGACACAGATCACGGTGATGGACACGGATCACAAGACAGACACAGATCAGAGTGACGGACACAGATCACAGTGACGGACAGAGATCAGAGTGACAGACACAGATCACAGTGACGGAAACAGATCACAGTGATGGAAACAGATCACAGTGACGGACAGAGATCACAGTGACGGACACAGGTCAGAGTGACGGGTGCAGATCACGGTGAAGGACACAGATCACAGTTATTCACACATGTCACAGTGACAGACACAGGTCATGGTGACAGACACAAATCACAGAGACTGACACAGATCAGAGTGACGGACACAGATCACAGACTCAGACACAGTTGACAGTGACGGACACAGTGGACAGTGACGGACACAGATCACAGTGACGGACACAGATCACAGTCACAGACGCAGATCACAGTGACAGACACAGATCACAGTCATTCACACAGATCACCGTGACAAGCACAGAGCACAGTGACGGACACAAATCACAGTGACGGACACAGATCACAGTGACGGACACTGATCACAGTGACGGACACAGATCACAGTGACGGACACTGATCACAGTGACGGACACAGATCAGAGTGACTGACACAGATCAGAGTGACGGACAGAGATCACAGTGACGGACACTGATCACAGTGACGGACACAGACCACGGTGACGGACACAGATCACAGTGATGGACACGGATCACAGTGACGGATACAGATCACAGAGACGGACACAGATCACAGTGACGGACAGAGATCTGGGTGACTGACACAGGTCAGGGTGATAGACACAGGTCAAGGTGACGGACACCGATTACGGTTATAGACACAGATCACAGTGACAGACACGGATCACAGTCAGTGACAAAGATCACAGTGACGGACACGGATCACAATGACGGACACAGATCAGAGTAACTGACACAGATCAGAGTGACGGACACGGATCACAGTGAGGGACACGGATCACGGTGACGGACACAGGTCACGGTGACAGACACAGATCATGGCGACGGACACAGATCCCCGTGACGGCCACAGATCATGGTGACGGACAGAGATCACAGAGACGGACACAGATCACAGACATGGACACAGATCGCGATGACAGGCACAGATCGCGGTGACAGACACAGATCGCGGTAAGGGGCACAGATCACGGTGACGGACACGGATCACAGTTATTCAGATACGTCACATGACAGATAAAGGTCACGGTGACAGACACAGGTCACGGTGATGGACACGGATCACAGTGACGGACACAGATCACGGTGACGGACACGGATCACAGTAATGGACACAGATCACAGAGATGGACACAGATCACAGAGACAGACAAAGATCACAGTGTCGGACAGAGATCTGGGTGACGGACACAGGTCAGGGTGATAGACACAGGTCACGGTGACGGACACCGATCATGGTTACAGACACGGATCACAGTGACGGACAGAGATCACAGTCAGTGACAAAGATCACAGTGACGGACACGGATCACAATGACGAACACAGATCAGAGTGACTGACACAGATCAGAGTGACGGACAGAGATCACAGTCATTGACACAGATCACGGTGACGGACACAGATCACAGACTTTGTCACAGATCAATCACAGTGACGGACACGAATCACGGTGTGGGATACGGATCACAGTGATGGACACAGGTCACGGTGACAGACACAGATCATGGTGACGGACACAGATCACGGTGACGGACACAGATCACGGTGACGGACAGAGATCACAGAGACGGACACAGGTCACAGAGACGGACACAGATCGCGGTGAGGGGCACAGATCACGGTGACGGACACGGATCACAGTTATTCACATAGGTCACAGTGACAGACACAGGTCACGGTGACGGACACAGATCGTGGTGACGGACACGGGTCACGGTGACGGACACGGATCACAGTCATTCACACAGATCACAGTGACAGATACAGGTCACAGTGACAGACAGGTCAGGGTGACGGACACAGGTCAGGGTGACAGACACAGATCACAGTGACGGACACAGATCACAGTCAGTGACACGGATCACAGTGACGGACACGGATCACAGTGCTGGATGCGGATCACGTTGATGCACACATACCACAATCATTCACACAGATCACAGTAACAGACACAGGTCACGGCGAAGGACAGAGATCACGGCGATGGACACATATCACCATGACGGCCACAGATCACCGTAATGGACACAGGTCACAGTCAGTGACACAGATCACAGTGATGGACTCGGATCACGGCGACGGACACAGATTACGGCGACGGACACATATCACCGTGACGGACACATTACGGTGACGGACACAGATCACAGTGACTGACAGAGATGACTGTGACGGACACAGATCAGTGTGACGGTCTAAGATCAGAGTGACGGACACAGATCACGGTGTGAGATCACGGTGATGGACACAGATCACAGTGACTGACAGAGATGACCGTGACGGACACAGATCGCGGTGATAGACACAGATCAGAGTTACGGACTTTGATCAGAGTGACGGACACAGATCACGGTGAGAGACACAGCTCACAGTGACAGACACGGATCACAGTGACGGAAACAGATCAGAGTGACGGACAGAGATCACAGTGACATACAGATCACAGTGACGGACACAGATCACGGAGACGGAAACAGATCAGGGTGACGGACACGGATCACAGTGACTGACAGAGATGACTGTGACGGACACAGATCAGAGTGACGAACACAGATCAGTGTGACGGTCTAAGATCAGAGTGACGGACACAGATCACGGTGTGAGATCACGGTGATGGACACAGATCACAGTGACTGACAGAGATGACCGTGACGGACACAGATCGCGGTGATAGACACAGATCAGAGTGACGGACTTTGATCAGAGTGACGGACACAGATCACGGTGACAGACACGGATCACAGTGACGGAAACAGATCAGAGTGACGGACAGAGATCACAGTGACATACAGATCACAGTGACGGACACAGATCACGGAGACGGAAACAGATCAGGGTGACGGACACGGATCACAGTCATTCACACAGGTCACAATGACAGACACAGGTCACGGTGACAGACACAGATCAGAGTGACGGACACAGATCACAGACAGACACAGTTGACAGTGATGAACACAGATCACAATCACAGACGCAGATCACAGTGACAGTCACAGATCACAGTCACAGACACAGTTCACAGTGACGGACGGAGATCACAGTCATTCACACAGATCACAGTGACAGACACAGATCACGGTGACAGACACAGATCACGGTGACAGACACAGATTACCGTGACAGACACAGATCACAGTGATGGACACAGATCACAGTGACGGACAGAGATACGGACACGGATCACAGTGACGGACACAGGTCACGGGGACAGACACAGATCATGGTGACAGACACAGATCACGGTGACGGACACAGATTACCATGACAGACACAGATCACAGTGATGGACACAGATCACGGTAACGGACAGAGATACGGACACGGCTCACAGTGACGGACACAGTTCACGGTGACGGTCACAGGTCAGGGTGACGGACACCGTATAGGGTGACGGACACAAATCACGGTGACATACACAGATCATACTGTCGGACACAGATCACAGTGACGGACACAGATCACGGTGATGGACACAGATCACAGTGAGAGACACAGATCACGGTGACGGACACAGATCACAGTGACTGACAGAGATGACTGTGACAGATACAGATCGTAGTGACGGACGCAGATCACAGTGACATACACAGATCACAGTGACAGACACAGATCACGGTGACGGACACAGGTCACGGTGACGGAAAGAGATCACGGTAACGGAAACAGATCCCCGTGATGGCCACAGATCATGGTGACGGACACAGATCACAGACATGGACACAGATCGCGATGACAGGCACAGATCGCGGTGACAGACAAAGGTCACGGTGACAGACACGGATCACAGTGACGGACACAGATCACGGAGACGGACACAGATCACAATGATGGACACAGATCACAGTGACGGACACGGATCACAGTGACGGACACGGATCACAGTGACGGACACTGATCACGGTGACGGACACTGATCACGGTGAAGGACACAGACCACGGTGACGGACACGGATCACGGTGACGGACACGGATCACGGTGACGGACACAGATCCCAGTGACGGACACAGATCACAGAGACGGACACAGATCACAGTGACGGACACAGATCACAGTGACAGACACAGATCACAGAGACGGACAAAGATCACAGTGACGGACGGAGATCTCGGTGAAGGACACAGGTCAGGGTGATAGACACAGGTCACGGTGACGGACACCGATCATGGTTACAGACACGGATCACAGTGACGGACAGAGATCACAGTCAGTGACAAAGATCACAGTGACGGACACGGATCACAATGACGGACACAGATCAGAGTGACTGACACAGATCAGAGTGACGGACAGAGATCACAGTCATTGACACAGATCACGGTGACGGACACAGATCTCAGACCCTGTCACAGATCAATCACGGTGATGGACACAGATCACTGTGACGGCCACAGATCACGGTGACAGACAGAGATCACAGAGACGGAAACAGATCGCGGTGAGGGGCACAGATCACGGTGACGGACACGGATCACATTTATTCACACAGATCACAGTGACAGACACAGGTCACGGTGACAGACACAGGTCAGGGTGACGGACACAGGTCAGGGTGACAGACACAGATCACAGTGACGGACACATATCACAGTCAGTGACACGGATCACAGTGCCGGATACGGATCACGTTGATGGACACGTACCACAATCATTCACACAGATCACAGTGACAGACACAGGTCACGGCGAAGGACAGAGATCACGGCGATGGACACATATCACCGTGACGGACACAGGTCACCGTAACGGACACAGGTCACAGTCAGTGACACAGATCACAGTTACGGACTCGGATCATGGCGAAGGACACAGATTACGGCGACGGACACATATCACCGTGACGGACACATTACGGTGACGGACACAGATCACAGTGACTGACAGAGATGACCGTGACGACACAGATCAGAGTGATGGACACAGATCACTGTGACGGCCACAGATCACGGTGACAGACAGAGATCACAGAGACGGAAACAGATCGCGGTGAGGGGCACAGATCACGGTGACGGACACAGATCACATTTATTCACACAGATCACAGTGACAGACACAGGTCACGGTGACAGACACAGGTCAGGGTGACGGACACAGGTCAGGGTGACAGACACAGATCACAGTGACGGACACATATCACAGTCAGTGACACGGATCACAGTGCCGGATACGGATCACGTTGATGGACACGTACCACAATCATTCACACAGATCACAGTGACAGACACAGGTCACGGCGAAGGACAGAGATCACGGCGATGGACACATATCACCGTGACGGACACAGGTCACCGTAACGGACACAGGTCACAGTCAGTGACACAGATCACAGTGACGGACTCGGATCATGGCGAAGGACACAGATTACGGCGACGGACACATATCACCGTGACGGACACATTACGGTGACGGACACAGATCACAGTGACTGACAGAGATGACCGTGACGACACAGATCAGAGTGACGGACACAGATCAGTGTGACGGTCTAAGATCACAGTGACGGACACAGATCCCAGTGACGGACACAGATCACAGAGATGGACACAGATCACAATTACGGACACTGATCACAGTGACGGACACAGACCACGGTGACAGACACAGAACACAGAGACGGACAAAGATCACAGTGACGGACAGAGATCTCGGTGAAGGACACAGGTCAGGGTGATAGACACAGGTCACGGTGACGGACACCGATCATAGTTACAGTCACGGATCACAGTGACTGACAGAGATCACAGTCAGTGACAAAGATCACAGGGACGGACACGGATCACAGTCATTCACACAGATCACAGTGACAGACACGGGTCACGGTGACAGACACAGGTCACGGCGAAGGACAGAGATCACGGCGATGGACACATATCACCGTGATGGGCACAGATCACCGTAACGGACACAGGTCACAGTCAGTGACACAGATCACAGTGACGGACTCGGATCACGGCGAAGGACACAGATTACGGCGATGGACACATATCACCGTGACGGACACATTACGGTGACGGACACAGATCACAGTGACTGACAGAGATGACTGTGACGGACACAGATCAGAGTGACGGACACAGATCAGTGTGACGGTCTAAGATCACAGTGACGGACACAGATCCCAGTGACGGACACAGATCACAATTACGGACACTGATCACAGTGACGGACACAGACCACGGTGACAGACACAGAACACAGAGACGGACAAAGATCACAGTGACGGACAGAGATCTCGGTAAAGGACACAGGTCAGGGTGATAGACACAGGTCACGGTGACGGACACAGATCATAGTTACAGACACGGATCACAGTGACGGACAGAGATCACAGTCAGTGACAAAGATCACAGTGACGGACACGGATCACGGTGAGGGATACGGATCACAGTGATGGACACAGATCACGGTGACAGACACAGATCACGGTGACGGACACAGATGACTGTGACGGCCACAGATCACGGTGACGGACAGAAATCACAGAGACAGACACAGGTCACAGAGATGGACACAGATCGCAGTGACGGACAGAGATCACAGAGACGGACACAGGTCACAGAGACAGACACAGATCGCGGTGAGGGGCACAGATCACGGTGACGGACACGGATCACATTTATTCACATAGGTCACAGTGACAGACACAGGTCACGGTGACGGACACAGATCGCGGTGACGGACACAGGTCATGGTGACGGACACGGATCACTGTGACGGCCACAGATTACGGTGACGAACTGAGATCACAGAGACGGACACAGGTCACAGAGACGGACACAGATCGCGGTGACGGACAGAGATCACAGAGACGGACACAGGTCACAGAGACGGACACAAATCGCGGTGATGGACACAGATCACGGTCACGGACACAGGTCATGGTGACGGACACGGATCACAGTCATTCACACAGATCACAGTGACAGACACAGGTCACGGTGACAGACACAGGTCAGGGTGACGGACACAGGTCAGGGTGACAGACACAGATCACAGTGACGGACACAGATCACAGTCAGTGACACGGATCACAGTGCCGGATACGGATCACGTTGATGGACACGTACCACAATCATTCACACAGATCACAGTGACAGACACAGGTCACGGCGAAGGACAGAGATCACGGCGATGGACACATATCACCGTGACGGACACAGATCACCGTAACGGACACAGGTCACAGTCAGTGACACAGATCACAGTGACGGACTCGGATCACGGCGAAGGACACAGATTACGGCGACGGACACATATCACCGTGACGGACACATTACGGTGACGGACACAGATCACAGTGACTGACAGAGATGACCGTGACGGACACAGATCAGTGTGACGGTCTAAGATCACAGTGACGGACACAGATCCCAGTAACGGACACAGATCATGGTGAGAGATCACGGTGACGGCCACAGATCACAGTGACTGACAGAGATGACCGTGACGGACACAGATCGCAGTGATAGACACAGATGAGAGTGACGGACAATGATCAGAGTGACGGACACAGATCACGGTGAGAAACACATCTCACAGTGATGGACACGGATCGCGGTGACGGACACAGATCACAGTGACGGAAACAGATCCGAGTGACGGACAGAGATCACAGTAACAGACACAGATCACGGAGACGGAAACAGATCATGGTGACGGACGCAGATCACGGAGACGGAAACAGATCACGTTGACGGACACGGATCACAGTCATTCACACAGGTCACAATGACAGACACAGGTCACGGTGACGGACACAGATTACCGTGACAGACACAGATCACAGTGATGGACACAGATCACAGTGACGGACAGAGATACGGACACGGATCACAGTGACGGACACAGATCACGGAGATGGACACAGATCACAATGATGGACACAGATCACAGTCAGTGGCACAGATCTCAGTGACGGACACAGATCACAGTGACGGACACAGACCACGGTGACGGACACAGATCACAGAGACGGACACAGATCACAGTGACGGACAGAGATCTGGGTGACGGACACAGGTCAGGGTGATAGACACAGGTCACGGTGACGGACACCGATCACAGTCAGTGGCACAGATCACAGTGACGGACACTGATCACAGTGACGGACACAGACCATGGTGACGGACACAGATCACAGAGACGGACACAGATCACAGTGACGGACAGAGATCTGGGTGACGGACACAGGTCAGGGTGATAGACACAGGTCACGGTGACGGACACCGATTACGGTTACAGACACAGATCACAGTGACAGACACAGACCACAGTGACGGACACGGAACACAGTGACGGACACGGATCACGGTGACGGACACGGATCACGGTGACGGACACAGGTCACGGTGACAGACACAGATCACGGTGACAGACACAGATCCCGGTGACTGACACAGATCCCCGTGACGGACACAGATCACAGTGATGGACACAGATCACAGTGACGGACAGAGATACGGACACAGATCACAGTGACGGACACAGATCACAGTCAGTGGCACAGATCTCAGTGACGGACACGGATCACAGTGATGGACACGGATCACAGTGACGGACACAGACCACGGTGACGGACACGGATCACGGTGACGGACACGGATCACGGTGACGGACACAGACCACGGTGACGGACACGGATCACGGTGACGGACACAGGTCAGGGTGATAGACACAGGTCACGGTGACGGACACCGATCATAGTTACAGACACGGATCACAGTGACGGACAGAGATCACAGTCAGTGACAAAGATCACAGTGACGGACACAGATCACAATGACGGACACAGATCAGAGTGACTGACACAGATCAGAGTGACGGACAGAGATCACAGTCATTGACACAGATCACGGTGATGGACACAGATCAGAGAGATGGACACAGATCACGGTGACGGACACAGATCAGGGTGACGGACACGGATCACAGTCATTCACACAGGTCACAATGACAGACACAGGTCACGGTGACAGACACAGATCAGAGTGACGGACACAGATCACAGACAGACACAGTTGACAGTGATGAACACAGATCACAATCACAGACGCAGATCACAGTGACAGTCACAGATCACAGTCACAGACACAGTTCACAGTGACGGATGGAGATCCCAGTCATTCACACAGATCACAGTGAAAGACACAGGTCACGGGGACAGACACAGATCATGGTGACAGACACAGATCAAGGTGACGGACACAGATTACCATGACAGACACAGATCACAGTGATGGACACAGATCACAGTAACGGACAGAGATACGGACACGGCTCACAGTGACGGACACAGGTCACGGTGACGGTTACAGGTCAGGGTGACGGACACCGGTTAGGGTGACGGACACAAATCACGGTGACATATACAGATCATACTGTCGGACACAGATCACAGTGACGGACACAGATCACAGTGATGGACACAGATCACAGTGAGAGACACAGATCACGGTGATGGACACAGATCACAGTGACTGACAGAGATGACTGTGACAGATACAGATCGTAGTGACGGATGCAGATCACAATGACGGACAGAGATCACAGTGACGGACACAGATCACAGTGGCAGATACAGATCACAGTGACAGACACAGATCACGGTGACGGACACAGGTCACGGTGACGGAAACAGATCACGGTGATGGAAACAGATCCCCGTGATGGCCACAGATCATGGTGACGGACAGAGATCACAGAGACGGACACAGATCACAGACATGGACACAGATCGCAGTGAGGGGCACAGATCACGGTGACGGACACGGATCACAGTTATTCACATAGGTCACATGACAGACTAAGGTCACGGTGACAGACACAGGTCATGGTGACGGACACGGATCACAGTGACGGACACAGATCATGGAGACGGACACAGATCACAATGATAGACACAGATCACAGTCAGTGGCACAGATCTCAGTGACGGACACGGATCACAGTGACGGACACGGATCACAGTGACGGACAACGATCACAGTGACGGACACGGATCACAGTGACGGACACTGATCACGGTGACAGACACTGATCTCGGTGAAGGACACAGACCACGGTGACGGACACGGATCACGGTGACGGAGACGGATCACAGTGACGGACACAGATCCCAGTGACGGACACAGATCACAGAGACGGACACAGATCGCGGTGACGGACAGAGATCACAGAGACGGACACAGGTCACAGAGACGGACACATTTCGCGGTGAGGGGCACAGATCACGGTGACGGACACGGATCACATTTATTCACATAGGTCACAGTGACAGACACAGGTCACGGTGACGGACACAGATCGCGGTGACGGTCACAGGTCATGGTGACGGACACGGATCACAGTCATTCACACAGATCACAGTGACAGACACAGGTCACGGTGACAGACACAGGTCAGGGTGACGGACACAGGTCAGGGTGACAGACACAGATCACAGTGACGGACACAGATCACAGTCAGTGACACGGATCACAGTGCCGGATACGGATCACGTTGATGGACACTTACCACAATCATTCACACAGATCACGGTGACAGACACAGATCACGGTGACGGACACAGATCACTGTGACGGCCACAGATCACGGTGACGGACAGAGATCACAGAGACAGACACAGGTCACAGAGACGGACACAGATCACAGTGACGGACAGAGATACGGACAAGGATCACAGTGACGGACGCAGATCACGGTGACGGACGCAGATCACGGAGACGGAAACAGATCACGGAGACGGACACTGATCACGGTGACGTACACAGGTCACGGTGACGTACACAGATCACAGTCACGGACACAGATCACGGAGACGGAAACAGATCATGGTGTCGGACGCAGATCACAGTCACAGACACAGTTCACAGTGACGGACACAGATCACAGTCATTCACACAGATCAATGTGACAGACACAGGTCATGGTGACAGACACAGATCACGGTGACGGACACAGATCACAGTGACGGAAACAGATCACAGTGATGGAAACAGATCATAGTGACGGACAGAGATCAGAGTGACAGACACAGGTCAGAGTGACGGGCGCAGATCACGGTGAAGGACACAGATCACAGTCATTCACACAGATCACAGTGACAGACACAGGTCACGGTGACAGACACAGGTCACGGTGACGGACACGGATCACAGTGACGGACACAGATCACAATGATGGACACAGATCACAGTCAGTGGCACAGATCTCAGTGACAGACACCGAACACAGTGACGGACACTGATCACGGTGACGGACACTGATCACGGTGAAGGACACAGATCACAGAGACGGACACGGATCACAGTGATGGACACGGATCACAGTGACGGACACAGATCCCAGTGAAGGACACAGATCACAGAGACGGACACTGATCACAGTGACAGACACAGATCACAGAGACGGACGCTGATCACAGTGACGGACACAAACCACGGTGACAGACACAGATCACAGAGACGGACAAAGATCACAGTGACGGACAGAGATCTCGGTGAAGGACACAGGTCAGGGTGATAGACACAGGTCACGGTGACGGACACCGATCATGGTTACAGACACGGATCACAGTGACGGACAGAGATCACAGTCAGTGACAAAGATCACAGTGACGGACACGGATCACAATGACGGACACAGATCAGAGTGACTGACACAGATCAGAGTGACGGACAGAGATCACAGTCATTGACACAGATCACGGTGACGGACACAGATCAGAGTGACGGACAGAGATCACAGTCATTGACACAGATCACGGTGACGGACACAGATCACAGACTCTGTCACAGATCAATCACGGTGACGGACACAGACACAGATCGCGGTAACGGACAGAGACGGACTCAGGTCACAGAGACGGACACAGATCGCGGTGAGGGGCACAGATCACGGTGACGGACACGGATCACATTTATTCACATAGGTCACAGTGACAGACACAGGTCACGGTGACGGACACAGATCGCGGTGACGGTCACAGGTCATGGTGACGGACACGGATCACAGTCATTCACACAGATCACAGTGACAGACACAGGTCATGGTGACAGACACAGGTCAGGGTGATGGACACAGGTCAGGGTGACAGACACAGATCACAGTGAAGGACACAGATCACAGTCAGTGACACGGATCACAGTGCCGAATACGGATCACGTTGATGGACACGTACCAAAATCATTCACACAGATCACAGTGACAGACACAGGTCACGGTGAAGGACAAAGTTCACGGCGATGGACACATATCACTGTGACGGACACAGATCACCGTAACGGACACAGGTCACAGTCAGTGACACAGATCACAGTGACGGACTCGGATCACGGCGAAGGACACAGATTACGGCGACGGACACATACTACCGTGACGGACACATTACGGTGACGGACACAGATCACAGTGACTGACAGAGATGACCGTGACGGACACAGATCAGAGTGACGGACACAGATCAGTGTGACGGTCTAAGATCAGAGTGACGGACACAGTTCAGTGTGACGGACACGGATCATGGTGAGAGATCACGGTGACAGACACAGATCACAGTGACTGACAGAGATGACCGTGACGGACACAGATCGCAGTGATAGACACAGATCAGAGTGACGGACACAGATCACGGTGAGAGACACATCTCACAGTGACGGACACGGATCGCGGTGACGGACACAGATCACAGTGACGGAAACAGATCAGAGTGACGGACAGAGATCACAGTGACAGACACAGATCACGGAGACGGAAACAGATCATGGTGACGGACGCAGATCACGGAGACGGAAACAGATCACGGAGATGGAAACAGATCACGGTGACGGACACGGATCACAGTCATTCACACAGGTCACAATGACAGACACAGGTCACGGTGACAGACACAGATCACGGTGACGGACACAGATTACCGTGACAGACACAGATCACAGTGATGGACACAGATCACAGTGACGGACAGAGATACAGACACGGATCACAGTGACGGACACAGATCACAGAGACGGACACAGATCACAATGATGGACACAGATCACAGTCAGTGGCACAGATCTCAGTGACGGACACGGATCACAGTGACGGACACGGATCACGGTGACGGTCTAAGATCAGAGAGACGGACACAGTTCAGCGTGACGGACACAGATCATGGTGAGAGATCACGGTGACGGACACAGATCACAGTGACTGACAGAGATGACCGTGACGGACACAGATCGTGGTGATAGACACAGATCAGAGTGACGGACTATGATCAGAGTGACGGACACAGATCACGGTGAGAAAAACATCTCACAGTGACGGACACGGATCGCGGTGACGGACACAGATCACAGTGACGGAAACAGATCAGAGTGACGGACAGAGATCACAGTGACAGACACAGATCACGGAGACGGACACAGATCACAGTGACGGACACTGATCACAGTGACGGACACAGACCACGGTGACAGACACAGATCACAGAGACGGACAAAGATCACAGTGACGGACAGAGATCTCGGTGAAGGACACAGGTCAAGGTGATAGACACAGGCCACGGTGACGGACACCGATCATGGTTACAGACACGGATCACAGTGACAGACAGAGATCACAGTCAGTGACAAAGATCACAGTGACGGACACGGATCACAGTGACGGACACAGATCGCGGTGAGGGGCACAGATCACGGTGACGGACACGGATCACATTTATTCACATAGGTCACAGTGACAGACACAGGTCACGGTGACGGACACAGATCGCGGTGACGGCCAGAGGTCATGGTGACGGACACGGATCACAGTCATTCACACAGATCACAGTGACAAACACAGGTCACGGTGACAGACACAGGTCAGGGTGACGGACATAGGTCAGGTTAACAGACACAGATCACAGTGACGGACACAGATCACAGTCAGTGACATGGATCACAGTGCCGGATACGGATCACATTGATGGACACTTACCACAATCATTCACACAGATCACAGTGACAGACACAGATCACGGTGATGGACACAGATCACTGTGACGGCCACAGATCACGGTGACGGACAGAGATCACAGAGACAGACATAGGTCACAGAGACGGACACAGATCACAGTGACGGACAGAGATACGGACAAGGAACACAGTGACGGACGCAGATCACGGAGATGGAAACAGATCACGGAGACGGAAACAGATCTCGGTGACGGACACGGATCACAGTCATTCACACAGGTCACAATGACAGACACAGGTCACGGTGACAGACACAGATCAGAGAGATGGACACAGATCAGAGTGACGGACACAGATCACAGACAGACACAGTTGACAGTGATGAACACAGATCACAATCACAGACGCAGATCACAGTGACAGTCACAGATCACAGTCACAGACACAGTTCACAGTGACGGACGGAGATCACAGTCATTCACACAGATCACAGTGACAGACACAGATCACGGTGACAGACACAGATCACGGTGACGGACACAGATTACCGTGACAGACACAGATCACAGTGACGGACAGAGATACGGACAAGGATCACAGTGACGGACACAGGTCACGGTGACGGTCACAGGTCAGGGTGACGGACACCGGTTAGGGTGACGGACACAAATCACGGTGACATACACAGATCATACTGTCGGACACAGATCACGGTGACGGACACAGATCACAGTGACTGACAGAGATGACTGTGACAGATACAGTCAGTGACACAGATCACAGTGACGGACTCGGATCACGGCGAAGGACACAGATTACGGCGACGGACACATATCACCGTGACGGACACATTACGGTGACAGACACAGATCACAGTGACTGACAGAGATGACCGTGACGGACACAGATCAGAGTGACGGACACAGATCAGTGTGACGGTCTAAGATCAGAGTGACGGACACAGTTCAGCGTGACGGACACAGATCATGGTGAGAGATCACGGTGACGGACACAGATCATAGTGACTGACAGAGATGACCGTGACGGACACAGATCGCGTTGATAGACACAGATCAGTGTTGCAGACTATGATCAGAGTGACGGACACAGATCACGGTGAGAGACACATCTCACAGTGACGGACACGGATCGCGGTGACGGACACAGATCACAGTGACGGAAACAGATCAGATGACGGACAGTGATCACAGTGACGGACACAGATCACAGTGACGGATACAGATCACAGTGACGGACACAGATTACGGAGACGGAAACAGATCATGGTGATGGACGCAGATCACGGTGATGGACGCAGATCACGGAGACGGAAACAGATCACGGAGACAGAAACAGATCACGGAGACGGAAACAGATCATGGTGACGGACACGGATCACAGTCATTCACACAGGTCACAATGACAGACACAGATCACGGTGACAGACACAGATCACAGTGACGGACACAGATCACAGTGACGGACAGAGATACGGACACGGATCAGAGTGACGGACACAGGTCACGGTGACGGTCACAGGTTAGGGTGACGGACACCGGTTAGGGTGACGGACACAAATCACGGTGACATACACAGATCATACTGTTGGACACAGATCACGGTGACGGACACAGATCACGGCGACGGACGCAGATCACGGCGACGGACGCAGATCACAGTGACGGACACAGATCACAATGACGGACAGAGATCACAGTGACGGACACAGGTCACAGTGACATACACAGATCACAGTGACAGACACAGATCACGGTGACGGATACAGGTCACGGTGACGGAAACAGATCACAGTGACGTAAACAGATCAGAGTGACGGACACAGATCAGGGTGACGGACACAGATCAGAGTGACAGACACAGAACACGGTGACGGACACAGGTCACGGTGACGTACACAGATCACAGTCACGGACACAGATCACGGAGACGGAAACAGATCATGGTGTCGGACGCAGATCACAGTCACAGACACAGTTCACAGTGACGGACACAGATCACAGTCATTCACACAGATCAATGTGACAGACACAGGTCATGGTGACAGACACAGATCACGGTGACGGACACAGATCACAGTGACGGAAACAGATCACAGTGATGGAAACAGATCACAGTGACGGACAGAGATCAGAGTGACAGACACAGGTCAGAGTGACGGGCGCAGATCACGGTGAAGGACACAGATCACAGTCATTCACACATGTCACAGTGACAGACACAGGTCATGGTGACAGACACAAATCACAGAGATGGACACAGATCAGAGTGACGGACACAGATCACAGACTCAGACACAGTTGACAGTGACGGACACAGATCACAGTGACGGACACAGATCACAGTCACAGACGCAGATCACAGTGACAGACACAGAACACAGTCATTCACACAGATCATGGTGACAGACACAGATCACGGTGACAGACACAGATCACCGTGACAGACACAGATCACAATGATGGACACAGATCACATTCAGTGGCACAGATCACAGTGACGGACACAGATCACAGAGACGGACACTGATCACGGTGACGGACACGGATCACGGTGACGGACAAAGATCACAGTGACGGACACAGATCACAGAGACGGACACAGATCACAGAGACGGACATAGATCACAGTGACGGACAGAGATCTCGGTGAAGGACACAGGTCAAGGTGATAGACACAGGCCACGGTGACGGACACCGATCATGGTTACAGACACGGATCACAGTGACAGACAGAGATCACGGAGACGGAAACAGATCATGGTGACGGACGCAGATCACGGAGACGGAAACAAATCACGGAGACGGAAACAGATCACGGTGACGGACACGAATCACAGTCATTCACACAGGTCACAATGACAGACACAGGTCACGGTGACAGACACAGATCACGGTGACGGACACAGATTACCGTGACAGACACAGATCACAATGATGGACACAGATCACAGTGACGGACAGAGATACGGACACGGATCACAGTGACGGACACAGATCACGGAGACGGACACAGATCACAATGATGGACACAGATCACAGTCAGTGGCACAGATCTCAGTGACGGACACGGATCACAGTGACGGACACGGATCACGGTGACGGTCTAAGATCAGAGAGACGGACACAGTTCAGCGTGACGGACACAGATCATGGTGAGAGATCACGGTGACGGACACAGATCACAGTGACTGACAGAGATGACCGTGACGGACACAGATCAGTGTGACGGTCTAAGATCAGAGTGACGGACACAGTTCAGCGTGACGGACACAGATCATGGTGAGAGATCACGGTGACGGACACAGATCACAGTGACTGACAGAGATGACCGTGACGGACACAGATCGTGGTGATAGACACAGATCAGAGTGACGGACTATGATCAGAGTGACGGACACAGATCACGGTGAGAGAAACATCTCACAGTGAAGGACACGGATCGCGGTGACGGACACAGATCACAGTGACGGAAACAGATCAGAGTGACGGACAGAGATCACAGTGACAGACACAGATCACGGAGACAGACACAGATCATGGTGACGGACTTAGATCACGGAGACAGACACAGATCACAGTGACGGACACAGATCACAGTGACGGACAAAGATACGGACACGGATCACAGTGACGGACACAGATCACGAAGACGGACAGAGATCACAATGATGGACACAGATCACAGTCAGTGGCACAGATCTCAGTTACGGACACGGATCACAGTGACGGACACGGATCACGGTGACGGACACCAATCACGGTGACGGACACGGACCACGGTGACGGACACGGATCACGGTGACGGACACAGATCCCGGTGACGGGCACA
This sequence comes from Mobula hypostoma, assembly GCF_963921235.1. Taxonomy (NCBI): domain Eukaryota; kingdom Metazoa; phylum Chordata; class Chondrichthyes; order Myliobatiformes; family Myliobatidae; genus Mobula; species Mobula hypostoma. The sequence goes on along the minus strand of NC_086103.1, from coordinate 17,306,161 downwards.
GATCACAGAGACGGACACAGATCACAGTGACGGACACTGATCACAGTGACGGACACAGACCACGGTGACAGACACAGATCACAGAGACGGACAAAGATCACAGTGACGGACAGAGATCTCGGTGAAGGACACAGGTCAAGGTGATAGACACAGGCCACGGTGACGGACACCGATCATGGTTACAGACACGGATCACAGTGACAGACAGAGATCACAGTCAGTGACAAAGATCACAGTGACGGACACGGATCACAATGACGGACACAGATCAGAGTGACTGACACAGATCAGAGTGACGGACAGAGATCACTGTCATTGACACAGATCACGGTGACGGACACAGATCACAGACTCTGTCACAGATCAATCACAGTGACGGACACGGATCACGGTGAGGGACACGGATCACAGTGATGGACACAGGTCACGGTGACAGACACAGATCACGGTGACGGACACAGATCACTGTGACAGCCACAGATCACGGTGATGGACAGAGATCACAGAGACGGACACAGGTCACAGAGACGGACACAGATCGCGGTGACGGACAGAGATCACAGAGACGGACACAGGTCACAGAGACGGACACAGATCGCGGTGAGGGGCACAGATCACGGTGACGGACACGGATCACATTTATTCACATAGGTCACAGTGACAGACACAGGTCACGGTGACGGACACAGATCGCGGTGACGGCCAGAGGTCATGGTGACGGACACGGATCACAGTCATTCACACAGATCACAGTGACAAACACAGGTCACGGTGACAGACACAGGTCAGGGTGACGGACATAGGTCAGGTTAACAGACACAGATCACAGTGACGGACACAGATCACAGTCAGTGACATGGATCACAGTGCCGGATACGGATCACATTGATGGACACTTACCACAATCATTCACACAGATCACAGTGACAGACACAGATCACGGTGATGGACACAGATCACTGTGACGGCCACAGATCACGGTGACGGACAGAGATCACAGAGACAGACATAGGTCACAGAGACGGACACAGATCACAGTGACGGACAGAGATACGGACAAGGAACACAGTGACGGACGCAGATCACGGAGATGGAAACAGATCACGGAGACGGAAACAGATCTCGGTGACGGACACGGATCACAGTCATTCACACAGGTCACAATGACAGACACAGGTCACGGTGACAGACACAGATCAGAGAGATGGACACAGATCAGAGTGACGGACACAGATCACAGACAGACACAGTTGACAGTGATGAACACAGATCACAATCACAGACGCAGATCACAGTGACAGTCACAGATCACAGTCACAGACACAGTTCACAGTGACGGATGGAGATCACAGTCATTCACACAGATCACAGTGACAGACACAGATCACGGTGACAGACACAGATCACGGTGACGGACACAGATTACCGTGACAGACACAGATCACAGTGACGGACAGAGATACGGACAAGGATCACAGTGACGGACACAGGTCACGGTGACGGACACAGGTCACGGTGACGGTCACAGGTCAGGGTGACGGACACCGGTTAGGGTGACGGACACAAATCACGGTGACATACACAGATCATACTGTCGGACACAGATCACGGTGACGGACACAGATCACAGTGACTGACAGAGATGACTGTGATAGATACAGTCAGTGACACAGATCACAGTGACGGACTCGGATCACGGCGAAGGACACAGATTACGGCGACGGACACATATCACCGTGACGGACACATTACGGTGACAGACACAGATCACAGTGACTGACAGAGATGACCGTGACGGACACAGATCAGAGTGACGGACACAGATCAGTGTGACGGTCTAAGATCAGAGTGACGGACACAGTTCAGCGTGACGGACACAGATCATGGTGAGAGATCACGGTGACGGACACAGATCATAGTGACTGACAGAGATGACCGTGACGGACACAGATCGCGTTGATAGACACAGATCAGTGTTGCAGACTATGATCAGAGTGACGGACACAGATCACGGTGAGAGACACATCTCACAGTGACGGACACGGATCGCGGCGACGGACACAGATCACAGTGACGGAAACAGATCAGAGTGACGGACAGTGATCACAGTGACGGACACAGATCACAGTGACGGATACAGATCACAGTGACGGACACAGATTACGGAGACGGAAACAGATCATGGTGATGGACGCAGATCACGGTGATGGACGCAGATCACGGAGACGGAAACAGATCACGGAGACAGAAACAGATCACGGAGACGGAAACAGATCATGGTGACGGACACGGATCACAGTCATTCACACAGGTCACAATGACAGACACAGATCACGGTGACAGACACAGATCACGGTGACGGACACAGATCACAGTGACGGACAGAGATACGGACACGGATCAGAGTGACGGACACAGGTCACGGTGACGGTCACAGGTTAGGGTGACGGACACCGGTTAGGGTGACGGACACAAATCACGGTGACATACACAGATCATACTGTTGGACACAGATCACGGTGACGGACACAGATCACGGCGACGGACGCAGATCACGGCGACGGACGCAGATCACGGCGACGGACGCAGATCACAGTGACGGACACAGATCACAATGACGGACAGAGATCACAGTGACGGACACAGGTCACAGTGACATACACAGATCACAGTGACAGACACAGATCACGGTGACGGATACAGGTCACGGTGACGGAAACAGATCACAGTGACGTAAACAGATCAGAGTGACGGACACAGATCAGGGTGACGGACACAGATCAGAGTGACAGACACAGAACACGGTGACGGACACAGGTCACGGTGACGTACACAGGTCACGGTGACGTACACAGATCACAGTCACGGACACAGATCACGGAGACGGAAACAGATCATGGTGTCGGACGCAGATCACAGTCACAGACACAGTTCACAGTGACGGACACAGATCACAGTCATTCACACAGATCAATGTGACAGACACAGGTCATGGTGACAGACACAGATCACGGTGACGGACACAGATCACAGTGACGGAAACAGATCACAGTGATGGAAACAGATCACAGTGACGGACAGAGATCAGAGTGACAGACACAGGTCAGAGTGACGGGCGCAGATCACGGTGAAGGACACAGATCACAGTCATTCACACATGTCACAGTGACAGACACAGGTCATGGTGACAGACACAAATCACAGAGACGGACACAGATCAGAGTGACGGACACAGATCACAGACTCAGACACAGTTGACAGTGACGGACACAGATCACAGTGACGGACACAGATCACAGTCACAGACGCAGATCACAGTGACAGAAACAGAACACAGTCATTCACACAGATCACAGTGACAGGCACAGATCACGGTGACGCACACAGATCACCGTGACAGACACAGATCACAATGATGGACACAGATCACAGTCAGTGGCACAGATCACAGTGACGGACACAGATCACAGAGACGGACACTGATCACGGTGACGGACACGGATCACGGTGACGGACAAAGATCACAGTGACGGACACAGATCACAGAGACGGACACAGATCACAGAGACGGACATAGATCACAGTGACGGACAGAGATCTGGGTGACGGTCACAGGTCAGGGTGATAGACACAGGTCACGGTGACGGACACCGATTACGGTTACAGACACAGATCACAATGACAGACACGGATCACAGTCAGTGACAAAGATCACAGTTACGGACACGGATCACAATGACGGACACAGATAAGAGTGACTGATACAGATCAGAGTGACGGACAGAGATCACAGTCATTGACACAGATCACAGTCACTGTTGCAGATCAATCACAGTGACTGACACAGACCACAGTGACGGACACGGAACACAGTGATGGACACGGATCACAGTGAGGGACACGGATCACGGTGACGGACACAGGTCACGGTGACAGACACAGATCACGGTGACTGACACAGATCCCCGTGACGGCCAAAGATCATGGTGACGGACAGAGATCACAGAGACGGACACAGATCACAGACATGGACACAGATCGCGATGACAAGCACAGATCGCGGTGACAGACACAGATCGCGGTGAGGGGCACAGATCACTGTGACGGACACGGATCACATTTATTCACATAGGTCACAGTGACAGACACAGGTCACGGTGACGGACACAGATCGCGGTGACGGCCAGAGGTCATGGTGACGGACACGGATCACAGTCATTCACACAGATCACAGTGACAGACACAGGTCACGGTGACAGACACAGGTCAGGGTGACGGACACAGGTCAGGGTGACAGACACAGATCACAGTGACGGACACAGATCACAGTCAGTGACACGGATCACAGTGCCGGATACGGATCACGTTGATGGACACTTACCACAATCATTCACACAGATCACGGTGACAGACACAGATCACGGTGACCGACACAGATCACTGTGACGGCCACAGATCACGGTGACGGTCAGAGATCACAGAGACAGACACAGGTCACAGAGACGGACACAGATCACAGTGACGGACAGAGATACGGACAAGGATCACAGTGACGGACGCAGATCACGGTGACGGACGCAGATCACGGAGACGGAAACAGATCACGGAGACGGAAACAGATCTCGGTGACGGACACGGATCACAGTCATTTACACAGGTCACAATGACAGACACAGGTCACAGTGACAGACACAGATCAGAGAGATGGACACAGATCAGAGTGACGGACACAGATCACAGACAGACACAGTTGACAGTGATGAACACAGATCACAATCACAGACGCAGATCACAGTGACAGTCACAGATCACAGTCACAGACACAGTTCACAGTGACGGACGGAGATCACAGTCATTCACACAGATCACAGTGACAGACACAGATAACGGTGACAGACACAGATCACCGTGACAGACACAGATCACAGTGACGGACAGAGATACGGACAAGGATCACAGTGACAGACACAGGTCACGGTGACGGTCACAGGTCAGGGTGACGGACACCGGTTAGGGTGACGGACACAAATCACGGTGACATACACAGATCATACTGTCGGACACAGATCACGGTGACGGACACAGATCACAGTGACTGACAGAGATGACTGTGACAGATACAGTCAGTGACACAGATCACAGTGACGGACTCGGATCACGGCGAAGGACACAGATTACGGCGACGGACACATATCACCGTGACGGACACATTACGGTGACAGACACAGATCACAGTGACTGACAGAGATGACCGTGACGGACACAGATCAGAGTGACGGACACAGATCAGTGTGACGGGCTAAGATCAGAGTGACGGACACAGTTCAGCGTGACGGACACAGATCATGGTGAGAGATCACGGTGACGGACACAGATCACAGTGACTGACAGAGATGACCGTGACGGACACAGATCGCGTTGATAGACACAGATCAGAGTGACGGACTATGATCAGAGTGACGGACACAGATCACGGTGAGAGACACAGCTCACAGTGACGGACACGGATCGCGGTGACGGACACAGATCACAGTGACGGAAACAGATCAGAGTGACGGACGCAGATCACGGAGACGGAAACAGATCACGGAGACGGAAAAAGATCAGAGTGACGGACAGTGTTCACAGTGACGGACACAGATCACAGTGACGGACACTGATTACGGAGACAGAAACAGATCATGGTGATGGATGCAGATCACGGTGACGGACGCAGATCACGGAGACGGAAACAGATCACGGAGACAGAAACAGATCACGGAGACGGAAACAGATCATGGTGACGGACACGGATCACAGTCATTCACACAGGTCACAATGACAGACACAGATCACGGTGACAGACACAGATCACGGTGACGGACACAGATCACAGTGACGGACAGAGATACGGACACGGATCACAGTGACGGACACAGGTCACGGTGACGGTCACAGGTTAGAGTGACGGACACAAATCACGGTGACATACACAGATCATACTGTCGGACACAGATCACGGTGACGGACACAGATCACGGCGACGGACGCAGATCACGGCGACAAACGCAGATCACAGTGACGGACACAGATCACAATGACGGACAGAGATCACAGTGATGGACACAGGTCACAGTGACATACACAGATCACAGTGACAGACACAGATCACGGTGACGGATACAGGTCACGGTGACGGAAACAGATCACGGTGACGGAAACAGATCAGAGTGACGGACACAGATCAGGGTGACGGACACAGATCAGAGTGACAGACACAGAACACGGTGACGGACACAGGTCACGGTGACGTACACAGGTCACGGTGACGTACACAGATCACAGTCACGGACACAGATCACGGAGATGGAAACAGATCATGGTGACGGACGCAGATCACAGTCACAGACACAGTTCACAGTGACGGACACAGATCACAGTCATTCACACAGATCAATGTGACAGACACAGGTCATGGTGACAGACACAGATCACGGTGACAGACACAGATCACCGTGACAGACACAGATCACAGTGACGGAAACAGATCACAGTGATGGAAACAGATCATAGTGACGGACAGAGATCAGAGTGACAGACACAGGTCAGAGTGACGAACGCAGATCACGGTGAAGGACACAGATCACAGTCATTCACACATGTCACAGTGACAGACACAGGTCATGGTGACAGACACAAATCACAGAGACGGACACAGATCAGAGTGACGGACACAGATCAGAGTGACGGACACAGATCACAATGATGGACACAGATCACAGTCAGTGGCACAGATCACAGTGACGGACACAGATCACAGTGACGGACACAGATCATGGTGATGGACACAGATCACAGTGACGGACACAGATCACGGTGACGGACACGGATCACAGTGACGGACACAGATCACAGAGACGGACAAAGATCACAGAGACGGACACAGATGACAGTGACGGACAGAGATCTGGGTGACGGACACAGTTCAGGGTGATAGACACAGGTCACGGTGACGGACACCGATTACGGTTACAGACACAGATCACAGTGACAGACACGGATCACAGTCAGTGACAAAGATCACAGTGATGGACACGGATCAGAATGACGGACTCAGATCAGAGTGACTGACACAGATCAGAGTGACGGACAGAGATCACAGTCATTGACACAGATCACAGTCACTGTTGCAGATCAATCACAGTGACTGACACAGATCACAGTGACGGACACGGATCACAGTGATGGACGGGGATCACGGTGACGGACGCAGGTCACGGTGACAGACACAGATCACGGTGATTGACACAGATCCCCGTGACGGCCACAGATCATGGTGACGGACAGAGATCACGGACACAGATCACAGACATGGACACAGATCGGGATGACAGGCATAGATCACAGTGACAGAGACAGATCACAGTGACCGACACAGATTACGGTGAGAGACACAGATCACGGTGACGGACACAGATCTTGGTGACGGACACAGATCACAGTGACACACAGATCACAGTAACGGTCAGAGATCACAGTAACGGACACAGGTCACAGTGACGGACACGGATCGCGGTGACAGACACAGATCGCGGTGAGGGGCACAGATCACGGTGACGGAAACAGATCAGAGTGACGGACACAGATCAGGGTGACGGACACAGATCAGAGTGACAGACACAGAACACGGTGACGGACACAGATCACGGTGGCGGACACAGGTCACGGTGACGTACACAGGTCACGGTGACGTACACAGATCACAGTCACGGACACAGATCACGGAGACGGAAACAGATCATGGTGACGGACGCAGATCACAGTCACAGACACAGTTCACAGTGACGGACACAGATCACAGTCATTCACACAGATCAATGTGACAGACACAGGTCATGGTGACAGACACAGATCACGGTGACGGACACAGATCACCGTGACAGACACAGATCACAGTGACGGAAACAGATCACAGTGATGGAAACAGATCACAGTGACGGACAGAAATCAGAGTGACAGACACAGGTCAGAGTGACGGGCGCAGATCACGGTGAAGGACACAGATCACAGTCATTCTCACTTCACAGTGACAGACACAGGTCATGGTGACAGACACAAATCACAGAGACGGACTCAGATCAGAGTGACGGAAACAGATCACAGACTCAGACACAGTTGACAGTGACGGACACAGTGGACAGTGACGGACACAGATCAGAGTGACGGACACAGATCACAGTCACAGACGCAGATCACAGTGACAGACACAGAACACAGTCATTCACACAGATCACAGTGACAGGCACAGATCAAGGTGACGCACACAGATCACCGTGACGGACACAGATCACAATGATGGACACAGATCACAGTCAGTGGCACAGATCACAGTGACGGACACAGATCACGGTGACAGACACAGATCACGGTGACGGACACAGATCACGGTGACGGACACGGATCACAGTGACGGACACAGATCACAGAGACGGACAAAGATCTCAGAGACGGACACAGATGACAGTGACGGACAGAGATCTGGGTGACGGACACAGTTCAGGGGGATAGACACAGGTCACGGTGACGGACACCGATTACGGTTACAGACACAGATCACAGTGACAGACACGGATCACAGTCAGTGACAAAGATCACAGTGATGGACACGGATCACAATGACGGACTCAGATCAGAGTGACTGACACAGATCAGAGTGACGGACAGAGATCACAGTCATTGACACAGATCACAGTCACTGTTGCAGATTAATCACAGTGACTGACACGGATCACAGTGATGGACACGGATCACGGTGACGGACGCAGGTCACAGTGACTGACACAGATCCCCGTGACGGCCACAGATCATGGTGACGGACAGAGATCACAGAGACGGACACAGATCACAGACATGGACACAGATCGCGATGACAAGCACAGATCGCGGTGACAGACACAGATCGCGGTGAGGGGCACAGATCACAGTGACGGACACAGATCACAGTCACAGACGCAGATCACAGTGACAGACACAGATCACAGTCATACACAACGATCACAGTGACAGGCACAGATCACGGTGACGCACACAGATCACCGTGACAGACACAGATCACAATGACAGACACAGATAAGAGTGACTGATACAGATCAGAGTGACGGACAGAGATCACAGTCATTGATACAGATCACAGTCACTGTTGCAGATCAATCACAGTGACTGACACAGACCACAGTGACGGACACGGAACACAGTGACGGACACAGATCACGATGAGAGACACAGATCACAGTAACGGACAGAGATCACAGTGACGGACACAGGTCACAGTGACGGACACGGATCGCGGTGACAGACACAGATCGCGGTGAGGGGCACAGATCACGGTGACGGAAACAGATCAGAGTGACGGACACAGATCAGGGTGACGGACACAGATCAGAGTGACAGACACAGAACACGGTGACGGACACAGATCACGGTGGCGGACACAGGTCACGGTGACGTACACAGGTCACGGTGACGTACACAGATCACAGTCACGGACACAGATCACGGAGACGGAAACAGATCATGGTGACGGACGCAGATCACAGTCACAGACACAGTTCACAGTGACGGACACAGATCACAGTCATTCACACAGATCAATGTGACAGACACAGGTCATGGTGACAGACACAGATCACGGTGACGGACACAGATCACCGTGACAGACACAGATCACAGTGACGGAAACAGATCACAGTGATGGAAACAGATCACAGTGACGGACAGAAATCAGAGTGACAGACACAGGTCAGAGTGACGGGCGCAGATCACGGTGAAGGACACAGATCACAGTCATTCTCACTTCACAGTGACAGACACAGGTCATGGTGACAGACACAAATCACAGAGACGGACTCAGATCAGAGTGACGGAAACAGATCACAGACTCAGACACAGTTGACAGTGACGGACACAGTGGACAGTGACGGACACAGATCAGAGTGACGGACACAGATCACAGTCACAGACGCAGATCACAGTGACAGACACAGAACACAGTCATTCACACAGATCACAGTGACAGGCACAGATCAAGGTGACGCACACAGATCACCGTGACGGACACAGATCACAATGATGGACACAGATCACAGTCAGTGGCACAGATCACAGTGACGGACACAGATCACGGTGACAGACACAGATCACGGTGACGGACACAGATCACGGTGACGGACACGGATCACAGTGACGGACACAGATCACAGAGACGGACAAAGATCTCAGAGACGGACACAGATGACAGTGACGGACAGAGATCTGGGTGACGGACACAGTTCAGGGGGATAGACACAGGTCACGGTGACGGACACCGATTACGGTTACAGACACAGATCACAGTGACAGACACGGATCACAGTCAGTGACAAAGATCACAGTGATGGACACGGATCACAATGACGGACTCAGATCAGAGTGACTGACACAGATCAGAGTGACGGACAGAGATCACAGTCATTGACACAGATCACAGTCACTGTTGCAGATTAATCACAGTGACTGACACGGATCACAGTGATGGACACGGATCACGGTGACGGACGCAGGTCACAGTGACTGACACAGATCCCCGTGACGGCCACAGATCATGGTGACGGACAGAGATCACAGAGACGGACACAGATCACAGACATGGACACAGATCGCGATGACAAGCACAGATCGCGGTGACAGACACAGATCGCGGTGAGGGGCACAGATCACAGTGACGGACACAGATCACAGTCACAGACGCAGATCACAGTGACAGACACAGATCACAGTCATACACAACGATCACAGTGACAGGCACAGATCACGGTGACGCACACAGATCACCGTGACAGACACAGATCACAATGACAGACACAGATAAGAGTGACTGATACAGATCAGAGTGACGGACAGAGATCACAGTCATTGATACAGATCACAGTCACTGTTGCAGATCAATCACAGTGACTGACACAGACCACAGTGACGGACACGGAACACAGTGACGGACACGGATCACAGTGAGGGACACGGATCACGGTGACGGACACAGGTCACGGTGACAGACACAGATCACGGTGACTGACACAGATCCCCGTGACGGCCACAGAACATGGTGACGGACAGAGATCACAGAGACGGACACAGATCACAGACATGGACACAGATCGCGATGACAAGCACAGATCGCGGTGACAGACACAGATCGCGGTGAGGGGCACAGATCACTGTGACGGACACGGATCACATTTATTCACATAGGTCACAGTGACAGACACAGGTCACGGTGACGGACACAGATCGCGGTGACGGCCAGAGGTCATGGTGACGGACACGGATCACAGTCATTCACACAGATCACAGTGACAGACACAGGTCACGGTGACAGACACAGGTCAGGGTGACGGACACAGGTCAGGGTGACAGACACAGATCACAGTGACGGACACAGATCACAGTCAGTGACACGGATCACAGTGCCGGATACGGATCACGTTGATGGACACTTACCACAATCATTCACACAGATCACGGTGACAGACACAGATCACGGTGACCGACACAGATCACTGTGACGGCCACAGATCACGGTGACGGACAGAGATCACAGAGACAGACACAGGTCACAGAGACGGACACAGATCACAGTGACGGACAGAGATACGGACAAGGATCACAGTGACGGACGCAGATCACGGTGACGGACGCAGATCACGGAGACGGAAACAGATCACGGAGACGGAAACAGATCTCGGTGACGGACACAGATCACAGTCATTCACACAGGTCACAATGACAGACACAGGTCACGGTGACAGACACAGATCAGAGAGATGGACACAGATCAGAGTGACGGACACAGATCACAGACAGACACAGTTGACAGTGATGAACACAGATCACAATCACAGACGCAGATCACAGTGACAGTCACAGATCACAGTCACAGACACAGTTCACAGTGACGGATGGAGATCACAGTCATTCACACAGATCACAGTGACAGACACAGATCACAGTAACAGACACAGATCACGGTGACGGACACAGATTACCGTGACAGACACAGATCACAGTGACGGACAGAGATACGGACAAGGATCACAGTGACGGACACAGGTCACGGTGACGGTCACAGGTCAGGGTGACGGACACCGGTTAGGGTGACGGACACAAATCACGGTGACATACACAGATCATACTGTCGGACACAGATCACGGTGACGGACACAGATCACAGTGACTGACAGAGATGACTGTGACAGATACCGTCAGTGACACAGATCACAGTGACGGACTCGGATCACGGCGAAGGACACAGATTACGGCGACGGACACATATCACCGTGACGGACACATTACGGTGACAGACACAGATCATGGTGAGAGATCACGGTGATGGACACAGATCACAGTGACTGACAGAGATGACCGTGATGGACACAAATCGCGTTGATAGACACAGATCAGTGTTGCAGACTATGATCAGAGTGACGGACACAGATCACGGTGAGAGACACATCTCACAGTGACGGACACGGATCGCGGTGACGGACACAGATCACAGAGACGGAAACAGATCAGATTGACGGACAGTGATCACAGTGACGGACACAGATCACAGTGACGGATACAGATCACAGTGACGGACACAGATTACGGAGACGGAAACAGATCATGGTGATGGACGCAGATCACGGTGACGGACGCAGATCACGGAGACGGAAACAGATCACGGAGACAGAAACAGATCACGGAGACGGAAACAGATCATGGTGACGGACACAGATCACAGTCATTCACACAGGTCACAATGACAGACACAGGTCACGGTGACAGACACAGATCAGAGTGACGGACACAGATCACAGACAGACACAGTTGACAGTGATGAACACAGATCACAATCACAGACGCAGATCACAGTGACAGTCACAGATCACAGTCACAGACACAGTTCACAGTGACGGACGGAGATCACAGTCATTCACACAGATCACAGTGACAGACACAGATCACAGTAACAGACACAGATCACGGTGACGGACACAGATTACCGTGACAGACACAGATCACAGTGACGGACAGAGATACGGACAAGGATCACAGTGACGGACACAGGTCACGGTGACGGTCACAGGTCAGGGTGACGGACACCGGTTAGGGTGACGGACACAAATCACGGTGACATACACAGATCATACTGTCGGACACAGATCACGGTGACGGACACAGATCACAGTGACTGACAGAGATGACTGTGACAGATACCGTCAGTGACACAGATCACAGTGACGGACTCGGATCACGGCGAAGGACACAGATTACAGCGACGGACACATATCACCGTGACGGACACATTACGGTGACAGACACAGATCACAGTGACTGACAGAGATGACTGTGACGGACACAGATCAGTGTGACGGTCTAAGATCAGAGTGACGGACACAGTTCAGCGTGACGGACACAGATCATGGTGAGAGATCACGGTGATGGACACAGATCACAGTGACTGACAGAGATGACCGTGATGGACACAAATCGCGTTGATAGACACAGATCAGTGTTGCAGACTATGATCAGAGTGACGGACACAGATCACGGTGAGAGACACATCTCACAGTGACGGACACGGATCGCGGTGACGGACACAGATCACAGAGACGGAAACAGATCAGATTGACGGACAGTGATCACAGTGACGGACACAGATCACAGTGACGGATACAGATCACAGTGACGGACACAGATTACGGAGACGGAAACAGATCATGGTGATGGACGCAGATCACGGTGACGGACGCAGATCACGGAGACGGAAACAGATCACGGAGACAGAAACAGATCACGGAGACGGAAACAGATCATGGTGACGGACACGGATCACAGTCATTCACACAGGTCACAATGACAGACACAGATCACGGTGACAGACACAGATCACGGTGACGGACACAGATCACAGTGACGGACAGAGATACGGACACGGATCACAGTGACGGACACAGGTCACGGTGACGGTCACAGATTAGGGTGACGGACACAAATCACGGTGACATACACAGATCATACTGTCGGACACAGATCACGGTGACGGACACAGATCACGGCGACGGACGCAGATCACGGCGACGGACGCAGATCACAGTGACGGACACAGATCACAATAACGGACAGAGATCACAGTGACATACACAGATCACAGTGACAGACACAGATCACGGTGACGGATACAGGTCACGGTGACGGAAACAGATCACGGTGACGGAAACAGATCAGAGTGACGGACACAGATCAGGGTGACGGACACAGATCAGAGTGACAGACACAGAACACGGTGACGGACACAGGTCACGGTGACGTACACAGGTCACGGTGACGTACACAGATCACAGTCACGGACACAGATCACGGAGACGGAAACAGATCATGGTGACGGACGCAGATCACAGTCACAGACACAGTTCACAGTGACGGACACAGATCAGAGTCATTCACACAGATCAATGTGACAGACACAGGTCATGGTGACAGACACAGATCACGGTGACGGACACAGATCACCGTGACAGACACAGATCACAGTGACGGAAGCAGATCACAGTGATGGAAACAGATCACAGTCACGGACACAGATCACGGAGACGGAAACAGATCATGGTGACGGACGCAGATCACAGTCACAGACACAGTTCACAGTGACGGACACAGATCACAGTCATTCACACAGGTCACAATGACAGACACAGATCACGGTGACAGACACAGATCACGGTGACGGACACAGATCACAGTGACGGACAGAGATACGGACACGGATCACAGTGACGGACACAGGTCACGGTGACGGTCACAGGTTAGGGTGACGGACACCGGTTAGGGTGACGGACACAAATCACGGTGACATACACAGATCATACTGTCGGACACAGATCACGGTGACGGACACAGATCACGGCGACGGAAGCAGATCACGGCGACGGACGCAGATCACAGTGACGGACACAGATCACAATGACGGACAGAGATCACAGTGACGGACACAGATCAGGGTGACGGACACAGATCAGAGTGACAGACACAGAACACGGTGACGTATACAGGTCACGGTGATGTACACAGGTCACGGTGACGTACACAGATCACAGTCACGGACACAGATCACGGAGACGGAAACAGATCATGGTGACGGACGCAGATCACAGTCACAGACACAGTTCACAGTGACGGACACAGATCACAGTCATTCACACAGATCAATGTGACAGACGCAGGTCATGGTGACAGACACAGATCACCGTGATGGACACAGATCACCATGACAGACACAGATCACAGTGACGGAAACAGATCACAGTGATGGAAACAGATCACAGTGACGGACAGAGATCAGAGTGACAGACACAGGTCAGAGTGACGGGCGCAGATCACAGTGAAGGACACAGATCACAGTCATTCACACAGATCAATGTGACAGACACAGGTCATGGTGACAGACACAGATCACGGTGACGGACACAGATCACCGTGACAGACACAGATCACAGTGACGGACAGAGATCAGAGTGACGGAAACAGATCACAGTGACGGACAGAGATCAGAGTGACAGACACAGGTCAGAGTGACGGGCGCAGATCACGGTGAAGGACACAGATCACAGTCAATGACACATGTCACAGTGACAGACACAGGTCATGGTGACAGACAGAAATCACAGAGACGGACACAGATCAGAGTGACGGGCACAGATCACAGACTCAGACACAGTTGACAGTGACGGACACAGTGGACAGTGACGGACACAGATCACAGTGACGGACACAGATCACAGTCACAGACGCAGATCACAGTGACAGACACAGAACACAGTCATTCACACAGATCACAGTGACAGGCACAGATCAGGGTGACGCACACAGATCACCGTGACGGACACAGATCACAGTGACGGACACAGATCACGGTGACGGACACAGATCACAGTGACGGACACAGATCACAGAGACGGACACAGATCACAGAGACGGACACAGATGACAGTGACGGACAGAGATCTGGGTGACGGACACAGTTCAGGGGGATAGACACAGGTCACGGTGACGGACACCGATTACGGTTACAGACACAGATCACAGTGACAGACACGGATCACAGTCAGTGACAAAGATCACAGTGATGGACACGGATCACAATGACGGACTCAGATCAGAGTGACTGATACAGATCAGAGTGACGGACAGAGATCACAGTCATTGACACAGATCACAGTCACTGTTGCAGATCAATCACAGTGACTGACACAGATCACAGTGACTTACACGGATCACAGTGATGGACGGGGATCACGGTGACGGACACAGGTCACGGTGACAGACACAGATCACGGTGATTGACACAGATCCCCGTGACGGCCACAGATCATGGTGACGGACAGAGATCACAGAGACGGACACAGATCACAGACATGGACACAGATCGGGATGACAGGCATAGATCACGGTGATGGACACAGATCACAGTGACAGACACGGATCACAGTCATTCACATGGATCACAGTGACGGACACAGATCACGGTGAGAGACACAGATCACGGTGACGGACACAGATCTCGGTGACGGACACAGATCACGATGAGAGACACAGATCACAGTAACGGACAGAGATCACAGTGACGGACACAGGTCACAGTGACGGACACGGATCGCGGTGACAGACACAGATCGCGGTGAGGGGCACAGATCACGGTGACGGAAACAGATCAGAGTGACGGACACAGATCAGGGTGACGGACACAGATCAGAGTGACAGACACAGAACACGGTGACGGACACAGATCACGGTGACGGACATAGGTCACGGTGACGTACACAGGTCACGGTGACGTACACAGTTCACAGTCACGGACACAGATCACGGAGACGGAAACAGATCATGGTGACGGACGCAGATCACAGTCACAGACACAGTTCACAGTGACGGACACAGATCACAGTCATTCACACAGGTCACAATGACAGACACAGATCACGGTGACAGACACAGATCACGGTGACGGACACAGATCACAGTGACGGACAGAGATACGGACACGGATCACAGTGACGGACACAGGTCACGGTGACGGTCACAGGTTAGGGTGACGGACACCAGTTAGGGTGACGGACACAAATCACGGTGACATACACAGATCATACTGTCGGACACAGATCACGGTGACGGACACAGATCACGGCGACGGACGCAGATCACGGCGACGGACGCAGATCACAGTGACGGACGCAGATCACAATGACGGACAGAGATCACAGTAACGGACACAGGTCACAGTGACATACACAGATCACAGTGACAGACACAGATCACGGTGACGGATACAGGTCACGGTGACGGAAACAGATCACGGTGACGGAAACAGATCAGAGTGACGGACACAGATCAGGGTGACGGACACAGATCAGAGTGACAGACACAGAACACGGTGACGGACACAGGTCACGGTGACGTACACAGGTCACGGTGACGTACACAGATCACAGTCACGGACACAGATCACGGAGACGGAAACAGATCATGGTGACGGACGCAGATCACAGTCACAGACACAGTTCACAGTGACGGACACAGATCACAGTCATTCACACAGATCAATGTGACAGACGCAGGTCATGGTGACAGACACAGATCACGGTGATGGACACAGATCACCGTGACAGACACAGATCACAGTGACGGAAACAGATCACAGTGATGGAAACAGATCACAGTGACGGACAGAGATCAGAGTGACAGACACAGGTCAGAGTGACGGGCGCAGATCACGGTGAAGGACACAGATCACAGTCATTCACACATGTCACAGTGACAGACACAGGTCATGGTGACAGACACAAATCACAGAGACGGACACAGATCAGAGTGACGGACACAGATCACAGACTCAGACACAGTTGACAGTGACGGACACAGATCACAGTGACGGACACAGATCACAGTCACAGACGCAGATCACAGTGACAGACACAGAACACAGTCATTCACACAGATCACAGTGACAGGCACAGATCACGGTGACGCACACAGATCACCGTGACAGACACAGATCACAATGATGGACACAGATCACATTCAGTGGCACAGATCACAGTGACGGACACAGATCACAGAGACGGACACTGATCACGGTGACGGACACGGATCACGGTGACGGACAAAGATCACAGTGACGGACACAGATCACAGAGACGGACACAGATCACAGAGACGGACACAGATCACAGTCATTCACACAGATCAATGTGACAGACGCAGGTCATGGTGACAGACACAGATCACCGTGATGGACACAGATCACCATGACAGACACAGATCACAGTGACGGAAACAGATCACAGTGACGGACAGAGATCAGAGTGACAGACACAGGTCAGAGTGACGGGCGCAGATCACAGTGAAGGACACAGATCACAGTCATTCACACAGATCAATGTGACAGACACAGGTCATGGTGACAGACACAGATCACGGTGACGGACACAGATCACCGTGACAGACACAGATCACAGTGACGGACAGAGATCAGAGTGACGGAAACAGATCACAGTGACGGACAGAGATCAGAGTGACAGACACAGGTCAGAGTGACGGGCGCAGATCACGGTGAAGGACACAGATCACAGTCAATGACACATGTCACAGTGACAGACACAGGTCATGGTGACAGACAGAAATCACAGAGACGGACACAGATCAGAGTGACGGGCACAGATCACAGACTCAGACACAGTTGACAGTGACGGACACAGTGGACAGTGACGGACACAGATCACAGTGACGGACACAGATCACAGTCACAGACGCAGATCACAGTGACAGACACAGAACACAGTCATTCACACAGATCACAGTGACAGGCACAGATCAGGGTGACGCACACAGATCACCGTGACGGACACAGATCACAGTGACGGACACAGATCACGGTGACGGACACAGATCACAGTGACGGACACAGATCACAGAGACGGACACAGATCACAGAGACGGACACAGATGACAGTGACGGACAGAGATCTGGGTGACGGACACAGTTCAGGGGGATAGACACAGGTCACGGTGACGGACACCGATTACGGTTACAGACACAGATCACAGTGACAGACACGGATCACAGTCAGTGACAAAGATCACAGTGATGGACACGGATCACAATGACGGACTCAGATCAGAGTGACTGATACAGATCAGAGTGACGGACAGAGATCACAGTCATTGACACAGATCACAGTCACTGTTGCAGATCAATCACAGTGACTGACACAGATCACAGTGACTTACACGGATCACAGTGATGGACGGGGATCACGGTGACGGACACAGGTCACGGTGACAGACACAGATCACGGTGATTGACACAGATCCCCGTGACGGCCACAGATCATGGTGACGGACAGAGATCACAGAGACGGACACAGATCACAGACATGGACACAGATCGGGATGACAGGCATAGATCACGGTGATGGACACAGATCACAGTGACAGACACGGATCACAGTCATTCACATGGATCACAGTGACGGACACAGATCACGGTGAGAGACACAGATCACGGTGACGGACACAGATCTCGGTGACGGACACAGATCACGATGAGAGACACAGATCACAGTAACGGACAGAGATCACAGTGACGGACACAGGTCACAGTGACGGACACGGATCGCGGTGACAGACACAGATCGCGGTGAGGGGCACAGATCACGGTGACGGAAACAGATCAGAGTGACGGACACAGATCAGGGTGACGGACACAGATCAGAGTGACAGACACAGAACACGGTGACGGACACAGATCACGGTGACGGACATAGGTCACGGTGACGTACACAGGTCACGGTGACGTACACAGTTCACAGTCACGGACACAGATCACGGAGACGGAAACAGATCATGGTGACGGACGCAGATCACAGTCACAGACACAGTTCACAGTGACGGACACAGATCACAGTCATTCACACAGGTCACAATGACAGACACAGATCACGGTGACAGACACAGATCACGGTGACGGACACAGATCACAGTGACGGACAGAGATACGGACACGGATCACAGTGACGGACACAGGTCACGGTGACGGTCACAGGTTAGGGTGACGGACACCAGTTAGGGTGACGGACACAAATCACGGTGACATACACAGATCATACTGTCGGACACAGATCACGGTGACGGACACAGATCACGGCGACGGACGCAGATCACGGCGACGGACGCAGATCACAGTGACGGACGCAGATCACAATGACGGACAGAGATCACAGTAACGGACACAGGTCACAGTGACATACACAGATCACAGTGACAGACACAGATCACGGTGACGGATACAGGTCACGGTGACGGAAACAGATCACGGTGACGGAAACAGATCAGAGTGACGGACACAGATCAGGGTGACGGACACAGATCAGAGTGACAGACACAGAACACGGTGACGGACACAGGTCACGGTGACGTACACAGGTCACGGTGACGTACACAGATCACAGTCACGGACACAGATCACGGAGACGGAAACAGATCATGGTGACGGACGCAGATCACAGTCACAGACACAGTTCACAGTGACGGACACAGATCACAGTCATTCACACAGATCAATGTGACAGACGCAGGTCATGGTGACAGACACAGATCACGGTGATGGACACAGATCACCGTGACAGACACAGATCACAGTGACGGAAACAGATCACAGTGATGGAAACAGATCACAGTGACGGACAGAGATCAGAGTGACAGACACAGGTCAGAGTGACGGGCGCAGATCACGGTGAAGGACACAGATCACAGTCATTCACACATGTCACAGTGACAGACACAGGTCATGGTGACAGACACAAATCACAGAGACGGACACAGATCAGAGTGACGGGCACTGATCACAGACTCAGACACAGTTGACAGTGACGGACACAGTGGACAGTGACGGACACAGATCACAGTGACAGACACAGATCACAGTCACAGACACAGATCACAGTGACAGACACAGAACACAGTCATTCACACAGATCACAGTGACAGGCACAGATCACGGTGACGCACAGAGATCACCGTGACAGACACAGATCACAATGATGGACACAGATCACAGTCAGTGGCACAGATCACAGTGACGGACACAGATCACAGTGACGGACACAGATCACGGTGACGGTCACAGATCACAGTGACGGACACAGATCACGGTGACAGACACGGATCACAGTGACGGACACAGATCACAGAGACGGACAAAGATCACAGAGATGGACACAGATGACAGTGACGGACAGAGATCTGGGTGACGGACACAGGTCAGGGTGATAGACACAGGTCACGGTGACGGACACCGATTGCGGTTACAGACACAGATCACAGTGACAGACACGGATCACAGTCAGTGACAAAGATCACAGTGATGGACACGGATCACAATGACGGACTCAGATCAGAGTGACTGACACAGATCAGAGTGACGGACAGAGATCACAGTCATTGACACAGATCACAGTCACTGTTGCAGATCAATCACAGTGACTGACACAGATCACAGTGACGGACACGGATCATAGTGATGGACACAGATCACGGTGACGGACGCAGGTCACGGTGACAGACACAGATCACGGTGATTGACACAGATCCCCGTGACGGCCACAGATCATGGTGACGGACAGAGATCACAGAGACGGACACAGATCACAGACATGGACACAGATCGGGATGACAGGCACAGATCATGGTGACGGACACAGATCACAGTGACAGACACGGATCACAGTGATGGACACAGATCACGGTGACGGACACAGATCACGGTGAGAGACACAGATCACGGTGACGGACACAGATCTCGGTGACGGACACAGATCACGATGAGAGACACAGATCACAGTAACAGACAGAGATCACAGTGACGGACACAGGTCACAGTGACGGACACGGATCGCGGTGACAGACACATATCGCGGTGAGGGGCACAGATCACGGTGACGGAAACAGATCAGAGTGACGGACACAGATCAGGGTGACGGACACAGATCAGAGTGACAGACACAGAACACGGTGACGGACACAGATCACGGTGACGGACACAGGACACGGTGACGTACACAGGTCACGGTGACGTACACAGATCACAGTCACGGACACAGATCACGGAGACGGAAACAGATCATGGTGACGGACGCAGATTACAGTCACAGACACAGTTCACAGTAACGGACACAGATCACAGTCATTCACACAGATCAATGTGACAGACACAGGTCATGGTGACAGACACAGATCACGGTGACGGACACAGATCACCGTGACAGACACAGATCACAGTGACGGAAACAGATCACAGTGATGGAAACAGATCACAGTGACGGACAGAAATCAGAGTGACAGACACAGGTCAGAGTGACGGGCGCAGATCACGGTGAAGGACACAGATCACAGTCATTCTCACATGTCACAGTGACAGACACAGGTCATGGTGACAGACACAAATCACAGTGACGGACACAGATCACAGTGACGGACACAGATTACGGAGACAGAAACAGATCATGGTGATGGATGCAGATCACGGTGACGGACGCAGATCACGGAGACGGAAACAGATCACGGAGACAGAAACAGATCACGGAGACGGAAACAGATCATGGTGACGGACACGGATCACAGTCATTCACACAGGTCACAATGACAGACACAGATCACGGTGACAGACACAGATCACGGTGACGGACACAGATCACAGTGACGGACAGAGATACGGACACGGATCACAGTGACGGACACAGGTCACGGTGACGGTCACAGGTTAGGGTGACGGACACCGGTTAGGGTGACGGACACAAATCACGGTGACATACACAGATCATACTGTCGGACACAGATCACGGTGACGGACACAGATCACGGCGACGGACGCAGATCACGGCGACAAACGCAGATCACAGTGACGGACACAGATCACAATGACAGACAGAGATCACAGTGACGGACACAGGTCACAGTGACATACACAGATCACAGTGACAGACACAGATCACGGTGACGGATACAGGTCACGGTGACGGAAACAGATCACGGTGACGGAAACAGATCAGAGTGACGGACACAGATCAGGGTGACGGACACAGATCAGAGTGACAGACACAGAACACGGTGACGGACACAGGTCACGGTGACGTACACAGGTCACGGTGACGTACACAGATCACAGTCACGGACACAGATCACGGAGATGGAAACAGATCATGGTGACGGACGCAGATCACAGTCACAGACACAGTTCACAGTGACGGACACAGATCACAGTCATTCACACAGATCAATGTGACAGACACAGGTCATGGTGACAGACACAGATCACGGTGACGGACACAGATCACCGTGACAGACACAGATCACAGTGACGGAAACAGATCACAGTGATGGAAACAGATCATAGTGACGGACAGAGATCAGAGTGACAGACACAGGTCAGAGTGACGGGCGCAGATCACGGTGAAGGACACAGATCACAGTCATTCACACATGTCACAGTGACAGACACAGGTCATGGTGACAGACACAAATCACAGAGACGGACACAGATCAGAGTGACGGACACAGATCAGAGTGACGGACACAGATCACAGAATCAGACGCAGATCACAGTGACAGACACAGAACACAGTCATTCACACAGATCACCGTGACAGACACAGATCACAATGATGGACACAGATCACAGTCAGTGGCACAGATCACAGTGACGGACACAGATCACAGTGATGGACACAGATCATGGTGACGGACACAGATCACAGTGACGGACACAGATCACGGTGACGGACACGGATCACAGTGACGGACACAGATCACAGAGACGGACAAAGATCACAGTGACGGACACAGATGACAGTGACGGACAGAGATCTGGGTGACGGACACAGTTCAGGGTGATAGACACAGGTCACGGTGACGGACACCGATCACAGTGACAGACACGGATCACAGTCAGTGACAAAGATCACAGTGATGGACACGGATCACAATGATGGACTCAGATCAGAGTGACTGACACAGATCACAGTCATTGACACAGATCACAGTCATTGACACAGATCACAGTCACTGTTGCAGATCAATCACAGTGACTGACACAGATCACAGTGACGGACACGGATCACAGTGATGGACGGGGATCACTGTGACGGACGCAGGTCACGGTGACAGACACAGATGACGGTGATTGACACAGATCCCCGTGACGGCCACAGATCATGGTGACGGACAGAGATCACAGAGACGGACACAGTTCACAGACATGGACACAGATCGGGATGACAGGCATAGATCACGGTGATGGACACAGATCACAGTGACAGACACGGATCACAGTCATTCACATGGATCACAGTGACGGACACAGATCACGGTGAGAGACACAGATCACGGTGACGGACACAGATCTCGGTGACGGACACAGATCACGGTGAGAGACACAGATCACGGTGACGGACACAGATCTCGGTGACGGACACAGATCACGATGAGAGACACAGATCACAGTAACGGACAGAGATCACAGTGACGGACACCGGTCACAGTGACGGACACGGATCGCGGTGACAGACACAGATCGCGGTGAGGGGCACAGATCACGGTGACGGAAACAGATCAGAGTGACGGACACAGATCAGGGTGACGGACACAGATCAGAGTGACAGACACAGAACACGGTGACGGACACAGGTCACGGTGACGGACACAGGTCACGGTGACGTACACAGGTCACGGTGACGTACACAGATCACAGTCACGGACACAGATCACGGAGACGGAAACAGATCATGGTGATGGACGCAGATCACAGTCACAGACACAGTTCACAGTGACGGACACAGATCACAGTCATTCACACAGGTCACAATGACAGACACAGATCACGGTGACAGACACAGATCACGGTGACGGACACAGATCACAGTGACGGACAGAGATACAGACACGGATCACAGTGACGGACACAGGTCACGGTGACGGCCACAGGTTAGGGTGACGGACACCGGTTAGGGTGACGGACACAAATCACGGTGACATACACAGATCATACTGTCGGACACAGATCACGGTGACGGACATAGATCACGGCGACGGACGCAGATCACGGCGACGGACGCAGATCACAATGACGGACAGAGATCACAGTGACGGACACAGGTCACAGTGACATACACAGATCACAGTGACAGACACAGATCACGGTGACGGATACAGGTCACGGTGACAGAAACAGATCACGGTGACGGAAACAGATCAGAGTGACGGACACAGATCAGGGTGACGGACACAGATCAGAGTGACAGACACAGAACACGGTGACGGACACAGAACACGGTGACGGACACAGGTCACGGTGACGTACACAGGTCACGGTGACGTACACAGATCACAGTCACGGACACAGATCACGGAGACGGAAACAGATCATGGTGACGGACGCAGATCACAGTCACAGACACAGTTCACAGTGACGGACACAGATCACAGTCATTCACACAGATCAATGTGACAGACACAGGTCATGGTGACAGACACAGATCACGGTGACGGACACAGATCACCGTGACAGACACAGATCACAGTGACGGAAGCAGATCACAGTGATGGAAACAGATCACAGTGACGGACAGAGATCAGAGTGATAGACACAGGTCAGAGTGACGGGCGCAGATCACGGTGAAGGACACAGATCACAGTCATTCACACAGATCAATGTGACAGACACAGGTCATGGTGACAGACACAGATCACGGTGACGGACACAGATCACCGTGACAGACACAGATCACAGTGACGGACAGAGATCAGAGTGACGGAAACAGATCACAGTGACGGACAGAGATCAGAGTGACAGACACAGGTCAGAGTGACGGGCGCAGATCACGGTGAAGGACACAGATCACAGTCATTGACACATGTCACAGTGACAGACACAGGTCATGGTGACAGACACAAATCACAGAGACGGACACAGATCAGAGTGACGGACACAGATCACAGACTCAGACACAGTTGACAGTGACGGACACAGTGGACAGTGACGGACACAGATCACAGTGACGGACACAGATCACAGTCACAGACGCAGATCACAGTGACAGACACAGAACACAGTCATTCACACAGATCACAGTGACAGGCACAGATCAGGGTGACGCACACAGATCACCGTGACGGACACAGATCACAATGATGGACACAGATCACAGTCAGTGGCACAGATCACAGTGACGGACACAGATCACAGAGACGGACACAGATGACAGTGACGGACAGAGATCTGGGTGACGGACACAGTTCAGGGGGATAGACACAGGTCACGGTGACGGACACCGATTACGGTTACAGACACAGATCACAGTGACAGACACGGATCACAGTCAGTGACAAAGATCACAGTGATGGACACGGATCACAATGACGGACTCAGATCAGAGTGACTGATACAGATCAGAGTGACGGACAGAGATCACAGTCATTGACACAGATCACAGTCACTGTTGCAGATCAATCACAGTGACTGACACAGATCACAGTGACGGACACGGATCACAGTGATGGACGGGGATCACGGTGACGGACGCAGGTCACGGTGACAGACACAGATGACGGTGATTGACACAGATCCCCGTGACGGCCACAGATCATGGTGACGGACAGAGATCACAGAGACGGACACAGATCACAGACATGGACACAGATCGGGATGACAGGCATAGATCACGGTGATGGACACAGATCACAGTGACAGACACGGATCACAGTCATTCACATGGATCACAGTGACGGACACAGATCACGGTGAGAGACACAGATCACGGTGACGGACACAGATCTCGGTGACGGACACAGATCACGATGAGAGACACAGATCACAGTAACGGACAGAGATCACAGTGACGGACACAGGTCACAGTGACGGACACGGATCGCGGTGACAGACACAGATCGCGGTGAGGGGCACAGATCACGGTGACGGAAACAGATCAGAGTGACGGACACAGATCAGGGTGACGGACACAGATCAGAGTGACAGACACAGAACACGGTGACGGACACAGATCACGGTGACGGACACAGGACACGGTGACGTACACAGGTCACGGTGACGTACACAGATCACAGTCACGGACACAGATCACGGAGACGGAAACAGATCATGGTGACGGACGCAGATTACAGTCACAGACACAGTTCACAGTAACGGACACAGATCACAGTCATTCACACAGATCAATGTGACAGACACAGGTCATGGTGACAGACACAGATCACGGTGACGGACACAGATCACCGTGACAGACACAGATCACAGTGACGGAAACAGATCACAGTGATGGAAACAGATCACAGTGACGGACAGAAATCAGAGTGACAGACACAGGTCAGAGTGACGGGCGCAGATCACGGTGACAGACACAGATCGCGGTGAGGGGCACAGATCACGGTGACGGAAGCAGATCAGAGTGACGGACACAGATCAGGGTGACGGACACAGATCAGAGTGACAGACACAGAACACGGTGACGGACACAGATCACAGTCACGGACACAGATCACGGAGACGGAAACAGATCATGGTGACGGACGCAGATCACAGTCACAGACACAGTTCACAGTGACGGACACAGATCACAGTCATTCACACAGGTCACAATGACAGACACAGATCACGGTGACAGACACAGATCACGGTGACGGACACAGATCACAGTGACGGACCGAGATACGGACACGGATCACAGTGACGGACACAGGTCACGGTGACGGTCACAGGTTAGGGTGACGGACACCGGTTAGGGTGACGGACACAAATCACGGTGACATACACAGATCATACTGTCGGACACAGATCACGGCGACGGACGCAGATCACGGCGACGGACGCAGATCACAGTGACGGACACAGATCACAATGACGGTCAGAGATCACAGTGACGGACACAGGTCACAGTGACATACACAGATCACAGTGACAGACACAGATCACGGTGACGGATACAGGTCACGGTGACGGAAACAGATCACGGTGACGGAAACAGATCAGAGTGACGGACACAGATCAGGGTGACGGACACAGATCAGAGTGACAGACACAGAACACGGTGACGGACACAGGTCACGGTGACGTACACAGGTCACGGTGACGTACACAGATCACAGTCACGGACACAGATCACAGTGACGGACACAGATCACAGTCATTCACACAGATCAATGTGACAGACGCAGGTCATGGTGACAGACACAGATCACGGTGATGGACACAGATCACCGTGACAGACACAGATCACAGTGACGGAAACAGATCACAGTGATGGAAACAGATCACAGTGACGGACAGAGATCAGAGTGACAGACACAGGTCAGAGTGACGGGCGCAGATCACGGTGAAGGACACAGATCACAGTCATTCACACAGATCAATGTGACAGACACAGGTCATGGTGACAGACACAGATCACGGTGACGGACACAGATCACCGTGACAGACACAGATCACAGTGACGGACAGAGATCAGAGTGACGGAAACAGATCACAGTGACGGACAGAGATCAGAGTGACAGACACAGGTCAGAGTGACGGGCGCAGATCACGGTGAAGGACACAGATCACAGTCAATGACACATGTCACAGTGACAGACACAGGTCATGGTGACAGACAGAAATCACAGAGACGGACACAGATCAGAGTGACGGGCACAGATCACAGACTCAGACACAGTTGACAGTGACGGACACAGTGGACAGTGACGGACACAGATCACAGTGACGGACACAGATCACAGTCACAGACGCAGATCACAGTGACAGACACAGAACACAGTCATTCACACAGATCACAGTGACAGGCACAGATCAGGGTGACGCACACAGATCACCGTGACGGACACAGATCACAGTGACGGACACAGATCACGGTGACGGACACAGATCACAGTGACGGACACAGATCACAGAGACGGACACAGATCACAGAGACGGACACAGATGACAGTGACGGACAGAGATCTGGGTGACGGACACAGTTCAGGGGGATAGACACAGGTCACGGTGACGGACACCGATTACGGTTACAGACACAGATCACAGTGACAGACACGGATCACAGTCAGTGACAAAGATCACAGTGATGGACACGGATCACAATGACGGACTCAGATCAGAGTGACTGATACAGATCAGAGTGACGGACAGAGATCACAGTCATTGACACAGATCACAGTCACTGTTGCAGATCAATCACAGTGACTGACACAGATCACAGTGACGGACACGGATCACAGTGATGGACGGGGATCACGGTGACGGACGCAGGTCACGGTGACAGACACAGATCACGGTGATTGACACAGATCCCCGTGACGGCCACAGATCATGGTGACGGACAGAGATCACAGAGACGGACACAGATCACAGACATGGACACAGATCGGGATGACAGGCATAGATCACGGTGATGGACACAGATCACAGTGACAGACACGGATCACAGTCATTCACATGGATCACAGTGACGGACACAGATCACGGTGAGAGACACAGATCACGGTGACGGACACAGATCTCGGTGACGGACACAGATCACGATGAGAGACACAGATCACAGTAACGGACAGAGATCACAGTGACGGACACAGGTCACAGTGACGGACACGGATCGCGGTGACAGACACAGATCGCGGTGAGGGGCACAGATCACGGTGACGGAAACAGATCAGAGTGACGGACACAGATCAGGGTGACGGACACAGATCAGAGTGACAGACACAGAACACGGTGACGGACACAGATCACGGTGACGGACACAGGTCACGGTGACGTACACAGGTCACGGTGACGTACACAGTTCACAGTCACGGACACAGATCACGGAGACGGAAACAGATCATGGTGACGGACGCAGATCACAGTCACAGACACAGTTCACAGTGACGGACACAGATCACAGTCATTCACACAGGTCACAATGACAGACACAGATCTCGGTGACAGACACAGATCACGGTGACGGACACAGATCACAGTGACGGACAGAGATACGGACACGGATCACAGTGACGGACACAGGTCACGGTGACGGTCACAGGTTAGGGTGACGGACACCAGTTAGGGTGACGGACACAAATCACGGTGACATACACAGATCATACTGTCGGACACAGATCACGGTGACGGACACAGATCACGGCGACGGACGCAGATCACGGCGACGGACGCAGATCACAGTGACGGACGCAGATCACAATGACGGACAGAGATCACAGTGACGGACACAGGTCACAGTGACATACACAGATCACAGTGACAGACACAGATCACGGTGACGGATACAGGTCACGGTGACGGAAACAGATCACGGTGACGGAAACAGATCAGAGTGACGGACACAGATCAGGGTGACGGACACAGATCAGAGTGACAGACACAGAACACGGTGACGGACACAGGTCACGGTGACGTACACAGATTACAGTCACGGACACAGATCACAGAGACGGAAACAGATCATGGTGACGGACGCAGATCACAGTCACAGACACAGTTCACAGTGACGGACACAGATCACAGTCATTCACACAGATCAATGTGACAGACGCAGGTCATGGTGACAGACACAGATCACGGTGATGGACACAGATCACCGTGACAGACACAGATCACAGTGACGGAAACAGATCACAGTGATGGAAACAGATCACAGTGACGGACAGAGATCAGAGTGACAGACACAGGTCAGAGTGACGGGCGCAGATCACGGTGAAGGACACAGATCACAGTCATTCACACATGTCACAGTGACAGACACAGGTCATGGTGACAGACACAAATCACAGAGACGGACACAGATCAGAGTGACGAGCACAGATCACAGACTCAGACACAGTTGACAGTGACGGACACAGTGGACAGTGACGGACACAGATCACAGTGACGGACACAGATCACAGTCACAGACACAGATCACAGTGACAGACACAGAACACAGTCATTCACACAGATCACAGTGACAGGCACAGATCACGGTGACGCACAGAGATCACCGTGACAGACACAGATCACAATGATGGACACAGATCACAGTCAGTGGCACAGATCACAGTGACGGACACAGATCACAGTGACGGACACAGATCACGGTGATGGTCACAGATCACAGAGATGGACACAGATGACAGTGATGGACAGAGATCTGGGTGACGGACACAGGTCAGGGTGATAGACACAGGTCACGGTGACGGACACCGATTGCGGTTACAGACACAGATCACAGTGACAGACACGGATCACAGTCAGTGACAAAGATCACAGTGATGGACACGGATCACAATGACGGACTCAGATCAGAGTGACTGACACAGATCAGAGTGACGGACAGAGATCACAGTCATTGACACAGATCACAGTCACTGTTGCAGATCAATCACAGTGACTGACACAGATCACAGTGACGGACACGGATCATAGTGATGGACACAGATCACGGTGACGGACGCAGGTCACGGTGACAGACACAGATCACGGTGATTGACACAGATCCCCGTGACGGCCACAGATCATGGTGACGGACAGAGATCACAGAGACGGACACAGATCACAGACATGGACACAGATCGGGATGACAGGCACAGATCACGGTGATGGACACAGATCACAGTGACAGACACGGATCACAGTCATTCACACGGATCACAGTGACGGACACAGATCACGGTGAGAGACACAGATCACGGTGACGGACACAGATCTCGGTGACGGACACAGATCACGATGAGAGACACAGATCACAGTAACGGACAGAGATCACAGTGACGGACACAGGTCACAGTGACGGACACGGATCGCGGTGACAGACACAGATCGCGGTGAGGGGCACAGATCACGGTGACGGAAACAGATCAGAGTGACGGACACAGATCAGGGTGACGGACACAGATCAGAGTGACAGACACAGAACACGGTGACGGACACAGATCACGGTGACGGACACAGGACACGGTGACGTACACAGGTCACGGTGACGTACACAGATCACAGTCACGGACACAGATCACGGAGACGGAAACAGATCATGGTGACGGACGCAGATTACAGTCACAGACACAGTTCACAGTAACGGACACAGATCACAGTCATTCACACAGATCAATGTGACAGACACAGGTCATGGTGACAGACACAGATCACGGTGACGGACACAGATCACCGTGACAGACACAGATCACAGTGACGGAAACAGATCACAGTGATGGAAACAGATCACAGTGACGGACAGAAATCAGAGTGACAGACACAGGTCAGAGTGACGGGCGCAGATCACGGTGAAGGACACAGATCACAGTCATTCTCACATGTCACAGTGACAGACACAGGTCATGGTGACAGACACAAATCACAGAGACGGACACAGATCAGAGTGAAGGACACAGATCACAGACTCAGACACAGTTGACAGTGACGGACACAGTGGACAGTGACGGACACAGAACACAGTCATTCACACAGATCACAGTGACAGGCACAGATCAGGGTGACGCACACAGATCACCGTGACGGACACAGATCACAATGATGGACACAGATCACAGTCAGTGGCACAGATCACAGTGACGGACACAGATCACGGTGACGGACACAGATCACGGTGACGGACACGGATCACAGTGGCGGACACAGATCACAGTGACGGACACAGATCACAGAGACGGACAAAGATCACAGAGACGGACACAGATGACAGTGACGGACAGAGATCTGGGTGACGGACACAGGTCAGTGTGATAGACACAGGTCACGGTGACGGACACTGATTATGGTTACAGACACAGATCACAGTGACAGACACGAATCACAGTCAGTGACAAAGATCACAGTGATGGACACGGATCACAATCACGGACTCAGATCAGAGTGACTGACACAGATCAGAGTGACGGACAGAGATCACAGTCATTGACACAGATCAGTCACTGTTGCAGATCAATCACAGTGACTGACACGGATCACAGTGATGGACACAGATCACGGTGACGGACGTAGGTCACGGTGACAGACACAGATCACGGTGACTGACACAGATCCCCGTGACGGCCACAGATCATGGTGACGGACAGAGATCACAGAGACGGACACAGATGAGAGACATGGACACAGATCGCGATGACAAGCACAGATCGTGGTGACAGACACAGATCGCGGTGAGGGGCACAGATCACTGTGACGGACACGGATCACAGTTATTCACATAGGTCACATGACAGACAAAGGTCACGGTGACAGACACAGGTCACGGTGATGGACACGGATCACAGTGACGAACACAGATCACGGAGACGGACACAGATCACAATGATGGACAGAGATCACAGTCAAACGGGTTTTATTAAAGGTCGTTACTCTTTTTATAATATTCGTACATTGTTAAATATCGTTTATACTCCTTCACAAAATGTTCCTGAGTGTGTTATTTCTTTAGATGCCGAGAAAGCTTTTGATAGAGTAGAATGGCCTTATTTATTTAAGGTGCTTGAAATGTTTAATTTTAGCTTGAAATTTATATCCTGGATTAAACTGTTATATCATTCCCCTGTAGCCTCGGTTCGTACTAACTCTTTAAACTCACCTTTTTTTCCTCTCTTTCGTGGTACTCGACAAGGCTGTCCTCTTAGTCCCCTATTATTTGATATTGCATTAGAACCTCTTGCAATTGCTATTCGAGAATCTTCAAATATTACTGGGATAACTCGGGGATTAAAGTCCCATAAATTATCACTCTATGCTGATGATTTACTTTTATATATTTCTAATCCTGAGAAATCCATTCCTGCTGTTTTAGAGTTATTAGCACAATTTGGTTTTTTCTCAGGTTATAAATTAAATCTTAGTAAGAGTGAACTTTTTCCGATTAATAAACATCTTCCCTTATATTATAAATTTCCATTTAAATTGATTAATAATTATTTTTCATATCTTGGGATTAAAATTACTTGTAAATACAAAGATTTATTTAAGACTAACTTTTTACCATTAATAGACCATATTACTCAACTTTCATCTAAATGGTTTCCCTTATATTTAACTTTGATTGGTCGTATTAATGCAGTTAAGATGTTTTTTTTGCCAAAATTTTTATATGTGTTTCAGGCATTACCAATTTTCGTTCCAAAATCTTTCTTTGATAAAGTTGACTCTAAACTTTCTTCATTTATTTGGCAGAATAAGAATCCGAGACTGGGTAAAATACATTTACAGAAAGCTAAGAGAGATGGAGGTTTAGCATTACCTAACTTTAGATTTTATTATTGGGCTATTAATATTCGACATATGAAATTTTGGTTACTTGACCAGGATATACTATCTATTCCTAAATGGGTAGCATTGGAATTACAATCTGTTCAGGGTTATACACTTGGCTCTATTTTAGGCTCCTCTCTCCCTTTTGATTCGAAACGCCTTAAGTAGGTCTCTAACCCGATAGTTAAATATGCTTTGCGCATTTGGTTTCAATTCAGAAAATTTTTTGATCTTAATCAATTCGGGTTAGCGATTCCTATTTTAGGTAACATATTTTTTCCTCCCTCTTTTATAGATCGCGCTTTTCAAACTTGGAAGACTAAGGGTATTTTACGGTTTTTGGATTTATTTTTAGATGGTTCCCTTATGTCTTTTGAACAATTATCTAATAAATATAACTTATCAAGAATACATTTTTTTAGATATTTACAAGTTAGAAATTTCCTAAGTACTATACTTTCTTCCTTTCCAATGCTTCCTCCTACATATATTTTAGATTCGATAATTAACCTCAATCCATGTCAGAAAGGTGCATCGGCTATGATTTATAATATTATTATGAAACTTAGGAAAGCTCCATTTGATAAGATTAGGGTAGATTGGGAACAGGAATTGGGGCTTACCATTTCTGTGGATGATTGGGGGCAGATTTTACAATTAGTTAATACTTCCTCTATTTGTGCTAAACATTCCCTAATTCAATTTAAAGTGGTTCATAGAGCACATATGTCCAAAGATAAGTTAGCGCGTTTTTACTCGCATATTAATCCTTTCTGTGATAGATGTTCGGGGCAGATAGCCTCTTTAACTCATATGTTTTGGTCTTGCCCTACTTTGGAAACTTTTTGGAGAGATATTTTCAATATTATTTCTAAGGTATTAAATATAGATATCTCTCCTCACCCTATTACTGCTATCTTTGGACTACCTAAAATTTCTAGTAATCTTTCCCCTTCAGCCCGTAGAATGATTGCATTTCTTACTTTAATGGCGAAAAGATGTATTTTACAACATTGGAAAGAGCTTAATGCTCCAACTACCTTTTTTTGGTTTTCTCAGACGATTTTATGTTTGAATTTGGAGAAAATTAGAAGTAACCTTTATGATTCTTCATTTAAATTTGAACAGATTTGGGGACCTTTTATTCGATATTTTCATTTAATGTAATATTTACCCTTCTTGTTTTTTTTTTCACTGTTTTTAATGGAGGTCGGGATTGAGGACGTGATTTTAAGTTTAACTCTGTTTGGTTTCAAGTTCGCCCATTGCTTTGCCTTGCTTTTAGTTAGTTGCACGGTGGGTTTTTTTTGGGGGGGGGGGTTTTCTTTTTTTTCCATTGATATATATAAAATTTAGTATACTATTATGTTATCTTGGTTTCTTATGTTTAAATTACATTGTTTGTAGTATTTTTTTTGGTATTGATACCTTTTGGAATTTTATTATACTTTAACATTGTATTAATGTTTATATGGCTTACCTTTTTTGTATACTTACTCAATAAAAAGATTTAAAAAGAAAGAAAGAAAGATCGCGATGACAAGCACAGATCGCGGTGACAGACACAGATCGCGGTGAGGGGCACAGATCACAGTGACGGACACAGATCACAGTCACAGACGCAGATCACAGTGACAGACACAGATCACAGTCATACACACAGATCACAGTGACAGGCACAGATCACGGTGACGCACACAGATCACCGTGACAGACACAGATCACAATGATGGACACAGATCACAGTGACGGACACAGATCACAGAGACGGACACAGATCACAGAGACGGACATAGATCACAGTGACGGACAGAGATCTGGGTGACGGACACAGGTCAGGGTGATAGACACAGGTCACGGTGACGGACACCGATTACGGTTACAGACACAGATCACAGTGACAGACACGGATCACAGTCAGTGACAAAGATGACAGTGACGGACACGGATCACAATGACGGACACAGATAAGAGTGACGGACAGAGATCACAGTCATTGACACAGATCACAGTCACTGTTGCAGATCAATCACAGTGACTGACACAGACCACAGTGACGGACACGGAACACAGTGACGGACACGGATCACAGTGAGGGACACGGATCACGGTGACGGACACAGGTCACGGTGACAGACACAGATCACGGTGACGGACACAGATCCCCGTGACGGCCACAGATCATGGTGACGGACAGAGATCACAGAGACGGACACAGATCACAGACATGGACACAGATCGCGATGACAAGCACAGATCGCGGTGACAGACACAGATCGCGGTGAGGGGCACAGATCACTGTGACGGACACGGATCACAGTTATTCACATAGGTCACATGACAGACAAAGGTCACGGTGACAGACACAGGTCACGGTGATGGACACGGATCACAGTGACGGACACAGATCACGGAGACGGACACAGATCACAATGATGGACACAGATCACAGTCAGTGGCGCCGATCTCAGTGACGGACACGGATCACAGTGACGGACACTGATCACGGTGACGGACACAGACCACGGTGACGGACACAGATCACGGTGATGGACATGGATCACAGTGACGGACACGGATCCCAGTGACGGACACAGATCACAGAGACGGACGCAGATCACAGTGACGGACACTGATCACATTGACGGACACAGACCACGGTGACGGACACAGATCACAGAGACGGACACAGATCACAGATAGACACGGTTGACAGTGTTGAACACAGATCACAATCACAGACGCAGATCACAGTGACAGTCACAGATCACAGTCACAGACACAGTGCACAGTGACGGATGGAGATCACATTCATTCACACAGATCACAGTGACAGACACAGGTCACGGTGACGGACACAGATCACGGTGACGGACACAGATCACCGTGACGGACACTGATCACAGTGATGGACACAGATCACAGTGACGGACAGAGATACGGACACGGATCGCAGTGACGGACCCAGGTCACGGTGACGGTCACAGGTCAGGGTGACGGACACCGGTTAGGGTGACGGACACAAATCACAGTGACATACACAGATCATACTCTCGGACACAAATCACAGTGACGGACACAGGTCACAGTGACATACACAGATCACAGTGACAGACACAGATCACGGTGACGGACACAGGTCACGGTGACGGAAACAGATCACGGTGACGGAAACAGATCAGAGTGACGGACACAGATCAGGGTGACGGACACAGATCAGAGTGACAGACACAGAACATGGTGACGGACACAGATCAGAGTGACAGACACAGAACACGGTGACGGACACAGATCACGGTGACGGACACAGGTCACGGTGACGGACACAGATCACAGTCACGGACACAGATCACGGAGACGGAAACAGATCATGGTGACGGACGCAGATCACAGTCATTCACACAGGTCACAATGACAGACATATTTCACAGTGACAGACACAGATCACGGTGATAGACACAGATCACAGTCACAGACACAGTTCACAGTGATGGACACAGATCACAGTCATTCACACAGATCAATGTGACAGACACAGGTCATGGTGACAGACACAGATCACGGTGACGGACACAGATCACCGTGACAGACACAGATCACAGTGACGGAAACAGATCACAGTGACAGACAGAGATCAGAGTGACAGACACAGGTCAGAGTGACGGGCGCAGATCACGGTGAAGGACACAGATCACAGTCATTCACACATGTCACAGTGACAGACACAGGTCATGGTGACAGACACAAATCACAGAGACGGACACAGATCAGAGTGACGGGCACAGATCACAGACTCAGACACAGTTGACAGTGACGGACACAGTGGACAGTGACGGACGCAGATCACAGTGACGGACACAGATCACATTCACAGACGCAGATCACAGTGACAGACACAGATCACAGTCATTCACACAGATCACAGTGACAGGCACAGATCACGGTAACGCACAGAGATCACCGTGACAGACACAGATCACAATGATGGACACAGATCACAGTCACTGACACAGTTCACAGTGACGGACACAGATCACAGTCATTCACACATATCACAGTGACAGACACAGGTCATGGTGACAGACACAAATCACAGAGACGGACACAGATCAGAGTGACGGGCACAGATCACAGACTCAGACACAGTTGACAGTGACGGACACAGTGGACAGTGACGGACGCAGATCACAGTGACGGACACAGATCACATTCACAGACGCAGATCACAGTGACAGACACAGATCACAGTCATTCACACATATCACAGTGACAGACACAGGTCATGGTGACAGACACAGATCACGGTGATGGACACAGATCACCGTGACAGACACAGATCACAGTGACGGAAACAGATCACAGTGACGGACACAGATTACGTTGATGGACACAGATCACAGTGAGAGACAAAGATCACGGTGACGGACACAGATCACAGTGACGGACACAGGTCTCAGTGACGGACACCGGTCACAGTTACGGACACAGAGCGGCGTGATGGACAGAGATCACGCAGACGGACACAGATCACGGAGACGGACACAGATCACGGAGACGGACAGCGATCACAATGACGGAAACAGATCACAGTGACAGACACAGATCACGGTGACGGACACCGATCACGGTGAGGGGCACAGATCACGGTGATGGACACGGATCACAGTCATTCACACAGGTCACAATGACAGACACAGGTCACGGTGACAGACACAGATCAGAGAGATGGACACAGATCAGAGTGACGGACACAGATCACAGATAGACACGGTTGACAGTGTTGAACACAGATCACAATCACAGACGCAGATCACAGTGACAGTCACAGATCACAGTCACAGACACAGTGCACAGTGACGGATGGAGATCACAGTCATTCACACAGATCACAGTGACAGACACGGGTCACGGTGACGGACACAGATCACCGTGACGGACATTGATCACAGTGATGGACACAGATCACAGTGACGGACAGAGATACGGACAAGGATCACAGTGACGGACCCAGGTCACGGTGACGGTCACAGGTCAGGGTGACGGAAACAGATCACGGTGACGGAAACAGATCAGAGTGACGGACACAGATCAGGGTGACGGACACAGATCAGAGTGACAGACACAGAACATGGTGACGGACACAGATCAGAGTGACAGACACAGAACACGGTGACGGACACAGATCACGGTGACGGACACAGGTCACGGTGACGGACACAGATCACAGTCACGGACACAGATCACGGAGACGGAAACAGATCATGGTGACGGACACAGATCACAGTCATTCACACAGGTCACAATGACAGACACATTTCACAGTGACAGACACAGATCACGGTGATAGACACAGATCACAGTCACAGACACAGTTCACAGTGATGGACACAGATCACAGTCATTCACACAGATCAATGTGACAGACACAGGTCATGGTGACAGACACAGATCACGGTGACGGACACAGATCACCGTGACAGACACAGATCACAGTGACGGAAACAGATCACAGTGACAGACAGAGACAGGTCAGAGTGACGGGCGCAGATCACGGTGAAGGACACAGATCACAGTCATTCACACATGTCACAGTGACAGACACAGGTCATGGTGACAGACACAGATCACTGTGACGGCCACAGATCACGGTGACGGACAGAGATCACAGAGACGGACACAGGTCACAGAGACGGACACAGATCGCTGTGAGGGGCACAGATCACGGTGACGGACACAGATCACAGTGACGGACACGGACACAGATCACAGAGACGGACAAAGATCACAGTGACGGACACAGATCCCAGTGACGGACACAGATCACAGAGACGGACACAGATCGCGGTGAGGGGCACAGATCACGGTGATGGACATGGATCACAGTCATTCACACAGGTCACAATGACAGACACAGGTCACGGTGACAGACACAGATCAGAGAGATGGACACAGATCAGAGTGACGGACACA
Organism: Mobula hypostoma; assembly: GCF_963921235.1. Taxonomy (NCBI): domain Eukaryota; kingdom Metazoa; phylum Chordata; class Chondrichthyes; order Myliobatiformes; family Myliobatidae; genus Mobula; species Mobula hypostoma. Next base: position 17,265,789 of record NC_086103.1, on the reverse strand, counting down.
GATCACAGACAGACACAGTTGACAGTGATGAACACAAATCACAATCACAGACGCAGATCACAGTGACAGTCACAGATCACAGTCACAGACACAGTGCACAGTGACGGATGGAGATCACAGTCATTCACACAGATCACAGTGACAGACACAGATCACGGTGACGGACACAGATCACCGTGACGGACACTGATCACCGTGATGGACACAGATCACAGTGACGGACAGAGATACGGACATGGATCACAGTGACGGACCCAGGTCACGGGTGACGGTCACAGGTCAGGGTGACGGACACCGGTTAGGGTGACGGACACAAATCACGGTGACATACACAGATCATACTCTCGGACACAAATCACAGTGACGGACACAGGTCACAGTGACATACACAGATCACAGTGACAGACACAGATCACGGTGACGGACACAGGTCACGGTGACGGAAACAGTTAACGGTGACGGAAACAGATCCCCATGATGGCCACAGATAAGAGTGACGGACACAGATCAGGGTGACGGACACAGATCAGAGTGACAGACACAGAACATGGTGACGGACACAGATCAGAGTGACAGACACAGAACACGGTGACGGACACAGATCACGGTGACGGACACAGGTCACGGTGACGGACACAGATCACAGTGACGGACACGGACACAGATCACAGAGACGGACAAAGATCACAGTGACGGACACAGATCACAGTGACGGACACAGATCACAGAGACGGACACAGATCGCGGTGAGGGGCACAGATCACGGTGATGGACATGGATCACAGTCATTCACACAGGTCACAATGACAGACACAGGTCACGGTGACAGACACAGATCAGAGAGATGGACACAGATCAGAGTGACGGACACAGATCACAGACAGACACAGTTGACAGTGTTGAACACAAATCACAATCACAGACGCAGATCACAGTGACAGTCACAGATCACAGTCACAGACACAGTGCACAGTGACGGATGGAGATCACAGTCATTCACACAGATCACAGTGACAGACACAGATCACGGTGACGGACACAGATCACCGTGACGGACACTGATCACCGTGATGGACACAGATCACAGTGACGGACAGAGATACGGACATGGATCACAGTGACGGACCCAGGTCACGGGTGACGGTCACAGGTCAGGGTGACGGACACCGGTTAGGGTGACGGACACAAATCACGGTGACATACACAGATCATACTCTCGGACACAAATCACAGTGACGGACACAGGTCACAGTGACATACACAGATCACAGTGACAGACACAGATCACGGTGACGGACACAGGTCACGGTGACGGAAACAGATCACGGTGACGGAAACAGATCCCCATGATGGCCACAGATCAGAGTGACGGACACAGATCAGGGTGACGGACACAGATCAGAGTGACAGACACAGAACATGGTGACGGACACAGATCAGAGTGACAGACACAGAACACGGTGACGGACACAGATCACGGTGACGGACACAGGTCATGGTGACAGACACAGATCACGGTGACGGACACAGATCACCGTGACAGACACAGATCACAGTGACGGACAGAGATCAGAGTGACGGAAACAGATCACAGTGACGGACAGAGATCAGAGTGACAGACACAGGTCAGAGTGACGGGCGCAGATCACGGTGAAGGACACAGATCACAGTCATTCACACATGTCACAGTGACAGACACAGGTCATGGTGACAGACACAAATCACAGAGACGGACACAGATCAGAGTGACGGGCACAGATCACAGACTCAGACACAGTTGACAGTGACGGACACAGTGGACAGTGACGGACGCAGATCACAGTGACGGACACAGATCACATTCACAGACGCAGATCACAGTGACAGACACAGATCACAGTCATTCACACAGATCACAGTGACAGGCACAGATCACGGTGATGGACACAGATCACCGTGACAGACACAGATTACGTTGATGGACACAGATCACAGTGAGAGACAAAGATCACGGTGACGGTCACAGATTACAGTGACTGACAGAGATGACTGGGACAGACACAGATCGTAGTGACGGACGCAGATCAAGGTGACGGACAGATCACAGTGACGGACACAGATCACAGTGACGGACACAGGTCACAGTGACGGACACAGGTCACAGTAACGGACACAGAGCGGCGTGATGGACAGAGATCACGCAGACGGACACAGATCACGGAGGTGGACAGCGATCACAGTGACGGAAACAGATCACAGTGACAGACACAGATCACGGTGACGGACACGGATCACAAGACAGACACAGATCAGAGTGACGGACACAGATCACAGTGACAGACAGAGATCACGGTGACGGACACAGATCACAGTGACGGAAACAGATCACGGTGACAGAAACAGATCAGAGTGACGGACAGAGATCACAGTGACGGACACAGATCACAGTGACGGACACAGATCAGAGTCATTCACACAGATCACAGTGACAAGCACAGATCACGGTGACGGACACGGATCACAAGACAGACACAGATCAGAGTGACGGACACAGATCACAGTGACAGACAGAGATCACGGTGACGGACACAGATCACAGTGACAGAAACAGATCACGGTGACGGAAACAGATCAGAGTGACGGACACAGATCACAGTGACAGACACAGATCAGAGTGACGGACACAGATCAGAGTGACGGAAACAGATCACAGTGACAGACAGAGATCACGGTGACGGACACAGATCACAGTGACGGAAACAGATCACGGTGACGGAAACAGATCAGAGTGACGGACACAGATCAGGGTGACGGACACAGATCAGGGTTACGGACACAGAACACGGTGACGGACACAGATCACGGTGACGGACACAGGTCACGGTGACGGACACAGGTCACGGTGACGGACACAGATCACAGTCACGGACACAGATCACGGAGACGGAAACAGATCATGGTGACGGACACTGATCACAGTCATTCACACAGGTCACAATGACAGACACAGGTCACAGTGACAGACACAGATCACGGTGACAGACACAGATCACAGTCATTCACACAGATCAATGTGACAGACACTGGTCATGGTGACAGACACAGATCACGGTGACGGACACAGATCACCGTGACAGACAGAGATCACAGTGATGGAAACAGATCACAGTGACGGACAGAGATCAGAGTGACAGACACAGGTCAGAGTGACGGGCGCAGATCACGGTGAAGGACACAGATCACAGTCTTTCACACATGTCACAGTGACAGACACAGGTCATGGTGACAGACACAAATCACAGAGACGGACACAGATCAGAGTGACGGACACAGATCACAGACTCAGACACAGTTGACAGTGACGGACACAGTGGACAGTGACGGACACAGATCACAGTCACAGATGCAGATCACAGTGACAGACACAGATCACAGTCATTCACACAGATCACAGTGACAAGCACAGATCACGGTGACGCACACAGATCACAATGACGGACACGGATCACAGTGACGGACACAGATCACAGAGACGGACACAGATCACAGTGACGGACACTGATCACAGTGACGGACATGGATCACAGCGACGGACACGGATCACAGCGACGGACACAGATCACAGAGACGGACACAGATGACAGTGACGGACAGAGATCTGGGTGACGGACACAGGTCAGGGTGATAGACACAGGTCACGGTGACGGACACCGATTACGGTTACAGACACAGATCACAGTGACAGACACGGATCACAGTCAGTGACAAAGATCACAGTGACGGACACGGATCACAATGACGGACACAGATCAGAGTGACTGACACAGATCAGAGTGACGGACAGAGATCACAGTCATTGACACAGATCACTGTCACTGTCGCAGATCACAGTCACTGTCACAGATCACAGACTCTGTCACAGATCAATCACAGTCAGTGGCACAGATCTGAGTGACGGACACGGATCACAGTGACGGACACTGATCACGGTGACGGACACAGACCACGGTGACAGACACTGATCACGGTGACGGACACAGACCACGGTGACGGACACGGATTACGGTGACGGACACAGATCCCAGTGACAGAGACGGACACAGATCACAGTGACGGACACTAATCACAGTGACGGACACAGACCACGGTGACGGACACAGATCACAGAGACGGACAAAGATCACAGTGACGGACACAGATCCCAGTGACGGACAAAGATCACAGTGACGGACAGAGATCTCGGTGAAGGACACAGGTCAGGGTGATAGACACAGGTCACGGTGACGGACACCGATCATGGTTACAGACACGGATCACAGTGACGGACAGAGATCACAGTCAGTAACAAAGATCACAGTGACGGACACGGATCACAATGACGGACACGGATCAGAGTGACTGACACAGATCAGAGTGACGGACAGAGATCACAGTCATTTACACAGATCACGGTGACGGACACAGATCACAGCCTCTGTCACAGATCAATCACAGTGACGGACACGGATCACGGTGAGGGACACGGATCACAGTGAAGGACACAGGTCACGGTGACAGACACAGATCATGGTGACGGACACAGATCACTGTGACGGCCACAGATCACGGTGACGGACAGAGATCACAGAGACGGACACAGGTCACAGAAACAGACACAGATCGCGGTGAGGGGCACAGATCACGGTGACGGACACGGATCACAGTTATTCACATAGGTCACAGTGACAGACACAGGTCACGGTGACGGACACAGATCGCAGTGACGGACATGGGTCACGGTGACGGACACGGATCACAGGCATTCACACAGATCACAGTGACAGACACAGGTCAGGGTGACGGACAGAGGTCAGGGTGACAGACACAGATCACAGTGACGGACACAGATCACAGTCAGTGACACGGATCACAGTGACGGACACGGATCACAGTGCCGGATACGGATCACGTTGATGGACACGTACCACAATCATTCACACAGATCACAGTAACAGACACAAGTCACGGCGAAGGACAGAGATCACGGCGATGGACACATATCACCGTGACGGACACAGATCACCGTAACGGACACAGGTCACAGTCAGTGACACAGATCACAGTGACGGACTCAGATCACGGCGACGGACACAGATTTCGGCGACGGACACATATCACCGTGACGGACACATTACGGTGACCGACACAGATCACAGTGACTGACAGAGATGACCGTGATGGACACAGATCAGAGTGACGGACACAGATCAGTGTGACGGTCTAAGATCAGAGTGACAGACACAGTTCAGCGTGACGGACGCAGATCATGGTGAGAGATCACGGTGACAGACACAGATCACAGTGACTGACAGAGATGATCGTGACAGACACAGATCGCGGTGATAGACACAGATCAGAGTGGCGGACACAGTTCAGCATGACGGACACAGATTATGGTGAGAGATCAGGGTGATGGACACAGATCACAGTGACTGACAGAGATGACCGTGACGGACACAGATTGCAGTGATAGACACAGATCAGAGTGACGGACTATGATCAGAGCGACGGACACAGGTCACGGTGAGAGACACAGCTCACAGTGACGGACACGGATAGCGGTGACGGACACAGATCACGGAGACGGAAACAGATCATGGTGACGGACGCAGATCACGGAGACGGAAACAGATCACGATGAGGGATATGGATCACAGTCATTCACACAGGTCACAATGACAGACACAGGTCACGGTGACAGACACAGATCAGAGAGATGGACACAGATCAGAGTGACGGACACAGATCACAGACAGACACAGTTGACAGTGATGAACACAGATCACAATCACAGACGCAGATCACAGTGACAGTCACAGATCAAAGTCACAGACACAGTTCACAGTGACGGACGGAGATCACAGTCATTCACACAGATCACAGTGACAGACACAGGTCACGGTGACAGACACAGATCACGGTGACAGACACAGATCACGGTGACGGATACAGATCACAGTGACATAGATTACAGTGACGGAAACAGATCACAGTGACGGACAGAGATCAGAGTGACGGACACATGTCGGAGTGACGGGTGCAGATCACGGTGATAGACGCAGATCACAGTCATTCACACAGGTCACAGTCATTCACACAGGTCACAGTGACAGACACAGGTCACGGTGACAGACACAGATCAGATAGACGGACACAGATCAGATAGACGGACACAGATCACAGTGACGGACACGGATCACAGTGACGGACACAGATCACAGTGACGGACACAGATCGCAGAGACGGACACAGATCACAGTGACGGACAGAGATCTGGGTGACGGACACAGGTCAGGGTGATAGACACAGGTTATGGTGACGGTCACCGATTACGGTTACAGACACAGATCACAGTGACAGACACGGATCACAGTCAGTGACAAAGATCACAGTGACGGACACGGTTCACAATGACGGACAGAGATCAGAGTGACTGACACAGATCAGAGTGACGGACAGAGATCACAGTCATTGATACAGATCACAGTCACTGTTGCAGATCACAGTCACTGTCACAGATCACAGACTCTGTCACAGATCAATCACAGTGACTGACACAGATCACAGTGATGGACACGGAACACAATGACGGACACGGATCACAGAAATGGACACAGATCGCGATGACAGGCACAGATCGCGGTGACAGACATAGATCGCGGTGAGGGGCACAGATCACGGTGACGGACACGGATCACAGAGACGGACACAGATCACAGTCAGTGGCACAGATCTCAGTGACGGACACGGATCACAGTGATGGACACAGACCACGGTGACGGACACGGATCACGGTGACGGACACGGATCACAGTTATTCACATAGGTCACAGTGACAGACACAGGTCACGGTGACAGACACAGGTCAGTGTGACGGACACAGGTCACAGTCAGTGACACGGATCACAGTGATGGACACGGGTCACAGTGCCGGATACGGATCACGTTGATGGACATGTACCACAATCATTCACACAGATCACAGTGACAGACACAGGTCACGGCGAAGGACAGAGATCACGGCGATGGCCACTTATCACCGTGATGGACACAGATCTCAGTGACTGACAGAGATGACCGTGACGGACACAGATCAGTGTGACGGTCTAAGATCAGAGTGACGGACACAGTTCAGCGTGACGGACACAGATCATGGTGAGAGATCACGGTGACAGACACAGATCACAGTGACAGAAACAGATCAGAGTGACGGACAGAGATCACAGTGACGGACACAGATCACAGTGACGGACACAGATCAGAGTGGTGGACACAGATCACAGACTCAGACACAGATCCCAGTGACGGACACAGATCACAGAGACGGACACAGATCACAGTGACGGACACTGATCACAGTGACGGACACAGACCACGGGGATGGACACAGATCACGGAGACGGAAACAGATCATGGTGATGGACACGGATCACAGTCATTCACACAGGTCACAATGACAGACACAGGTCACGGTGACAGAAACAGATCAGAGAGATGGACACAGATCAGAGTGACGGACAGATCACAGACACAGTCACATTTGACAGTGATAGACACAGTGGACAGTGACGGACACAGATCACGGTGACGGACACAGATCACAGAGACGGACACAGATCACAGTGACGGACAGAGATCTGGGTGACGGACACAGGTCAGGGTGATAGACACAGGTCACGGTGACGGACACCGATCATGGTTACAGACATGGATCACAGTGACGGACAGAGATCAGAGTGACTGACACAGAGCAGAGTGACGGACAGAGATCACAGTCATTGACACAGATCACGGTGACGGACACAGATCACAGACTCTGTCACAGATCAATCACAGTGACTGACACAGATCACAGTGACGGACACGGAACACAGTGACGGACACAGATCACGGTGAGGGACACGGATCACAGTGACGGACACAGGTCACGGTGACAGACACAGATCACGGTGACGGATACAGATCACTGTGATGGCCACAGATCACGGTGACGGACAGAGATCACAGAGACGGACACAGATCACAGAAATGGACACAGATCGCGATGACAGGCACAGATCGCAGTGACGGACACGGATCACAGTTATTCACATAGGTCACAGTGACAGACACAGGTCACGGTGACGGACACAGATCGCGGTGACGGACACGGGTCACGGTGACGGACACGGATCACAGTCATTCACACGGATCACAGTGATGGACACAGGTCACGGTGACAGACACAGATCACGGTGACGGCCACAGATCACGGTGACGGGCAGAGATCACAGAGACTGACACAGATCACAGAAATGGACACAGAACGCGATGACAGGCACAGATCGCGGTGACAGACACAGATCGCGGTGAGGGGCACAGATCACCGTGACGGACACGGATCACGTTATTCACATAGGTCACATGACAGACAAAGGTCACGGTGATGGACACGGATCACAGTCATTCACACGGATCACAGTGATGGACACAGGTCACGGTGACAGACACAGATCACGGTGACGGACACGGGTCACGGTGACGGACACGGATCACAGTCATTCACACGGATTACAGTGATGGACACAGGTCACGGTGACAGACACAGATCACGGTGACGGACACAGATCACTGTGACGGCCACAGTTCACGGTGACGGACAGAGATCACAGAGACGGACACAGATCACAGAAATTGACACAGATCACGATGACAGGCACAGATCGCGGTGACAGACACAGATCGCGGTGAGGGGCACAGATCACTGTGACGGAATCGGATCACGTTATTCACATAGGTCACATGACAGACAAAGGTCACGGTGATGGACACGGATCACAGTGACGGACACAGATCACAGAGACGGACACAGATCACAGTGACGGACACTGATCACAGTGACGGACACAGACCACGGGGATGGACACAGATCACGGAGACGGAAACAGATCATGGTGATGGACACGGATCACAGTCATTCACACAGGTCACAATGACAGACACAGGTCACGGTGACAGAAACAGATCAGAGAGATGGACACAGATCAGAGTGACGGACAGATCACAGACACAGTCACATTTGACAGTGATAGACACAGTGGACAGTGACGGACACAGATCACGGTGACGGACACAGATCACAGAGACGGACACAGATCACAGTGACGGACAGAGATCTGGGTGACGGACACAGGTCAGGGTGATAGACACAGGTCACGGTGACGGACACCGATCATGGTTACAGACATGGATCACAGTGACGGACAGAGATCAGAGTGACTGACACAGAGCAGAGTGACGGACAGAGATCACAGTCATTGACACAGATCACGGTGACGGACACAGATCACAGACTCTGTCACAGATCAATCACAGTGACTGACACAGATCACAGTGACGGACACGGAACACAGTGACGGACACAGATCACGGTGAGGGACACGGATCACAGTGACGGACACAGGTCACGGTGACAGACACAGATCACGGTGACGGATACAGATCACTGTGATGGCCACAGATCACGGTGACGGACAGAGATCACAGAGACGGACACAGATCACAGAAATGGACACAGATCGCGATGACAGGCACAGATCGCAGTGACGGACACGGATCACAGTTATTCACATAGGTCACAGTGACAGACACAGGTCACGGTGACGGACACAGATCGCGGTGACGGACACGGGTCACGGTGACGGACACGGATCACAGTCATTCACACGGATCACAGTGATGGACACAGGTCACGGTGACAGACACAGATCACGGTGACGGCCACAGATCACGGTGACGGGCAGAGATCACAGAGACTGACACAGATCACAGAAATGGACACAGATCGCGATGACAGGCACAGATCGCGGTGACAGACACAGATCGCGGTGAGGGGCACAGATCACCGTGACGGACACGGATCACGTTATTCACATAGGTCACATGACAGACAAAGGTCACGGTGATGGACACGGATCACAGTCATTCACACGGATCACAGTGATGGACACAGGTCACGGTGACAGACACAGATCACGGTGACGGACACGGGTCACGGTGACGGACACGGATCACAGTCATTCACACGGATTACAGTGATGGACACAGGTCACGGTGACAGACACAGATCACGGTGACGGACACAGATCACTGTGACGGCCACAGTTCACGGTGACGGACAGAGATCACAGAGACGGACACAGATCACAGAAATTGACACAGATCACGATGACAGGCACAGATCGCGGTGACAGACACAGATCGCGGTGAGGGGCACAGATCACTGTGACGGAATCGGATCACGTTATTCACATAGGTCACATGACAGACAAAGGTCACGGTGATGGACACGGATCACAGTGACGGACACAGATCACGGAGACGGACACAGATCACAATGATGGACACAGATCACAGTCCGTGGCACAGATCTCAGTGACGGACACGGATCACAGTGACGGACACTGATCACGGTGACGGACACAGACCACGGTGACGGACACAGATCACGGTGACGGACACAGGTTACAGTGACGGACACAGATCACAGTCAGTGACATAGATCACAGCGACAGAAACAGATCACAGTGACGGAGACAGATCACAGAGACGGACAGAGATCAGACTGACGGACACAGGTCAGAGTGACGGGCGCAGATCACGGTGACAGACGCAGATCACAGTCATTCACACAGGTCACAGTGACAGACACAGATCAGATAGACGGACACAGATCAGAGTGACGGACACTGATCACAGTGACGGACACAGACCACAGTGACGGACAAAGATCACAGTGACGGACAGAGATCTGGGTGACGGACACAGGTCAGGGTGATAGACACAGGTCACGGTGACGGACACCGATTACGGTTACAGACACAGATCACAGTGACAGACATGGATCACAGTCAGTGACAAAGATCACAGTGACGGACACGGATCACAATGACGGACACAGATCAGAGTGACTGACACAGAGCAGAGTGACGGACAGAGATCACAGTCATTGACACAGATCACAGTCACTGTCACATATCACAGACTCTGTCACAGATCAATCACAGTGACTGACACAGATCACAGTGATGGACACGGAACACAGTGACAGACACGGATCACAGTGACGGACTCGGATCACAGTGAGGGACACAGGTCACGGTGACAGACACAGATCATGGTGACGGACACAGATCCCTGTGACGGCCACAGATCATGGTGACGGACAGAGATCACAGAGACGGACACAGATCACAGAAATGGACACAGATCGCGATGACAGGCACAGATCGCGGTGACAGACACAGATCGCAGTGAGGGGCACAGATCACAGTGACGGACACGGATCACGTTATTCACATAGGTCAAATGACAGACAAAGGTCACGGCGACAGACACAGGTCACGGTGATGGACACGGATCACAGTGACGGACACAGATCACAGAGACGGACACAGATCACAATGATGGATACAGATCACAGTCAGTGGCACAGATCACAGTGACGGACACAGATCACAGAGACGGACGCAGATCACAATGATGGATACAGATCACAGTCAGTGGCACAGATCACAGTGACGGACACAGATCACAGAGACGGACACAGATCACAATGATGGACGCAGATCACAGTCAGTGGCACAGATCTCAGTGACGGACACGGATCACAGTGACGGACACAGACCACGGTGACAGACACAGATCACGGTGACGGACACGGATCACAGTGATAGACACTGATCACAGTGATGGACACAGATCACAATGATGGACACAGATCACAGTCAGTGGCACAGATCTCAGTGACGGACACGGATCACAGTGACGGACACTGATCACAGTGACGGACACAGACCACGGTGACTGACACAGATCACAGTGACGGACGCGGATCACAGTGACGGACACTGATCACAGTGACGGACAGTGATCACGGTGACGGACACAGACCACGGTGACGGACACGGATCAGAGTGACTGACACAGAGCAGAGTGATGGACAGAGATCACAGTCATTGACGCAGATCACGGTGACGGACACTGATCACACACTCTGTCACAGATCAATCACAGTGACGGACACGGATCACGGTGAGGGACACGGATCACAGTGACGCACACAGGTCACGGTGACAGACACAGATCATGGTGACGGACACAGATCACTGTGACCGCCACAGATCACGGTGACGGACAGAGATCACAGAGACGGACACAGGCCACAGAGACGGACACAGATCGCGGTGAGGGGCACAGATCACGGTGACGGACACGGATCACAGTTATTCACATAGGTCACAGTGACAGACACAGGTCACGGTGACGGACACAGATCGCGGTAACGGACACGGGTCACGGTGACGGATACGGATCACAGTCATTCACACAGATCACAGTGACAGACACAGGTCAGGGTGACGGACACAGGTCAGGGTGACAGACACAGATCACAGTGACGGACACAGATCACAGTCAGTGACACGGATCACAGTGACGGACACGGATCACAGTGCCAGATACGGATCACGTTGATGGACACGTACCACAATCATTCACGCAGATCACAGTGACAGACACAGGTCATGGCGATGGACAGAGATCACGGCAATGGACACATATCACCGTGACGGACACAGATCAGTGTAACGGACATAGGTCACCGTGATGGACACAGATCACAGTGACGGACTCGGATCACGGCGACGGACACAGATTACGGCGACGGACACATATCACCGTGACGGACACATTACGGTGACGGACGCAGATCACAGTGACTGACAGAGATGACCGTGACGGACACAGATCAGAGTGACGGACACAGATCAGAGTGACGGACACAGATCACAGTGACTGACAAAGATGACCGTGACGGACACAGATCACGGTGATAGACACAGATCAGAGTGACGGACTATGATCAGAGTGACGGACACAGATCACGGTGAGAGACACAACTCACAGTGACGGACACGGATCGCGGTGACGGACACGGATCACAGTGACGGAAACAGATCCGACTGTCGGACAGAGATCACAGTGACGGACACAGATCACAGTGACGGAGACAGATCATGGACACGGAAACAGATCACAGTGATGGACACAGATCACAGTCATTCACACAGGTCACAATGACAGACACAGGTCACGGTGACAGACACAGATCAGAGAGATGGACACAGATCAGAATGACGGACACAGATCACAGACACAGTCACATTTGACAGTGATAGACACAGTGGACAGTGACGGACACAGATCACGGTGACGGACACAGATCACAGTGACAGATCACAGATCACAGTCACAGACACAGTTCACAGTGACGGACACAGATCACAGTCATTCACACAGATCACAGTGAGAGACACAGGTCATGGTGACAGACACAGATCACGGTGACGGACACAGATCACCGTGACAGACGGAGATCACAGTGACAGACACAGATCACAGTGACGGACAGAGATCAGAGTGACGGACACAGGTCAGAGTGACAGGTGCAGATCACGGTGACAGACGCAGATCACAGTCATTCACACAGGTCACAGTGACAGACACAGATCAGATAGACGGACACAGGTCAGAGTGACGGACACTGATCACAGTGACGGACACAGCCCACAGTGACGGACACAGATCACAGTGACGGACAGAGATCTGGGTGACGGACACAGGTCAGGGTGATAGACACAGGTCACGGTGACGGACACCGATTACGGTTACAGACACAGATGACAGTGACAGACACTGATCACAGTCAGTGACAAAGATCACAGTGACGGACACGGATCACAATGATGGACACAGATCAGAGTGACTGACACAGATCAGAGGGACGGACAGAGATCACAGTCATTGACACAGATCACAGTCACTGTTGCAGATCACAGTCACTGTCACAGATCACAGACTCTGTCACAGATCAATCACAGTGACTGACACAGATCACAGTGATGGACACGGAACACAGTGACGGACACGGATCACAGTGAGGGACACGGATCACGGTGACAGACACAGATCACGGTGACGGACACAGATCCCTGTGACGGCCACAGATCATGGTGATGGACAGAGATCACAGGGATGGACACAGATCACAGAAATGGACACAGATCGCGATTACAGGCACAGATCGTGGTGACAGACACAGATCGCGGTGAGGGGCACAGATCACGGTGACGGACACGGATCACAGTGACGGACACGGATCACAGTGACGGACACAGACCACGGTGACGGAGACAGATCACAGTGACGGACGCGGAACACAGTGACGGACACGGATCACAGAGACGGACACAGATCACAGTGACGGACACAGATCACAGAGACGGACACAGATCACAGTCACGGACACAGATCACGGAGACGGAAACAGATCACAGTGACGGACACAGATCCCAGTGACGGACACAGATCACAGAGACAGACGCAGGTCACAGTGACGGACACTGATCACATTGACGGATACAGACCACGGTGACGGACACAGATCACAGAGACGGACACAGATCACAGTGACGGACAGAGATCTGGGTGACGGACACAGGTCAGGGTGATAGACACAGGTCACGGTGACGGACACCGATCATGGTTACAGACACGGATCACAGTGACGGACAGAGATCACAGTCAGTGACAAAGTACACAGTGACGTACACGGATCACAATGACGGACACGGATCACAATGACGGACACAGATCAGAGTGACTGACACAGATTAGAGTGACGGACAGAGATCACAGTCATTGACATAGATCATGGTGACGGAAGCAGATCACAGACTCTGTCACAGATCAATCACAGTGACTGACACAGATCACAGTGACGGACACGGAACACAGTGACGGACACGGATCACGGTGAGGGACACGGATCACAGTGACGGACACAGGTCATGGTAACAGACACAGGTCATGGTAACAGACACAGATCATGGTGACGGACACGGATCACAGTCATTCACACAGGTCACAATGACAGACACAGGTCAAGGTGACAGACACAGATCAGAGTGACGGACACAGATCACAGACACAGTCACATTTGACAGTGATAGACACAGTGGCCAGTGATGGACACAGATCACGGTGACGGACACAGATCACGATCACGGACGCAGATCACAATCACTGACGCAGATCACAGTGACAGTCACAGATCACAGTCACAGACACAGTTCACAGTGACGGACACAGATCGCAGTCATTCACACAGATCACAGTGAGAAACACAGGTCATGGTGACAGACACAGATCACGGTGACGGACACAGATCACGGTGACTGAAACAGATCACGGTGACAGACACAGATCACAGTCAGTGACATAGATTACAGTGACGGAAACAGATCACAGTGACGGACAGAGATCAGAGTGACGGACACAGGTCGGAGTGACGGGCGCAGATCACAGTGACGGACGCAGATCACAGTCATTCACACAGGTCACAGTGACAGACAGAGTTCATGGTGACAGACACAGATCAGATAGACGGACACAGATCAGAGTGACGGACACTGATCACAGTGACGGACAGAGATCACAGTCATTGACACAGATCACAGTCACTGTCGCAGATCACAGTCACTGTCACAGATCACAGACTCTGTCACAGATCAATCACAGTGACTGACACAGATCACAGTGACGGACACGGAACACAGTGACGGACACGGAACACAGTGACGGACACGGATCACAGTGAGGGACACGGAAAATGGTGAAGGACACAGGTCACGGTGACAGACACAGATCATGGTGGCGGGCACAGATCCCCATGATGGCCACAGATCATGGTGACGGACAGAGAGCACAGAGACGGACACAGATCACAGACATGGACACAGATCGCGATGACAGTCACAGATCGCGGTGACACACAGATCGCGGTGAGGGGCACAGATCACGGTGATGGACACGGATCACAGTTATTCACATAGGTCACATGACAGACAAAGGTCACGGTGACAGACACAGGTCATGGTGACGGACACAGATCACAGTTATTCACATAGGTCACATGACAGACAAAGGTCACGGTGACAGACACAGGTCACGGTGACGGACACGGATCACAGTGAAGGACACGGATCACAGTGACGGACACTGATCACAGTGATGGACACAGACCACGGTGACGGACACAGATCACAGTGACGGACACGGATCACAGTGACGGACACAGATCACAATGATGGACACAGATCACAGAGACGGATACAGATCACAATGATGGACACAGATCACAGTCAGTGGCACAGATCTCAGTGACGGACACGGATCACAGTGACGGACACGGATCACAGTGACTGACACTGATCACAATGATGGATACAGATCACAGTCAGTGGCACAGATCTCAGTGACGGACACGGATCACAGTGACGGACGAGGATCACAGTGACGGACACTGATCACGGTGACGGACAAAGACCACGGTGACGGACACAGATCACGGTGACGGACACGGATCACAGTGACGGACACAGATCACAGAGACGGACACAGATCACAGTGACGGACACTGATCACAGTGACGGACACAGATCACAGTGACGGACACAGACCACAGTGACGGACAGAGATCACAGTGACGGACAATGATCACAGTGACGGACACAGACCACGGTGACGGACAAAGATCACAGAGACGGACAAAGATCACAGTGACGGACAGAGATCTGGGTGACGGACACAGGTCAGGGTTATAGACACAGGTCACGGTGACGGACACCGATCATGGTTACAGACACGGATCACAGTGACGGACAGAGATCACAGTCAGTGACAAAGATCACAGTGACGGACACAGATCACAATGACGGACACAGATCAGAGTGACTGACACAGAGCAGAGTGACGGACAGAGATCACAGTCATTGACACAGATCACGGTGACGGACACAGATCACAGACTCTGTCACAGATCAATCACAGTGACGGACACGGAACACAGTGACAGACACGGATCACGGTGAGGGACACGGATCACAGTGACGGTCACAGGTCACGGTGACAGAAACAGATCATGGTGACGGATACAGATCACTGTGACGGCCACAGATCACGGTGACGGACAGAGATCACAGAGATGGACACAGGTCACAGAGACGGACACAGATCGCGGTGAGGGGCACAGATCACGGTGACGGACACGGATCACAGTTATTCATATAGGTCACAGTGACAGACACAGGTCACGGTGACGGACACAGATCGCGGTGACGGACACGGGTCACGGTGACGGACACGGATCACAGTCATTCATACAGATCACAGTGACAGACACAGGTCACGGTGACAGACACAGGTCAGGGTGACGTACACAGGTCAGGGTGACAGACACAGATCACAGTCAGTGATACGGATCACAGTGACGGACACGGGTCACAGTGCTGGATACGGATCACGTTGATGGACACGTACCACAATCACTCACACAGGTCACAGTGACAGACACAGGTCACGGCGAAGGACAGAGATCACGGCGATGGACATATTTCACCGTGATGGACACAGATCACAGTGACATAAACAGATCACAGTGACGGACAGAGATCACAGTGACGGACACAGATCACGGAGACGGAAACAGATCATGGTGACGGACACGGATCACAGTCATTCACACAGGTCACAATGACAGACACAGGTCACGGTGACAGACACAGATCAGAGAGATGGACACAGATCAGAGTGACAGACACAGATCACAGACACAGTCACATTTGACAGTGATAGACACAGTGGACAGTGACGGACACAGATCATGGTGACGGACACAGATCACAGTCACGGATGCAGATCACAGTGACAGTCACAGATCACAGTCACAGACACAGTTCACAGTGACGGACTCGGATCACGGTGATGGACACAGATTACGGCGACGGACACATATCACCGTGACGGACACATATCACTGTGACGGACACATTACGGTGACGGACACAGATCACAGTGACTGACAGAGTTGACCGTGACGGACACAGATCAGAGTGACGGACACAGATCAGTGTGACGGTCTAAGATCAGAGTGACGGACACAGTTTTGCCTGACGGACACAGATCATGGTGAGAGACCACGGTGACGGACACAGATCACAGTGATGACAGAGATGACCGTGACGGACACAGATCGTGGTGATAGACACAGATCAGAGTGACGGACACAGATCACGGTGAGAGACACAGCTCACAGTGACGGACAGGATCGCGGTGACGGACACAGATCACAGTGACGGAAACAGATCAGAGTGACGGACAGAGATCACAGTGACGGACACAGATCACAGTGACGGACACAGATCACGGAGACGGAAACAGATCATGGTGACGGACACGGATCACAGTCATTCACACAGGTCACAATGACAGACACAGGTCACGGTGACAGACACAGATCAGAGAGATGGACACAGATCAGAGTGACGGACACAGATCACAGACACAGTCACATTTGACAGTGATAGACACGGTGGACAGTGATGGACACAGCTCACGGTGACGGACACAGATCACAGTCAGTGACATAGATTACAGTGACGGAAACAGATCACAGTGACGGACACAGATCACAGTGACGGACACAGATCACAGTGACGGAAACAGATCACAGTGACGGACAGAGATCAGAGTGACGGACACAGGTCAGAGTGACGGGCGCAGATCACGGTGACGGACGCAGATCACAGTCATTCACACAGGTCATAGTCATTCGCACAGGTCACAGTGACAGACACAGGTCACGGTGACAGACACAGATCAGATAGACGGACACAGATCAGAGTGACGGACACTGATCACAGTGACGGACAGAGATCACAGTCATTGACACAGATCACAGTCACTGTTGCAGATCACAGTCACTGTCACAGATCACAGACTCTGTCACAGATCAATCACAGTGACTGACACAGATCACAGTGACGGACACGGAACACAGTGACGGACACAGGTCACGGTGACAGACACGGATCACAGTGACTGACACAGATCACAGTGACGGACACAGATCACAGTGACGGACACAGGTCACGGTGACAGACACAGATCATGGTGACGGACACAGATCCCCGTGACGGCCACAGATCATGGTGACGGACAGAGATCACAGAGACGGACACAGATCACAGACATGGACACAGATCGCGATGACAGGCACAGATCGCGATGACAGACACAGATCGCGGTGAGGGGCACAGATCACGGTGACGGACACAGATCACAGTTATTCACATAGGTCACATGACAGACACAGGTCACGGTGATGGACACGGATCACAGTGACGGACACAGACCACGGTGACGGACACAGATCACAGACGCAGATCACAGTGACAGTCACAGACACAGTTCACGGTGACGGACACAGATGACAGTCATTCACACAGATCACAGTGACAGATACAGGTCACGGTGACAGACACAGATCACGGTGACGGACCCAGATCAGGTGACGGACACAGATCACAGTTACGGACACGGATCACAGTTACGGACACGGATCACAGTGACGGACACAGATCACAGAGACGGACACAGATCACAGTCAGTGGCACAGATCTCAGTGACGGACACGGATCACAGTGACGGACACGGATCACAGTCACAGACGCAGATCACAGTGACAGTCACAGATCACAGTCACAGACACAGTTCACGGTGACGGACACAGATCACAGTCATTCACACAGATCACAGTGACAGATACAGGTCACGGTGACAGACACAGATCACGGTGACGGACCCAGATCAGGTGACGGACACAGATCACCGTGACAGACACAGATCACAGTGATGGACACAGATTACAGTCAGTGACACAGATCACAGTGACGGACACATATCACAGTGACGGACATCGATCACGGTTACAGACACAGATCACAGTGACGGACACGGATCACAGGGTCAGACACAGATCACAGTGACAGACACAGATCACCGTGACAGACACAGATCACAGTGATGGACACAGATTACAGTCAGTGACACAGATCACAGTGATGGACACAGATCACAGTCAGTGACACGGATCACAGTGACGGACACAGATCACAGTCAGTGACACGGATCACAGTGACGGACAGAGATCACAGTGACGGACACAGATCACAGTGACGGACACAGACCACGTGACGGACACAGATCACAGACACAGACACAGTTGACAGTGATGGACACAGATCACAGTCACAGACGCAGATCACAGTGACAGTCACAGATCACAGTCACAGACACAGTTCACGGTGACGGACACAGATCACAGTGACAGACACAGGTCACGATGACAGACGAAAATCATGGTGACGGACACAGATCAGGTGACGGACACAGATCACCGTGTCAGACGGACAAAGATCACAGTGACGGACAGAGATCTGGGTGACGGACACAGGTCAGGGTGGTAGACACAGGTCACGGTGACGGACACCGATCATGGTTACAGACATGGATCACAGTGACGGACAGAGATCACAGTCAATGACAAAGATCACAGTGACGGACACGGATCACAATGACGGACACAGATCAGAGTGAATGACACAGATCAGAGTGACGGACAGAGATCACAGTCATTGACACAGATCACGGTGACGGACACAGATCACAGACTCTGTCACAGATCAATCACAGTGACGGACACGGATCACGGTGAAGGACACGGATCACAGTGACGGACACAGGTCACGGTGACAGACACAGACCATGGGCACGGACACAGATCACGGTGCCAGACACAGATCACAGTGACGGACACAGATCACGGTGATGTACACAGATCACTGTCACAGATCACAGTCACTGTCACAGATCACAGACTCTGTCACAGATCAATCACAGTGACTGACACAGATCACAGTGATGGACACGGAACACAGTGACTGACACAGATCACAGTGACAGACACGGAACACAGTGACGGACGCGGATCACAGTGAGGGACACAGATCACGGTGACAGACACAGGTCACGGTGATGGACACAGATCACCGTGACGGACACAGATCACAGTCAGTGACACAGATCACAGTGACGGACACAGATTCACAGTGACGGACATGGATCACAGTGACAGACACGGATCACAGTGACAGACACAGATCACAGTGACAGACACCGATCACGGTTACAGACACAGATCACAGTGACGGACACGGATCACAGTGACGGTCACGTATCACAGTGATGGACACAGATCACAGTGACGGACACAGATCACAATGATGGACACAGATCACAGAGACGGACACAGATCACAATGATGGACACAGATCACAGTCAGTGGCACAGATCTCAGTGACGGACACGGATCACAGTGACGGACGCGGATCACAGTGACGGACGCGGATTACAGTGACGGACACGGATCACAGTGGTGGGCACAGACCACGGTGATGGACAAAGATCACAGAGACGGACAAAGATCATAGTGATGGACAGAGATCACAGTGACGGACACAGATCACAGTCAGTGACACGGATCACAGTGACGGACAGAGATCACAGTCAGTGACAAAGATCAGAGTGACGGACACAGATCACAGACACAGACACAGTGACGGACACAGATCACAGTCACGGACGCAGATCACAGTGACAGTCACAGATCACAGTCACAGACACTGTTCACGTGACGGACACAGATCACAGTGACACACAGGTCACGATGACAGACGCAGATCATGGTGACGGACACAGATCAAGGTGACGGACACAGATCACCGTGACAGACACAGATCAGAGTGACAGACACACATCACAGTGACGGACAGAGATCACAGTCATTCACACAGATCGCAGTGACGGACACAGATCACGGTGACAGACACAGATCACAGTGACGGACACGGATCACAGTGACGGACACAGATCACAGTGACTGACACAGATCACAGTGAGTGACACAGATCACAGTGACGGACACGGATCACAGTGACGGACACAGATCACAGTGACGGACACAGATCACAGTGACGGACACAGATCACGGTGACAGACACAGATCACAGTGACGGACACAGATCACAGTGACGACATGGATCACAGTCACAGACAAGTTCACAGTGACGCACACAGATCACAGTGACAGACAGAGATCACAGTCATTGACACAGATCACGGTGACGGACACAGATCACAGTCACGGTCACAGATCAATCACAGTGACTGACACAGATCACAGTGACGGACACAGATCACGGTGATGGACACAGATCACTGTCACAGATCACAGTCACTGTCACAGATCACAGACTCTGTCACAGATCAATCACAGTGACTGACACTGATCACAGTGACGGACACATATCACAGTGACGGACACCGATCACGGTTACAGACACAGATCACAGTGACGGACACGGATCACAGTGACGGACACAGATCACCGTCAGTGACAAAGATCAGAGTGACGGACACGGATCACAATGACGGACACCGATCAGAGTGACTGACACAGATCACAGACACGTACACAGTTGACAGTGATGGACACAGTGGACAGTGACGGACACAGATCACAGTGACGGACACAGATCTCGGTGACGGACACAGATCACGGTGAGAGACACAGATCACAGTGACAGACACAGATCACAGTGACGGACACAGATCACAGTGACGGACACAGATCACAGTGACGGACACAGATCACAGTGACGGACACAGATCACAGTGACTGACACAGATCACAGTGACGGACACATATCATGGTGACGGACACAGATCACTGTGACAGATCACAGTCACTGTCACAGATCACAGACTCTGTCACACAATCACAGTGACTGACACAGATCACAGTGATGGACACGGAACACAGTGACTGACACAGATCACAGTGACAGACACGGAACACAGTGACGGACACGGATCACAGTGATGGACACAGATCACGGTGACAGACACAGGTCACGGTGAAGGACACAGATCACCGTGACGGACACAGATCACAGTCAGTGACACAGATCACAGTGACGGACACAGATCACAGTGACGGACACAGATCACGGTGACGGACACAGATGACGGTGAGAGACAAAGATCACAGTGACAGACACGGATCACAGTGACGGACACGGATCACAGTGACGGACACAGATCACAGTGACGGACACAGACACAGTTCACGGTGACGGACACAGATGACAGTCATTCACACAGATCACAGTGACAGATACAGGTCACGGTGACAGACACAGATCACGGTGACGGACCCAGATCAGGTGACGGACACAGATCACCGTGACAGACACTGATCACAGTGATGGACACAGATCACAGTGACAGACACGGATCACAGTGACAGACACAGATCACAGTGACAGACACCGATCACGGTTACAGACACAGATCACAGTGACGGACACGGATCACAGTGACGGACACGGATCACAGTCACAGACGCAGATCACAGTGACGGACACAGATCACAGTCACAGACGCAGATCACAGTGACAATCACAGATCAAAGTCACTCACACAGATCACAGTGACAGACACAGGTCACGGTGACAGACACAGATCACGGTGACGGACACAGATCAGGTGACGGACACAGATCACCGTGACAGACACAGATCACAGTGATGGACACAGATTACAGTCAGTGACACAGATCACAGTGACGGACACATATCACAGTGACGGACATCGATCACGGTGACAGACACAGATCACAGTGACGGACACAGATCACAGTGACAGACACAGATCACAGTGACAGACACAGATCACCGTGACAGACACAGATCACAGTGATGGACACAGATTACAGTCAGTGACGGACACAGATCACAGTGATTGACACAGATCACAGTCAGTGACACGGATCACAGTGACGGACACAGATCACAGTCAGTGACACGGATCACAGTGACGGACAGAGATCACAGTCAGTGACAAAGATCAGAGTGACGGACACAGATCACAGACACAGACACAGTTGACAGTGATGGACACAGATCACAGTCACAGACGCAGATCACAGTGACAGTCACAGATCACAGTCACAGACACAGTTCACGGTGACGGACACAGATCACAGTGACAGACACAGGTCACGATGACTGACGAAAATCATGGTGACGGACACAGATCAGGTGACGGACACAGATCACCGTGTCAGAAACAGATCACAGTGATGGACACAGATCACAGTGACGGACACGGATCACAGTGACGGACACAGATCAGAGTGACTGACACAGATCAGAGTGACGGACAGAGATCACAGTCATTGACACAGATCACGGTGACGGACACGGATCACAGTGATGGACACAGATCACAGTGACGGACAGAGATCACAGTCAGTGACAAAGATCAGAGTGACGGACATGGATCACAATGACCCACACGGATCAGAGTGACTGACACAGATCAGAGTGACGGACAGAGATCACAGTCATTGACACAGATCACGGTGACGGACACAGATCACAGACTCTGTCACAGATCAATCACAGTGACGGACACGGATCACGGTGAAGGACACGGATCACAGTGACGGACACAGGTCACGGTGACAGACACAGATCATGGTCACGGACACAGATCACGGTGCCAGACACAGATCACAGTGACGGACACAGATCACGGTGATGGACACAGATCACTGTCACAGATCACAGTCACTGTCACAGATCACAGACTCTGTCACAGATCAATCACGGTGACGGACACAGATCACAGTCACGGTCACAGATCAACCACAGTGACTGACACAGATCACAGTGACGGACACATATCACAGTGACGGACATCGATCACGGTTACAGACACAGATCACAGTGACGGACACAGATCACAGTCAGACACAGATCACAGTGACGGACACAGATCACAATGACGGACAGAGATCAGAGTGAGGGACACAGATTACAGTGACGGACACGGATCACAGTGTCAGACACAGATCACAGTGACGGACAGAGATCACAGTCAGTGACACAAGATCAGAGTGACGGACACAGATCACAGGACACAGACACAGTTGACAGTGATGGACACAGATCACAGTCACAGACGCAGATCACAGATCACAGTGACGACACAGTTCACGGTGACGGACACAGATCACAGTGACAGACACAGGTCACGTGACAGACACAATCATGGTGACGGACACAGATCAGGTGACGGACACAGATCACCGTGTGACGGATCACAGATGGACAGATCACAGTGACGGACACAGGATCACAGTGACGGACACAGATCAGAGTGACTGACACAGATCAGAGTGACGGACACAGATCACAGTGATTGACAGAGATCACCGTGACGTTCACGGATCACGTAGTGATGGACACAGATCACAGTGACGGACAGAGATCACAGTCAGTGACAAAGATCAGAGTGACGGACATGGATCACAATGACCCACACGGATCAGAGTGACTGACACAGATCAGAGTGACGGACAGAGATCACAGTGACGGACACAGATCACGGTGACGGACACAGATCACAGACCCTGTCACAGATCAATCACAGTGACGGACACGGATCACGGTGAAGGACACGGATCACAGTGACGGACACAGGTCACGGTGACAGACACAGATCATGAGGACGGACACAGATCACGGTGACAGACACAGATCACAGTGACAGACACAGATGACAGTGATGTACACAGTGGACAGTGACTGGATCACAGACTCTGTCACAGATCAATCACAGTGACTGACACAGATCACAGTGACAACACAGAACACAGTGACTGACACAGATCACAGTGACAGACACGGAACACAGTGACGGACACGGATCACAGTGAGGGACACAGATCACGGTGACAGACACAGGTCACGGTGATGGACACAGATCACCGTGACGGACACAGATCACAGTCAGTGACACAGATCACAGTGACGGACACAGATTCACAGTGACGGACATGGATCACAGTGACAGACACGGATCACAGTGACAGACACAGATCACAGTGACAGACACCGATCACGGTTACAGACACAGATCACAGTGACGGACACGGATCACAGTGACGGTCACGTATCACAGTGATGGACACAGATCACAGTGACAGACAGAGATCACAGTCATTGACACAGATCACGGTGACGGACACAGATCACAGTCACGGTCACAGATCAATCACAGTGACTGACACAGATCACAGTGACGGACACATATCACAGTGACGGACATCGATCACGGTTACAGACACAGATCACAGTGACGGACACGGATCACAGGGTCAGACACAGATCACAGTGACAGACACAGATCACAGTGACGGACACAGATCACAGTCAGTGACACGGATCACAGTGACGGACACAGATCACAGTCAGTGACACGGATCACAGTGACGGACAGAGATCACAGTCAGTGACAAAGATCAGAGTGACGGACACAGATCACAGACACAGACACAGTTGACAGTGATGTACACAGATCACAGTCACAGACGCAGATCACAGTGACAGTTACGGATCACAGTCACAGACACAGTTCACAGTGACGGACACAGATCACGGTGACGGACACAGATCACCGTGACGGACACAGATCAGGTGACGGACACAGATCACAGTGATGGACACAGATCACAGTCAATGACCCAGATCACAGTGACGGACACAGATCACAATGACGGACAGAGATCACAGTGACGGACACAGATCACAGTGACAGACACCGATCACGGTTACAGACACAGATCACAGTGACGGACACAGATCACAGTGACGGACACGGATCACAGTGACGGACACAGATCACAGTCAGTGACAAAGATCAGAGTGACGGACACGGATCACAGTGACGGACACAGATCACAGACACGTACACAGTGGACAGTGACGGACACAGATCACAGTCACAGACGCAGATCACAGTGACTGTCATGGATCACAGTCACAGACACAGTTCACAGTGACGCACACAGATCACAGTGACAGACAGAGATCACAGTCATTGACACAGATCACGGTGACGGACACAGATCACAGTCACGGTCACAGATCAATCACAGTGACTGACACAGATCACAGTGACGGACACATATCATGGTGACGGACACAGATCACTGTCACAGATCACAGTCACTGTCACAGATCACAGACTCTGTCACAGATCAATCACAGTGACTGACACTGATCACAGTGACGGACACATATCACAGTGACGGACACCGATCACGGTTACAGACACAGATCACAGTGACGGACACGGATCACAGTGACGGACACAGATCACCGTCAGTGACAAAGATCAGAGTGACGGACACGGATCACAATGACGGACACCGATCAGAGTGACTGACACAGATCACAGACACGTACACAGTTGACAGTGATGGACACAGTGGACAGTGACGGACACAGATCACAGTCACAGACGCAGATCACAGTGACTGTCACGGATCACAGTCACAGACACAGTTCACAGTGACGCACACAGATCACAGTGACAGACAGAGATCACAGTCATTGACACAGATCACGGTGACGGACACAGATCACAGTCACGGTCACAGATCAATCACAGTGACTGACACAGATCACAGTGACGGACACATATCATGGTGACGGACACAGATCACTGTCACAGATCACAGTCACTGTCACAGATCACAGACTCTGTCACAGATCAATCACAGTGACTGACACAGATCACAGTGATGGACACGGATCACAGTCAATGACCCAGATCACAGTGACGGACACAGATCACAGTGACGGACACAGATCACGGTGACGGACACAGATCACAGTGACAGACACAGATCACAGTGACAGACACAGATCACCGTGACGGACACAGATCACAGTCAGTGACACAGATCA
Organism: Mobula hypostoma; assembly: GCF_963921235.1. NCBI lineage: Eukaryota > Metazoa > Chordata > Chondrichthyes > Myliobatiformes > Myliobatidae > Mobula > Mobula hypostoma. Next base: position 17,237,956 of record NC_086103.1, on the reverse strand, counting down.
CAGTGACGGACACAGATCACAGTGACAGACACAGATCACAGTGACAGACACCGATCACGGTTACAGACACAGATCACAGTGACGGACACGGATCACAGTGACGGACACGGATCACAGTCACAGACGCAGATCACAGTGACAGTCACAGATCACAGTCACAGACACAGATCACGGTGACGGACACAGATCACAGTGACAGATACAGGTCACGGTGACAGACACAGATCACGGTGACGGACCCAGATCAGGTGACGGACACAGATCACCGTGACAGACACAGATCACAGTGATGGACACAGATCACAGTGACAGACACAGATCACGGTGCCAGACACAGATCACAGTGACGGACACAGATCACGGTGATGGACACAGATCACTGTCACAGATCACAGTCACTGTCACAGATCACAGACTCTGTCACAGATCAATCACGGTGACGGACACAGATCACAGTCACGGTCACAGATCAACCACAGTGACTGACACAGATCACAGTGACGGACACATATCACAGTGACGGACATCGATCACGGTTACAGACACAGATCACAGTGACGGACACGTATCACAGGGTCAGACACAGATCACAGTGACAAACACAGATCACAGTGATGGACACAGATCACAGTCAGTGACACGGATCACAGTGACGGACACAGATCACAGTCAGTGACACGAATCACAGTGACGGACAGAGATCACAGTCAGTGACAAAGATCAGAGTGACGGACACAGATCACAGACACAGACACAGTTGACAGTGATGGACACAGATCACAGTCACAGACGCAGATCACAGTGACAGTCACAGATCACAGTCACAGACACAGTTCACGGTGACGGACACAGATCACAGTGACAGACACAGGTCACGATGACAGACGCAGATCATGGTGACGGACACAGATCAGGTGACGGACACAGATCACCGTGTCAGAAACAGATCACAGTGATGGACACAGACCACAGTGACGGACACGGATCACAGTGACGGACACATATCACAGTGACGGACACCGATCACGGTTACAGACACAGATCACAGTGACGGACACGGATCACAGTGACGGACACGGATCACAGTGACGGACACAGATCACCGTCAGTGACAAAGATCAGAGTGACGGACACGGATCACAATGACGGACACCGATCAGAGTGACGGACACAGATCACAGACACGTACACAGTTGACAGTGATGGACACAGTGGACAGTGACGGACACAGATCACAGTCACAGACGCAGATCACAGTGACTGTCATGGATCACAGTCACAGACACAGTTCACAGTGACGCACACAGATCACAGTGACAGACAGAGATCACAGTCATTGACACAGATCACGGTGACGGACACAGATCACAGTCACGGTCACAGATCAATCACAGTGACTGACACAGATCACAGTGACGGACACATATCATGGTGACGGACACAGATCACTGTCACAGATCACAGTCACTGTCACAGATCACAGACTCTGTCACAGATCAATCACAGTGGCTGACACAGATCACAGTGACAGACACGGAACACAGTGACGGACACGGATCACAGTGAGGGACACAGATCACGGTGACAGACACAGGTCACGGTGATGGACACAGATCACCGTGACGGACACGGATCACAGTGACGGACACGGATCACAGTCACAGACGCAGATCACAGTGACAGTCACAGATCACAGTCACAGACACAGTTCACGGTGACGGACACAGATGACAGTCATTCACACAGATCACAGTGACAGATACAGGTCACGGTGACAGACACAGATCACGGTGACGGACCCAGATCAGGTGACGGACACAGATCACCGTGACAGACACAGATCACCGTGACAGACACAGATCACAGTGATGGACACAGATTACTGTCAGTGACACAGATCACAGTGACGGACACAGATCACAGTGACGGACACATATCACAGTGACGGACATCGATCACGGTTACAGACACAGATCACAGTGACGGACACGGATCACAGGGTCAGACACAGATCACAGTGACAGACACAGATCATAGTGACGGACACAGATCACAGTCAGTGACACGGATCACAGTGACGGACACAGATCACAGTCAGTGACACGGATCACAGTGACGGACAGAGATCACAGTCAGTGACAAAGATCAGAGTGACGGACACAGATCACAGACACAGACACAGTTGACAGTGATGGACACAGATCACAGTCACAGACGCAGATCACAGTGACAGTCACAGATCACAGTCACAGACACAGTTCACGGTGACGGACACAGATCACAGTGACAGACACAGGTCACGATGACAGACGAAAATCATGGTGACGGACACAGATCAGGTGACGGACACAGATCACCGTGTCAGAAACAGATCACAGTGATGGACACAGATCACAGTCAGTGACACAGATCACAGTGACGGACACGGATCACAGTGACGGACACAGATCAGAGTGACTGACACAGATCAGAGTGACGGACAGAGATCACAGTCATTGACACAGATCACGGTGACGGACACGGATCACAGTGATGGACACAGATCACAGTGACGGACAGAGATCACAGTCAGTGACAAAGATCAGAGTGACGGACATGGATCACAATGACCCACACGGATCAGAGTGACTGACACAGATCAGAGTGACGGACAGAGATCACAGTCATTGACACAGATCACGGTGATGGACACAGATCACAGACTCTGTCACAGATCAATCACAGTGACGGACACGGATCACGGTTACAGACACAGATCACAGTGACGGACACGGATCACAGTGACGGACAGGGATCACAGTGACGGACACAGATCACCGTCAGTGACAAAGATCAGAGTGACGGACACGGATCACAATGACGGACACCGATCAGAGTGACGGACACAGATCACAGACACGTACACAGTTGACAGTGATGGACACAGTGGACAGTGACAGACACAGATCACAGTCACAGACGCAGATCACAGTGACTGTCACGGATCACAGTCACAGACACAGTTCACAGTGACGCACACAGATCACAGTGACAGACAGAGATCACAGTCATTGACACAGATCACGGTGACGGACACAGATCACAGTCACGGTCACAGATCAATCACAGTGACTGACACAGATCACAGTGACGGACACATATCATGGTGACGGACACAGATCACTGTCACAGATCACAGTCACTGTCACAGATCACAGACTCTGTCACAGATCAATCACAGTGACTGACACAGATCACAGTGATGGACACGGAACACAGTGACTGACACAGATCACAGTGACAGACACGGAACACAGTGACGGACGCGGATCACAGTGAGGGACACAGATCACGGTGACAGACACAGGTCACGGTGATGGACACAGATCACCGTGACGGACACAGATCACAGTCAGTGACACAGATCACAGTGACGGACACGGATCACAGTCACAGACGCAGATCACAGTGACACACAGATCACAGTCACAGACACAGTTCACGGTGGCGGACACAGATGACAGTCATTCACACAGATCACAGTGACAGATACAGGTCACGGAGACAGACACAGATCACGGTGACGGACCCAGATCAGGTGACGGACACAGATCACCGTGACAGACACAGATCACCGTGACAGACACAGATCACAGTGATGGACACAGATTACAGTCAGTGACACAGATCACAGTGACGGACACAGATCACAGTGACGGACACATATCACAGTGACGGACATCGATCACGGTTACAAACACAGATCACAGTGACGGACACGTATCACAGGGTCAGACACAGATCACAGTGACAGACACAGATCACAGTGACGGACACAGATCACAGTCAGTGACACGGATCACAGTGACGGACACAGATCACAGTCAGTGACACGGATCACAGTGACGGACAGAGATCACAGTCAGTGACAAAGATCAGAGTGACGGACACAGATCACAGACACAGACACAGTTGACAGTGATGGACACAGATCACAGTCACAGATGCAGATCACAGTGACAGTCACAGATCACAGTCACAGACACAGTTCACGGTGACGGACACAGATCACAGTGACAGACACAGGTCACGATGACAGACGAAAATCATGGTGACGGACACAGATCAGGTGACGGACACAGATCACCGTGTCAGAAACAGATCACAGTGATGGACACAGATCACAGTCAGTGACACAGATCCCAGTGACGGACACGGATCACAGTGACGGACACAGATCAGAGTGACTGACACAGATCAGAGTGACGGACAGAGATCACAGTCATTGACACAGATCACGGTGACGGACACGGATCACAGTGATGGACACAGATCACAGTGACGGACAGAGATCACAGTCAGTGACAAAGATCAGAGTGACGGACATGGATCACAATGACCCACACGGATCAGAGTGACTGACACAGATCAGAGTGACGGACAGAGATCACAGTCATTGACACAGATCACGGTGACGGACACAGATCACAGACTCTGTCACAGATCAATCACAGTGACGGACACGGATCACGGTGAAGGACACGGATCACAGTGACGGACACAGGTCACGGTGACAGACACAGATCATGGTCACGGACACAGATCACGGTGCCAGACACAGATCACAGTGACGGACACAGATCACGGTGATGGACACAGATCACGGTGACGGACAGAGATCACCTTGACGGACAGAGATCACGGTGACGGACAGAGATCACCTTGACGGACAGAGAACACGATGACGGACAGAGATCGTGGTGACGGACACAGATTGCGGTGACGGACACAGATCAGAGTGACGGACACAGATCAGCGTGACGGACACAGCTCAGAGTGACGGACACAGATCACGGTGACAGACACGGGTCACGGTGATGGACACAGGTCGGGGTGACAGACACAGATCATGGTGACGGACACAGATCACAGTGACGGACAGAGATCACAGTGACGGAAGAGATCACAGTGACGGACACAGATCACGGTGAAGGACACAGGTCACAGTGATGGACACAGGTCACAGTGACGGACTAAGATCAGAGTGACGGACACAGTTCAGCGGGAAGGACGCAGATCACAGTGAGAGACACAGATCACGGTGACGGACACAGATCACGGAGACGGACAGAGATCACGGTGACGGACAGAGATCACCTTGATGGACAGAGATCACGGTGACGGACAGAGATCGTGGTGACGGACACAGATTGCGGTGACGGACACAGATCACAGTGACGGTCAGAGATCAGAGTGAGGGACACAGATCACAGTCATTCACACAGATCACAGTGACGGACACGGATCACAGTGACGGACACAGATCACGGTGCCAGACACAGATCACAGTGACGGACACATATCACAGTGACGGACAGAGATCACAGTGACGGAAGAGATCACAGTGACGGACACAGATCACGGTGAAGGACAGAGGTCACAGTGATGGACACAGGTCACAGTGACGGACTAAGATCAGAGTGACGGACACAGTTCAGCGGGAAGGACACAGATCACGGTGAGAGACACAGATCACGGTGACGGACAGAGATCACGGTGACGGACAGAGATCGTGGTGACGGACACAGATTGCGGTGACGGACACAGATCAGAGTGACGGACACAGATCAGAGTGACGGACACAGCTCAGAGTGACGGACACAGGTCACAGTGATGGACACAGGTCACAGTGACGGACTAAGATCAGAGTGACGGACACAGTTTAGCGGGAAGGACACAGATCACGTTGACGGACACAGATCACGGAGACAGACACAGATCACGGTGACGGACAGAGATCACCTTGATGGACAGAGATCACGATGACGGACAGAGATCGTGGTGACGGACACAGATTACGGTGACAGACACAGATCACGGTGACGGACCCAGATCAGGTGACGGACACAGATCACCGTGACAGACACAGATCACAGTGATGGACACAGATTACAGTCAGTGACACAGATCACAGTGACGGACACGGATCACAGTGACGGACACATATCACAGTGACGGACATCGATCACGGTTACAGACACAGATCACAGTGACGGACACGGATCACAGGGTCAGACACAGATCACAGTGACAGACACAGATCACAGTGACGGACACAGATCACAGTCAGTGACACGGATCACAGTGACGGACACAGATCACAGTCAGTGACACGGATCACAGTGACGGACAGAGATCACAGTCAGTGACAAAGATCAGAGTGACGGACACAGATCACAGACACAGACACAATTGACAGTGATGGACACAGATCACAGTCACAGACGCAGATCACAGTGACAGTCACAGATCACAGTCACAGACACAGTTCACGGTGACGGACACAGATCACAGTGACAGACACAGGTCACGATGACAGACGCAGATCATGGTGACGGACACAGATCAGGTGACGGACACAGATCACCGTGTCAGAAACAGATCACAGTGATGGACACAGATCACAGTCAGTGACACAGATCACAGTGACGGACACGGATCACAGTGACGGACACAGATCAGAGTGACTGACACAGATCACAGTGACGGACAGAGATCACAGTCATTGACACAGATCACGGTGACGGACACGGATCACAGTGATGGACACAGATCACAGTGACGGACAGAGATCACAGTCAGTGACAAAGATCAGAGTGACGGACATGGATCACAATGACCCACACGGATCAGAGTGACTGACACAGATCAGAGTGACGGACAGAGATCACAGTCATTGACACAGATCACGGTGACGGACACAGATCACAGACTCTGTCACAGATCAATCACAGTGACGGACACGGATCACGGTGAAGGACACGGATCACAGTGACGGACACAGGTCACGGTGACAGACACAGATCATGGTCACGGACACAGATCACGGTGCCAGACACAGATCACAGTGACGGACACAGATCACGGTGACAGACACAGGTCACGGTGATGGACACAGATCACCGTGACGGACACAGATCACAGTCAGTGACACAGATCACAGTGACGGACACAGATCACAGTGACGGACACGGATCACAGTGACAGACACGGATCACAGTGACAGACACAGATCACAGTGACAGACACAGATCACGGTTACAGACACAGATCACAGTGACGGACACAGATCACAGTGACGGACACGAATCACAGTGATGGACACAGATCACAGTGACGGACAGAGATCACAGTCAGTGACAAAGATCAGAGTGATGGACATGGATCACAATGACCCACACGGATCAGAGTGACTGACACAGATCAGAGTGACGGACAGAGATCACAGTCATTGACACAGATCACGGTGACGGACACAGATCACAGACTCTGTCACAGATCAATCACAGTGACGGACACGGATCACGGTGAAGGACACGGATCACAGTGACGGACACAGGTCACGGTGACAGACACAGATCATGGTCACGGACACAGATCACGGTGACAGACACAGATCACAGTGACGGACACAGATCACGGTGAAGGACACAGGTCACAGTGATGGACACAGGTCACAGTGACGGACTAAGATCAGAGTGACGGACACAGTTCAGCGGGAAGGACACAGATCACGGTGAGCGACACAGATCACGGTGACGGACACAGATCACGGAGACGGGCACAGATCACGGTGACGGACAGAGATCACCTTGACGGACAGAGATCACGATGACGGACAGTGATCGTGGTGATGGACACAGATTGCGGTGACGGACACAGATCAGAGTGACGGACACAGATCAGCGTGACGGACACAGCTCAGAGTGACGGACACAGATCACGGTGACAGACACGGGTCACGGTGATGGACACAGGTCGGGGTGACAGACACAGATCATGGTGATGGACACAGATCACAGTCATTCACACAGGTCACAGTGACGGACTCGGATCACGGCGACGGACACAGATCACGGTGCCAGACACAGATCACAGTGACGGACACATATCACAGTGACGGACAGAGATCACAGTGACGGAAGAGATCACAGTGACGGACACAGATCACGGTGAAGGACACAGGTCACAGTGATGGACACAGGTCACAGTGACGGACTAAGATCAGAGTGACGGACACAGTTCAGCGGGAAGGACACAGATCACGGTGAGAGACACAGATCACGGAGACGGACAGAGATCACGGTGACGGACAGAGATCACCTTGATGGACAGAGATCACGGTGACGGACAGAGATCGTGGTGACGGACACAGATTGCGGTGACGGACACAGATCACAGTGACGGTCAGAGATCAGAGTGAGGGACACAGATCACAGTCATTCACACAGATCACAGTGACGGACACGGATCACAGTGACGGACACAGATCACAGTGACGGACAGAGATCACAGTGACGGAAGAGATCACAGTGACGGACACAGATCACGGTGAAGGACACAGGTCACAGTGATGGACACAGGTCACAGTGACGGACTAAGATCAGAGTGACGGACACAGTTCAGCGGGAAGGACACAGATCACAGTGAGAGACACAGATCAAGGTGACGGACAGAGATCACGGTGACGGACAGAGATCGTGGTGACGGACACAGATTGCGGTGACGGACACAGATCAGAGTGACGGACACAGATCAGAGTGACGGACACAGCTCAGAGTGACGGACACAGGTCACAGTGATGGACACAGGTCACAGTGACGGACTAAGATCAGAGTGACGGACACAGTTTAGCGGGAAGGACACAGATCACGTTGACGGACACAGATCACGGAGACAGACACAGATCACGGTGACGGACAGAGATCACCTTGATGGACAGAGATCACGATGACGGACAGAGATCGTGGTGACAGACACAGATTACGGTGACGGACACAGATCACAGTGACCGACACCGATCACGGTTACAGACACAGATCACAGTGACGGACACGGATCACAGTGACGGACACATATCACAGTGACGGACAGAGATCACAGTGACGGAAGAGATCACAGTGACGGACACAGATCACGGTGAAGGACACAGGTCACAGTGATGGACACAGGTCACAGTGACGGACTAAGATCAGAGTGACGGACACAGTTCAGCGGGAAGGACACAGATCACGGTGAGAGACACAGATCACGGAGACGGACAGAGATCACGGTGACGGACAGAGATCACCTTGATGGACAGAGATCACGGTGACGGACAGAGATCGTGGTGACGGACACAGATTGCGGTGACGGACACAGATCACAGTGACGGTCAGAGATCAGAGTGAGGGACACAGATCACAGTCATTCACACAGATCACAGTGACGGACACGGATCACAGTGACGGACACAGATCACAGTGACGGACAGAGATCACAGTGACGGAAGAGATCACAGTGACGGACACAGATCACGGTGAAGGACACAGGTCACAGTGATGGACACAGGTCACAGTGACGGACTAAGATCAGAGTGACGGACACAGTTCAGCGGGAAGGACACAGATCACAGTGAGAGACACAGATCAAGGTGACGGACAGAGATCACGGTGACGGACAGAGATCGTGGTGACGGACACAGATTGCGGTGACGGACACAGATCAGAGTGACGGACACAGATCAGAGTGACGGACACAGCTCAGAGTGACGGACACAGGTCACAGTGATGGACACAGGTCACAGTGACGGACTAAGATCAGAGTGACGGACACAGTTTAGCGGGAAGGACACAGATCACGTTGACGGACACAGATCACGGAGACAGACACAGATCACGGTGACGGACAGAGATCACCTTGATGGACAGAGATCACGATGACGGACAGAGATCGTGGTGACAGACACAGATTACGGTGACGGACACAGATCACAGTGACCGACACCGATCACGGTTACAGACACAGATCACAGTGACGGACACGGATCACAGTGACGGACACGGATCACAGTGACGAACACAGATCACAGTGACGGTCAGAGATCAGAGTGAGGGACACAGATCACAGTTATTCACACAGATCACAGTGACGGACACGGATCACAGTGACGGACACGGATCACAGTGACGGACACATATCACAGTGACGGACAGAGATCACAGTGACGGAAGAGATCAGAGTGACGGACACAGTTCAGCGGGAAGGACACAGATCATGGTGAGAGACACAGATCACGGTGACGGACACAGATCACGGAGACGGACACAGATCACCTTGATGGACAGAGATCACGATGACGGACAGAGATCGTGGTGACGGACACAGATTGCGGTGACAGACAGAGATCACAGTGACGGACACGGATCACAGTGACGGACACAGATCACAGTGACGGACAGAGATCACAGTGACGGAAGAGATCACAGTGACGGACACAGATCACGGTGAAGGACACAGGTCACAGTGATGGACACAGGTCACAGTGACGGACTAAGATCAGAGTGACGGACACAGTTTAGCGGGAAGGACACAGATCACAGTGAGAGACACAGATCACGGTGACGGACACAGATCATGGAGACGGACACAGATCACGGTGACGGACAGAGATCACCTTGACGGACAGAGATCACGATGACGGACAGAGATCGTGGTGACGGACACAGATTGCGGTGACGGACACAGGTCAGAGTGACGGACACAGATCAGCGTGACGGACACAGCTCAGAGTGACGGACACAGGTCACAGTGATGGACACAGGTCACAGTGACGGACTAAGATCAGAGTGACGGACACAGTTCAGTGGGAAGGACACAGATCACGTTGACGGACACAGATTACGGAGACGGACACAGATCACGGTGACGGACAGAGATCACCTTGACGGACAGAGATCACGATGACGGACAGAGATAGTGGTGACGGACACAGATCAGAGTGACGGATATAGATCACGGTGACGGACACAGATCATGGTGATGGACACAGATCACGGAGACGGACACAGATCACGGTGACGGACAGAGATCACGGTGACGGACAGAGATCGTGGTGACGGACACAGATTGCGGTGACGGACACAGATCACAGTGACGGTCAGAGATCAGAGTGAGGGACACAGATCACAGTCATTCACACAGATCACAGTGACGGACACGGATCACAGTGACGGACACAGATCACGGTGCCAGACACAGATCACAGTGACGGACACATATCACAGTGACGGACAGAGATCACAGTGACGGAAGAGATCACAGTGACGGACACAGATCACGGTGAAGGACACAGGTCACAGTGATGGACACAGGTCACAGTGACGGACTAAGATCAGAGTGACGGACACAGTTCAGCGGGAAGGACACAGATCACGGTGAGAGACACAGATCACGGTGACGGACAGAGATCACGGTGACGGACAGAGATCGTGGTGACGGACACAGATTGCGGTGACGGACACAGATCAGAGTGACGGACACAGATCAGAGTGACGGACACAGGTCACAGTGATGGACACATGTCACAGTGACGGACTAAGATCAGAGTGACGGACACAGTTTAGCGGGAAGGACACAGATCACGTTGACGGACACAGATCACGGAGACAGACACAGATCACAGTGACGGACAGAGATCACCTTGATGGACAGAGATCACGATGACGGACAGAGATCGTGGTGACGGACACAGATTACGGTGACAGACACAGATCACGGTGACGGACCCAGATCAGGTGACGGACACAGATCACCGTGACAGACACAGATCACAGTGATGGACACAGATTACAGTCAGTGACACAGATCACAGTGACGGACACGGATCACAGTGACGGACACAGATCACAGTGACGGACAGAGATCACAGTCAGTGACAAAGATCAGAGTGATGGACATGGATCACAATGACCCACACGGATCAGAGTGACTGACACAGATCAGAGTGACGGACAGAGATCACAGTCATTGACACAGATCACGGTGACGGACACAGATCACAGACTCTGTCACAGATCAATCACAGTGACGGACACAGGTCACGGTGACAGACACAGATCATGGTCACGGACACAGATCACGGTGACAGACACAGATCACAGTGACGGACACAGATCACGGTGAAGGACACAGGTCACAGTGATTGACACAGGTCACAGTGACGGACTAAGATCAGAGTGACGGACACAGTTCAGCGGGAAGGACACAGATCACGGTGAGCGACACAGATCACGGTGACGGACACAGATCACGGAGACGGGCACAGATCACGGTGACGGACAGAGATCACCTTGACGGACAGAGATCACGATGACGGACAGAGATCGTGGTGATGGACACAGATTGCGGTGACGGACACAGATCAGAGTGACGGACACAGATCAGCGTGACGGACACAGCTCAGAGTGACGGACACAGATCACGGTGACAGACACGGGTCACGGTGATGGACACAGGTCGGGGTGACAGACACAGATCATGGTGATGGACACAGATCACAGTCATTCACACAGGTCACAGTGACGGACTCGGATCACGGCGACGGACACAGATCACGGAGACAGACACAGATCACGGTGACGGACAGAGATCACCTTGATGGACAGAGATCACGATGACGGACAGAGATCGTGGTGACGGACACAGATTTCGGTGACGGACACAGATCACAGTGACGGACACCGATCACGGTTACAGACACAGATCACAGTGACGGACACGGATCACAGTGACAGACACGGATCACAGTGACGGACACAGATCACAGTGACGGTCAGAGATCAGAGTGAGGGACACAGATCACAGTTATTCACACAGATCACAGTGACGGACACGGATCACAGTGACGGACACGGATCACAGTGACGGACACATATCACAGTGACGGACAGAGATCACAGTGACGGAAGAGATCAGAGTGACGGACACAGTTCAGCGGGAAGGACACAGATCATGGTGAGAGACACAGATCACGGTGACGGACACAGATCACGGAGACGGACACAGATCACCTTGACGGACAGAGATCACGATGACGGACAGAGATCGTGGTGACGGACACAGATTGCGGTGACAGACAGAGATCACAGTGACGGACACGGATCACAGTGACGGACACAGATCACAGTGACGGACAGAGATCACAGTGACGGAAGAGATCACAGTGACGGACACAGATCACGGTGAAGGACACAGGTCACAGTGATGGACACAGGTCACAGTGACGGACTAAGATCAGAGTGACGGACACAGTTTAGCGGGAAGGACACAGATCACAGTGAGAGACACAGATCACGGTGACGGACACAGATCATGGAGACGGACACAGATCACGGTGACGGACAGAGATCACCTTGACGGACAGAGATCACGATGACGGACAGAGATCGTGGTGACGGACACAGATTGCGGTGACGGACACAGGTCAGAGTGACGGACACAGATCAGCGTGACGGACACAGCTCAGAGTGACGGACACAGGTCACAGTGATGGACACAGGTCACAGTGACGGACTAAGATCAGAGTGACGGACACAGTTCAGTGGGAAGGACACAGATCACGTTGACGGACACAGATTACGGAGTCGGACACAGATCACGGTGACGGACAGAGATCACCTTGACGGACAGAGATCACGATGACGGACAGAGATCGTGGTGACGGACACAGATCAGAGTGACGGATATGGATCACGGTGACGGACACAGATCATGGTGATGGACACAGATCACGGAGACGGACACAGATCACGGTGACGGACAGAGATCACGGTGACGGACAGAGATCGTGGTGACGGACACAGATTGCGGTGACGGACACAGATCACAGTGACGGTCAGAGATCAGAGTGAGGGACACAGATCACAGTCATTCACACAGATCACAGTGACGGACACGGATCACAGTGACGGACACAGATCACGGTGCCAGACACAGATCACAGTGACGGACACATATCACAGTGACGGACAGAGATCACAGTGACGGAAGAGATCACAGTGACGGACACAGATCACGGTGAAGGACACAGGTCACAGTGATGGACACAGGTCACAGTGACGGACTAAGATCAGAGTGACGGACACAGTTCAGCGGGGAGGACACAGATCACGGTGAGAAACACAGATCACGGTGACGGACAGAGATCACGGTGACGGACAGAGATCGTGGTGACGGACACAGATTGCGGTGACGGACACAGATCAGAGTGACGGACACAGATCAGAGTGACGGACACAGGTCACAGTGATGGACACAGGTCACAGTGACGGACTAAGATCAGAGTGACGGACACAGTTTAGCGGGAAGGACACAGATCACGTTGACGGACACAGATCACGGAGACAGACACAGATCACAGTGACGGACAGAGATCACCTTGATGGACAGAGATCACGATGACGGACAGAGATCGTGGTGACGGACACAGATTACGGTGACAGACACAGATCACGGTGACGGACCCAGATCAGGTGACGGACACAGATCACCGTGACAGACACAGATCACAGTGATGGACACAGATTACAGTCAGTGACACAGATCACAGTGACGGACACGGATCACAGTGACGGACACATATCACAGTGACGGACATCGATCACGGTTACAGACACAGATCACAGTGACGGACACGGATCACAGTCAGTGACACGGATCACAGTGACAGACACAGATCACAGTGACGGACACAGATCACAGTCAGTGACACGGATCACAGTGACGGACACAGATCACAGTCAGTGACACGGATCACAGTGACGGACAGAGATCACAGTCAGTGACAAAGATCAGAGTGACGGACACAGATCACAGACACAGACACAGTTGACAGTGATGGACACAGATCACAGTCACAGACGCAGATCACAGTGACAGTCACAGATCACAGTCACAGACACAGGTCACGATGACAGACGCAGATCATGGTGACGGACACAGATCAGGTGACGGACACAGATCACCGTGTCAGAAACAGATCACAGTGATGGACTCAGATCACAGTCAGTGACACAGATCACAGTGACGGACACGGATCACAGTGACGGACACAGATCAGAGTGACTGACACAGATCAGAGTGACGGACAGAGATCACAGTCATTGACACAGATCACGGTGACGGACACGGATCACAGTGACGGACACAGTTCAGAGTGACTGACACAGATCAGAGTGACGGACAGAGATCACAGTCATTGACACAGATCACGGTGACGGACACGGATCACTGTGATGGACACAGATCACAGTGACGGACAGAGATCACAGTCAGTGACAAAGATCAGAGTGACGGACATGGATCACAATGACCCACACGGATCAGAGTGACTGACACAGATCAGAGTGACGGACAGAGATCACAGTCATTGACACAGATCACGGTGACGGACACAGATCACAGACTCTGTCACAGATCAATCACAGTGATGGACACGGATCACGGTGAAGGACACGGATCACAGTGATGGACACAGATCACAGTGACGGACAGAGATCACAGTCAGTGACAAAGATCAGAGTGACGGACATGGATCACAATGACCCACACGGATCAGAGTGACTGACACAGATCAGAGTGACGGACAGAGATCACAGTCATTGACACAGATCACGGTGACGGACACAGATCACAGACTCTGTCACAGATCAATCACAGTGATGGACACGGATCACGGTGAAGGACACGGATCACAGTGACGGACACAGGTCACTGTGCCAGACACAGATCACAGTGACGGACACAGATCGTGGTGATGGACACAGATCACGGAGACGGACACAGATCACGGTGACGGACAGAGATCAGCTTGATGGACAGAGATCACGGTGACGGACAGAGATCGTGGTGACGGACACAGATTGCGGTGACGGACACAGATCACAGTGACGGTCAGAGATCAGAGTGAGGGACACAGATCACAGTCATTCACACAGATCACAGTGACGGACACGGATCACAGTGATGGTCAGAGATCAGAGTGAGGGACACAGATCACAGTCATTCACACAGATCACAGTGACGGACACGGATCACAGTGACGGACAGAGATCACAGTGACGGAAGAGATCACAGTGACGGACACAGATCACGGTGCAGGACACAGGTCACAGTGATGGACACAGGTCACAGTGACGGACTAGGATCAGAGTGACGGACACAGTTCAGC
Organism: Mobula hypostoma; assembly: GCF_963921235.1. Lineage (NCBI taxonomy): Eukaryota > Metazoa > Chordata > Chondrichthyes > Myliobatiformes > Myliobatidae > Mobula > Mobula hypostoma. The sequence continues at coordinate 17,221,929 of NC_086103.1, read as the reverse complement.
GGGAAGGACACAGATCATGGTGAGAGACACAGATCACGGAGACGGACACAGATCACCTTGACGGACAGAGATCACGATGACGGACAGAGATCGTGGTGGCGGACACAGATTGCGGTGACGGACACAGATCACAGTGACGGACACGGATCACAGTGACGGATGCACAGATCATGGTGACCGTCAGAGATCAGAGTGAGGGACACAGATCACAGTGACGGACACAGATCACGGTGACGGACACAGATCACGGTGCCAGACACAGATCACAGTGACGGACACATATCACAGTGACGGACAGAGATCACAGTGACGGAAGAGATCACAGTGACGGACACAGATCACGGTGAAGGACACAGGTCACAGTGATGGACACAGGTCACAGTGACGGACTAAGATCAGAGTGACGGACACAGTTCAGCGGGAAGGACACAGATCACGGTGAGAGACACAGATCACGGTGACGGACAGAGATCACGGTGACGGACAGAGATCGTGGTGACGGACACAGATTGCGGTGACGGACACAGATCAGAGTGACAGACACAGATCAGAGTGACGGACACAGCTCAGAGTGACGGACACAGGTCACAGTGATGGACACAGGTCACAGTGACGGACTAAGATCAGAGTGACGGACACAGTTCAGCGGGAAGGACACAGATCACGGTGAGAGACACAGATCACGGTGACGGACAGAGATCACGGTGACGGACAGAGATCGTGGTGACGGACACAGATTGCGGTGACGGACACAGATCAGAGTGACGGACACAGATCAGAGTGACGGACACAGGTCACAGTGATGGACACAGGTCACAGTGACGGACTAAGATCAGCGTGACGGACACAGTTTAGCGGGAAGGACACAGATCACGTTGACGGACACAGATCACGGAGACAGACACAGATCACAGTGACGGACAGAGATCACCTTGATGGACAGAGATCACGATGACGGACAGAGATCGTGGTGACGGACACAGATTACGGTGACAGACACAGATCACGGTGACGGACCCAGATCAGGTGACGGACACAGATCACCGTGACAGACACAGATCACAGTGATGGACACAGATTACAGTCAGTGACACAGATCACAGTGACGGACACGGATCACAGTGACGGACACATATCACAGTGACGGACATCGATCACGGTTACAGACACAGATCACAGTGACGGACACGGATCACAGGGTCAGACACAGATCACAGTGACAGACACAGATCACAGTGACGGACACAGATCACAGTCAGTGACACGGATCACAGTGACGGACATAGATCACAGTCAGTGACACGGATCACAGTGACGGACAGAGATCACAGTCAGTGACAAAGATCAGAGTGACGGACACAGATCACAGACACAGACACAGTTGACAGTGATGGACACAGATCACAGTCACAGACGCAGATCACAGTGACAGTCACAGATCACAGTCACAGACACAGTTCACGGTGATGGACACAGATCACAGTGACAGACACAGGTCACGATGACAGACGCAGATCATGGTGACGGACACAGATCAGGTGACGGACACAGATCACCGTGTCAGAAACAGATCACAGTGATGGACACAGATCAGAGTGACGGACAGAGATCACAGTCATTGACACAGATCACGGTGACGGACACGGATCACAGTGATGGACACAGATCACAGTGACGGACACAGATCAGAGTGACTGACACAGATCAGAGTGACGGACAGAGATCACAGTCATTGACACAGATCACGGTGACGGACACGGATCACAGTGATGGACACAGATCACAGTGACGGACAGAGATCACAGTCAGTGACAAAGATCAGAGTGACGGACATGGATCACAATGACCCACACGGATCAGAGTGACTGACAAAGATCAGAGTGACGGACAGAGATCACAGTCATTGACACAGATCACGGTGACGGACACGGATCACTGTGATGGACACAGATCACAGTGACGGACAGAGATCACAGTCAGTGACAAAGATCAGAGTGACGGACATGGATCACAATGACCCACACGGATCAGAGTGACTGACAAAGATCAGAGTGACGGACAGAGATCACAGTCATTGACACAGATCACGGTGACGGACACAGATCACAGACTCTGTCACAGATCAATCACAGTGACGGACACGGATCACGGTGCCAGACACAGATCACAGTGACGGACACAGATCGTGGTGACGGACACAGATCACGGAGACGGACACAGATCACGGTGACGGACACAGATCACGGTGACGGACAGAGATCACAGAGACGGACACAGATCACGGAGACGGACACAGATCACGGTGACGGACAGAGATAACCTTGATGGACAGAGATCACGGTGACGGACAGAGATTGTGGTGACGGACACAGATTGCGGTGACGGACCCAGATCACAGTGACGGTCAGAGATCAGAGTGAGGGACACAGATCACAGTCATTCACACAGATCACAGTGACGGACACGGATCACAGTGACGGACACATATCACAGTGATGGACAGAGATCACAGTGACGGAAGAGATAACAGTGACGGACACAGATCACGGTGCAGGACACAGGTCACAGTGATGGACACAGGTCACAGTGACGGACTAGGATCAGAGTGACGGACACAGTTCAGCGGGAAGGACACAGATCATGGTGAGAGACACAGATCACGGTGACGGACACAGATCACGGAGACGGACACAGATCACCTTGACGGACAGAGATCACGATGACGGACAGAGATCGTGGTGGCGGACACAGATTGCGGTGACGGACACAGATCACAGTGACGGACACGGATCACAGTGACGGATACACAGATCACGGTGACGGTCAGAGATCAGAGTGAGGACACAGATCACAGTCATTCACACAGATCACAGTGACGGACACAGATCACGGTGCCAGACACAGATCACAGTGACGGACACATATCACAGTGACGGACAGAGATCACAGTGACAGAAGAGATCACAGTGACGGACACAGATCACGGTGAAGGACACAGGTCACAGTGATGGACACAGGTCACAGTGACGGACTAAGATCAGAGTGACGGACACAGTTCAGCGGGAAGGACACAGATCACGGTGAGAGACACAGATCACGGTGACGGACACAGATCACGGAGACGGACACAGATCACGGTGACGGACAGAGATCACGGTGATGGACACAGATCACGGTGACGGACACAGATCACGGAGACGGACACAGATCACGGTGAGAGACACAGATCACCTTGACGGACAGAGATCACGATGACGGACAGAGATCGTGGTGACGGACACAGATTGCGGTGACGGACACAGATCAGAGTGACGGACACAGATCAGCGTGACGGACACAGCTCAGAGTGACGGACACAGGTCACAGTGATGGACACAGGTCACAGTGACGGACTAAGATCAGAGTTACGGACACAGTTCAGCGGGAAGGACACAGATCACATTGAAGGACACAGATCACGTAGACTGACACAGATCACAGTGACGGACAGAGATCACCTTGACGGACAGAGATCATGATGACGGACAGAGATCGTGGTGACGGACACAGATTGCGGTGACGGACAGAGATCACCTTGACGGACAGAGATCACGATGACGGACAGAGATCATGGTGACGGACACAGATTGCGGTGACGGACACAGATCAGAATGACGGACACAGATCACGGTGACAGACACGGGTCACGGTGATGGACACAGGTCAGGGTGACTGACACAGATCATGGTGACGGACACAGATCACAGTCATTCACACAGATCACAGTGACGGACTCGGATCACGGTGATGGACACAGATCACCGTGACGGACACAGGTCACCGTGACGGACACAGATCACGGTGACAGACACAGATCACAGTGACGGACACATATCACAGTGACGGACAGAGATCACAGTGACGGAAGAGATCACAGTGACGGACACAGATCACGGTGAAGGACACAGGTCACAGTGATGGACACAGGTCACAGTGACGGACTAAGATCAGAGTGACGGACACAGTTCAGCGGGAAGGACACAGATCACGGTGAGAGACACAGATCACGGTGACGGACACAGATCACCGTGTCAGAAACAGATCACAGTGATGGACACAGATCACAGTCAGTGACACAGATCACAGTGACGGACACGGATCACAGTGACGGACACATATTACAGTGACGGACACCGATCACGGTTACAGACACAGATCACAGTGACGGACACGGATCACAGAGTCAGACACAGATCACAGTCAGTGACAAAGATCAGAGTGACGGACACGGATCACAATGACGGACACCGATCAGAGTGACGGACACAGATCACAGACACGTACACAGTTGACAGTGATGGACACAGTGGACAGTGACGGACACAGATCACAGTCACAGACGCAGATCACAGTGACAGTCACGGATCGCAGTCACAGACACAGTTCACAGTGACGCACACAGATCACAGTGACAGACAGAGATCACAGTCATTGACACAGATCACAGTGACGGACACCGATCACGGTTACAGACACAGATCACAGTGACGGACAGAGATCAGAGTGACGAACACAGGTCAGAGTGACGGGCGCAGATCACGGTGAAGGACACAGATCACAGTCATTCACACATGTCACAGTGACAGACACAGGTCATGGTGACAGACACAAATCACAGAGATGGACACAGATTAGAGTGACGGACACAGATCACAGACTCAGACACAGTTGACAGTGACGGACACAGTGGACAGTGACGGACACAGATCACAGTGACGGACACAGATCACAGTCACAGACGCAGATCACAGTGACAGACACAGAACACAGTCACAGACACAGATCACAGTGACAGTCACAGATCACAGTCACAGACACAGTTCACGGTGACGGACACAGATCACAGTCATTCACACAGATCACAGTGAGAGACACAGGTCATGGTGACAGACACAGATCACGGTGACGGACACAGATCACCGTGACAGACAGAGATCACAGTGACGGACACAGATCACAGTGACGGACAGAGATCAGAGTGATGGACACAGGTCAGAGTGACGGGTGCAGATCACGGTGACAGACACAGATCACAGTGACGGACACGGATCACAGTGACGGACACAGATCACAGTGACGGACAGAGATCACAGTCAGTGACAAAGATCAGAGTGACGGACACAGATCACAGACACAGACACAGTTGACAGTGATGGACACAGATCACAGTCACAGACGCAGATCACAGTGACAGTCACAGATCACAGTCACAGACACAGTTCACGGTGACGGACACAGATCACAGTCATTCACACAGATCACAGTGACAGATACAGGTCACGGTGACAGACACAGATCATGGTGACGGACCCAGATCAGGTGACGGACACAGATCACCGTGACAGACACAGATCACAGTGATGGACACAGATTACAGTCGGTGACACAGATCACACTGACAGACACGGATCACAGTGACGGACACATATCACAGTGACGGACACCGATCACGGTTACAGACACAGATCACAGTGACAGACACGGATCACAGGGTCAGACAGAGATCACAGTCAGTGACAAAGATCAGAGTGACGGACACGGATCACAATGACGGACACCGATCAGAGTGACGGACACAGATCAGAGACACGTACACAGTTGACAGTGATGGACACAGTGGACAGTGACGGACACAGATCACAGTCACAGACGCAGATCACAGTGACAGTCACGGATTACAGTCACAGACACAGTTCACAGTGACGCACACAGATCACAGTGACAGACAGAGATCACAGACATTGACACAGATCACAGTGACGGACACAGATCACAGTGACGGACACCGATCACGGTTACAGACACAGATCACAGTGACAGTCAGAGATCAGAGTGAGGGACACAGATTCACAGTCATTCACACAGATCACAGTGACGGACACGGATCACAGTGACGGACACAGATCACAGTGTCAGACACAGATCACAGTGATGGACAGAGATCACAGTCAGTGACAAAGATCAGAGTGACGGACACAGATCACAGACACAGACACAGTTGACAGTGATGGACACAGATCACAGTCACAGACGCAGATCACAGTGACAGTCACAGATCACAGTCACAGACACAGTTCACGGTGACGGACACAGATCACAGTCATTCACACAGATCACAGTGAGAGACACAGGTCATGGTGACAGACACAGATCACGGTGACGGACACAGATCACCGTGACAGACAGAGATCACAGTGACGGACACAGATCACAGTGACGGACAGAGATCAGAGTGACGGACACAGGTCAGAGTGATGGGTGCAGATCACGGTGACAGACACAGATCACAGTGACCGACAGAGATCACAGTCAGTGACAAAGATCAGAGTGACGGACACAGATCACAGACACAGACACAGTTGACAGTGATGGACACAGATCACAGTCACAGACGCAGATCACAGTGACAGTCACAGATCACAGTCACAGACACAGTTCACGGTGACGGACACAGATCACAGTCATTCACACAGATCACAGTGACAGATACAGGTCACGGTGACAGACACAGATCATGGTGACGGACCCAGATCAGGTGACGGACACAGATCACCGTGACAGACACAGATCACAGTGATGGACACAGATTACAGTCAGTGATACAGATCACAGTGACGGACACGGATCACGGTGACGGACACATATCACAGTGACGGACACCGATCACGGTTACAGACACAGATCACAGTGACGGACACGGATCACAGGGTCAGACGCAGATCACAGTGACAGACACAGATCACAGTGACGGACACAGATCACAGTCAGTGACACGGATCACAGTGACGGACACAGATCACAGTCAGTGACACGGATCACAGTGACGGACAGAGATCACAGTCAGTGACAAAGATCAGAGTGACGGACACAGATCACAGACACAGACACAGTTGACAGTGATGGACACAGATCACAGTCACAGACGCAGATCACAGTGACAGTCACAGATCACAGTCACAGACACATTTCACGGTGACGGACACAGATCACAGTAACAGACACAGGTCACGATGACAGACGCAGATCATGGTGACGGACACAGATCAGGTGACGGACACAGATCACCGTGTCAGAAACAGATCACAGTGATGGACACGGATCACAGTGACGGACACATATCACAGTGACGGACACCGATCACGGTTACAGACACAGATCACAGTGACGGACACAGATCACAGTCAGTGCAAAGATCAGAGTGACGGACACGGATCACAATGACGGACACCGATCAGAGTGACGGACACAGATCACAGACACGTACACAGTTGACAGTGATGGACACAGTGGACAGTGACGGACACAGATCACAGTCACAGACGCAGAGCACAGTGACAGTCACGGATCACAGTCACAGACACAGTTCACAGTGACGCACACAGATCACAGTGACAGACAGAGATCACAGTCATTGACACAGATCACGGTGACGGACACAGATCACAGTCACGGTCACAGATCAATCACAGTGACTGACACAGATCACAGTGACGGACACATATCATGGTGACGGACACAGATCACTGTCACAGATCACAGTCACTGTCACAGATCACAGACTCTGTCACAGATCAATCACAGTGACTGACACAGATCACAGTGATGGACACGGAACACAGTGACTGACACGGATCACAGTGACAGACACGGATCACAGTGACGGACACAGATCACAGTGACAGACACCGATCACGGTTACAGACACAGATCACAGTGACGGACACGGATCACAGTGACGGACACGGATCACAGTGATGGACACAGATCACAGTGACGGACAGTGATCACAGTCAGTGACAAAGATCAGAGTGACGGACATGGATCACAATGACGGACACGGATCAGAGTGACTGACACAGATCAGAGTGACGGACAGAGATCACAGTCATTGACACAGATCACGGTGACGGACACAGATCACAGACTCTGTCACAGATCAATCACAGTGACGGACACGGATCACGGTGAGGGACACGGATCACAGTGACGGACACAGGTCACGGTGACAGACACAGATCATGGTCACGGACACAGATCACGGTGCCAGACACAGATCACAGTGACGGACACAGATCACGGTGATGGACACAGATCACGGTGAAGGACAGAGGTCACAGTATTGGACACAGGTCACAGTGACGGACTAAGATCAGAGTGACGGACACAGTTCAGCGGGAAGGACACAGATCACGGTGAGAGACACAGATCACGGTGACGGACACAGATCACGGAGACGGACACAGATCACGGTGACGGACAGAGATCACCTTGACGGACAGCGATCACGATGACGGACAGAGATCGTGGTGACGGACACAGATTGCGGTGACGGACACAGATCAGAGTGACGAACACAGATCAGCGTGACGGACACAGCTCAGAGTGACGGACACAGATCACGGTGACAGACACGGGTCACGCTGATGGACACAGGTCGGGGTGACAGACACAGATCACGGTGACGGACACAGATCACAGTGACGGACTCGGATCACGGCGACGGACACAGATCACGGTGCCAGACACAGATCACAGTGACGGACACATATCACAGTGACGGACAGAGATCACAGTGACGGACACAGATCACGGTGATGGACACAGATCACGGTGACGGACACAGATCACGGAGACGGACAGAGATCACGGTGACAGACAGAGATCACCTTGATGGACAGAGATCACGGTGACGGACAGAGATCGTGGTGACGGACACAGATTGCGGTGACGGACACAGATCACAGTGACGGTCAGAGATCAGAGTGAGGGACACAGATCACAGTCTTCACACAGATCACAGTGACGGACATGGATCACAGTTACGGACACAGATCACGGTGTCAGACACAGATCACAGTGACGGACACATCACAGTGACGGACAGAGATCACAGTGACGGAAGAGATCACAGTGACGGACACAGATCACGGTGAAGGACACAGGTCACAGTGATGGACACAGGTCACAGTGATGGACTAAGATCAGAGTGACGGACACAGTTCAGCGGGAAGGACACAGATCACGGTGAGAGACACAGATCACGGTGACGGACAGAGATCACGGTGACGGACAGAGATCGTGGTGACGGACACAGATTGCGGTGACGGACACAGATCAGAGTGACGGACACAGATCAGAGTGACGGACACAGATCAGAATGACGGACACAGATCACGGTGACAGACACGGGTCACGGTGATGGACACAGGTCAGGGTGACTGACACAGATCATGGTGACGGACACAGATCACAGTCATTCACACAGATCACAGTGACGGACTCAGATCACGGCGATGGACACAGATCACCGTGACGGACACAGGTCACCGTGACGGACACAAATCACGGTGACAGACACAGATCACAGTGACGGACACATATCACAGTGACGGACAGAGATCACAGTGACGGAAGAGATCACAGTGACGGACACAGATCACGGTGAAGGACACAGGTCACAGTGATGGACACAGGTCACAGTGACGGACTAAGATCAGAGTGACGGACACAGTTCAGCGGGAAGGACACAGATCACGTTGACGGACACAGATCACGGAGACAGACACAGATCACGGTGATGGACAGAGATCACCTTGATGGTCAGAGATCACGATGACGGACAGAGATCGTGGTGACGGACACAGATTGCGGTGACGGACACAGATCACAGTGACGGACACAGATCACAGTGACGGACACAGATCACAGTCACAGACGCAGATCACAGTGACAGACACAGAACACAGTCACAGACACAGATCACAGTGACAGTCACAGATCACAGTCACAGACACAGTTCACGGTGACGGACACAGATCACAGTCATTCACACAGATCACAGTGAGAGACACAGGTCATGGTGACAGACACAGATCACGGTGACGGACACAGATCACCGTGACAGACAGAGATCACAGTGACGGACAGAGATCAGAGTGACGGACACAGGTCAGAGTGACGGGTGCAGATCACGGTGACAGACACAGATCACAGTGACGGACACGGATCACAGTGACGGACACAGATCACAGTGACGGACAGAGATCACAGTCAGTGACAAAGATCAGAGTGACGGACACAGATCACAGACACAGACACAGTTGACAGTGATGGACACAGATCACAGTCACAGACGCAGATCACAGTGACAGTCACAGATCACAGTCACAGACACAGTTCACGGTGACGGACACAGATCACAGTCATTCACACAGATCACAGTGACAGATACAGGTCACGGTGACAGACACAGATCATGGTGACGGACCCAGATCAGGTGACGGACACAGATCACCGTGACAGACACAGATCACAGTGATGGACACAGATTACAGTCGGTGACACAGATCACACTGACAGACACGGATCACAGTGACGGACACATATCACAGTGACGGACACCGATCACGGTTACAGACACAGATCACAGTGACAGACACGGATCACAGGGTCAGACAGAGATCACAGTCAGTGACAAAGATCAGAGTGACGGACACGGATCACAATGACGGACACCGATCAGAGTGACGGACACAGATCAGAGACACGTACACAGTTGACAGTGATGGACACAGTGGACAGTGACGGACACAGATCACAGTCACAGACGCAGATCACAGTGACAGTCACGGATTACAGTCACAGACACAGTTCACAGTGACGCACACAGATCACAGTGACAGACAGAGATCACAGACATTGACACAGATCACAGTGACGGACACAGATCACAGTGATGGACACCGATCACGGTTACAGACACAGATCACAGTGACGGTCAGAGATCAGAATGAGGGACACAGATTCACAGTCATTCACACAGATCACAGTGACGGACACGGATCACAGTGACGGACACAGATCACAGTGTCAGACACAGATCACAGTGACGGACACGGATCACAGTGACGGACACAGATCACAGTGACGGACAGAGATCACAGTCAGTGACAAAGATCAGAGTGACGGACACAGATCACAGACACAGACACAGTTGACAGTGATGGACACAGATCACAGTCACAGACACAGATCACAGTGACAGTCACAGATCACAGTCACAGACACAGTTCACGGTGACGGACACAGATCACAGTCATTCACACAGATCACAGTGACAGATACAGGTCACGGTGACAGACACAGATCATGGTGACGGACCCAGATCAGGTGACGGACACAGATCACCGTGACAGACACAGATCACAGTGATGGACACAGATTACAGTCGGTGACACAGATCACACTGACGGACACGGATCACAGTGACGGACACATATCACAGTGACGGACACCGATCACGGTTACAGACACAGATCACAGTGACAGACACGGATCACAGGGTCAGACAGAGATCACAGTCAGTGACAAAGATCAAAGTGACGGACACGGATCACAATGACGGACACCGATCAGAGTGACGGACACAGATCAGAGACACGTACACAGTTGACAGTGATGGACACAGTGGACATTGACGGACACAGATCACAGTCACAGACGCAGATCACAGTGACAGTCACGGATTACAGTCACAGACACAGTTCACAGTGACGCACACAGATCACAGTGACAGACAGAGATCACAGACATTGACACAGATCACAGTGACGGACACAGATCACAGTGACGGTCAGAGATCAGAATGAGGGACACAGATTCACAGTCATTCACACAGATCACAGTGACGGACACGGATCACAGTGACGGACACAGATCACAGTGTCAGACACAGATCACAGTGACGGACAGAGATCACAGTCAGTGACAAAGATCAGAGTGACGGACACAGATCACAGACACAGACACAGTTGACAGTGATGGACACAGATCACAGTCACAGACGCAGATCACAGTGACAGTCACAGATCACAGTCACAGACACAGTTCATGGTGACGGACACAGATCACAGTCATTCACACAGATCACAGTGAGAGACACAGGTCATGGTGACAGACACAGATCACGGTGACGGACACAGATCACCGTGACAGACAGAGATCACAGTGACGGACACAGATCACAGTGACGGACAGAGATCAGAGTGACGGACACAGGTCAGAGTGATGGGTGCAGATCACGGTGACAGACACAGATCACAGTGACCGACAGAGATCACAGTCAGTGACAAAGATCAGAGTGACGGACACAGATCACAGACACAGACACAGTTGACAGTGATGGACACAGATCACAGTCACAGACGCAGATCACAGTGACAGTCACAGATCACAGTCACAGACACAGTTCACAGTGACGGACACAGATCACAGTCATTCACACAGATCACAGTGACAGATACAGGTCACGGTGACAGACACAGATCACGGTGACGGACCCAGATCAGGTGACGGACACAGATCACCGTGACAGACACAGGTCACAGTGATGGACACAGGTCACAGTGACAGACTAAGATCAGAGTGACGGACACAGTTCAGCGGGAAGGACACAGATCACGTTGACGGACACAGATCACGGAGACAGACACAGATCACGGTGATGGACAGAGATCACCTTGATTGTCAGAGATCACGATGACGGACAGAGATCGTGGTGACGGACACAGATTGCGGTGACGGACACAGATCACAGTGACGGTCAGAGATCAGAGTGAGGGACACAGATCACAGTCATTCACACAGATCACAGTGACGGACACGGATCACAGTGACGGACACATATCACAGTGACGGACAGAGATCACAGTGATGGACTAGGATCAGAGTGACGGACACAGTTCAGCGGGAAGGACACAGATCATGGTGAGAGACACAGATCACGGTGACGGACACAGATCACGGAGACGGACACAGATCACGGAGACGGACACAGATCACCTTGACGGACAGAGATCACGATGATGGACAGAGATCGTGGTGACGGACACAGATTGCGGTGACGGACACAGATCACAGTGACGGACACGGATCACAGTGACGGACACAGATCACAGTGACGGTCAGAGATCAGAGTGAGGGACACAGATCACAGTCATTCACACAGATCACAGTGACGGACACAGATCACGGTGCCAGACACAGATCACAGTGACGGACACAGATCACGGTGACGGACAGAGATCACCTTGACGGACAGAGATCACGATGACGGACAGAGATCGTGGTGACGGACACAGATTGCAGTGACGGACACAGATCAGAGTGACGGACGCAGATCAGCGTGACGGACACAGCTCAGAGTGACGGACACAGGTCACAGTGATGGACACAGGTCACAGTGACGGACTAAGATCAGAGTGACGGGCACAGTTCAGCGGGAAGGACACAGATCACGTTGACGGACACAGATCACGGAGACGGACACAGATCACGGTGACGGACAGAGATCACCTTGACGGACAGAGATCACGATGACGGACAGAGATCGTGGTGACGGACACAGATTGCGGTGACGGACACAGATCAGAGTGACGGACACAGATCACGGTGACAGACACGGGTCACGGTGATGGACACAGGTCAGGGTGACAGACACAGATCACGGCGACGGACACTGATCACCGTGACGGACACAGGTCACCGTGACGGACACAGATCACGGTGACGGTCTTGGATCACGGTGACGGACACGGATCACGGTGGCGGACACGGATCACGGTGACAGACACAGAGCGGGGTGAAGGACAGAGATCACGGAGATGGACACAGATAACGGAGACGGACAGAAATCACGGTGACGAACACAGATTACGGAGACGAACACAGATCACGGTGTCAGACACATATCACGGTGACAGACACAGATCAGAGTGACGGATATAGATCACGGTGACGGACACAGATCACGGTGATGGACACAGATCACGGTGACGGACACAGATCACGGAGACGGACACAGATCACGGTGACGGACAGAGATCACCTTGACGGACAGAGATCACGATGACGGACAGAGATCGTGGTGACGGACACAGATTGCGGTGACGGACACAGATCAGAGTGACGGACACAGATCAGCGTGACGGACACAGCTCAGAGTGACGGACACAGGTCATAGTGATGGACACAGGTCACAGTGACGGACTAAGATCAGAGTGACGGACACAGTTCAGCGGGAAGGACACAGATCACGTTGACGGACACAGATCACGGAGACGGACACAGATCACGGTGACGGACAGAGATCACCTTGACGGACAGAGATCACGATGACGGACAGAGATCGTGGTGACGGACACAGATTGCGGTGACGGACACAGATCAGAGTGACGGACACAGATCACGGTGACAGACACGGGTCACGGTGATGGACACAGGTCAGGGTGACAGACACAGATCACGGCGACGGACACAGATCACCGTGACGGACACAGGTCACCTTGACGGACACAGATCACGGTGACGGTCTTGGATCACGGTGACGGACACGGATCACGGTGGCGGACACGGATCACGGTGACAGACACAGAGCGGTGTGAAGGACAGAGATCACGGAGATGGACACAGATAACGGAGATGGACAGAAATCACAGTGACGAACACAGATTACGGAGACGAACACAGATCACGGTGACAGACACATATCACGGTGACAGACACAGATCAGAGTGACGGATATAGATCACGGTGACGGACACAGAGCACGGTGATGGACACAGATCACGGTGACGGACACAGATCACGGAGACGGACACAGATCACGGTGACGGACAGAGATCACCTTGACGGACAGAGATCACGGTGACGGACAGAGATCGTGGTGATGGACACAGATTTCGGTGACGGACACAGATCACAGTGACGGTCAGAGATCAGAGTGAGGGACACATGATCACAGTCATTCACACAGATCACAGTGACGGACACGGATCACAGTGACGGACACAGATCACGGTGCCAGACACAGATCACAGTGACGGACACATATCACAGTGACGGACAGAGATCACAGTGACGGAAGAGATCACAGTGACGGACACAGATCACGGTGAAGGACACAGGTCACAGTGATGGACACAGGTCACAGTGACAGACTAGGATCAGAGTGACGGACACAGTTCAGCGGGAAGGACACAGATCATGGTGAGAGACACAGATCACGGTGACGGACACAGATCACGGAGACGGACACAGATCACCTTGACGGACAGAGATCACAATGACGGACAGAGATCGTGGTGACGGACACAGATTGCGGTGACGGACACAGATCACAGTGACGGACACGGATCACAGTGACGGATACACAGATCACAGTGACGGTCAGAGATAACAGTGGCGGACACGGATCACGGTGACGGACAGAGATAACAGTGGCGGACACGGATCACGGTGATGGACACTGATCACGGAGACTGAACAGATCACGGTGACGGACACAGATCACATTCATTGACACAGATCAGAGTGACGGACACAGATCAGAGTGACGGACGCAGATCACAGTGACCAACACAGATCAGGGTGACGGACACAGCTCACGGTAACAGACGGAGATCACAGTGACAGACAGAGAACACAGTGACGGACAGAGATCACAGTGACTGACAGAGATCACATTTGCTGACAGAGATCACATTTGCAGACATGGATCACAGTGACGGACACCGATTACACTGACGGACACAGATCACTGTCACGGATACAGATCACAGTGACGGACACAGATCACAGTGACGGACAGAGATCACGGTGAGAGACACAGATAACGGTGACAGACACAGATAACGGTGACGGACACAGATCACAGTGAGAGACACAGATCACAGTGACGGACACAGATCAGGGTGACGGACACAGATCACGGTAACGGACACTGATCACAGTGACAGACAGAGATCACAGTCGCAGACACAGATCACAGTGACGGACAGAGAACACAGTGAGAGAAGCAGATCACGGTGACAGACACAGTTCACGGTGACGGACACAGATCACGGTGACGGACACTGACAACAGTGAGAGACACAGATCAGAGTGAGAGACACAGATCACAGTGATGGACGCAGATCACAGTGACAGACACAGATCACAGTGACGTACACAGGTCACACTCATTGACACAGATCAGAGTGACGGACACAAATCAGGGTGACGGACACAGCTCATGGTAACAGATGGAGATCACAGTGACAGACAGAGAACACAGTGACGGACAGAGATCACAGTGACTGACAGAGATCACAGTTGCAGACACAGATCACAGTGATGGACACCGATTACACTGACGGACACAGATCACTGTCACGGATACAGATCACAGTGACGGACACAGATCACAGTGACGGACAAAGATCACGGTGAGAGACACAGATAACGGTGACAGACACAGATAACGGTGACGGACACAGATCACAGTGAGGACACAGATCACAGTGATGGACACAGATCAGGGTGACGGACACAGATCACGGTAACGGACACTGATCACAGTGACAGACAGAGATCACAGTCGCAGACACAGATCACAGTGACGGACAGAGAACACGGTGAGAGAAACAGATCACGGTGACAGACACAGTTCACGGTGACGGACACAGATCACGGTGACGGACACCGACAACAGTGAGAGACACAGATCAGAGTGAGAGACACAGATCACAGTGACGGACACAGATCACGGTGACAGACACAGGTCACGTTGACAGACACAGATCACAGTGACGGACACAGATCACAGTGACGGACAGAGAACACAGTGAGAGAAACAGATCACGGTGACAGACACAGATAACGGTGACAGACACAGATCACGGTGACCGTCACAGATCACGGTGACCAAAAGAGATCACGGTGACAGACACAGTTCACGGTGACGGACACAGATCACGGTGACGGACACCGACAACAGTGAGAGACACAGATCAGAGTGAGAGACACAGATCACAGTTGCAGACACAGATCACAGTGACGGACACAGATCACAGTTACAAACACAGATCACAGTGACGGACACGGATCACGGTGACGGACACGGATCACGCTGACGGACACGGATCACGGTGATGGACACGGATCACGGTGACAGACACAGATCACGGAGACTGACACAGGTCACGGTGACGGACACAGATCACGGTGACTGACAGAGATCACGGTGACGGACACAGATCACAGTGACGGACAGAGGTCACACTCGTTGACACAGATCAGAGTGACGGACACAGATCAGAGTGACGGACACAGCTAACGGTGACAGACGGAGATCACAGTGACGGACAGAGATCACAGTGACTGACAAAGATCAGAGACCGACTCAGATCACAGTGACGGACACAGTTCACAGTAACGGACACGGATCACAGTGACGGTTACAGATGACAGTGACGGTCACAGATGACGGTGACGGTCGCAGATCACTGCGGACACAGATCAGAGCGACAGACACAGATCACGGTGACGGACACAGTCACGGTGACCGACACATGTCACGGTGACCGACTCAGGTCACAGTGACGTACACAGATCACAGTGAGGGACAGAGATCACAGTGAGAGACACAGATCACAGTGAGGGACACAGATCACAGTGAAGGACGCAGATCACAGTGTGAGACAGAGATCACAGTAAGGGACACAGATCACAGTGACGGACACAGATCACGGTGACGGACACAGATTACGGTGACAGACACAGATCACAGTCATTCACACAGATCATAGTGACAGACACAGGTCACAGTGACGGACACTGATCACGGTGACAGACAGATATCACAGTGACGGACACCTATAACGGTGACGGACACAGATGACGGTGACGGACAAAGGTCGCGGTGATGGACAGAGATCGCGGTGATGGACACAGGTTGCCGCGACGGACACCGGTCGCGGTGATGGACACAAGTCGTTGTGATGGACACGGATCACAGTGACAGACACAGATCACAGTTACAAACACAGATCACAGTGACGGACACGGATCACGCTGACGGACACGGATCACGCTGACGGACACGGATCACGGTGACGGACACGGACCACAGTGACGGACACGGACCACCACAGTGGCGGACACGGATCACGGTGACAGACACGGATCGCGGTGATGGACACAGACCACAGTGACGGACACGGACCACAGTGGCGGACACGGACCACAGTGGCGGACACAGATCACGGTGAATTACACGGATCACGGTGACAGACACAGATCACGGAGACTGACACAGATCACAGTGACGGACACAGATCAGGGTGACTGACAGAGATCACGGTGATGGACACAGATCACAGTGACGGACAGAGGTCACACTAGTTGACACAGATCAGAGTGACGGACGCAGATCACAGTGACCGACACAGATCAGGGTGACGGACACAGCTAACAGTGACAGACGGAGATCACAGTGACAGACACAGATCACAGTGAGAGACACAGATCACAGTGAGAGACACAGATCACAGTGACGGACACAGATCACAGTGAGAGACACAGATCACAGTGAGAGACACAGATCACTGTGAGAGACACAGATCACAGTGAGAGACACAGATCACGGTGACGGACACTGATCAAGGTGACAGACACAGATCACAGTGACGGACACAGATCACAGTGACAGACAGAGATCACGGTGACAGACACAGATCACAGTGACAGACAGAGATCACGGTGACAGACACAGATAACGGTGACAGGCACAGATCACGGTGACCGACACAGATCACGGTGACCGTCACAGATCACGGTGACCAAAAGAGATCACGGTGACCGACAGAGATCACAGTGACAGACACAGATCACAGTGACGGACACAGATCACAGTGTCGGACACAGATCACAGTGACGGACGCAGATCACGGTGATTGACACTGATCACAGTGACAGACAGAGATCACAGTTGCAGACGGAGATCACAGTGAGGGACACAGATCACAGTGACGGACACAGATCACGGTGACGGACACAGATTACAGTGACAGACACAGATCACAGTCATTCACACAGATCATAGTGACAGACACAGGTCACAGTGACGGACACTGATCACGGTGACAGACAGATATCACAGTGACAGACACCTATAACGGTGACGGACACAGATGACGGTGACGGACAAAGGTCGCGGTGATGGACAGAGATCGCGGTGACGGACACAGGTTGCCGCGACGGACGCTGGTCGCAGTGATGGACACAAGTCGTTGTGATGGACACGGATCACAGTGACAGACACAGATCACAGTTACAAACACAGATCACAGTGACGGACACGGATCACGCTGACGGACACGGATCACGCTGACGGACACAGATCACGGTGACGGACACGGACCACAGTGACGGACACGGACCACAGTGGCGGACACGGATCACGGTGACAGACACGGATCGCGGTGATGGACACAGACCACAGTGACGGACACGGACCACAGTGGCGGACACAGATCACGGTGAATTACACGGATCACGGTGACAGACACAGATCACGGAGACTGACACAGATCACGGTGACGGACACAGATCAGGGTGACTGACAGAGATCACGGTGATGGACACAGATCACAGTGACGGACAGAGGTCACACTCGTTGACACAGATCAGAGTGACGGACGCAGATCACAGTGACCGACAGAGATCAGGGTGATGGACACAGCTAACAGTGACAGACGGAGATCACAGTGACAGACGGAGATCACAGTGAGAGACACAGATCACAGTGACGGACACAGATCACAGTGACGGACACAGATCACAGTGAGAGACACAGATCACTGTGAGAGACACAGATCACAGTGAGAGACACAGATCACAGTGAGAGACACAGATCACTGTGAGAGACACAGATCACAGTGAGAGACACAGATCACAGTGACGGACACAGATCACAGTGAGAGACACAGATCACAGTGACGGACACAGATCACAGTGACGGACACAGATCACAGTGAGAGACACAGATCACTGTGAGAGACACAGATCACAGTGAGAGACACAGATCACGGTGACGGACACTGATCAAGGTGACAGACACGGATCACAGTGACGGACACTGATCACAGTGACAGACAGAGATCACAGTTGCAGACACAGATCAGATTGATGGACACAGATTACAGTGACGGACACAGATCACTGTCACGGATACAGATCACAGTGACAGACACAGATCACAGTGACAGACAGAGATCACGTTGACAGACACAGATAACGGTGACAGGCACAGATCACGGTGACCGACACAGATCACGGTGACCGTCACAGATCACGGTGACCAAAAGAGATCACGGTGACCGACAGAGATCACAGTGACAGACACAGATCACAGTGACGGACACAGATCACAGTGTCGGACACAGATCACAGTGACGGACGCAGATCACGGTGATTGACACTGATCACAGTGACAGACAGAGATCACAGTTGCAGACAGAGATCACAGTGACGGACACAGATCACAGTGATGGACACAGATCACAGTGACGGACACGGATCACGGTGACGGACACGGATTTACAGTGACGAACGCAGATCACAGTGACGAACGCAGATCACAGTGACGGACACAGATCACAGTGACCGACACAGATCACGATTTGACACAGATCACAGTGACAGACACAGATCACAGTGATGGACACAGAAGAAGTTTGGACACAGATCACAGTGACAGACACAGATTACGGTGACAGACACAGATCGCAGTGACAGACACAGATCACAGTGACAGTCACAGATCACAGTGACAGACACAGATCACAGTGACAGACACAGATCATGTTGACAGACACAGTCAGAGTACCTGTGTTCTATGTTTGATGCTCTAACAGTTTGGTAGGCAGCAGATTGGCCGAAACATCCTACTATGTGTTATAAGTTTCAATCACCATTAGTCTAAGTGGTGAGAATTTGCAAATTGAAAGATGTGATTGACGGCAGGAAAGAAAGATAGAAAGGCTGGAGCTGTTAAACATCGAACAGCTCAAGGTCCAACAGGGCTACAGGAATTACCCGCAGATTGGGCAGTGCGTGTGGGGAGAGGAACAGTAAGCTTTCATCAGAACTGTCTGCTGCTGTTGCAGCTGACCAGAGGGCAGTTTACCTCCAGAGCGCTGTCCAGGAGACAGACTCCCCTGCCACAGGACGTGTCTTGGCGTCCCAAGACCCTTTATCCTGTTCTGGGAGTTTTCGATAAATGCTGAATGTTTGGCAACACCATGAGAGAGGAAAGAGTTAATTTTCTGAGCTTGCATATGCCAGTATGAATGAACATTGGACAGGACCATGCTGGTGATTAATAGGGATTGTTTTCTCCGTGTGAACTCTCTGGGATTCCCAGATACCAATTAACTTCGCAGAACAAATTTCAGTCTGTATTTTTTTTCCATGTTGAATGTTTGATACACAGAGCTGAGGACTACTCTGGCAGCTTTCACACTCCTATCCCAATGCACCCCCTGCACCACAGAACCCGGCTCACCACTCCTCTCTGTCTGCCAGTCTGCCAGGGTCAGGCTGTGATCAATTCAGTGACTGGTTGTTCTGCAGGGATGTGCTACTTATCACACTCTGAACACCTCGCGCTGGGCACAAAACTCCAGCAGATGGGTTTGTAACACAATCCTTGTAACATCCCACAGCAGCTCAGCTCTAATTAATCAGCATAGAACCCTCTACATCTGCCCCAGACTTCTGTACATTAATTCTGATGAACAAACAGCTTGTAGATAGTGTTCTGGACTTGTTCCAAGAAAGGTGAAAAAAACGATACAGAAAAACACACACTCAGCAGGGGAACTTAACAGGTCAGGCAACAGGTATGAAGGGAAATAAAGAATTGGCATTTCAGGCTGAAACCCCTCATTAAGACTAGTCAGCCTCTGTAAAGATGTGCTGCTTTTCATTTTCTCTAACGGACTCATCCCAGCACTGAAGGAGTCCCCTCACTGGCCTGATTGTCCGTTTCATTAACATAGAACATAGACCCAGATCACAGAAAAGGACAAAGATCGAGCGACGGCTGCAAGGACGTCAGAGAGTTAGAGCAGTGGGAAGAGTTTAAAAGGGAACAGTTTTTTCTTCAGCGGTTGTTCGAGGGACGACTGCACACAGAGACAGACCCTTCAGCCTATCTGCTGCCTACCAAACTGTTACAGCATCAAACATAAAACCTACAGCAATACATCACAATTTTTAAATCTACTTTACAATTGGTCTAAACATCTAACCCTTCCCTGCTATGTAACCCTCTATTTTTCTATCATCCATCTGCCTAAGAGTCTCTTAAATGCCCCTAATGTATCTGCCTCTACCACCACCCTGGCAGTGTATTCCACACACCCAGCACTCTCTGTGTGAAAATTCCTACCTCTGACATCCCCGCTATACTTTCCTTCTATCACCTCGTATTAATCATTTCCGCTCTGGGAAAAAGTCTCCATCTATCCACTCTTATCTATTCCTCTTATCATCTTAACAACACTCACAACACGCTGGAGGAACTCAGCAGGTCGGGCAGCACCCGTGGAAACGATCAGTCGACGTTTCGAGCCGGAACCCTTCGTCAGCACGCTCTTATCATCTTGTACACCTCTGTCAAGTCATCTCTCACCCTCCTTGCTCCAGCAAGAAAAACCCTAGCTTGCTCAACCTATTCTCATAAGACATGCTCTCTAATCCAGACAGCATCCTGGTAAACCTCCTCTGCACCCTCTCTAAAGCTTCCACATCCTTCCAATAATGAGGAGACCAGAACTGAACACAATACTCCAAGTGTAGTCTAACCAGGGTTTTATAGAGCTGTAACATTACCTTGCAACTCTTGAACTCAATCCCCCGACTAACAATGCCACCACAGCATACACGTTCTTAACCACCCTATCAATCTATGCAACAACTTTTGGGGATCTATGGTCGTGGACCCCAAGATCCCACTGTTTCTCCACACTGCTAAGATTCCTGCTATTAACCCATCTGCCATCAAGTTCGATCTTTCAAGGTGAATCACTTCACACTTTTCTGGATTGAACTCCATCTGCCACTTCTCAGTCCAGCTCTGTATCCTATCAAAGTCCTGTTGTAACCCACAATAACTTGTACATAATCCACAACTCTACCAATCTTTGTGCGATCTGCAGGCTTACTAACCCACCCTTTTCCTTCCTCATTCAAGTCATTCATAAAAATCACAAAAAGTAGAGGTCCCAGAACAGATCTCTACAGAAAACCACTGCTCACCGACCTCCAGGCATAATACACTCCATCTACAAACACCCTCTACCTTCTATGGGCGGTCAATTTTGAATCCATTCAGCTAAGTTTCCCTGAGCCTACCAGGAGGATCCTTACTAAATCCCTAAAATCCATAAACACCACATCCAGTGTGTGACCTTCATCAACTTGCTTTGTCACAACACGGAATTGATTCCACAATATGTCTGACTGTGAAGGACTCTTCATCTCATGTTCTTGATATATATTCCTTAATTATTTATAATTATTTTTCTCTTTTTGTACTTGCAGTTTTTTGTCATTTGCATGCTACTTGTTTGTCCATCTTTGTCGTGTGCAGATTTTCATTAATTCTATTGTGTTTCTTTGTATTTACTGTGAATGTCTGCAAGAAAATGAATCTGAGGGTAATATATAGTGACATATACATACTTTAATAAATTTACTTTGAACTTTTCAACAGTGAATTCAATCTGGCTTGTGAGGCATGACTTTCTCCTCGCCAGGCCAAGCCCTGATCAGATCACAAACAAGAGAAAATCTGCAGATGCTGGAAATCCAAGCAGAAAGTTGGGTGGGGGGGGGGTGGAGGGAAAGATGTGTTGGTCCACCATCAACAGTGCCCTCAACCACATCTCATCCATTTCACACATGACTGCTCTCATTCCATCCTTCTGTCGCACTACCAGGGATAGGGTTCCTCTTGTCCTCACCCACCTCCCTACCAGCTTCCGCGTCCAGCACATAATTCTCCGGAATTTACACCACCTCCAACTGGATCCCACCGTCAAATCCATCTTTCTTTCCCTCCCCTTCCTCCCCTCTGCACCAACTTTCTGCTTTCTGCAGGGTTTGCTTCCTACACGACTCCCTTGTCCATTCGTCCCTCTGCACTGATCTCCCTCCTGGCACTTATCCTTGCAAGTGGAACAAGTGCTTCACCTGCCCCTACACCTCCTCCCTCACTACCATTCAGGGCCTCAAACAGTTCCTCGAGGTGAGGCAACACTTCACCTGTGAGTCTATTGGGGTCATGCACTGTGTTCGGTGCTCTTGGTGTGGCCTCGTATGTCGGTGAGACCCGATGTAGATTGGGAGACCATTTCACTGAGTGTCTACTCTCCATCCGTCAGAACAAGTGGGATCTCCCAGTGACCACCCATTTTAATTCCACTTCCCATTCCCATTCTGATATGTCCATCCACGGCCTCCTCCACTGCCAGGATAAGGCCACACTTAGGTTGGAGGAACAACACCTTATATTCTCCAACCTGATGGCATGAACATTGATTTCTCAAACTTTCAGTAAAGCTTCTCCTCCACCTGCACCATTTCCCATCCCCTTGTCCCTCTCTGATGTTATCTCCTTGCCTGCCCATCATCTCTCTCTGGTGCTCCTTCTCCCTTTTTTCTTTCTTCTGTGACCTTCAACTTCCTAGCTCTTTGATTCATCCCTCCCCCTCCATTTCACCTATTACCTGGCGTTTCTCTCTCCCCTCCACCCACCTTTCAAATCTACTCGCAAACAACAGGAATTCTGCAGATGCTGGAAATTCAAGCAACACACATCAAAGTTGCTGGTGAACACAGCAGGCCAGGCAGCATCTGTAGGAAGAGGTGCAGTCGACGTTTCAGGCCGAGACCCTTCGTCAGGACTAACTGAAGGAAGAGTGAGTAAGGGATTTGAAAGTTGGAGGGGGAGGGGGAGATCCAAAATGATAGGAGAAGACAGGAGGGGGAGGGATGGAGCCAAGAGCTGGACAGGTGATAGGCAAAAGGGGATACGAGAGGATAATGGGACAGGAGGTCTGGGAAGAAAGACAAGGGGGGGGACCCAGAGGATGGGCAAGGGGTATATTCAGAGGGACAGGGGGAGAAAAAGGAGAGTGAGAGAAAGAATGTGTGTATAGAAATAAATAACGGATGGGGTACGAGGGGGAGGTGGGGCCTTAGCGGAAGTTAGAGAAGTCGATGTTCATCCCATCAGGTTGGAGGCATTCTTTCTCTCACTCTCCTTTTTCTCCCTCTGTTCCTCTGAATATACCTCTTGCCCATTCTCTGGGTCCCCCTCCCCCCTTGTCTTTCTTCCCAGACCTCCCATCCCATGATCCTCTCGTATCCCTTTTGCCTATCACCTGTCCAGCTCTTGGCTCCATCCCTCCCCCTCCTGTCTTCTCCTATCATTTTGGATCTCCCCCTCCCCCTCCAACTTTCAAATCCCTTACTCACTCTTCCTTCAGTTAGTCCTGACGAAGGGTCTCGGCCTGAAACGTCGACTGCGCCTCTTCCTACAGATGCTGCTTGGCCTGCTGCGTTCACCAGCAACTTTTATGTGTGTTGCTTTCAAATCTACTCCTTAACTTTTTTGCTCCAGTCCTGTCGAAGAGTTTCAGCCTGAAACGTCGACTGCACTTTTTTCCATGGATGCTGCCTGGCCTGCTGAATTCCTCCAGCATTTTGTGTGTGTTGCCCCTAGTCAGACCATGCTTCTCCAAATGCTTGTAAATCTTGTCTCGAGGAATTCCTTCCAATAACTTGACTGCTACTGAAGTAACACTCACTGGTCAACAAATCCCAGTGATTTCCAAATTCCTGAACATTCCTAGGATTTCTGAAACCTTCCAGTGTCCTTCAGAGCAGAGGTGTCCTGCGCCTGTTATATGCTCGACACAGTTTCAGTATCTCACCCTGCTCCTGTACTCTGTTCCTCTATAAAGGCAAGTAACCCATCTGCTGTCTTCAATTGTCTGACCCACTGATCCCATGATCATCACAGATCTGTGCTGAAGCTTGTTGAGATCACTATTCCCCTCACCTGCACAGGATCCCACCATTTATTGCAGATTTATTTGCTCAGCTCTGTCATCCTCACAAACAGTATCACCCCACCCTTCCTGAAAATGAAATTAACTTACCGTTTTTATGCTCAGTGTAACCTGAGTTAATTCAACTCGAAGGAGTAATGTTAGAAAGCTCCACCTGTGGAGGGATGAAAATGAGGTTTTACCAAAATTTTTTAAAAAGAGATCTTGGGGGGAAAATGCTATGTGAGAATGAGGTGTGGCTGATGCAAAGCGAGAGAAACGCAGCAAACTGTTAGAAACTAAAGATATAAACTGTTAAAAGTGGAATTAGTCGTGAGTATCTCTACCCTACTTACTGGAAATCCTCAGGGTGAAACCCCTGGAGGAGAGACGATATCAATTAAAGGTTTAATGAAGCTACAGCTATAACAGGCAGCAGCTGTGACGAGACAATATCGACAGACATGAGTGTCCAAGATCTCTACCGTGTAACCGGGAATTAGTTCCGTTAAATTATACAAAGGAACTTAGTGAGTTAAAACACTTTTATTGGTTCTGAATGTATAAATTGTGTGTAAAATATGTTCAGTAGTGTTGTAACTGAGAAACGTTTGGAAATGGCAATGTGATATTGAGTTATTTTGAAATAGAAAATAGAATGTGTATAACTGTAATCCTGTTGTGTACAGGTCAGGTTTTTTTTTGTGTGAGTATTGTAAATTGACTTTCCACGGATGATCAACTATTTCATCCAACGAACCAAGAAACAAGATGGTGAACCACCCAAGATCGAAGAACCAGAGGCGGGAATAAAATGTGTAATGATGTATAAGTTTTAATAGGTTGGATGTCTAAGTTTATTTTCATTTAAAGGATCTGAATTTGATTTTCTGCAAGAACTGATTATTTTTGCAAAGTCTTTGATAAGTTACTGAATGAGATTTACTTTGTTTAAAAGTTGTGATGTTGGAGAATTTAGTGAAAGGAGTTAGGATAAGTGTATATATATAACTTATATAAACTTTTATAAATGTATATATATAACAATTATAAATGTGTATATATATATATATAAACTTCTGAATTTGTAGACATACTGACTGAAACTGAAGCTAACCATAATACTTAAGAATAGGAATTCAACTAGTTTTCTAATTAATAGGGATACATAAAAAGGAAAGGTGGTCTGTAAACATTTACATAGGGAATAACACTAGATCTAATTAGTTAGAGAAGTTGGTGTATCAAAGGTTATTTAAATGAATATCACTGATTCTAACTAAACAGGAATTTGATGTTTGTTGATATTTGAGATTGGAACATAACAGAATGTTCGAATTTTGAATTGTTGTTACTCATGTAAACATTTTGTATGTCTTGTCTTCCTTATATAAATAAAACTTACCTTCAGAAATATGTGTTTTCTATTCACTGCCTCCTTCCGAGGAAAGAGGACCGGGTCGAGACAACAGAGACTTATGGAGTCGGTGGGTAATACCGTTCCAGCTGACCGGAAGTGCACCAAGAGCGGTAAGCGTAAAGGAGTTGGGTGCTTACTGATCTGGCTAACAACGGATGGTGCAATCCGGGGTATATTACGATCGAGGAACGTGTTTGCAGACTGGATATTGAACTTTTTACTGTTGGACTTCGGCCACATTCCACCGTGATACAACTCTGGGCAGCACGGGAGGTCATTCCTGCCTGTGGCCATCGAACGTGCAGCTCCTCCCGTGGAGGGTCAGACACCCTGAGCCGATAGACTGGTCCTGGACTTATTTTCCATCTGGCATAGTTTACATTTAGTTGTTTGATTGTTGGTGGTTTTTGTATTGCTATATTACGCTCTATTCTTGGTTGCTGCGGTTGTAATGAAACCAAATTTCCCTAGGGATTAATAAAGTATATCTATCTATCTATCTATCTTCCGATATCTAGAACTTCTGATGGCCTGCTAGCAACTAGTGTAGTGCAATGTAATTTGATTTTTCTGATAAAGAGTGCAGCGACCAGTCCCGCCAGATATTACCAGCGCTGCACAGGTTTTACATCAGTCCTCGGGCATCTTCCTGTCATTGAGAGCCTTATTCTCATGAGCAGCTATATGTATTCTGAACTAGGCCTCATAGCACCTGAAAATAACTGAAACTTCAGCTTCCAGCAAATTTCTCCCCTTCCTTCCATCTTCCGTTCACCACTCCGGCCTCTTACCTCTTCCCCTCACCTCCCAAGGTGCCCCTCCTCCTCCCATTCCCCTCATGTACAACTCTCCTCCCTTATCAGATTCTTCTACTTCAACCCTTCACTTCTTCCCCTCTCCCTCAACAGCTTGGCTTTACCTATCCCCTTCCAGCTTGTACTCCTTCCCCACCCCCACCTTTTTATTCAGGCATGTTCCCCCTTCCTCTCCTGTCCTGAAGAAGGCTCTCAGCCTGAAATGCCGACTGCTTGAGTATAATTAAGTATAAGATCTGGAACATTATGATGAGGTTGTATAAGGCATTGGTGAGGCCGAATCTGGAGTACTGTGTTCAGTTTTGGTCACCAAATTACAGGAAGGATATTAATAAGGTTGAAAGAGTGCAGACAAGGTTTACAAGGATGTTGCCGGGACTTGAGAAATTCAGTTACAGAGAAAGGTTGAATAGGTTAGGACTTTATTCCCTGGAGCGTAGAAGAATGAGAGGAGATTTGATAGAGGTGTATAAAATTATGATGGGTATAGATAGAGTGAATGCAAGCAGGCTTTTTCCACTGAGGCAAGGGGAGAAAAAAACCAGAGGACATGGGTTAAAGGTGAGGGGGGGAAAGTTTAAAGGGAACATTGGGGGGGCTTCTTCACACAGAGAGTGGTGGGAGTGTGGAATGAGCTGCCAGACGAGGTGGTAAATGCGGGTTCTTTTTTAACATTTAAGAATAAATTGGACTGATACATGGATGGGAGGTGTATGGGGGGATATGGTCCGTGTGCAGGTCAGTGGGACTAGGCAGAAAATAGTTTGGCACAGCCAAGAAGGGCCAAAAGGCCTGTTTCTGTGCTGTAGTTTTTCTATGGTTTCTATGGTTCTGCTTATTCATTTCCATAGACGCTGCCTGACCTGCTGAGTTCCTCCAGCATTTTGTGTGTGTTGCTCTGAATTTCCAGCATCTGCAGACTCTCTTGTGTTTCTGAAATGCCTTTGCCTGTCAGGAGTTTGTTGACACTGAGGAAGGACGTTGAGTATCACCCAGCAGCATGGTAGTTTAGCGCTAACATAACACTTTACAGTGCTAGGGGTAAAGGTCCAATTACCATCGCTCTCTGTCAGGAGTTTTAATAGAACATTCTTCACGTGACTGTGTAGGCTCCGGTTTCCTCCGACGTTCCAAAGCCATATGGGTTAGGATTAGTAAATCGTGAACAAGCTATGTTGATGCTAGAAGCATGGTGACACATGTGGACTGCCCAACGCAATCCTTGCAGCTTTGATTTGATGAAAATATGCATTTTACTGTATATTTTGATGTACTGTATATATGACAAATAAAGCTACTCTTATTTTAGCTCTCAATCTGATGATACTCTGAGTAGGCAGTTAGAGTCATAGAAAGGTATGGCACAAAAGCAGGCCCTTCAGCCCATCTAGTCCATGGTAAACTATTTAAACTGCCTACTCCCATCGACCTGCACCAACTATAGCCCTACGTATCTTTACCATCCAAGCACCTACCTAAACTTCTCTTAAACATTGAAATTGAGCTCACATGCACCATATGTGCTGACGGCTCATTCCACACTCTCACAGCCCCCTGAGTGAAGAAGTTTCCCCTCATGTTCCCCTTAAACGTTTTACGGTTCAGCCTTAACCCATGACCTCCAGGTGCAGTCTCACCCAAGCCTACATTTGAAAAACATAAGAACACAAGAAATAGGAGCAGGAGTCGGCCATCTGGCCCGTCGAGTCTGCTCCACCATTCAATAAGATCATGGCTGACCTGGCCATGGTCTCATCTCCACCTTCTGCCTTTTCCCCATTCCCCTACTATGCAAAAATCTATCCAACCTTGTCCGAAATATACTTACTGATGTAGCCTCCGCTGCTGCATTGGGCAGAGAATTCCACAGATTCACCACCCTCTGGGAAAAGCAGTTCTTCCTCATCTCCGTCCTAAATCTTCATCCCCTAATCTTGAGGCTATGTCCCCTAGTTCTAGTCTCACCTACCAGTGGAAACAACTTTCCTGTCTCTAAAAATATCTATCCATTTCATAATTTTATATGTTTCTATAAGATCTCCTCCCATTATTCTGAATTCCAGTGAGTACAGTCCCAGACGACTCATCTCTCCTCATAGTCTAACCCCCTCATCTCTGGAAAACCTGGTGAACCTCCTCTGCGTGGCCTCCAAAGCCAATATATCCCTCCTCAAGTAAGGAGACCAGAACTGCACACAGTACTCCAGGTGTGGCCTCACCAATACCCTGTACAGTTGCAGCAAAACCTCTCTGCTCTTAAATTCAATCCTTCTAGCAAGGAAGGCCAACATTCCCCTTGCCTTTTTAATAGCCTGCTGCACCTGCAAACCAACCTTTTGTGATTCATGCACAAGCACTCCCAAGTCCCTCTGCAGCAGCATGCTGTAATTTTTTACTATTTAAATAATAATCTGCTCTTTCATTTTCCCTTCCAAAGTGGATGACCTTGCATTTACCAACATTGTACTCCATCTGCCGGACCCTTACCCACTCAATTAATCTATTTATATCTCTTTGCAGACTCTCCATATCTTCTGCACAATTTGATTTTCCATTTAATTTAATATCATCAGCAAACTTAGATACAATACACTCAGTCCCCTCTTCCAGATTGTTAATGTATATTGTGAATAGTTGCGGGCCCAGCACCAATCCCTGTGGCACATCGCTCACCGCTGATTCCTAACCAGAGTAACACCCATGTATTCCAACTCTGCTTTCTATCCATGCCAATACATCACCCCCAATTCTATGCATCTTTATCTTATGGATGCCTTTTATGTGGCACCTTAGTGAATATCTTTTGGAAATCCAAGTAAATAATGTCCATCTGTTCCCCTCTATCCACTGCGCTTGTTATATCCTCAGAGAACTCCAGTAGGTTTGTCAAACAGGACCTGCCTTTGCTGAATCCATGCTGCATCTGCCTGATGGATCCATTTCTTTCCAGATGCCTTGCTATTTCTTCTTTAATGATAGCTTCAAGCATTTTCACAACTACAGATAATAAACTAACTGGCCTATAGTTACCTGCATTTTGCCTGCATCCTTTTTTGATCAGTGGCGTGACATTTGCCGTCTTCCAATCCGCCAGGACCTGCCCAGAGTCCAGAGAGTCACCAAAGACTCCACTATAACTTCTGTCATTTCTTTCAGAACCCTGGGATGCATTCCGTCATGACCAGGGGGCTTATCTATCTTCAGGCTCACAGGTTTGCTCAGCACTACCTCTTCAGTGATAGCTATTGTATCGAGGGCCTCACCTCCCATCACATCCATAACATCTCTCTTTAGCATGTTAGATGTGTCCTCACCGTGAAGACCAACACAAAATAGTCAATCAAAGCCACTGCTATTTCCTCATTCCCCAATATCAATTCCCCCTTCTCGTCCTCCAAGGAACCTATGTTCACTTTAGCCACCCTTTTCTGCTTTATATAATTATAAAAACTTTTATTATTCATTTTTATATTTTGTGTTAGTTTATTTTCATAATTTAGTTTCCCTTTTTTTAATTGCTCACTTGGTGGTACTTTATTGCTTTTTCATTTTCATTTTTAAATCTTTTTATTAGTTATTATTGAAAATCAACAACAAAGAAAAATACATCAAGATAATCAAGACAACATATCCATATGTAGAGTAAGAGTTAAACTATCAACCAAACTGAACAGTATATCAATAATAAAAAAAAATGTTAAAGCTATTTTTTGGGGGGAAAAAAGAAAGAAAAAAGAACCCCTACTAACTAAAACAAAAAAAACCCTAATAACAAAAAAAAGGGAAAAAAACCCATTTGGAGCACAAACTCAGAGCTATACGCCATACAAGCTTCCATAAAAAAGAGACATCAATCCGCCAACCAAATCCTTATACCCAAGCATCAGAAAAGGACCATCTTAATTAACTCAAATCAAATGATATTGACAGGCAAAAGAACCCCAGCTTTTCTCGAAGTCAAATCGAGGATCAAAAGTTCAACTCCTAATTTTTTCCAAACTAAGACATAACATCACCTGAGAGAACCATTGTATCAAAGTGGGAGCAGAGGCATCTTTCCAGTTGAATAAAATAGCCCTTCTAGCCAATAATGTAACAAATGTAATTACGTGTTGGTCTGATATAGAAATACTGTGAATATATTGAGGAATTATAACAAACAAAACTCAATTTATTAGGTTGTAAATTGATTTTTAAAGCTTTAGAAATTGCAGAAAAAATAGATTTCCAAAACTGTTTCAATACAGAACACGACCAAAACATATGTGTCAATGTAGCTATCTCAGTTTTACATCTATCCCACTGACTATTTACATTAGGAAATATTTTAAACAATCTCTCCTTTGTCAAATAATAATGATGTACAATTTTAAATTGAATTAGAGAGTGACTGGCACAAATCGAAGAAGAGATAACCAGCTTCAACATTCGCAACCAATCCTCTGTTATCAAGGTCATGTTAAGCTCTCTTTCCCAATCTTGCTTAATCTTAAGTAAAGAATAGTTTTCCTGTTGTAATAGTAAATTATAAATTTTCCCAATGAAACCTTTCACTAAAAGGTTCATTTTTAAAATAATGTCTAACAGGTCAGAGTCTTGTATATATGGAAAATTACTTAAATATTCTTGTAAGAAATGTCTGACCTGAAGATATTGCAAAAAATGTGAATACGAGAGAGAACTATTAATTTCTCAAAGGACATCAATCGGCCTTCTTGAAACAAGTCCATAAAGGAAAAGATTCCTTTATTCCTCCAAAAAGAAAAGGTAGGATCACTAAGTGAAGGTTTAAATAAATAGTTTCGATAAATTAAACTAAAAATATTAAATTTTTTAAGATTAAAAAACTTATGAAACTGGTACCAGATTCATAATGACTGCTTAATCATAGGATTTATATTTAGAATAGAAATTTTGGCTAATGGTACAGGTAAAGGCGCTCCTAATAATGAAGTTAAATAAAATTGTTTCACAATTCTCAATTCCAGATCAACCAATGTGGTCGTTCCTTTTTATCGGTCCAATATAACCAAGAACACGCATAATGTATATTAACCGCCCAATAATACATTCTTAAATTAGGCAAAGTAAGACCTCCATCCTTTTTTAATTTTTGTAAATGACATTTTCCAATTCTTGTTCTTTTATTATTCCAAACAAAAGATGAAATAATAGAGTCAACCTGATCAAAGAACTTCTTAGTTCGAAAAACAGGAATATTTTGAAATACATATAAAAATTTTGGTAAAATCATCATTTTAACTGCATGAATTCGACCGGCTAATGAAAGTGCAAGTGGATTCCATCTAGAAAAAAATTGCTTCATAAAATCCACTAAGGGAACTAAATTAGCTCTATAAAGGTCTCCATAATTTTTAGTGATGACAATACCTAAATATTTAAAAGAATCTGTAACTTTAAAAGGAGTGTCATCATATATAGAAGCAGAATCATTTAAGGGAAATAATTCACTTTTATGCAAGTTTAATTTATATCCTGAAAATCTTATGAATAGTCCCATTTATAGAAATTCCTTGAATATCTTTAGCTTCACGAAGTGCAATAGCCAAAGGTTCCAACATCAAATTAAATAACAAAGGGCTTAACGGACATCCTTGTCTCGTACCCTGCGAAAGTCAGAAAAAGGGGGATCTACAACTATTAGTAATAACAGTGGCAATAGGGCTTTTATATATCATTCTAATCCATTTATTAAAATTAGTACCAAAGCTAAATTTCTCTAAAACTTTAAATAGATATTTCCATTCAACTCTATCAAGTGCCTTTTCAGTATCTAGAGAAACAACACATTGGGGAGTCTTAGAGAGGGATGAGTATATAACATTTAACAGTCTCCAAGTGTTAGAAAAAGACTAACGGCCTTTAAAACCTGTTTGATCCTGAGAAATAATTTTAGCTGGTATATTCTCCATCCAATTAGCCACTATTTTTGAAAGAATTTTGGCATCCACATTTAATAATGAAATGGGTCTATATGAAGCACAATCAGTAGGGTCTTTATCTTTCTTAAGAATTAAAGAAATAGAAGCTTCATAAAATGTGGAAGGTAACTCTCCTAGCAGAAAAGAATCTTTAAGCATTTCCAACATATAAGGAGTAAGCAAATCTTCAAATTTTTTATAAATTCCTACAGAAAAACCATCCAATCCAGGAGCTTTACCAGATTGCATTGAAAGAACAGCTTTCTGAATTTCTCTTTCAGTAAAAGGAGCATCAAGAATTTGCTGATCTTCAACAGATATTCTAGGAAAATCAATCTTTTGTAAAAAGGCATAGATATTAGAAGGGTCAGCTGGAAACTGAGATTTATAGAGTTCACTGTAATAGTCTTGAAAAAATTTATTAATATCTCCATAATTACAAGCTAAAGTTGTTGTTGCACTGTTGTGACTATATGTTATAATTATGTGGTTTTGTTAGTTTTTCAGTCTTGGTCTGTCCTGTGTTTTGTGATATCACACCGGAGGAAATATTGTATCATTTCTTAATGCATGCATTACTAAATGACAATAAAAGAGGACTGTGTGTCTTCATAACCTAAAGTACCATCTTCCTTTTTAAAATTTGTCTTTTAGCTCCAACTGCTTTAAGTTGAGATGCTAATAGCTTGTTACTTTTATCTCCAAACACATAAAATTGACTTTTTAATTTAAGCAAATTTCTTTCAATAGGATAAGTTAATAGTAAATTATATTATGATTGAAGTTCAACCCTTTGTTTAAATAAATCACATTAGGAGAAACTGCATAAGTGTTATCCAAGTCTTTAATTTGTTTTGAAATTCTATCTAACTCTATTTTTGTCTGTTTCTTGAGCTTAGCCAAATAGGATATTATCTGACCTCGCAAATATGCTTTAAGTGTATCCTATATAATCAATTTCGAGACATCTCCCGTATTATTAAAAAGAAAGAAATCTTTTATCTGAATCTCTATAATTTGACAAAGTCCGAACTTTGTAGTAAGTTGCTTTTAAAAATTTTCCCAATCTTGTAGTTTCCCACTAATTTTGAACACTTTGTCTGCACAAGCTTTTAGTTTGATCCCTTCTTTTATTTCCTTAGTTATCCCCACCCTTACTATCCATCCTTTTAAGTGGAATATACTTTTGTTGAACACCAAGAAAAATCTCTTTGGAAGTTTTCCACTATTCCTCAACTGTCCCACCACATAGCCCATGTTCCCAGTCTACACGAGCCAAATCCTCCCTCACTCCATTGTTTAGGCAGAATACACTGGTTTTAGACTGAACTGTTGTGCCCTCCATTTGTACGAGAGAAATTCAATTATTCTGTGATCACTCTTTTCAAGAGGTCCCTATCTACAAGATCACTAATTTTACCTGTCTCATTGCACAGGGCCAGATATAAGATAACATTTTCCCTTGTAGGTTCATTGAACATAGAAACATAGAAACCTACAACACAATACAGGCCCTTCGGCCCACAGTGCTGTGCTGAAAATGTACTTACTTTCGAAATTACCTCGGGTTACCCATAACCCCCTATTTTTCTAAGCTCCATGTACATATCCAGGAGTCTCTTAAAAGATGCTACCGTATCTGCCTCCACCGCCATTGCCGGCAGCCCATTCCACGCACTCACCATTCTCTGTGTAAAAAACTTACCCCTGACATCTCCTCTGTACCTACTTCCAAGAACCTAAAAACCATGCCCTCTTGTGTTAGCCATTTCAGCCCTGGGAAGAAGCCTTTGACCATCCACAAGATCAATGCCTCTCATCATCTATCAGGTCATCTCTCATCCTCCGTCGCTCCAAGGAGAAAAGACCGGGTTCACTCAACCTATTCTCATAAGGCTCCCCAATCCAGGCAACATACTTGTAAATCTCCTCTGCACCCTTTCTATAGTTTCCACATCCTTCCTGTAGTGAGGCAACCAGAACTGAGCACAGTACTCCAAGTGGGGTCTGACCAGGGTCCTATATAGCTGTAACATTACCTCTCGGCTCTTGAACTCAATCCCATGGTTGATGAAGGCCAATACGCCTTCTTAACCACAGAGTCAACCTGCGCAGCTGCTTTGAGTGTCCTATGAACTCGTACCCCAAGATCCCTCTGATCCTCCACACTGCCAAGCAGAATATAATATTAATGGTAAGATTCTTGGCAGTGTGGAGGATCAGAGGCGACCTGATAGAGGTGTATAAAATGATGAGAGGCATTGATCATGATGTTACATACCTCATGGATGTCTTGTGACTGTCTTATGACCATGATGTAATTGAGTGTCTTATGACCATGATGTAATGGTCTTGCAGAGGTCACATGATGTAATTTTCCCGACAGTGAAGTCACATGATGACCTGTTCTCAACAGGTATATAAATGAGACCCCGATGTGACGCAGTTAGTTTTCAGTTTAGTTCTGTGTTGGTTACTCCGTTTTGCTGCGTATTCGGCTTATGACACAGTTTTGTTTTAAAGTGGAGTTCTGCTTTCTATTGTAAGTAGTATTGGAGAGTGAAGACCTTACCAAAGTACAGGAATTCGTGGAGTCGAGTAAAGCTGATATCGTTTGGTGGTTTTGGAGAGGATCAACCTTTATTGAATCTTCGTTCAAGAAAAAGTGACCTGCAACTGAATTATCCCCTGTTAAAGTAGGAAGGATAGTGCAGTGTCTATTCTCCAGAGGAAAAGGTCAGTTCCTTTAAACCATTTTATTTTCGTTGTTGTGAATCCTGCGGACAAGACAGGTTCCAGCTGGGATCAGTAGTAACGTGACGTCTTCGAGGAATTCCTTACTTCAGGAAAGTCTCTCCTAATTGACTGTAGAAATCTCTTGGACTTTCGAACTTACTATTCTAAGAACTGTGTTCGAATTTACCACTTTACGAACTGTTTTCACATTTACCCTTTGAAGAACCGTTTCAGAGTTGCCATATAGCAGTTAACTTCCAGTTAAGTTAGTCGTTTAAATACATTTCGCTATTTTTGAGCAGAGTTTAATAAATGTTTGTTTGTTTTTATAAAACCTGACTCGATTCTATATTCATTGTTGCCAGTCATGTGACAGTGTAGATAGTCAGAGGCTTCTTCCCAGGGCTGAAATGGATAACACAAGAGGGCATGATTTTAAGGTTCTTGGAAGTAGGTACGGAGGAGACGTCAGAGGTAAGTTTTTTTACACAGAGAGTGGTGAGTGTGTGGAATGGGCTGCTGGCAACAATAGGTCTTTTATGAGACTCCTGGATAGGTACATGGAGCTTAGAAAAATAGAGGGCTATGGGTAACCCTGGGTAATTTCTAAAGTAAGTATATGTTCAGCACAGCATCATGGGCCGAAGGACTTGTATTGTACTGTAGGTTTTCTATGTTTCTACGTTTCTGTGAGTCTTACAATTAATACTATATTCTGCCATCATATTTGACCTATCAAAATGAATCACCTCACATTTATCTGGGTTGAATTCCATTTGTCACTTCTCAGCCCGGTTTTGCATCCTATCAATGTCCCACTGTAACCTCTGACAGCCCTCCGCACTACCCACAACCCCCAACCTTTTTGTGTCATCAGCAAATTTACTAACCCATTCTTCCACTTCCTCATCCAGCCATTTATAAAAATCACAGAGTAAGGGTCCCAGAACGGATCCCTGAGGCACTCCACTGGTCACCGACCTCCATGCAAAATATGACCCATCTACAACCACTCTTTGCCTTCTGTGGGCAAGCCAGTTCTGGATCCACAAAGCAATGTCCCCTTGGATCCCATGCCTCCTTTTTCTCTCAATAAACCTTGCATGGGGTACCTTGTCAAATGCCTTGCTGAAATCCATATACACTGCATCTACTGCTCTACCTTCATCAACGTGTTTAGACACATCCTCAAAAAATTCAATCAGGCTCGTAAGGCACGACCTGCCTTTGACAAAGCCATGATGACTATTCCTAATCAGATTATACCTCTCCAAATGTTCATAAATCCTACCTCTCAGGATCTTTTCCAACAACTTACCAATCACATGTTCAGTAACTTGCTGTTCAAGAAAGCCATCACGGATGCATTCTCTGAAGCCCTCGTCAAGACTGCCTCGACCATCTTGATTCACTCAATCTATGTGCAAGTTAAATGCCTCCATGACAACAGCTGTTCCATTCTTACACGCCTCAGATATTTCTGTGTTTATTGCCTGTGCCACTGTAATGTTATAGTTTGGTGGCCAATAGTGATTTTTTTTCCCATTACTATTTCTAATCTCTACCCATATAGATTTAACATTCTGCTTCTTGGATCTTTATCAACTCTCACTATCACCCTGATCTTATCTTTAATTAAGAGGACTACCACACTTCCCTTACCTTCCTGCTTATCCTTCCGTATTACCTGATATCCTTGGATATTAAATTCCCAATCGTCTCCACCCTGTTACCGATCACTGAGCTTGTTTCGAATACTATGTGCATTCAGATAAAATGCCCTTACGCTCATTGTGCTTTTAAAATCTTGTAATCTTTTTCTCTTTTACACTTGACTTTTCTCACTCCATTCTTACATTTCTCATTTTTATCTTTTGCTTTTTCTTTATTGCCAATTTGCACGTGGCTCAGATAGTCCAGAGATTACCACCTTTTTCGCTCTGCTTTTTTATTTAGTCCCTATCTGCTCAACATCCCTCAGCAGAACCTCTTTCCTTGTTCTACCTATGTCATTGGCACCCCATGGACTAAAACAATTGGATCTTTCCCCTCCCAATGCAAATTCCTCTGCAGGTCAGAGAAGATGTTCCAAACCCAGGCACAGGCAGGCAACACAGCCTTTGAGACGCTCTGTCCCGCGACAGAGAACTCTGTCTATTCACCTGACTATACTATCCCCAATCACTACTACATTTCCCTTCTCTCCCCCCTGAACCACAGTGCCACAGTTAGGTTGCTCATCCTTCCTACAGCCCCCACTCTGATCCACACAGGGAGCAAGAATCTCAGACCTGTTGGACAAGCTCAAGGGCTGAGGCTCCTCCAGCACTGTCTCTTGGATCCCACTATCTGCCTCACTCACAGTCACACCCTCTTGTTCTTGACCACAGACCGAATTTGAGGCAGTTGATCTAGTGGGTGTGACTATAAGAACATAAGAACATAAGAAATAGGAGCAGGAGTGGGCCATTCGGCCCATTGAGCCTGCCCCACCATTCAATAAAATCATGGCTGATCTGTCCGTAAACTCAGCTCCATCTACCCGCCTTTTCCCCATAACCCTCAATTCCCCTACTGTGTAAAAACCTATCGAACTGTATCTTAAATATATTTAGTGAAGAAGCCTCAACTGCTTCCCTGGGCAAAGAATTCCACAGATTCACCACTCTCTGGGAAAAACAGTTTCTTCTCATCTCCGTCCTAAATCTTCTTCCCTGAATCTTAAGGCAATGTCTCCTAGTTCTAGTCTCACCTACCAATGGAAACAACTTTTCTACTTCTATCTTATCTATCCCTTTCAAAATTTTGTATGTTTCTAAAAGATCTCCTCTCATTCTTCTGAATTCCAGAGTGTATCGTCCCAGGCGACTTAATCTCTCCTCATAGGTTAACCCCTTCATCTCTGGAATCAACCTGGTGAACCTCCTCTGCACTGCCTCCAAAGCCAGTATATCCTTCCTCAAGTATGGAGACCAGAACTGCACACAGTACTCCAGGTGCGGCCTCACCAGTACTCTGTATATTTGCAGCATGACCTCCCTGCTCTTGAATTGATTAGAGAACTTAAGGTAAAAGAACCCTTGGGGAAAGAGGTCATAATATAATCAAATTCACCCTGAAATTTGAGAAAGAAAAGCTAAAGTCAGAGAGAAGTCGGTCAGAGTTGATTGGAAAAGAACACTGGCAGGGATGATGGCAGAGCAGCAACGGCTGGAATTTCTGGAAGCAATTCAGAAGGCACAGGGTATATCCATCCCAAAGAGGAGGAAGTATTCTGAAGGCAAGATGACACAACTGTGGCTAATGAGAGAAGTCAAATCTAACATAAAAACCGACGAGAGCATATAATAGAGCAAAGGTTAGTGGGTAGTTAGACGGTTGGGAAGCTTTCAAATGCCTACAGAAAGCACCTCCATCTCTGTAATCTGTACAGGGTCCATGAAGTTGATTCCACATCTCCTGAGGAAATGCAAATGCAAAAAATTCATTTAAGATCTCCTCCATCGCTTTTGGCTCCACACATGGATTACCATTCTAATCTTTCAGAGGACTAATTTTGGCTCTTGCAATCCTTTTACTCTTAAAGTAGCTGTGGAATACCTAAGGATTCTCCTTCACCTTGTCTGTTCAAGCAACCTCATGCCTTCTTTTCGCCCTCCTGATTTCTTTCTTAAGTGTTCCCTTGCATTTTTTATACTCCATAAGCACCTTATTTGTTCCTACCTGCCTATACCTGGAATGTACTTCATCTTTTCTCTTAATCAGGGCCTCAATATCACTTAAAAACAAAGCTTCCCTCATGTCACTCAAGTCATTAAGAGGGGAGGAAGGCAAAAGGAAGGAAATTATAGGCCAATTAGCCTAACCTCAGTGGTTGGAAAAGTGTTGGAATCTGTTATGAAGGATAAGGTTTCGGGGTACTTGGAGACTAATGATAAAATAAGTCAAAGTCAGCATGGTATCTGTGAAAGGAAATCTTGCCTGACAAATCTGTTAGAGTTCTTCGCGAAAGTAACAAGCAGGATGGACAAAGGAGAGGCAGTGAATGTCACTTACTTGGATTTTCAGAAGGCGTTTGATGAGGCTGCTTAGAACATAGAACATAGAAAACCTACAGCACATTAGAGGCCTTTTGGCCTACAATGTTGTGCCAATCACGTAACCTGCTCTAGTAGCTGCTTGGAATTTCCCTAGTGCTTAGCCCTCTATTTTTTCTAAGCTCCATGTACTTATCTAAGAGGCTCTTAAAAGACCCTATTGTATTCGCTTCCACCACCGCCGCTGGCAGTGCATTCCACGCACTCACTACTCTCTGTGTGAGAAACTTACCCCTGACATCCCCTTGGTACCTATTTCCAAGAACCTTAAAACAATGCCACCTCGTTTTAGCCAATACAGCCCTGGGAAAAAGCCTTTGGTTATCCACACGATCAATGCCTCTCATCATCTTATACACGTCTATCAGATCACCTGTCATCCTTGGTTGTTCCAAGGAGAAAAAGCCAAGTTCACTCGACCTATTCTCGTAAGGCATGCTCCCCAATCCAGGCAACATCCTTGTAAATCTGGAGCTTAGGAGATGATGGCGCCTAACAGCGACCCCTTTGCTTGCACCTTCGGAAGCGATTCTATTTCTATCTTTAATATCTTTATCTCGTTGAAAAACCTTAACATGGAATTACACATTGACATCAGTTCTTTGTGGGAATGGGACCCGCTCTTGGGATCTGATGACTGGCCACTATTCGATATACCAAGGATGCGGCCTAGAAGACTAGCGCGCCTTCAGAGTTTCGGGATTTCGTGGCTCTGGAAGCTGGCGGACTCGAGGTCGGGGACTCCACAGGAATATAGTGTGTCGTGGGTGTACACAGAAGATCGGAAGCAGCAAGCTGGCTGCAGGCTGTGTGCCCAAAGACCCGATTTCTTTGGGCACAGAGCTCAGAAAAAGCAATGCAATAGACTTTTAAAATCACAAATCAGCGAGTTGTTTGTTATGTCTCCCCTCTCGCTGTGAAACCTGTGGTATGTCAAATTACCGGGTGAATGAGTAGTATTTGGGGTACAGTAAGTCTGCAAGTCTGTATCTTTACTGATGCTTTGTTGCACGCTTGACTGCTTGTGGGGGGTGTCGATGTTTTTTTGCTGGTGGGGGAGGGGAGATCGTTACTTTGTTGCTGCTTACATGAGGGAGGGAGGGGAGCTGGGTGGCAGCTTTGGGGTTCTAACGCTTAACACTTCATTCTTTGGGGCACTCCTCTGTTTTCGTGGATGGTTGTGAAAAAGAAGAATTTCAGGATGTATATTGTATACATTTCTCTGACATTAAATGTACCTTTGAAACCATTGAAATCTCTGGATCTCCTCTGCACTCTCTCTATAGTTTCCACATCC
The DNA here is from genome assembly GCF_963921235.1 of Mobula hypostoma. Classification (NCBI taxonomy): domain Eukaryota; kingdom Metazoa; phylum Chordata; class Chondrichthyes; order Myliobatiformes; family Myliobatidae; genus Mobula; species Mobula hypostoma. The sequence goes on along the minus strand of NC_086103.1, from coordinate 17,179,646 downwards.
TTCCTGTAGTGAGGTGACCAGAACTGAACACAGTACTCCAAGTGGGGTCCAACTAAGGTCTTATATAGCTGTAACATTACCTCCCAGCTTTTGAACTCAATCCCACGATTATGAAGGCCTACAGACCATACACCTTCTTAACAACACCGGCAACCTGTATAGCAGCTTTGAGTGTCCTATGGACATGGACTCCAAGATATCACTGATCCTCCACACTGCTAAGAGTCCTACCATTAATAATATATTCTATTTTCAAATTTGACCTACCGAAATGAAACAGTTCACACTTATCTGGACTGAAGATCATCTGCCACTTCTCAGCCCAGTTCTGCATCCTATCAATGTCCCGCTGTAATCTTTGACAACACTCCAGACTATCCACAACACATCCAATTTTTGTATCATCAACAAACTTACTGATCCACCCTTCTACTTCCTCATCCAGGTCATTTATAAAAATCACAAAGAGTAGGGGTCCCAGACAGATCCCCATGAAACACCACTGGTCACCGACCTCCATGCAGAATATGAACCATCTACAACTACCCTTTGCCTTCTGTGGTCCAATTCTGGATCCACAAAGTAAGATCTCCTTGGATCCCATGCCTGTGTTTTGTAACATCCTCAAAGAATTCAATCAGGTTTGTAAGGCATGACCTGCCCTTGCCAAAGCCATGTTGACTATCCCTAATCATATTTTGTCTCTCCAAATGCTCATAAATCCTGCCTGTCAGGGTCTTCTCCCACCACTGAAGTAAGACTCACTGGTCTATAATTTCCTGGACTATCTCGACTCCCTTTCTTGAACAATGAAACAACGTTTACAACCTTCCACTCCTCCGGTACTTCTCTCATCCCTATTGATGACACAAAGATCAATGCCAAAGGTTCAGCAATCTCCTCCCTCACTTCCCTTAGTAACCTGGGGTGTATCTCGTCCAGTCCCGGTGACTGACCTAACTTAATACCTTTTAAAAGCTCCAGCACATCCGCTTCCTTCATATCTATACACGCAAGCATTTCAGTCCACTCTAAGTCATCCCCACAATTGCCAAGGTCCTTTTCACTGGTGAATACTGAAGCAAAGTATCCATTAAGTACTTCCACTACCTCCTCTGGCTTAACAAGATAAAATCCAATGGCATTTCAGGAAGATGCTGGCATGGACAGAGGAATGGCTGACAAGCAGCGGGCAGTAAGTGGGAATAAAAGGGGCCTTTTCTGGTTGTCTGCTGGTGACTAGGGATTAGTATTGGGACCGCTACTTTTCAGATTGTTTGCCAATGATTTGAATAACGGAATTGATAGCTCTGCGGCAAAGTTTGTGGATGATATGAAGATAGGTGGAGGTGTAGGTAGTGCTGAGGAAGCGATGTGATTGCAGCAGGACTTAGACAAGTTAGAAGAATGGGCAAAAAAGTGGCAGATGGAATATAGTGTTGGGAAATGTATGATAATGCATTTTGGTAAAAGGAACAATAGTGCGGACTATTATCTAAGTGGGCAGAAGGTTCAAACATCAGAGGTGCAGAGCAACTTAGGAGTCCTCGTGCAAGACTCCCAGAGGCTAATTTATGGGTTGAGTCTGTGGTAAAGAAGGCAACTGTAACGTTGCCGATTCTTTCAAGGGAATAGAATAAAAAATCAAGGAGAGAATGCCGAGCCTTTATACGACACTGGTCAGGCCGCACTTGGAGTATTGTCAACAGTCTTATATTTAAGCTGGAAGTTGATCATTTCCTGATCAGTCAGGGCATCAAAGGATATCGCGAGAAGACAGGTGTGTGGGGTTGGGTGGGATCAGCCATAATGGAATGCTGGAGCAGACTCGATGGGCTGAATGGCCTAATTCTGCTCCTGTGTCTGATGGTCTTATGGTCTAAGCCTGTTATAGTGAGCTTTTATTCTGACAGGCACATAAAAGCTACATAAGCTTTGTACTCTCAAAATTTCACTCTTGAAGTATACCAAGTATACCTTTTCCAGAGAACAACTGTCCCAAATCACACTTGCCTGATCCTTTCTGATCCCCTTTAAACTTATCCCACAGACCAGACCTATCTTTTTGCATATTTAATGTGAAACTAATGGCATTATGATCACTAGTTGCCAAGTGCTCCCCTACACAAAGTTAGTCACCTGCCCTGTCTCATTACTAATAAAGTATCACACCTTCTCTCACTGGGGCTTCTACGATGACTGGGTGGCTAAGCACAGCTCCAACACCACATTCACGTTTATTGACGACACCACTGTTGTGGGCTGAATCAAAGGTGGTAATGAATCAGCGTACAGGAAGGAGATTGAAATCTGGCTGAGTGGTGTCATAACAACAACCTCTCACTCAATGTCGGCAAGACCAAGGAACTGATTGTAGGCTTCAGGAGAGGGAAATCAGGGTCCATCAGCCAGTACTCAACAGAGGATGAAAGGTGGAGAAGATCAGTAACTTTAAATTCCAGAGTATCACTATAGTCATAGTCATAGTCAAACTTTATTGATCCCAAGGGAAATTGGGTTTCGTTACAGTTGCACCAACCAAAAATAGAATATAAATATAGCAATATAAAACTATCAATAATTAAATAATAATATGTAAATTATGCCAGATGGAATTAAGTCCAGGACCAGCCTATTGGCTCAGGGTGTCTGACCCTCCAAGGGAGGAGCTGTAAAGTTTGATGGCCACAGGCAGGAATGACTTCCTATGACGCTCAGAGTTGCATCTCGGTGGAATGAGTCTCTGGCTGAATGTACTCCTGTGCCCACCCTATACATTACGTAGTGGATGGGAGACATTGACCAAGATGGCATGCAACTTGGACAGCATCCTCTTTTCAGACACCACCGTCAGAGGGTCCAGTTCCATCCCCACAACATCACTGGCCTTACGAATGAGTTTGTTGATTCTGTTGGTGTCTGCTACACTCAACCTGCTGCCCCAGCACACAACAGCAAACATGATCGCACTGGCCACCACAGACTCGTAGAACATCCTCAGCATCGTCTGGCAGATGTTAAAGGACCTCAGTCTCCTCAGGAAATAGAGACAGCTCTGACCCTTCTTGTAGACAGCCTCAGTGTTCTTTGACCGGTCCAGTTTATTGTCAATACGTATCCCCAGGTATTTGTAATCCTCCACCATGTCCACACTGACCCCCTGGATGGAAACAGGGGTCACCGGTGCCTTAGCTCTCCTCAGGTCTACCACCAGCTCCTTAATCTTTTTCACATTAAGCTGCAGATAATTCTGCTCACATCATGTGACAAAGTTTCCTACCGTAGCCCTGTACTTAGCCTCATCTCCCTTGCTGATGCATCCAACTATGGCAGAGTCATCAGAAAACTTCTGAAGATGGCAGAAGACCTGTCCTGGACCCATCATATAAATGCAATTGCAAAGAAAGCATGACAGACCCTCTCCTTCCTTCAGAGATTCAGCGTGACATCAAACACTTTGACAATCTTCTGTAGATGTGTGGTGGAGAGTGTATTGACCGGCTACATCACGGCCTCTCATGGAAACGCAGATGCCTTCAAACAGAAAATCCTACAAAAGATCGTGGACTTGGCCCAGTACATCACAGGTAAAGCCCTCCCAACCATTGAGCACATCTACAGGAAACACTGTCGGAGGAAAGCAGCATCCATCATCAGAGGCCAAGCTCTGTTCTCACTGCTGCCTTCAAATAGAAGGGACAAGAGCCTAGGTACTCGTACCGCCAGGTTCAAGAACAGTTACTACCCTTCAAACATCAGGCTCTTGAACAAAAGAGGATAACTACACTCACTTTCCCAACCTTTGAGATGTTCCCACAACCAGTGATAGCACTTTAAGGACTCCATATCATGTTATTTCATGTTCTTTATTTATTGTTATTTATTTATATTTGCATTTCCATAGTTTGTTATTTTCTACACTCTTCTTGATCTTTCATTGATCCTGTTATAGTTATAATTCTATAGATTTGCTGAGTATGCCCACAGGAAAATGAATCTCAGGGTTCTATATCATGAAATAAATGTATTCTGATAATTAAAATTATTTTAAACATACTGATTAAGGAAACTTTCCTGAACACATTTGACAAACTCTATCCCACCTGGTCCTTTTACAGTATGGGAGTCCCAGCCAATATGCGGAAAGTTAATATCACCTATTGTACTAACCTTATGTTTCTTGCCAACAGCCTGCAATCTCTCTGCAAATTTGTTCCTCTAAATCCCCCGGACTGTTGGGTGGTCTGTAATATAGCCCTAGTAATCTGGTCATACCTTTCTTATTTCTCAATTCCACCCATAACGCCTCACTAAGTGAGTTCTCCATCTGTTCTGACTGAGTGAGCCCATGACATTTTCCCTAACTAGTACCGCCAGCCCTCCTCCTTTATTCTCTCTGCACTATCATGTCTAAGTCAATGGAACCTTGGAACACTGAGTTGCCAGTCCTGCCCCTCCTGCAACCAATTCTCAGTAATGACTGCAATATCATAATTCCATGTGTTGATTCATGCCCTGAGCTCATCTGACTGTCCTCTTGCACTGAAAAATACGTAACTGAGGGTATTAGTTACACCATTCTCGACCTTTTGATTCCTGACTTGGTCTGATGTCTTCACAACATCTGTCTCCACAACCTCTCTGCTATCTGTTCCAGCATTCTGGTTCCCATTCCCCTGCATTTCGGGTTTAAACCCCACCATGCAGCATTAACTAATCCTCCAGCTAGGATATTAATTACCTTCCAGTTCAGGTGCAAACCATCTCTTCGAGACAGGTCCCACCTTCCCTGGAAGGGAGCCCAATGATCTAAAAATGTTATGCTCTCCCTCCTACACCTACTCCTTAGATACATATTAAACTGGATAATCTTCCAAGTTCTGGCCTCAATAGCACGTGGCACAGGTGGCAAATTCCTGCCTTTTAACTTAGACCATAAGACCATAAGACATAGGAGCAGAATTAGGCCATTTAACCCATCAGTTCTGCTCCACCATTCAATCAAGGCTAATACTTTTTTTCCCTCCTCAGCCCCACACGCTGGCCTTCTCCCTGTACCCTTTGTTTAATCAAGAACCTATCAAATTCTGCCTTAAATACACGCAATGATCTGGCCACCTTATCTGCCTGTGGTAAAAAATTCCACAAGTTCTCCACCCTCAGGCTAAAGAAATTTCTCTGAATCTCTGTTTTAATTGGATGCCCATTTATCCTGAAGCTGTGCCCTCTTGTCCTAGACTCCACCACCATGGGAAACATCCTTTCCACATCTACCATGTCTAGGCCTTTCAACTTTGGAAAGGTTTCAATGAAATCGGCCCCCCCACCCTTCTAAATTCCAGCGAGTTCAGACCCAGAGCTATCAAACATTTCTTGTATGATAACTCTTTTATTCCCAGAATCATCCTTGTGAACCTTCTCCGACCCGCACCGATGCCAGCACAACTCCTCTTAGATGAGGAGCCCAGAACTGGTCACAGTACTGAAGGTGAGGCCTCACCAGTGCTTTATAAAGCCTCAGCATCACATCCTTGCTCTTGTATTCTAGACCTCTTGATATGAATGCAGACACTGCATTTGCCTTCCTCACCACCAACTCTATCTGCAAATTAGCTTTGGGTTGTTCTGCACAAGGACTGCCACGTCCATTTGCATCTCAGAATTTTGTATTTCCTCCCCATTAATATTATTGTCTGTACATTTATTTCTACTGCCAAAGTGCACGACCATGCATTTTCCAACATTGTATTTTATTTGCCACTTTCTTGCCCATTCTCCTAATCTGTCTAAGTCCTTCGGCATTCCATCTGTTTCCTCAATGCTACCTGCCCCTCCACCAATCTTCATATTATCTGCCAACTTGGCCACAAAGCCATCTATTCCATCATCTAAATTATTGGTATACAGCATAAAAAGAAGTGGTCCCATCACCGACCCCTGCAGAACACCCTGTAGTCACTGGCAGCCAACCAGAAAAGGATCCTTTTATTCTCTTTCACTACCACATACCAATCAGCCAATGCTCTAAGCATGTCAGTAACTTTCCTGTAATACAATGGGCTCTTAATTTAGTAAGCAGCCTCATGTGTGACATCTTGCCAAAGGCCTTCTGAAAGTCCAAATATACAACATCCACTGTATTCCTTTTATCTATCCTACTTGTAATCTCCTCAAAGAATTCCAAGAGATTCATTGGGCAAGATTTTCCATTTAGGAAATCATGCTGACTTTGTCCTGTCTTGTCCTGTGTGACCAAGTACACTATAACCTCACCCTTAACAATTGACTCCAACATTTTCCCAACCACTGCAGTCAGACTAAGTAGTCTATAATTTCCTTTTTGCTGCCTTTCTCCTTTCTTAAAGAGTGGAGTGACATTTGCTTATCACGTAAATCCCCTTTGCAGAACCTTATCACTCTTCCTACCTACGTCATTGGTACCTGCATGGAGTACAACCTCTGACAGTTCACCACCTCACCTAAGAATGCTAAGGACTGAATCCCATATGTTTTGGAACCTAGCACCCAGGAAACAACATATCAATTGAGGCACGACTGCACAGGGGCGTGGATGTCAGCGAGTTAGACTGGCAGGAAGAGTTTAAAAGGAGTACAACTTTATAAATCGGGCGATGGAGCAGAGGGGGTCAGAGTTGGAGGGCTATGGCTCACTGGGGCTTTGGTGATAACGGGTTGAGGTGAGGTAAGTTACTTGTGAAGAATAGGAATAGGAAGTATGTCTGTAAGTCCGGTGTTCTGTACTGGGTGTCAGATGTGGATGTCCAGGAGAATCCCAGCCTCCCAGATTGCCACATCTGCGCAGATGCATACAGCTGCAGCTCCTTAGGGGGCAGGTTAGGGAACTGGAGCTGCAGCTCGATGACCTTCGTTTGGTCAAAGAAAGTGAGGAGGTGATAGAGAGGAGTTATAGGCAAGTAGTCACACCAGGGCCTCAAAAGACAGATAAGTGGGTAACAGTCAGGAGAGGGAAGGGCAAGAAGCAGGTGCTAGAGAGTACCCCTTGGCTGTCCCCCTTAACAATAAGTACTCCTGTTTGAGTACTGTTGGGGGGGACAGCCTACCTGGGGGAAACGACAGTGGCCGTGCCTCTGGCACAGAGTCTGGCCCTGTGGCTCAGAAGGGTAGGGAAAGGAAGAAGGCAGCAGTCATAGGGGATTCTAGGGTTAGGGGGTCAGACAGGCAATTCTGTGGATGCAGGAAAGAAACACGGATGGTACTTTGCCTCCAAGGTGCCAGAGTCTGGGATGTTTCTGATCGCGTCCACAACATCCTGAAATGGGAAGGTGAACAGCCAGAGGTCGTGATACAAATTGGTACCAACGACATAGGTAGGTAAAGGGAGGAGGTCATGAAAACAGACTACAGGGAGTTAGGAAGGAAGTTGAGAAGCAGGATGACAAAGGTAGTAATCTCGAGATTACTGCCTGTGCCACATGACATTGAGTATAGGAATAGAATGAGGTGGAGGATAAATGCGTGGCTGAGGGATTGGAGCAGGGGGCAGGGATTCAGATTTCTGGATCATTGGGACTTCTTTTGGGGCAGGTGTGACCTGTACAAAAAGGATGGGTTGCACTTGAATCCAAGGGGGACCAATATCCTGGCGGGGAGGTTTGCTAAGGCTACTGGGGAGAGTTTAAACGAGCATTGCTGGGGGGTGGGAACCAAGCTGAAGAGACGGGGGAAGGGACCACTGGCTCACAAATTGAGAAAGCTTGTAGACAGTGTGAAAGGGAGGATAGGCAGGTGATAGAGAAGGGATATGCTCAGACTGATGGTTTGAGATGTGTCTATTTTAATGCAAGGAGTATCATGAACAAAGTGGATGAGTTTAGAGTGCGGATCAGTACTTGGAGTTATGATGTGGTGTCCATTACAGAGACTTCGATGGCTCAGGGGCAGGAATGGTTACTTAGAGTGGCAGGCTTTAGATGTTTCAGAAAGAACAGGGAGGGAGGCAAAAGAGGTGGGGGCATGGCACAGTTGATCAGAGATGGTGTCACAGCTGTAGAAAAGGAGGAAGTCATGGAGGGATTGTCTACGGAGCCTCTGTGGGTGGAAGTTAGAAACAGGAAAGGGTCAATAACTCTACTGGGTGTTTTTTAAAGACCACCCAATAGTAACAGGGACATCGAGGAGCAGAAGGGAGACTGATTCTGGAAAGATGCAATAATAACAGGTTTGTCATGGTGGGAGATTTTAATTTCCCCAGCTTTGATAGGCATCTCCCTAGAGTGAGGGGTTTAGATGGGTGGAGTTTGTTAGGTGTGTTCAGGAAGGTTTCTTGATACAATATGTAGGTAAGCCTACAAGAGGAGAGGCTGTATTTGATCTGATATTAGGAAGTGAACCTGGTCAGATGTCAGATCTCTCAGTGGGAGAGCATTTTGGAGATAGTGATTACAATTCTATCTCCTTTACCATAGCATTGGAGAGGGGTAGGAACAGACAAGTTAGGAAAGCGTTTAAATGGAGTAAGGGGAAACAGGAAGCTATCAGGCAAGAACTTGGAAGCATAAATTGGGAACAGATGTTCTCAGGGAAATGGATGGAAGAAATGTAGCAAATGTTTATGGGATATTTGCATGGAGTTCTGCATAGGTATGTTCCAATGAGACAGCGAAAGGATGGTAGGGTACAGGAGCCATGGTGTACAAAGGCTGTTGTAAATCTAGTCAAGAAGAAAAGAAGACTTATGAAAGGTTCAAAAAACTAGGTAATGATAGAGATCTAGAAGATGATAAGACTAGCAGGAAGGAGCTTAAGAAAGAAATTAAGAGAACTAGAAAGGGCCATGAGAAGGCCTTGGTGGTCAGGATTAAGGAAAACACCAAGGCATTCTACAAGTATGTGAAGAGCAAGGGGATAAGACATGAGAGAATAGGACCTATCAAGTGTAACAGTGGAAAGGTGTGTATGGAACCGGAGGAGACAGCAGAGATACTTAAACAGTACTTTGTTTCAGTATTCACTGCGGAAAAGGATCTTGGTGATTGTAGGGATGGCTTGCAGCGGACTGAAAAACTTGAGCATGTAGATATTAAGAAAGAGGATGTGCAGGAGGTTTTGGAAAGCATCAAGTTGGATAAGTCACCGGGACCAGATGAGTTGACCAGATGAGGTGAAGGAGGAGATTGCTGAGCCTCTGGCAATGATCTGTGCATCATCAATGAGGATGGGAGAGGTTCTGGAGGATTGTGGGGTTGTGGTTGTTGTTCCATTATTCAAGAAAGGGAGTAGAGATAGCCCAGGAAATTATAGACCAGTGAGTCTTATTTCAGTGGTTAGCAAGTTGATGGAGAAGATCCTGAGAGGTGGGATTTATGAACATTTGGAGAGGCATAATATGATCAAGAACAGTCAGCATGGCTTTGTCAAAGGCAGGCTATGCCTTACGAGCCTGATTGAATTTTTTGAGGATGTGACTAAACACATTGATGAAGGTCGAGCAATAGATGTAGTGTATATGGATTTCAACAAGGCATTTGATAAGGTAACCCATGCAAGACTTATTGAGAAAATAAGGAGGCATGGGATCCAAGGGGACATTGTTTTGTAGATCCAGAAATGGCTTGTCCACAGGAGGCACAGAGTGGTTGTAGATGGGTCATATTCTGTATGGAGGCTGGTCACCAGTGGTGTGACTCAGGGATCTGTTCTGGGACCCCTACCTCGTGATTTTTATAGATGACCTGAATGAGGAAGTGAAGGGATGGGTTAGTAAATTTGCTGATAATACAAAGGTTGGGGTTGTTGTGGATAGTGTGGAGGGCTGTCAGAGGTTACAACGGGATATCAATAAGATGCAAAACTCGGCTGAGAAGCGGCAGATGGAGTTCAAGCCAGATAAGTGTGAAGTGGTTCATTTTGGTAGGTCAAATATAATGGCAGAACATATCATTAATAGTAAGACTCTTGGCAGTTTGGAGGATCAGAGGGATCTTGGGGTCTGAGTCCATAGGACACTCAAAGCTGCTATGCAGGTTGACTCTGTGGTTAAGAAGGCATACGGAGCATTGGCCTTCATCAACCGTGGGATTGAGTTCAAGAGCCAAGAGGTAATATTGCAGCTGTATAGGACCCTGATCAGACCCCACTTGGAGTATTGTGCTCAGTTCTGGTCACCCTTTCCTTAGCTTTTATGTTGGCTTTGACTTCTCTTGATAGCCACGGTTATGTCATCTTTCCTTTAGAATACTTCTTCCTTTTCAGGAATAATACATACTTTGCCTTCCGGATTGCTTCCAGAAGTTCCAGCTATTACTGCTCTGCCAGTGTTACATAGAAACATAGAAATCTATAGCACATTACTAATGCATCCATGATCTCTTCAGCCATCCTGTTCAGAAATGTAAGGGTTGACTGTTTTCTAAATGGAGAAAAAATACATAAAACTGAGGTGCAAAGGGGCTTGGGAGACCTTGTGCAGGATTTCCTAAAGGTTAATTTGCAGGATGAGTCTGTGGTGAAGAAGGCAAATGCAATGTTAGCAACACACACAAAATGCCGGAGGAACTTAGCAGGCCAGGCAACATCTATGGAAAAGAGTACAGATGACATTTTGGGCTGAGACTCTTTAATAGTGCAAAAAGAAAGTAAAAAATAGTGGGATAGTCTTTATGGGTTCATAGTCCATTCATAAATCTGATAGCAGAGTGGAAGGAGCTGTTCCTGAAATGTTGAGTGTGTGTCTTCAGGCTCCTGTACCTTCACCCTGATGGTAATAATGAGAAGGAGGCATGTCCTTGGTGGTCGGGGCCATTAATGATGGATGCTGTCTTTTTGAGGCATTGCCTTTTGAAGATGTCCTCGATGCTGGGGAGGCCAGTTCACATGACGGAGCTGGCTGAATTTACAACTTTCTGCAGCTTTTTCTGATCCTGTGCAGTGGCCCCTCCGTACCAGATGGTGATTCAACCAATCAGAATGCTCTGCATGGTACATCTGTAAAAATTTGCAACTATCCTTGATGACATACCAATTCTGCTCAAACTCCAGATCATTTGCCTGCATTCACTTTCATGTTATATATAGTACACATGGCAAAGGTTCCCAGCACTAATCTTGTGCAACATTGCCAGTCCTCAGGGGAAAGGGATTAAACAACAAGTTCAGAATACCCTTTGTGGCCACACCCCTCAACAACTTTGGAGACTGTTGGGAGGGGATGATCTAGCAGAGGAAAGTCCGAGCAGTCAGGTCTCTGGCGCTAAGTCTGACTCTGTGACTCAGAAGGGAAGTGGGGAGAAGCGGGGAGCTATGGTGATAAGGGATTCATTAGTTAGGGAACAGAAATGGTATTCTGTGGATGAGAATGAGATTCCCTAATGGTATAGAAACATAGAAACATAGAAAACCTACATCACAATACAGGCCCTTCAGCCCACAATGCTGCGCTGAACATGTACTTACTTTCAAAATTACCTGGAGTTACCCATAGCCCTCTATTTTGCGAAGCTCCATGTATCTATCCAGGAGTCTCTTAAAAGACCCTATCGTTTCCACCTCCACCACTGTCGCCAGCAGCCCATTCCACGCACTCACCACTCTCTGCATAAAAAACTTACCCCTGACATCTTTTCTGTACCTACTTCCAAGCACCTTAAAACTGTGTCATCTCATGTTAGCCGTTTCATCCCTGGGAAAATGTCTCTGGCTATCCACATGAATAATGCCTCTCAGCATCTTATAAACCTCTATCAGGTCACTTCTCATGCTCTGTCGCTCCAAGGAGAAAAGGCTAAGTTCACTCAAGCTATTCTTGTAAGGAATACTCCCCAATCCAGGCAACATCATTTTAAATCTCCTCTGCACCCTTCCTATAGTTTCCACATCTTTCCTGTAGTGAGGTGACCAAAAATGAGAATAGTACTCCAAGTGGGGTCTGACCAAGGTCCTATATATGTGTAACATTACCTCTTGAACACAATCCCATGGTTAATAAAGTCCAATGCACCGTATGCCTTCTTAACCACACAGTCAACATGCCCATGTCCTATGGACACAGATCCCAAGGTCCCTCTGATCCTCCACACTGCCAAGAGTCTTACCGTTCATACAATATTCTGCCACCATATTTGACCTACCAAAATTAACCATCTCACACTTACTTTGGTTGAACTCCATCTGCCACTTCTCAGCCCAGTTTTGCACCCAATCGATGTCCTGCTGTAACCTCTGATAGCCCTCCACATTATCTACAATACCCCTAACCTTTGTGTCATCAACAAATTTACTAACCCATCTCTCCACTTCCTCATCCAAGTCATTTATAAAAATCATAAGGTGAAAGGGTCCCAGAACAGATCCCTAAGGCACAACACTGGTTACCGATCTCCATGCAGAACATGGCCCATCTACAACCACTCTTTGCCTTCTGTGGGCAAGCTAGTTCTGGATCCACAAAACAATGTCTCCTTGGATCCCATGCCTCCTTACTTTCTCAATAAGCCTTGCATGGGGTACCGTATCAAAAGCCTTGCTGAAATCCATATGCACTACATCTACTGCTCTAACTTCATCAATGTGTTTAGTCACATCCTCAAAAAATTCAATCAGGCTCCAAAGGCACGACCTGCCCTTGACAAAGCCATGCTGACTATTCCTAATCATATTATACGTCTCCAAATGTTAATAAATCCTGCATCTCAGGATCTTCTCCGTCAGATTCCCAACCACTAAAGTAAGACTCACTGGTCTATAATCTCCTGGGCTACATCTACTCCCTTTCTTGAATAATGGAACAACATCCGCAGCCCTCCAATCTTCTAGAACCTCTCCCATCCCCATTGATGATGCAAGGATCATTGCCAGAGGCTCAGAAATCCCCTCCCTCGTCTCCCACGGTAGCCTGGGGTATATCTCGCCTGGTCCAGGTGTGTTGTCCAACTTGATGCATTCCAAATGCTCCAGAACATCCTCTTTCTTAATGTCTATATGCACAAGCTTTTCAATCTGCTGTAAGTCATCCCTACAATCACCAAGATCCTTTTCCATAGTGAATACTGAAGCAAAGTATTCATTAAGTATCTCCGCTACCTCCTCCGATTCCATACATACTTTTTCACTGTTACACTTGATTGGTCCTATTCGCTCACGTCTTATCCTCTTGCTCTTCACGTACTTGTAACATGCCTTGGGGTTCTCCTTAATCCTGCTCACCAAGGCCTTCTCAAGGCCCCTTTGGTCTCTCCTAATTTCATTCTTAAGCTCCTTCCTGCTAGCCGTATAATTTTCTAGATCTCTATCATTACCTGGCTTTTTTAACCTTTCATAAGCTCTTCTTTTCTTCTGGACTAGATTTTCAACAGCCTTTATACACACTGGTTCCTGTACCCTACCATCCTTTCCGTCTCATTGGAATGTACCTATGCAGAACACCACGCAAATATCCCCTGAACATTTGCCACATTTCTTGTGTACTCTATAAGCTGTCTCCTTTTAAACTCTTCTCGCTGCTCTCACTGGCTGACGTCTACGCGCTTGCGCAGTCGTGCCCCGATCAAACTGCTGAAGAAATAATTGTCTCTTTTAAAGTCTTCTCGCTGTTTAGCATGATGTGAATGAGACGGAAAGTTGGAAAGAGCATCAGCAGATGGAACTTAATGCTAACAAGTAGAAGGGGATCCATTTTGGGAAATGAGTTACAAGTGTGGCATGTGCAGTGAATGGCTGGGCACTGAGAAATATTGATGTATGCCTCAGCCACCAGGCTGAGCCAGAGAGGATAATTTCACTCAGCTTCACTCATTTACTCATCCCATCACTGAACTGTTCCCACAATCTATGGACTCACTTTCAAGGACTTTTCATCTCACGTTCCCAATATTTTGGGAGGAAGGTGAGAGGTGACCTGATAAGATGATGAAAGGCAGAGATAGGATAGAGAGTAGATGGTGGTGGTGTCAAAAGCAGGAGGATGGAGATGTAAAGTGAGAGGAAGGAAGTTTAAAGAGAATCTGATGGGTATGTTCTCCCACGCAGCGTGGGTGAAATCTGGAACTCACAGATAGAGAAAGTGGTGGATCAGATACCGTCACTGAGTTTACGAGGCATTTAGACAGTCACTGAGATTGATATGGTGTGGAGAGATGTGGTGCCAATATGGGACCATAAATGGATTGGTATAGATGGGCAAAAAGGTTGGCATGGAGATAGAACATAGAACATCGAAATCTACAGCACATTACCGGCCTTTCGGCCCACAATGTTGTGCCGATCATGTAACCTACTCTCAAAACTGCCTAAAGCTTCCCTACCGCATAGCCCTCTATTTTCCAAAGTTCTGCGTACCTATCTAAGAGTCTCTTAAAAGACCCTATTGTATCAGCTTCCTCTAATGCTGCCGGCAGTACATTCCATGCACCCACCACTCTGTGTGCAAAAAGAACCTAGCGCTGACATCCCCCTTGTACCTACTACCAAACACCTTAAAACTATGCCCTTTGTGATAGCCATTTCAGCCCTGGGAAAAAGCCTCTGGCTATCCACACGATAAAAGACTCTCATCATCTTTTACACCTCTATCAGGTCACCTTTCATCCTCCATCGCTCCAAGGAGAAAAGGCCAAGTTCACTCAACCTATTCTCATAATGCATGCTCTCCAATCCAGGCAACATCCTTGTAAACCTCCTCTGTACTCTCTCTATAGTATCCACATCCTTCCTGTAGTGAGGTGATCAGAACTAAAGACCATACTCCAAGAGGGGTCTGACTAAGGTCTTATGTAGCTGTAACATTACCACTCGACTCTTGAACTCAGTTCCACAGTTGATGAAGAGCAAGACACCATACACCTTCTTAACACACTGTCAACCTGCGCAGTAGTTTTCAGTGTCCAATAGACATGGACCCCAAGATCTCGCTGATCCTCCACACTGCCAAGAGCCTTACCATTAATATTATATTCTGTCTTCAAATTTGACAAGTTTGAACCATTTCAAACTTATCTGGTTGAGCTCTATCTGCCGCTTCTAAGCCCAATTCTGCCTTCTATCGATGTTCCACTATAACCCCTGACAACCCTCCAAACTATCCACAACACCCCCAAATTTTGTACCATCTGCAAACTTACTAACCCACCCTTCTACTTCCTCATCCAGGTCATTTATTAAAAATCACAAACAGAAGGGGTCCCAGAACAGATTCCTGCCGAACCCTATTGGTCACCATCCTCCACGCAGAATATGAACCATCAACAACCACCCTTTGCCTTCTGTGGGCAAGCCAGTTCTGGATCCACAACATAAGGTCTCCTTGGATCCCATGCCTCATTACTTTCTGAATGAGACTCGCATGGGGTACTTTATCAAATGCCTTACTAAAATCCATGTACACTACATCCACTGCTCTACCTTCATCAATGTAATTTATTACATCCTCGAAGAATTCAATCATGTTCGTAAAGCATGACTTATCCTTGACAAAGCCATGCTGACTATCCCTAATCAGATTATGTCTCTCCAAATGCTCATAAATCCTGCCTCTCAGGATCTTCTCCAACAACTTGCCCACCACTGAAATAAGACTCAGTGGTCTATAATGTCCTGGGCTATCTTGACTCCCTTTCTTGAACAAAGGAACAATGATTGCAATCTTCCAATCCTCTGGTACTTCTCCTGCCCCCATTGATGATACAAAGATCATCACCAGAGGCTCAGCAATCTCCTCCCTCGCTTCCCACAGTAGCCTGGGGTATATCTCGCCCTGTCCCAGCGACCGATCTAACAATACCTTTCAAAAGCTCCAGCACATCCTCTTTCTTAATGTCTATATGCTCAATTGTTTCAGTCATTCCCACATTTGCGAAGGTCTTTTCCCCGGTGAATACTGAAGCAAAATATTCATTAAGTGCCTCCACTAAGTCCTCCTGCTCCACACATATTTCTTCTCTCACTCCTGGTTGGCCCTATTCTCACACAGCTCATCCTCTTGTTCTTCACATATTTGTTGAATGCCTTGGGGTTTTCCTTAATCCTGCCAAGGCCTTTTCATGGCTCCTTCTAGCTCTCCTAATTTCATTCTTGAGCTCCTTCCTGGTACCCTTGTAATTTTCTAGCGCTCTAACAGTACCTAGTTTCTTGAACCTTTCATAAGCTTTTCTCTTCTTCTTAATTGGATTTTCTACATTCTTTGAACACCATGGTGCTTTAACCCTACCATCCTTTCCCTGCCTCAATGGAACATACCAATGCAGAACTCCATGCAAATGTTCCCTGAACATTTGCCGCATTTCTACTGTGCATTTCCCTGAGAACATCTGCTCCCAAGTTCCTGCCTACCCCAATTAAGTGTTTTACTATATTTCCCCCTACCCCAATTAAATGTTTTACCAAATTTTCTGCTCCAATCCATCTCCAATGATATGGTAAAGGAGACAGAGTTGTGATCACTACCTCCGAAATGCTCTCCCTCCAAGATATCTGACAACTGATCAGGTTCATTTCCCAATAACAGATCAAGTACGCCCTCTCCTCTAGTTGGCTTATCTACATATTGTGTCAAGAAACCTTCCTGAAGAGACCTAACAAACTCCACCCCATCTAAACCCCTCGCTCTGAGGAGATACCAGCCAACATTAGGAAAGTTAAAATCACCCATCACAACAACTCTATTATTATTGCACCGCTCCAGAATCTGCCTCCCTATGTACTCCTCGATGTCTCTGTTACTTTTGGGGGGTCTATAAAAGCACCCAGTAGTGTAGTGGCCACAACATCATAGTTCCACATATTGATTCATGGTCTAAGTTCATCTACCTTGCTTATGATACTCCTTGCATTAAAATAGATACATCACAAACCATCTGGCTGAGGGCTTCTTTGTTCTATATCTGCCTATCCCTCCTCACAAAGTCCCTACAAGCTGTCTCTACTTGTGTACCAACAACGCTATCCTCTGACTCTTCACTTCGGTTCCCACCCACTGCAAATCTAGTTTAAACCCTCCCCAACAGCATCAGCAAACCTCCCTCACAGGATATTGGTTCCCCTTCAGTTCAGGTGCAACCCGTCCCACTTGTACAGGTCACCCCTTCCCCAGGAAAGGTTCCAGTGATCCAAGAACTTGAAACCCTGCTCTGTGCACCATCTCCTCAGCCATTCATTCGTCTGCGCTATCTTCCTGTTCTGACCTTCACTAGCCCGTGGCACTGGCAGTGCTCTGGAGATTAACACCTTGGAGGTCCTGCTCATCAACCTCCTTCCTGACTCCCTAAACTTACTGCACAGGACTACTACCCCTCTCCTGCCTATGTCATTGGTACCAACATGTACTACAACCTCCAGCTGCTCAACCTCCCCTTCAAGAATATTCTGCAACTGCTCAGAGACATCCTGGACCCTAGCACCCAGGAGGCAACACGTTATCCTGGTTTCTCTTTAGCTACCGCAGAATCTCCTATCTGTTCCCCTCACTATTGAGTCCCCTATGACTATTGCTCTGCCTGGCTTCACCCTTCCCTTCTGAAGCTCAGAGCCGACCACAGTGTTATTGGTCTGGCTGTTGCTGCCTTGCCCAGATCCAAAGGGGTATCCAAAGGGTAAAACCTGTTGCTGAGGGGAATGACCACAGGGGGACCCTGCACTGACTTCTTTCTCCCTTTACCTCTCTCGGTGTTCACCCATCTACTCCCTGAATTCTACACTTTGGGTGTAACCACCTGCTCAAAAGTCTTATCTATCAATTGCTCTGCCTCCCAGAAGTTCATCCATCTCCAACTCCAGCTCCTTAATGCGATCTTCCATGAGCTGGAGCTGGCTGCACTTCCCACGAGTGCAGTCATCAGGGAGACGATCAGGTTCCATGAATTCCCACATCCTGCAGGAGGAGCATTCCACTGCCATATCTGCCATCCTGCCTGCATTGCACGTTGGCCAACCAAGGCCAAATCCTGTAGCCTGTTTCTTTGGCCTCAGCCTCCTCTCGTTGAAGCTTCTTGAGTCAAAGCCTGACACTCCAACTCTCACCGCTGGGTGGAGGGGCCTGTGTCTGTGCTAACCCTCTGTGAGGCCATGAGTACAGGGTGATATCTCATCAGGATGTTACCATTTCTCCAGTCCTGCTCTCTGCCTCTTTCAGTTTCCTTGGACCTTTCTTACCCTCTCTGCACTGTGAGGCTCTTGCCTCAGAATGCAGCGACCTTCCTCGTCGCCGGTGAGGGAGTTCAGCTGGTGGAAACCTTCATTGATCTGGAGCAGAGGAGGTAGCAGGCAACTTACCCAAAATGCTGGAGGAACTTAGCAGGTCAGGAAACATCTATGGAGAGGAATAAAGCATCAGCGTTTTGGACTGAGACCCCTCATCAGGACCCGATCGGGAAAGTGGACTCTTTATTTCCTCTCCATAGATGCTGCCTGACCTGCTGAGTTCCTCCAGCATTTTGTGTGTATTACTCTGGATTTCCAACATCTGCAGAATCTCGTGTTTACGGCAACCTTTGCTCGCTGTGCTGCTGGTGGGTGAGGAGCGGGGCTGGAGAATACTGTGAAGGAGCAGGTGTCCCGGACTGGCAAGCCACTGTGTGGTTGTGTGTGGGGTGGGGAGGAGGTTGTGGCAAATGCTCAGCTCATTCGGTTGTATTTTCAGCAGACAGAGCTGTTCTGTAGTGCGGTTGTCAGCCATATGCTGCGGAAGGGATTGCAGCCAGAAACATTCAGGCTTCATGTAAGTTTTGGGCACACTGCCGCCTGTTACTGAATAAACCAGAACAGCCATGGGGTTGATGGGGAAAAGTTTCCCAAGGCTCGGAAGGGTGAGGGATGTTTGTGGGACCATTGCAAGGCAGGCAGAGAGATTGGCCCACTATCAGCAGACCACCAATCACAGGGACAAGGGAGCAGAACACAGAGGGAGAGGCAGGTACTGAGGGAACTTCCTGTGGGATGAGTAGAACCGAGTGAGGGTCACACCATGGGAGGGGCAGGGAGGAAACACCACACTATCAGAGACAAAAATTCTTCAGATACTGGAAATCCAAAGTACCACACAGAAAATGCTGGAGGAGCTCAGCAGGTCGGGCAACATCTATGAATATGAATAAGTAGGCGAAATTTCAGGCCGAGACCCTTCATTGGAACTGGAAAGGAAGGGAGAGGAAACCAGAATAAGAATTGAGGGGAGGGGAATGGGGAGGAGAACACCCTGGCAGGCGATTGGTGAGATCAGGACGGGGAGTAGGTGACACACACAAACTGCTGGAGGAACTCAGCAGGCTGAAATGTCCACTATACTTTTTTCCACAGATGCTGCCTGACCTGCTGAGTTCCTCCAGCATTTTGTGTGTGTTGCTTGGATTTCCAACATCTGCAGATTTTCTCTTGTTTGACAGGAGGTAGATGGGTGGGTGGGAAAGGAGACGAAGTGAGAAGCTGGGAGGTGATAGGCGGGAAATGTAAAGGACTGAAGAAGAAAATATCTGATAGGAGAGGATTGTGGAATATGGGAGAATAGGAGTAGATGGGGAATGAGTGGGTGCCATGCATCTGTCTTCACTTCATCCCCCAGATTGTTCACTTTGAACTCACCTACCACCCCATGAATCTTCACATCTTTCTCCATAACCTCTGCAATCTCCAGTGGGATCCCACATCTTTCCCTCTGCTTTCCTCTCCATTTTCCAGAGGGATCACTCCCTCTGTGGCTCCCTTGTCCATTCATCCTTTCCAGCTGATCTCTCTCCTGGCAATTAACTCTGTAAGAAGGAGAAGTGCTACCCCTGCCCCTACACCATCTCCCTCACCACCATTCAGAGCTCCATACAGACCTTCAAGGTGATGCAACACTTCACCTGAGAATCTGTCAGGATTGTCTGCTCTGTCTGGTGCTCCTGGTGCAACCTCCTCTACGTCGGTGGGCCCTGATGTAGATTGGAGGACAGATTCTGTCCACAACAACAACCAGAATCTCCTGGTAGCCAACCATTCTAATTCCACTTCCCAATCCCATTCTGACATGTCTGTCCATGGCCTCCTCTACTGTCAGGATAAGGCCATACTCAGGTTGGAGGAGCAACACCTGATACTCCATCTGTGTAGACTCCAACCTGTTGACATCAACATCTCTGACTTCTGGCAAGCACTCTCTGTCATGGTCCGGTCCGTGAAGTCCGCATTCTGGTTCACAGTCCGGTCCGTGGACTCAGGACTCCGGGTCTTCCAGCTGTCCCTTGTTTGAGTTAATCATAGGCACCTGATTCCCATCTTTGGGCTTGCAATGTAAGTAGCCTTGGGACTGAGTGTGGGCTGGTGGTTTGTCTTGTCAGTCCCCCTTGGAGTGACCTGCTGATGGAAGGCTAGTGAACCATTCATGATCTGTAGGCCTGGTTGGAGGACCACTGCTTCATGGACCCTTGTTGCCACTGATTGGAGTAGTCTTTGTGGTATGGATCTGGCTGTTCCCTGGGCCAGCTGAGTGGCTGCCTGCTACTCCAAGTGAGGTAGGGATCAGGCTGTTTCTGTAGAAAGCTGAGGTTGCTGGCTGAACTGAGACTTGGAGCTACCCTGGAGCAGAGATGGAACTGTCTGTTCTTTGGTGTTTGTCACTTGTCCTTGCCTCTGTGGAGTAAGTCTGGCTGTTCTGCTGTTACCTGATGGAGAGACCTGTCCCACCTTGGTGTGGAGATGAAGTTGAGTCCCAGCTTGCCTTAGGATAAGTGCTGGCTCTATGTGTTCTGTCCTGTCTCATGTTAGTGTTGTGTTAAAGATGAGTCCTGGCTTGTCAAAGGATAAGTCCTGGCTTTATGTTGATATTCAGTTCCCAGTCTGTCTCTGAGCTCCGAGACCCCCAGCCTTGCGGATCCCGCAGCTGAGCTCCGAGACCCCCAGCCTTGCGGATCCCGCAGCTGAGCTCTGAGACCCAAGACCCCAGCCTCAAGCCATGTCATGTCCTTGCCTGGTTCTGAGATCTGAGCCTGAGGTAAGACCCAGGTTCTGGGTCCTTGTCCAGTCTCGGGCTTGGAGTCTGAGCCTTGTCTTGTCTCCAAGCTGAAGCCTCTAGACCCCAGCCACATCCTGTTCTGAAGCCATGTCATGTCTTTGCCTGGTTCTGGGGTCTGAGCCCGAGGCAAGACCCAGGTTCTGGGTCCTTGTCCAGTCTTGGGCTTGGAGTCCAAGCCTTGTCCCCTAGTCCTGGTCCTGCTTTCCCTAGCCCTACTGTGTTCTTGTCCCTGCTCCTTGTCTGAATCCTGTCAGGTCCCTACTCTAGTCAAGTCCTGTTCCTTCTACTTCAGTGTCTGTGTCTTGCGTTTGGGTCCATTCCCAGCACCCCCTTGTGACACTCTCCTCTGTTTCCACCCCCCTCATTTTTGTTTACCCTGTTCCCTCTAGCCCCCCTCACCACTTCTCTTCCCCTCTCCTGCCCTCAAGACCTACCATAATTTCACTCTGGATCCCCTCCTTCTTTCCTTTCTCTCTTGGTCCACTCTTCTCTCCTATCAGATTCCTTCTTCAGACCTTTATCTTTTTCACCTATCACCTCCCAGTATCTCATTTCATCCCCTTTCCCCTCACCTGGTCTCTCCTATCACCTCCCAGTGTCTCCCTTCATCCCCCCCTCCCACCTACCCACCTTCCCCCTCACCTGGTCTCACCTATCACCTCCCAGTGTCTCCCTTCATCCCCCCCTCCCCTCCACCAACCCACCTTCCCCCTCACCTGGTCTCTCCTATCACCTCCCAGTGTCTCACTTCATCCCCTCTCTCCCCCACCCACCCACCTTCCCCCTCACCTGGACTTGCCTATCACCAGCCAGTTTGTACTTCTCTGCACCCCCCCCCCACCTTCTTATTCTGGCTTCTTCCAACTTCCTTTCCAGTGTTGAAGTGTCGCAGCCTTATTCCCCTCCATGGGTGCTGCCTGACTTGCTGAGTTCCTCCAGCATTTTGTGTGTGGTGCTTTGGATTTCTGACATCTGCAGGATCTCCTGTGCTTACCTTCAGTCCAGAGATGAGGAGGAATTTCTTTAGCCGGGGGTAGCGAATCTGTGGCAATTCATTGCCACAGATGGCCATGATGGCCAAGTCATTGGGTATACTTAAACAGAGGCTGATAGGTCCTTAATTAGTCAGGACATCAGAGATCATGGGGAGAAGGGAGGAGACTGGGTGTTGAGGGGGGAAATAAATCAGCCATGATGGATTAGAGGAGCAAACACACTGGCTAGAATGGCCTAATTCTGCTCCTATGTCTTGCAATCTGTTTGTAAAGTTCCCCAGTTTCCCACTACGTGTTGAGAACATTGATCCAGGGATATTAATTTGAATCGCAGCAAGGCAGGTAGGACTTTAAATTCAGGTAATTAAAATATGCCGGAGTTTTGTTGGCTGCTGTCAGTAACAGTGCACGTGGAGCGACTGAGTGATTAACAACCTGCTGGCCCTCCAACCTCTCTCAGGCACCGCGATCCACTGACCCTCTCTCCATGACGATGGTCAGCGTCTCCCTCAAGCACTGCTGGACAATAAATGGATTTTGTCCTCAGCACCCCATCACCCTCTGCCACCTGGAATAAAACATGGGCATACGGCCGGTTAGCAGAATTAACTGGCCTGAGCCAATGTTTATTCCTCAAGACGTGTTATTAAGAAGAGATTATCTGGCCATTTATCTCATTATCGTTGGTTAGATGGTGCTGCACAGATTGCCTCTCGTGTTTCATGGAGCGCAGAACGTACAGCACAGGAGCAGGCTGTTCAGCCCACAAAGTTGTGCTGAACCAATTAATTTAGTAATCAAATTACCAACTAAACTAATCCTTTCTGTCGACACAATGTCCATATCCTTCCATTTTCCTCACATTCATGTGCCTAACTAAACGTCTTTTAATTGTCTCCAATGTATCTGCCTCTTCCACCACCCCAAACACACACCACTCTGTGTTTCATAAAACTTACCCCTCATCTCCTTTGAAATTACCCCCTCTCACCTTAAATGCATGCCCTCTGGTATTAGACATTTCAACACTGGAGAAAAGATACTGTCTGTCTGCTCTATCTACGCCCCACATAATCTAATAAACCTCTCTCATTTCTGCCATGTACCTTCACTGCCAACTGCTGAGAGGTGCCATGGTACAGACTGTGCCTAGAAATGATGCGGCAGAAAGGTGCCTCTTTCTATATTTATGTGCTTGTTAATTTCAGTAATATTCATTTGAATATTTAACCTGTTAGCTTTCTGCCCGCCTGACGCTCTCTCCTTGAGTGGGTTTAATTAACCGAGCCGCTGTCAGCGATCATAAGCATAATCCAGAGAGCATACACAGCCCAGGGAACCCAAACACACTGATTATCTGTGACAACAGCTCTCTCTGCATGTCTGCATTCTTCTGTGTGTGTGTGTGTGTGTGTGTGTGTGTGTGTGTGTGTGTGTGTACATAGAACAGTACTGCATAGGAAAGGTCCTTCAGCTCAATATTTAACCCACTCCAAAATCAATCTCAACCCTCAAAACAAGGCGCACAAGGTTGTAAACTCAGTCAGCTTTATCATGAGCACTCGTCTCCCCAGTATCCAGGACGTCTTCAAGGAGCAATTCCTCAAAAAGGCTGCATCCATCATTGAAGACCTTATACCATGAAGGAGGAACCAGAGGCACACATTAAACGATTCACGATCAGCTTCCTCCCCTCTGCCATCAAATTTCTGAACAGACAATCGAACCAATGAATACTATCTCACTACTTTTTGTTCTCTTTTTTGCACCATATATTTAATTTGACTTTTTAAATAGATATATTTCTTACTGTAATTTACAGTCTTTATGTATTGCTGCCACAAAACAACAAATTTCATGACATATGTCAGTAATATTAAACCTGATTCTGATGTGTGTGTGTGTGTTTCACAACTATCTTGCATAGTTAGTAGACTGAATTTGAGGCTTGCTTTCTGAAGAGTACACGCGATATACAGAAGTAGGCTATTCGGCCCATCAAGTCTGCTCTGCCATTCAATCATGGGCTAATCCAATTCTTCCAGTTATCCCCACTCCCCTACCTTCACCCCATACCCTTTGATGCCCTGGATAATCAAGAACCTATCTATCTCTGCCTTGAATACACCCAATGACTTGGCCACCACAGCCACTCGTGGCAACAAATTCTACAGATTTACCACTCTCTGACTAAAGTAGCTTTTACCCAGGGCTGAAATGGCTAGCAAGAGAGGCCACAATTTTAAAGTGCTTGGAAGTAGGTACAGAGGAGATGTCAGGGGTAAGTTTTTTTACGCAGAGAGTGGTGAGTGCGTGGAATGGGCTGCCGGCGACAGCGGTGGGAGGCGGATACGACAAGGTCTTTTAAGATACTCCTGGATAGGTACATGGAGCTTAGAAAAATAGAGGGCTATGGGTAACCCTAGGTAATTTCTAAAATAAGTACATGTTCGGCACAGCATTGTGGGCCGAAGGGCCTGTATTGTGCTGTAGGTTTTCTATGTTTCTTTGTTTCTATATTTCTAATTTCTCCGCATCTCTGTTCTAAACGGACGTCTTTCAATCCTGAAGTCGTGCCCTCTTGTCCTAGACTCTCCTACCATGGGAAATAGCTTTGCCATATCTAATCTGTTCAGGCTTTTTAACATCCGGAATGTTTCTATGAGATCAGACTCAGAATCAGGTCTATTATCACCAGCATGTGACATGAAATTTGCAGTCCAATGCAATACATAATATAGAAGAAGAAAAAATAATGAATAAATAAGTAAATCATGATCAGTATACTTTATACAGTATATATATATAATAGATTAAAAATCATGCAAAAAAACCCAGAAATACTATATATTAAAAAAAAGTGAGGTAGTGTCCAAGGGTTCAATGTCCATTCAGAAATCAGATGGCAGAGGGGAAGAAGCTGTTCCTGAATCGCTGACTGTGTGCCTTCAGGCTTCTGTACCTCCTACCTGATGGTAGCAGTGAGAAAAAGGCATGACCTGGACCTAATAATGGACACTGCATTTCTGAGACACCGCTCTCTAAAGATGCCCTGGGTACTTTTGTAGGCTAGTACCCAGGATGGAGCTGACTAGATTTACAACCCTCTGCAGCTTCTTTCAATCCTGTGCAGTAGACCCGCCCCCCCCCCCACCCCATAATACCAGACAGTGATGCAGCCTGTCAGAATGCTCTCCATGGTACATCTATATACGTTTTTGCATGAATTTGTTGACATACCAAATCTCTTCAAACTCCTCATAAAATATAGCCCCTCATTATCCACATAGCTCCTAATAAAGATCCCCCCTCATTCTCCAGAACTCCAGGGGATACAGCCCAAGAGCTGCCAGACGTTCCTCATCCGGTAATTCTTTCATTCCTGGAACACAGGAATGTAACACAGGTTGTGGGTTATGGTCTAACATTTAGAAAAGTAGTGGAGCAGATTTGAAGGACCAAATAGCCTAATTCTGCTCCTATGACCTGTGGTCTTATTTGATAAGGGACATCATATGGTCACCAGTGTGCAATGGGGGATTAAACACAGATATCCTTGAGCTGTCATCACTGGCTTCAGTGACTCCAGGGATCTGTCCTGGATGCCTGGGTTCTCTTGGTCTGGAGGCAGTGTGGAAGGAGTCCAGGCTGCCTGTGTGTTGTGTGAACATAAGAAGTAGGAGCAGGAGTCGGCCATCTGGCCCGTCGAGCCTGCTCCGCCATTCAATAAAATCGTGGCTGATCTGACCATGGACTCATCTCCACCTACCTGCCTTTTCCCCATAATCCTTAATACCCCTATATCTTCATGTGTGTGGTTGTATTAACACCAGAATGGGCTAAGGGAACGAAGAATATGGGGAAGAGTTTCAGGACTATCACAGAGCTGAGGAGCAGAGTGGCCCTGTACTGACATGAACGCAGTCACTTTAATGTACAATTTTAGCAGAATTCAAAATAATCTACCATAAATATCAGGAGTACACAGAGCACGCCTCTGGTCAACAGGAGTGTCCGTGCTGCTTGAACTTGATTACACAGCCTGCCTTCCTTGACAATAATTAATTAAAGTGCTGTCACTCACTTTACATAGAAGCCTGAATTCAGCCAGAAAATTCCCTCCTCTGTTCGAGAACAAACTCTCATCAGCCTTGCTCACAGTAAATATTTCCTTCCCCGTGCAGTGAGGAAGTTTTCACACACAAAACATTTCTTGACAGCATAGACCACAAGATCACAGGAGCAAAATTAGGCCATTTGGCCCATTGAGTCTGTTCTGGCATTTCACCGTGGCTGATCCAAATTTCTTCTCAGTCCCAATCTCCTGCCCTCTCCCTGGATCCCTCGTGTCCTGACTGATCAAGAATCAATCAACCCCTGCCTTATATATATGTAACGATCTGGCCTCCTCTGCTGCCTCTGGCAATGAATTCTACAGATTCACCACTCTCTGGTTAAAGAAATCCCTCCTCATCTCTGTTCTAAAAGGATGCTCCTCTATTCTGTGGTTGTGTCCTCTGGACTTAGACTCTCCTACCATAGGAAACATCCTCTCCACATCCACTCCATCAAGGTCTTTCACCATTCAATAGGTTTCAATGAGCTCATCCCTCTTGCTTCTGAATTCTAATGAATACAGGCCCAGAACCATCAGACGCTCTTGACAAGCTGTTCAATCCTGGAGGGAATTATGGTGTTGAATGGTGAACTGTGGTTCAGGATCAGCATTCTAACGTATGTATCCCTCTTCTCCAGGTGAGTGAGGACGGTGTGTAGTGCTGTGGCTATGGCGTTATCAGTAGGCCGGTTTTGTTGGTAGGTGAATTGTAGGGAATCCAGTGTGGGTGGTAGCATGCTGCAGATGTCGTCTTTAACCAGCCTCTCAAAACATTTGCTTATAATTGAGGTGAGTGCGACAGGGCGCCAATTGTACAGGGACAATGATGGACAATTTGAAACAGGAGGGCACTATACGCTGGGAGAAGGAGAGATTAAAAATGTCCAGCTGTTCAGCACACACCTTGAAGAGCAGCCCTGGGACCATCCATCCCCGCTGCCTTGTGGCTGTTGACACGTTGGAATGTTCTACATAGCTCAGCCTTGGAGATGACCAAGCTGCAGTTCACGTCGGCAGCTCTCCTCAGGTGTTCAGTCCTGTCGATCTCGAATCGAGCATAAAAAACATTTAGCTCATCTGGGAACAAGGAGGCAATGTTAGCTGTACTGCTACATTTCCTCTTGAAGTCCACGACTGTGTACAGTCCTTGCCATACTGTCATCGTCACAGTGTTGTGACTGGAATTTGTCCCTGTGTTGCCGTTTTGCTACCTTGATATTTGACCTACCAAAATGAACCACCTCACACTTATCTGTGTTGAGCTCTATCTGCCATTTCTCAGCCCAGTTTTACATCCTATCAATGTCCCACTGTAACTTCTCACAGCCCTCCACACTATCCACAACACCCCCAACTTTTGTGACATCAGCAGTTTTACTAATCCATTCCTCCACTTCCTCATCCAGGTCATTTATAAAAATCACAAAGAGCGGGGGTCCCAGAACAGATCCCTAAGGCACATCACTGATCACTGGCCTCCATGCAGAATATGACCCATCTACAACCACTCTGCCTTCTGTGGGCAAGCTAGTTCTGGATCTGCAAAACAACGTACCCTTGGATCCCATGCCTCCTTACTTTCTTAATAAGCCTTGTATGGGGAACCTTATCAAATGCCTTGCTGAAATCCATATATGTACACTACATCTACGGCTCTACCTTCATCAATGTGTTTAGACGCATCCTCAAAAAATTCAATCAGGCTTGTAAGGCACGACCTGCCTTTGACAAAGCCATGCTGACTATTCCTAATCATATTATACCTCTCCAAATGTTCATAAATCCTACCTCTCAGGATCTTCTCCATCAACTTACCAACCACTGAAGTAAGACTCTCTGGTCTGTAATTTCCTGGGCTATCCCTACTCCCTTTCTTGAGTAAGGGAACAACATCCGCAACCCTCCAAATTTCTGGAGCCTCTCCTGTCCTCATTGATGATGCAAAGATCATCGCCAGAGACTCAGCAATCTCCTCCCTCGCTTCCCACAGTAGCCTGGTGCACATCCCGTCCAGTCCCAATGACTTGTCCAACTTGATGCTTTCCAAAAGCTCCAGAACATCCGTTTCCTTAATATCTACATGCTCAAGCTTTTCAGTTCACTGCAAGTCATCCCTACAAACGCCAAGATCCTTTTCTGAAGTGAATACTGAAGCAAAGTATTCATTAAGTACCTCTGCCATCTCCTCCGGTTCCAAACACACTTTTTCACTGTCTCAGTGTGGTATGGCAATTGTCCCGTATCGGACCGCAAAGCACTCCAGCGTGTGGTGAAAACTGCCCAGTGGATTATCGGCACCCAATTGTCCACCATTGAGAACATCTACCATAAACACTGCCTGGGCAAGGCGAAAAGCATTATCAACGATGCATCTCACCCTAACCATGAACTTTTTACTCTCCTCCCATCCGGTAGGTGCTACAGGACCCTCCGTTCCCGCACCAGCAGGCACAGGAAGAGCTTCTTCCCTGAGGCTGTGACCCTGCTGAACCTCACATCACAGCACTAAGCAGTATTGCACCCATATTGTACTGTCTCAGTACTTTTATATTTGTGTGCTGTAGCACTTACTTTTTAATCATGGTTATTTTGTAAATAACACTATTCTTTGCATTTCTGGTCAGATGCTAAATGCATTTCATTAGCTTTGTATCTGTACTCGGCACAATGACAATAAAGTTGAATCTAATTTAATCTAATCTAATATCATACCTGCCAATCTGCAACTGTGATGCAAGTTCATCTACCTTATTCCGTGTACTGTGCGCATTCAAATACAACACCATCAGGACTGTATTCACCCTTCTTGATTTTGTCCACCTTTTACATTGCATCTCATCCTGTTGACTGCAATTTTGCCCGACCAACACCCTCTCCTCACTACACATTTCCTCTGTTTACAAACCAGCTACCTCATCTTCAACACTATTCTCCGCCGTTCCTATAATAAGAGGGGTGATTGACAAGTTCATGGCTTACAGTAGAAGGAATCAATTTTAGAAAACCTAGCACATTTATTTTTCCTACATTTACACACTTAGACCAGCGATCGTGGAGCATACGGATCCCTTCTTTGTAGAAGTCGGTGTCTTGGACCTCCATCCGCATCAGGGGTGATGGATAAGTTTGTGGCCTAAGGTAGAAGGAGATGAGTTATTAACTTCAAACTTTCTGCATTTTCACTCAAAGAGTTGAACTGCACGTGCATGTAATGAGAGCTGTATAACTCATCTCCTTCTACCCAAGGTCACGAACTTATCAATCACCCCTGCTGTGGGCCACCTGGAGGTCCAAGACGCTCTTGTTACATGCACGTGTAGTTACAACAGTGCAAAGCAATACCATCATTTGATAAAGAGCAGACTATGGGCATGGTTAAAAAATGTCTCAAGTCCCGATAGCCCCATCATCTCACGCCGATGGTAGAAGGGAGAAACTCTCCCTGCCATGATCCTCCAGCGCCGCAAACTTGCCAGTGTATTGGAAGCACCAGACCGCAGCCGACTCTGAGTCCGTCCGAAAACTTCGAGCCTCCGACCAGCCCTTTGACACCAAGCACTGAGCACCATCTCTGCCGAGCGCTTCGACCCCGACCCCGGCCGCCGAGCAACAAGCAGAGCCGAGGATTCGGGGCCTTCCCCTCCGGAGATTCTGGATCACACAGTAGCAGCAGCAGTGAAACAGGCATTTCAGAAGTTTCACCAGATGTTCCGCTGTGCTCTCACGTCTGTCTCCATCAAATCAGGATTGTGCACGGCCCCCTACTTGACAGATAACAGGTATCATCATCACCAGAGTGGCTGCTGCGAGTTGCATCGTGCCGCCATCTTCTCCTCCCACACACTGCATCCGTAAAGCAAACAGCATTATGAAGGACCCCACGCACCCCTCATACAAACTCTTCTCCCTCCTGCCATCTGGCAAAAGGCACCAAAGTATTTGGGCTGTCACGACCAGACTGTGTAACAGTTTCTTCCCCCAAGCCATCAGACTCCTCAATACCCAGAGCCTGGACTGACACCAACCTACTGCCCTCTACTGTGCCTATTGTCTTGTTTATTATTTATTGTAATGCCTGCACTGTTTTGTGCACTTTATGCAGTCCTGGGTAGGTCTTTAGTCTAGTGTAGTTTTTGTGTTGTTTCATGTAGCACCATGGTCCTGAAAAACATTGTCTCGTTTTTACTGTGTACTGTACCAGCAGTTATGGTCGAAATGACAATAAAAAGTGACGACTTGAATCAAAATCAGGTTTAGTATCACTGGCAAAGTGTATGTTGTGAAATTTGATGTTTTGTGACTGCAGTACAGTGCAATGAATAATAGTAATGATAAACTATACATTTCAATGAGTAGTATACAGAAAACATTAAATTAAATATGTAGTGCTAAAAGAGAGAGAATAAATTTGTGAGGTGGTGTTCATGGGTTCATTGTCCATTCAGAAATCGGATGGCGGAGGGGAAGAAGCTGTTCCTGAAACACTGAGTGTGAGTCTTCAGGCTCCTGTACCTCCTCCCTGAAGGTATCACTGAGAAGAGGGCAGGTCCCGGGTGTTGGGATCCTTGATGATAGATGCCGCTTATTGGAGGCATCGCTTTCTGAAGAGGCGCTTGATGCTCGGGATGCCTGTGCCCATGATGGAGCTGGCTGAATTTACAACTTTCAGCAGCTTTTTCCAATCCTGTGCAGTGGCCTCTCCATACCAGATGGTGATGATTCATACCAGACTGGCCTTTGGCCTGCAGGCACTCAGCTCTTGGGCAGTGAGGGATGGGCATAAATTCTGTCATAGTCAGACCATCTCCTGGAACAAACACGCCTCCCCCAGCTCCCAGCTGTGTTCCTGCAGCCAGCAGCCCAGAACCCTTCATGCCATTGATTAAAGACTAGGACACACTCTTTATTTCTGAGGTGGCCTTCCCTCAGCTCCAGCCTCGGTGAGCTGCCGCCTGATTCTGGCTCCGCTCTGCCCTTCCCGTGTGAAGCTGTACAACTGGACTAACACTGCCCCAGTGACCACCTGCTGCCTGATGTCAAGCATTTTAAAATTTTATTTTGAGATCTTCCAGTTGAAACACAGTGATGACTTACTGGCAGCAAGTGTAACCATTAACTACGCATTTCATTAATCACACTTTTTCTCCAATCAATAGACTGTAATTTTCCCTTTTGGAGTTGAGCGTATGACCTGCCTGTACGGCCTGGCTTTTCTGCAATGTGAACTGAAGTCTCAAAGGTGGTATGGCATGAGCGGGCCAAATCAAGGAGGAGAGGCCTGGGACTGGGCCCGACACTGAGAGCAAGCTGTTTGGCCATTAGAGGTGACCTGAAGTGGCAGAACCAAACTGGAGGCAGCAGAGCCCAGGGCTAAGAACAAGGAACAACCCACTGTCTGGCTGATTAGAAAGGTCAGGTACAGAACGAATCGTGTCAGTGATTAGGCCTGAGAGTGTATTGAAGTGGCAGGGCCAGGTCTGAGAACAAGGAACAACCCGAGGTTTGACCAATTTAAACACTAGGCCAGATTGGAATGGTCAGGTATGGGCCAAATCGAGGAAAGGGGGCCAGGGTCCAAGAGCGTATTAGCTTGGCAGGGCCTAGGTTCGAGAGCAGGGGACAGCTTGAGCTTTGGCCAATTTAAGTACCGGGCCAGATTGAAAAGATCAAAGTGTTGTGGCCAGAGGAGAGGGACAAGTCAGTGTTCAACTTGTTACTCCACAAGGTTTACTCGTCTTGTGCGCTGAACTGAGGTTGTGGCTGCAACGAATGAGCTCCTGGATCAGCTGTGGATTCAGATTTATGAACTTCAGCTCTGAATGTGATTTGCTTACTTTTATTGTTTCCACAATTTTTTTTCTGCACATTTGGTATCTGACAGTCTTTTTTAAATTGATTGTATTGGGTTTCTTTGTTATCTGGCTGCCTGTAAGGAGGCACGTTTTAAAGTTGGATATGGTATATGTACTCTGATAATAAATGTAGTTTCAACTTTCAAGATATGGTGTGGAACAGGGCCTTTCAGCCCTGAACCATGCCACTAGCAACCCACCGATTTAACCCTGGCCTAATCACGGAGCAATTTACAAAGAACAATTAACCTTCTAACCAGTACATCTATGGACTGTGGGAGGAAACCGGAGCACCTGGAGAAAATCCTCGTATTCCACGGGGAGACAGACAAACTCCTTATGGACAAAGGGATGAACTCTGAACTCCAGTGGCCCAAGGTGTAATAGCATCACCAACCACTTTGCTGGAGTATGAACAAGATTGATGCCAGATGCAGGGTAAAATACTGAGTGAAGCAAGGGTGATCCAACCCTATTGTGGTCTAAGATCCCACTGAGTCTGGTTTCTGTCCCTGGTGTGTTCTCAGATCTCACTGAGTCTGGTTTCTGTCCCTCGTGTGTTCTGAGATCCCACTGAGTCTGGTTTCTGTCCCTGGTGTGTTCTGAGATCTCAATGAGTCTGGTCTGTGTCCCTGGTGTGTTCTGAGATCTCACTGAGTCTGGTCTCTGTCTCTGGTGTGTTCTGAGATCTCAATGAGTCTGGTCTCTGTCCCTGGTGTGTTCTCAGATCTCACTGAGTCTGGTCTCTGTCCTTGGTGGGTTCTCAGATCTCACTGAGTCTGGTCTCTGTTTCCTAGTGTGTTCTGAGATGTCACTGAGTCTGGTCTCTGTCCCTAGTGTGTTCTGAGATCTCAATGAGTCTTGTCTCTGTCCCTGGTGTGTTCTGAGATCTCACTGAGTCTGGTCTCTGTCTCTGGTGTGTTCTGAGATCTCAATGAGTCTGGTCTCTGTCCCTGGTGTGTTCTCAGATCTCACTGAGTCTGGTCTCTGTCCCTGGTGTGTTCTCAGATCTCACTGAGTCTGGTCTCTGTCCCTGGTGTGTTCTGAGATCTCACTGAGTCTGGTCTCTGTCCCTGGTGTGTTCTCAGATCTCACTGAGTCTGGTCTCTGTCCCTGGTGTGTTCTGAGATCTCACTGAGTCTGGTCTCTGTCTCTGGTGTGTTCTGAGATCTCAATGAGTCTGTCCCTTGTGTGTTCTCAGATCTCACTGAGTCTGGTCTCTGTCCTTAGTGTGTTCTCAGATCTCACTGAGTCTGGTCTCTGTTTCCTAGTGTGTTCTGAGATCTCACTGAGTCTGGTCTCTGTGCCTGGTGTGTTCTCAGATCTCACTGAGCCTGGTCTCTGTCCCTGGTGTGTTCTCAGATCTCACTGAGCCTGGTATATGTTCTCTACTCTGTTCCGAGGTCCCTGCTGATGCTGGTCCTGCACACACAGTCTGTGTGAAGATGATACCCCTGGGCTCCTGGATTTAGCTGGGATGGTCTGAGGGAGAATGGTGTGTACCGTAAAACCATATAATCATGAGATGTAGGAGCAGTGTTAGGCCATTTCGTCCGTCGTTTCAAACACCTCTTCCAAAGACTTCCTTCTGGAAAGCGCTCTAGGGCCATATCACAGTTCTGTCTCTCTCCCTCGGTACCATTATTCTCCTTCCTATCCACTGCTGAGTTGGTGTAAGCTCTCATCAGCCACCCCAGTGATCCTGCCTGCTGGAACTGGTGTTGGACCTGCTGAGGTGTCAGTTCTGTCCCCACCTTCCCCAGAACTCTCTGCTCTGCGCCACCTCTGCAGCTACACTTGAATTGCTGCAGAAAGTGCTGGATACGGCCCAGTCCATCACAGGTAAAACCCTCCTCACCACTGAGTACATCTAGAAGGAGTGTTGCCACAAGCAACATCCATCATCAAGGACCCCCACCACCCAGGACACGCTCTCTTCTCACTGCTGCCATCAGGAAGGAGGTACAGGAGCCTCAGGACTCACACCACCAGGTTCAGGAGCAGTTATTACCCCTCAATCATCAGACTCCTGAACCAGAGGGGATAACTTCATTCACTACTACTCTGAACAGACTCGCTTTCAAGGGATTTGTTACAACTCATGTTCTCAGTATTATTTTTCATTTGCAGTTTGTCAGTCTTTGTTTATGTATAGTCTTTCATAAATTCTCATGTATTTTTTTGATTTTCCTGGAAGTCTGCAAGAAAATGAATCTCCTGGTTATATGTGGTTACATACACAGCCTTTGATAATAAATTTACTTTGAACTTTGAACTTGAACTTTAACTCCTGGTTGCAAAGGTAGTTGGGATATCATTGTCTCTGGGACCTGCTTTCTCACCCCTTTCCATCTCACTTTACAACCTGCTGGAGGACCCACACCCTGCCCCAGTTGGAGATAATAACTGGCTATTCATTATCCCCTGCAGAAGATCCCAAGGCCAATTGGTGACATCCTTGACTTTGGCCACAGTGAGGTCAGTCACTGTCCTGGAATGATGCCTGTACACTCAGAGGAGAAGCCCCCTCCTATTTATCAGATTCAGCAACTTTCCTCTCATGCACTGTCCAGCAGATTTCCCATCCTGAGCCAGCAGGACTGAGAGATTTCCAGAGCTGGCTTGTGGGTCAGCGCTCCCTGCCCTTCTTTCAGTCACAAGATGTGGACAATTAAATTCCAGAGTTATTGAATGGCTCAGATTGAAATTCCTCAGCAGTATACTGGGATCAAACCTCCCATCTGTGCATCAGCCCCCTGGTCACCAGCTCTGAGCTCCGCATATTCCTGAACCCTGTGAAGAGAGTCCCTCATCATCATCATCATCATCAGGTGCAGTGCCCAGTTTGAGCTTTGACTGCCATGGCCCACACACTCCTGTTTCGGGTCAAGTGGATCAATTCATTGGTATTCATTTCCAGTTCTCTAGCTGCTGTCTCCATCATCATTTGCCTTTGTCTTCCTCTTGCTTTCTTCCCTTCAATCTTTCCCATAATTACCGTGCATTCTAACTTTTCTTTCCTAATCACAGGTCCAATGAAGTCACGTTGCCTTTTCATGATCTCATACGTTATTTCTCTTTTTGTGTTTGCTCTGTTCATTCATCCTCATTGGATATTCGTTTCGTCCATGATATTCTTTTCATCCTCCTCAAAAACCACTCTCTGTTGCTACAATTCATTTCCTCATGTTACTAGATATTGTCCAACGTTCTGAGCCATATAACATAACTGGATAAACGTAACATTTCAGTACTCTGAGGCGGGTTGTCATGCCTAGTTTAGTATTGGTCAGTATACTCTTCATTCTCGTAAAGGTGTCTTTTGCCATCCCTATTCTTCTTTTGATGTCCAAGTCGCACCTGCCATCTGATGTCACCCAGCTTCCTAAGTAGCAAAAGTTCTGTACTTGTTTTTTGAGAATGTAATAATGCCAGAAGAGATTTAAAAAAAATCAGTATTTACCACTCTTCTGAAGAAACCTGGAACAATAGAATGTGAATTACATAGGACCATAAGTTTAATGAGTCATATCACCAAGATACTTATAAGAATTTTGATGACAAGAGCTAAAAGTAAGATACAAGCTGAAATAGGTAAAGAACAATGTAGTTTTGTGAAAGACAAAGGTACAAGAAACGTGATATTGATGTTAAGGATACTATCAGAACGAGCTATTCAAGTGCAAAATGATTTGTTTGTTTTATCGACTACACAAAAACATTTTATAAAGTTAAGCACAATAAGTTATTCAAAATATTACAGGAAACTCTAGAGTCCCTTAATCAGAATAAAATCGGATTTATTATCAGTGATGTGTGACTTAAAATCTGTTGATTTGAGGCCCTGTCCTCTTCTCATTACTACCATCCTGGAGGAGGTACAGGAGCCTGAAGTCGCACACTCAGTATTTTAGGAACAGCTTCTTCCCCTCCGCCATCAGATTTCTGAATGGGCAATGAACACTACCTCACTATTTCCCTCTCTTCTTGTACCTCTTATTTTTACATTTCTTTTGTAATTTATAGTATATTTTATATATTGTACTGCAATGCTTTCACAAAACAACTCATTTTAGAATCAGGATAATGAATCTGTTTCTGATTCTGTTTTGTGGCAGCTGTAGGGTGAAAAGACATGAAGATCTATAGATTATACAAATAAAAAGTGCAAATTAATGAGGTGATGTTTATGGGTTCATGGACCATTCAGAAATAAGATGGCGGAGAGGAGGAAGCTGTTCTTAGATCATTGAGTGTGTGCCTTCAGGTTCCTGCACATCCTCCTTGATGGTATCGAAAAGGGCTGTCGTGGGTGATCGGGGTCCTTAAGGCTGGAAGCTGCCTTTTTGAGGCATCGGGATGGAGCTGGCTGATTTTACAACTTCCTACAGCTTTGGTGGCCCCTCCATACCAGATGGTGTTGCAAGCAGTTAGAAAGCTCTCCACAGTACATCTGTTGAAATTGGCAAGTGTCTTCGAAGACATACTATGTCTCCTCAAATTCCTAAAGCAATGTAGCTGCTGTCTTTATAACTGCACCAATATGTTAGGCCTTGGACAGATCTACAGAGGTATTGATGCTCAGGAACTTGAAGCTGTTCTCCTTTTCCACCACTGACTCTGAGTGATTGGCGCATATATCACAGATACTGTCTAACAGAATCAATGAGACCACAAACTCTTCCACTGTTGCTTGAGCTCTCAAGGAACCCATAAACAGGGCTTCACGTCCCAGCAGAACTCAATTACTCCAGACCACTAAATGAGCAAAGGTCAGACGGGGGCTACAGAGAGTTACAAGGCAGCTGAAGAAGGGACTTAGGAGAGCCAGAAGAGGGCATGCGAAGGCCAGGTGAATAGTATCAAGGAAAACCCAAAGGCATTCCCATTCTACATTTATGTGAAGAACAGGGGGATGGCCAGAGTGAGTGACCGACCAGGAATAGCAGAGGAAACATGTGATTGGAATCGGAGAGATTAGGTAGTTCCTGAATGAATGTAACATGAAGTTGCAAGCACTCCAGGGCCTGAGTTGTGGAGGATGGTTGAGAAGGCTGGACTTCATTCCTTGGAATAAAGGTATATAAAATCACAAGGATGAATGCACTCAGTCTTCCTCCCAAAAAATGGGAACCAGTTGGCAGGGGTTTAAAGTGAGAGGGGAAAGGTTTAATAGAAAACTGAGGAACAACTTTTTTTCCCCACAGAGGGTGGTAGGTACATAGGATGAGCTGGCAGAAGCAGGTACAATAAAAACACTTCAAAGACATTTAGACAGTACGTGGATAGGAAGTTTTAGACCAGGGATATAGGTCAAACACTGGAAAACAGGAATAGCTTAGATGGACAGTTTGGTCATCATGGATGAGTTGGGCTGAAATGCCTGTTTTAGGAGTGGGTGATTGTGAAACCAGTAGGAGTGTGTGACTGTGAAACCAGCAGGAGTGTGTGATGGCGAAACCAGTAGGAATGTGTGACTGTGAAACCAGTAGGAGTGTGCGATTGTGAAACCAGTAGGAGTGCGTGATCGTGAAACCAGTAGGAGCACATGATTGTGAAACCAGTAGGAGTGTGTGACTGTGAAATCAGTAGGAGTGTGTGACTGTGAAACCTGTAGGAGTGCGTGATTGTGGAACCAGTAGGAGTGCGTGATGGTGAAACCAGTAGAAGTGTGTGACTGTGAAACCAGTAGGAGTATGTGATTGTGAAACCAATAGGAGTGTGTGATTGTGAAACCAGTAGGAGTGTGTGACTGTGAAACCAGAAGGAGTGTGTGACTGTGAAACCAGTAGGAGTGTGTGATGGTGAAACCAGTAGGAGTGTGTGACTGTGAAACCAGTAGGAGTGTGTGACTGTGAAACCTGTAGGAGTGTGTGATGGTGAAACCAGTAGGAGTGTGTGACTGTGAAACCAGTAGGAGTGTGTGATGGTGAAACCAGTAGGAGTGTGTGATGGTGAAACCAGTAGGAGTGTGTGACTGTGAAACCAGTAGGAGTGTGTGATGGTGAAACCAGTAGGAGTGTGTGACTGTGAAACCAGTAGGAGTGCGTGATGGTGAAACCAGTAGGAGTGTGTGATGGTGAAACCAGTAGGAGTGTGTGATGGTGAAACCAGTAGGAGTGTGTGACTGTGAAACCAGTAGGAGTGTGTGATGGTGAAACCAGTAGGAGTGTGTGACTGTGAAACCAGTAGGAGTGTGTGATGGTGAAACCAGTAGGAGTGTGTGACTGTGAAACCAGTAGGAGTGTGTGATGGTGAAACCAGTAGGAGTGTGTGATGGTGAAACCAGTAGGAGTGCGTGATGGTGAAACCAGTAGGAGTGTGTGACTGTGAAACCAGTAGGAGTGTGTGATGGTGAAACCAGTAGGAGTGTGTGACTGTGAAACCAGTAGGAGTGCGTGATGGTGAAACCAGTAGGAGTGTGTGATGGTGAAACCAGTAGGAGTGTGTGACTGTGAAACCAGTAGGAGTGCGTGATGGTGAAACCAGTAGGAGTGTGTGACTGTGAAACCAGTGGACCCATCTCAGCACTCAGCTGAGATTTGGGTCACTGAGGTAATCTGCCCAGCCAGTGTCTGACTACCCCCACCAGTACAGGAACACCATCACACCCACTGCCACTGCCCCCCCCCCACAAGCTGACTGAGATGCCCCTTTACAGGGCAACAAGATAGCAGATCTCTATCAATGTATACCGGATAAACTTCACCTCTCTGCCTTCCAGTCAATCACAGGCCTCCCCATGGTTCTCCCTCCTCCCTGCCATCTCTGTCTTTCCGCTGTGGGAACTCCTTCCTCACCTAAGGAATACCTTTGGAACAGTCCCACTGTTTTCTGAACTAATTCCACACCTCTGGTATCTGCAGCCCTTTGTGTTAGCAATGGAAAATTGTGTTTTGTCAAAGGAAGTGGATGTTCATCTAAGGGACTTTACAGCAGCTTGAGAGAAATATTCCAAAAGAAATGTTAATGGCATCTGCTTATGTGGAAGAATTACCAAGAGCTAAGATGTCACCATGGAAACGCTTGCGACTTATCAGGGAAGCTGTATATATCTCATTAGTTCCAGTTGATTTTCAACCAATTGGTAGAAAGATAATTTCTCAGTCAGATTGTACACAAAGAAACCACACTGATCCAGGGTGAGAAGGAGGTGAGATGCCAACTCCTCCTGGGCCCAGTAAACTGTCCCCTTGAATCTCCATCCACGAGATGGATCCTGAATCTCAGAGTAGAAGAGGGGAGGGAGGAATGGAGGGAGGGATGGAAGGGGAGGTGAATGGAGGGGAGTGGGAGAGAGGGGGAGATGGAGGGAGAGAGATTGGTGCAATATTTTTGATTCACCTCCCTCGCCCTGTCCATCCTGGTCCTCTGGTATCCCTCAGTTAATTATTTTCCTTTCCCATACTGTACTTGTTTTCCAATTCCTTGTTCCCTTCCCCCAAACCATTCCTCCTTCCCTCCCTCTCAAAATCCGCACCCCCAGTCTCACCCCACTTCTCCTTCCCCAATCTCCCCCTAAATCGCCCTGCCCCACTCTCCATCCCCAACACTTCCGATCACTCCACATAACCTCTAAATTCCCGGACCCACCTCCCCATCCTTCCCACCCTCTCTCCCCACCCCACCTCCCCATCCAATACCGCCACCCTCCCTCATCCTCCCCACTCCAATTCCCCACCCCTCACCTACCCACTCCAATTCCCCACCCCTCACCTACCCATTTCAATTCCCCACCCCCACCCTCCACTTCACCTTCCCATCCAATATCCCACCCTCCCTCATCCTCCCCACTCCAATTCCCCACCCCTCACCTACCCACTCCAATTCCCCACCCCTCACCCTCCACTTCACCTCCCCATCCAATATCCCACCCTCCCTCATCCTCCCATTGCAATTCTCCGCCCCTCACCTACCCACTTCAATTCCCCACCCCCCACCCTCCACTTCACCTCCCCATGCAATATCCCACCCTCCCTCATCCTCCCCACTCCAATTCCCCACCCCTCACCCTCCATTTCACCTCCCCATCCAATATCCCACCCTCCCTCATCCTCCCCACTCCAATTCCCCACCCCTCACCTACCCACTCCAATTCCCCACACCTCACCTACCCACTTCAATTCCCCACCCCTCACCCACCCACTTCAATTCCCCACCCCCCACCCTCCACTTCACCTCCCCATGCAATATCCCACCCTACCTCATCCTCCCCACTCCAATTCCCCACCCCTCACCTCCCCACTCCAATTCCCCACCCCTCACCCTCCAGTTCACCTCCCCATCCAATATCCCATCCTACCTCATCCTCCCCACTCCAATTCCCCACCCCTCACCTACCCACTCCAATACCCCACCCCTCACCCTCCACTTCACCTCCCCATCCAATATCCCACCCTTCCTCATCCTCCCACTCCAATTCCCCATCCCTCACCCACCCACTCCAATTCCCCACCCCTCACCCTCCACTTCACCTCCCCATCCAATATCCCACCCTCCCTCATCCTCCCCACTCCAATTCCCCACCCCTCACCCTCCACTTCACCTCCCCATCCAATATCCCACCCTCCCTCATCCTCCCCACCCCATCTCCCCATCGAATGCCCCCACCCTCCCTTATCCTTTTGTACAGGTCACAGCTGCCCCAGAAATGGTCCCAATTGTCCAGAAATCTGAATTCCTGCCCCCTGCTCCAATTCTTCAGCTACACATTTATCTACCACCTCACTCTATTCCTATCCTCACTGTCGCGTGGCACAGGCAGC
The DNA here is from genome assembly GCF_963921235.1 of Mobula hypostoma. Taxonomy (NCBI): domain Eukaryota; kingdom Metazoa; phylum Chordata; class Chondrichthyes; order Myliobatiformes; family Myliobatidae; genus Mobula; species Mobula hypostoma. Next base: position 17,138,961 of record NC_086103.1, on the reverse strand, counting down.
AATCCCGAGATTACTACCTTGAGGTCCTGCTTCTCAGCTTCCTTCCTAAATCCCTGTATTCTGTTTTCAGTTCCTCCTTCCTTTTTCTACCTATGTCGTTGGTATCAATATGTACCACAACTTCTGGCTGCTCACTCTCCCTGCTCAGGATGTTGTGGACGCATTCAGAAAGATCGCGGACCCTGGTACCTGGGAGGCAAACAAGCATCCGTGTTTCCTTTTCACGTCCACAGAATCGCCTGTCTGTCCCCCTGACTACAGAGTCCCCTGTACTGCTGCCACCCTCTTCAGTTCCCTACCCTTCTGAACTACAGGGCCAGACTCACACAGCTGCTGTTCCTTCCTCCAGGTCGGTTCCCCGCACAACACTGCTCAAAATGTTAAGGGAGATGGCCACGGGGGTGCTCGTCACTCTCTGACGTTCTCCCTTTCCTCTCCTGACAGTCACCCATTTATCTGCCTCCTGTAGCCTTGGGGTGACTACCTCCCTGTAGCTCCTGTCTGTCACTGCTCCAGTTTCCCTACCAAGCCGAAGGTCATCGAGCTGCAGCTCCAGTTCCCTAACACTGTTTCTAAGGAGCTGCACCTCGATGCACCTGGTGCTGACGTGGCCATCGGGGAGGCTGGGAGTCTCATACACACACAGCCAGTATAATTTGCCCAGCATTCAAATGTCTAATACCAGAGGGCATGAGTTTAGGATAAGAGGGGGTAACTTTAAAGGAAATCTGCTGGGCAAATGTATCACACAGAGAGTAGAGGGTGGCTGGAATGCGCTGCCTGGGGTGGAGGAGGCGTATGTAGAGGTGCTTAGATAAGCACATGTAGATTTGCAGAGAATGGAAGCATGTAGACATCGTGTAGGCAGAAGGGATTAGTTTGGTTTAGTTGGGCTGTATGAAACATACAGTGAAATGCATCGTTTGTGTTAACAACCAACACACTCGAGCTGTGCTGGGAGCAGCCCACAAGTGTTGCCACGCATTCTAGCATACTCGAGGATCTGCCACCGATTGTTTGCAGGGGGGAGTGAGAAAAGGTTATCATATGGGGACCTAGGACCCTTTTCCTGCTCCTGATGGTGGCTGTAAGTGATCATAGCTCCCCAGTGTTTACGGAGCTGGATCTGACCCCCGGCCTGTGGCCAGGGGAAGATCATCGAACTGAAGTTGCAAAAGGAAGGGCAGGAGGTGGGATGGGGAGATGGGGTGAGGGTGGGTGAGGGGGTGATGAGAACGAGGGAGTGTGAGGGGATGATGAGAATGAGGGAGCGTGAGGGCATTGGATGGGCTGAGGGTGGTAGAGGATTGGGAATTAGAGTGAGGAGGATGAGGGAAGCTGAGGCATTGCATGGGGTGGGGGATGAGGGAGGGTGGGGGCATTGGTTAGGAGGTGGGCGAAGGGGGTAGAGAGAATGAGGATGAGGAAATTGGAGTGAGGAGGATGAGGGAGGGTAGGTCATTGGATGGGGAGGTGGGGTGGGGAGGATGAGGGTGGAGCATTGGAATGGGAGGTGGGGTAGTGGATGAGGGCTGGGAAATTGGATTGGGGAGGATGGGGGAGGGTGGAGCATTGGATGGAGAGGTGGGGTAGGGGGTGAGGGCTGGGGAATTGGATTGGGGAGGATGGGGGATGGTAGGGACATTGGATGGGGAGGTGGGGTTCAGGGTGAAGGTGGTAGAGGATTGGGAATTGGAGTGAGGAGGATGAGAGAGGGTGGAGGCATTGGATGGAGAGGTGGGGTAGGGGGTGAGGGCTGGGGAATTGGATTGGGGAGGATGGGGGAGGGTGGGGGCATTGGGGTGGCGGTGAGAGTGGGTGAAGTGGGTGAAGAGGATGAGGGAGGGTGGGAGCATTGGATGGAGAGATAGGGTGGAGGTGAGGTATTGGAGGGGGAGGTGGGGTTGAATACTGTTGGAGGAGGATGTCCTACCTGGAGGAAGCAACAGCGGCCATGCCTCTGGCACTGAGTGTGGCTCAGAAGGGAAGGGAACTAGCAGTAACAGGGGACTCTATAGAAAGGGGGACAGACAGGCGATTCTGTGGACAGGAAAAGGAAACACGGATGGTAGTTTGCCTCCCAGGTGCCAGGGTTTGTGATGTTTCTGAACGTGTCCACAACATCCTGAAAAGGGAGGGAGAACAGCCAGAGGATGCGGTACATATTGGTACCTACAACATAGGTAGAAAAAGGGAGGAGGTCCTGAAAACAGAATACAGGGAGTTCGGAAGGAAGTTGAGGAGCAGGACCTCAAGATAGTAATCCTGGGATTGCTGCCTGTCCACGCGACAGTGAGGATAGGAATAGAATGAGCTGGTAGATAAATGCGTGGCTGAAGGATTGGAGCGGGGGTAGGGATTCAGATTTCTGGATAATTCTGACCATTTCTGGGGCAGCTGTGACCTGTACGAAAGGGACAGGTGCACTTGAATCTGAACGGGACCAATATTCTTGTGGGCAGGTTCACGAGAGCTGTTGGGAGTGGTTTAAACTAATACGGTAGAGGGATGGGAATCAGTATGATAGAGCTGACGGTGAGCCAGCAGGTTTACAAGTAGATGATGGGTGTAACATGAATGTAAGGAAGGACAAGCCAATGACTGAGTACAAATGCAGGCAGAGCAAAGAGTCAAATTGTACCACAGAGGCAAAATTCAAAAGGGTGAAGAATGCAGGACTGAAGGAGCTGTCTTTAAATATGCATAGCTTTTGGAATAAGGTGGACGAACTAATGGTGCAAATAGAGATTGGTCGGTATGACTTTGAGGGTGTGTCTACAGAGCCAGAGTTCTGTTCTGGGTGTCAGATGTGGGATTTCCAGCAGACTCCCAGCCTCCCCGATGGTCACATCCGCACCAGGTGCATCGAGATGCAGCCCCTTAGAGACCGTGTTAGGGATCTGGAGCTGCAGCTCGATGACCTTTGGCTTGCTAGGGAGAGTGAGGCAGTGGCAGACAGGTGCTACACGGAGTTAGTCAACTCGAGGCTACAGGAGACAGACAAATCGGTGACTGTCAAGAGAGGGAAGGGAGAATGTCAGATAGTGGAGAGCACCCCTGTGGCCATCCCCTTCAACAATAAGTACTCCATTGTGAGTGCTGGATGGTGCAGGACCCACCCGGGGCAAGTAAAGTGGCTGTGCTGCTGTGGTTCAGAAGAGGATGGCAGCAGTAGTAGGGGACTCTATAGTTAGTGGGACAGATAGGCAATTCTGTGGACATGAGAAGGAAACACAGATGGTAGCTTGCCTCCCAGGTACCAGGGTCCAGAATGTTTCTGAACTTACTCAGTTTCCTAAAAACGGAGGGTGAGCAAACAGAAGTCATGGTACCTATTGGTACCAACGACATAGGTAGGAAAAGGCAGGATGACTTAGAATACAGGGAATTAGAAAGGAAGCTGAGAAGCAGGGCCTCAAGGGTGGTAATCTCAGGACTGTGGACTATGCCACACAACAGTGAGGATAGGGATAGAATAAGATGGTAGATAAATGCTTTGCTGAAGAATTGGAGCCAGGGGCAAGAATTCAGACTTCTGGATCATTGGGACCTATTCTGGGGCAGATGGGATCTGTACAAAAGGGACGGGTGGCACTTCAATCAGAGAGGGACCAATATCCTTGTGGGCAGGTTTACTAGAGCTGTGACTTAAACTACTATGGCAGGGGAATGGGAACCAGTATGACAGAGCTGAGGATGAGCCAGCAGGTTTACAAGTAGATGATGGGTGTAACATGAATGTAAGGAAGGACAAGCCAATGATTGGGTACAAATGCAGACAGGGCAAAGAGTTAAATTGTGCCACAGAGGCAAGATTCAAAAGGGCAAAGAATGCAGGACTGAAGGTGCTGTTTTTAAATGCGCGTAGCATTCGGAATAAGGCGGATGAACTAATGGTGCAATTAGACATTGGCAGGTATATGACATTGTGGGCATCACTGAGTCATGGCTGGAAGAAGGCCAAAGTTGGGAGCTTAACATCAAAGGATATACTTTGTATCGAAAGGACAGGCAGGAAGGCATAGGCAGTGGTGTGGCTCTGTTGGTAAGAGCTGGAATTACATGTTTAGAAGGAGGTGAAATAGAGTCAAAGAATGTTGAATCTTTGTGAGTGGAGTTAAGAAACTGCAAGGGTGAAAAAACCATTATGGGAATTGTATATAGTCCTCCAAATTGATTTTCCCAGAGAGTGCTGATCAGTGGAATTCTCTGCCCAGTGAAGCAATGGAGGCTACCTCAGTAAATATATTTAAGACGAGGTTGGATAGATTTTTGCATAAGAGGGGAATTAAGGGTTATGGGGAAAAGGTAGTCAGGTGGAGATGGTTCCATGGCCAGATCAGCCATGGTCTTATGGAATGGCGAGCCAGGCTCAATGGGCCAGATGGCCGACTCCTGCTCCTATTTCATATGTTCTTATATTCCAGTAGTAGCCAAGATGTAGGGTTGAGATTGCAAAGGGAGCAGGAAAAGGCATTTAATAAGGGTAATGACACAATTATATTAGGGGATTTCAATATGCAAGGAGATTGGGAAAATCAAATTGGTGTCAGATCGCAAGAGAGGGAATTTGTTGAACGCATATGAGATGGGTTTATAGAGCAGCTTGTGATTGAGTCTACTCAAGGAAAGGCTATCTCAGATAGGGTGTTGTGAAATAACCCAGATCTTATTAGGGAGTTTAATGTAAAGTAACCCTCAGGAGGCAATGATCATAATATGATTGAATTCATACTGCAATTTGCGATGGAGAAGCATAAGTCACATGTATCAGTATCACAATGGAATAAGGGACATTACAGAGGCATGAGCGAGGAGTTTGCCCAGGTGGATTGGAGGAGGATACTGCCAGGATGATGGCAGAGCAGAGATGGCTGTAGTTTCTGGGAATCATTGACAAGATAAAGGGTAGGTACCTCCCTCAGAGGAAGGAGTTCTCAAATGGCAGGGGTAGACAACCAAGGTTGACCAAGGAAATTAAACTAATTTTACAGGTGGGTGGGAACTAGATTGAAGGGACTCAGGATAGAACGGATGGTAAAAAAGTAAAAATGGTGTGCCATTAGACTGCCAAGAAAGGTTTACAGGTGATAGGACAAAATTGCAGCCAACAGGGTGAATATCAGTGCGCTAATGATGCAGACTCAAAAAGGTTGACAAATACAGTAATAGAAACATAAAAACATAGAAATCTATAGCATTTTACAGGCCCTCTGGCCCACAATGTTGTGCTGACTATGTAACCTACTCTAGAGACTGCCTAGAATTTCCCTACCACATAGCCCTCTATTTTTCCAAGCCCCATGTACCTGTCTCAGAGTCTCTTAAAAGACCTTTTTGTATCTGCCTCTACGACTTTGCTGGCAGTGCATTCCACGCACCCACCACTGTGTAAAAAAACTTGCCTCTGACATCCTCCTTCTACCTACTTCCAAATACCTTAAAACTATGTCCCCTGGTGTTAGCCACTTCAGCCCTAGGAAAAAGCCTCTGGCTATCCACAATTTATGCCTCTCATCATCTTATACACCTCTATCAGGTCACCCCTCATCCTCCGTCACTCCAAGGAGAAAAGGCTGAGTTCACTCAACCTATTCTAAGGCATGCTCCCCGATACAGGCAACATCCTTGTAAATCTCCTCTGCACTCTCTCTATAGCATCCACGTCCTTCCTTTAATGAGGTGACCAGAACTGAACACTGTACTCCAAGTGGGGTCTAACTAAGGTCCTATATAGCCGTAACATTACCTCACGGCTCTTGAACTCAGTCCCACGGTTGATGAAGGCCAAAACACCATATACCTTCTTAACAACACTGTCATTCTACACAGCAGCTTTGAGTATCCTATGGACCTCAAGATCTCTCAGATCCTCTACACTGCCAAGAGTCTTAGCATTAATATTATGATCTGTCTTCAAATTTGACCTACCAAAATAATCTACTTCACACTTATCTGGGTTGAACTCCATCTGCCACTTCTCAGCCCAGTTCTGTATCCTTTTGATGTCCTGTTGTAACCTCTGACAACCCTCCAGACTATCCACAACACCCCCTACCTTTGTCATCAGCAAACTTCTACTTCTGCTTCGACTGCTTCTACTTCTTCATCCAGCTCCTCACCAAGAGGAGAAGTCCCAGAACAGATCCCTACAGAACACCACTGGTCACCAACCTCCATGCAGAATACAAAATACTGTGTCTAGTTGGCTTTTCTATATATTACATCAGAAAACCTTCCCGAACACACCTAACAAACCCCACCCTATCTAAACCTCTTGCTCTAAGGAAAAGCCGGTCAATTTTAGGAAAGTTAAAATCTCCCATCTCAACAATCCTATTATTATTACACCTCTCCAGAATCTGCTCCCTATCTGCTCCTTGATGTCTCTGTTACTATTCGGGGGTCTATAAAAAATGCCCAGTAGAGTTATTGCCCCTTCCCTGTTTCTGACTTCCACCGCATTGACTCAGTAGACAATCCCTCCATGACTTCCTCCTTTTCTGCAGCTGTGACACTATCCCTGATTAGCAATGCCACTCCTCCAACTCTTTTTCCTCCCTTCTTGTCCTTTTTGAAACATCTAAAGCCTGTCACACTCAGTAGCCATTCCTGCCCCTGAGACATCCAAATCTCTGTAATGGTCACAATATCATGGTTCCACGTATTGATCCACACTCTAAGTTCATCCGTCTTGTTTATGATACTCTTTACATTAAAATAGACACATCTGAGAGAGGTTTCTGAGGAGATAACGGATGTATTGGTCACGATCTTTTAAGAATCACTTGATTTTGGCATGGTCCCAGAGGACTGGAAGATTGCAATAGTCACTTCACTCTTTAAGGGAAGCAGTCAAAAGAAAGGACTTTATAGCCAGTCAGCCTAACCTCAGTGGTTGGGAATGTGCTGGAGTCTATTATTAAGGATGAGGTTTCGGGGTACTTGGATACTATTGATAAAATAAGTCAAAGTCAGCATGGTTTCTGTAAAGGGAAATCTTGCCTGAAAAGTCTGTTAGAATTCTGCCAGGAAGTAAAGAGCAGGGTGGATAAGGGAGAGACAGTGGATGTCACTTACTTGGAGTTTCAGAAGGCATTAGATAAGGTGCTACGCATGAGACTGTTTAACAAGATCAAGTGGTATGGCGTTACAGGAAAGATACTGGCATGGACAGTGGAATGGCTGACTGGCAGGAAGCAGTGAGTGGGAATAAAAACGGTCTTTTCTAGTTGGCTGCCAGTGACTAGTGGTGTTCCTCAGGGGTCAGTATTGGGTCCGCTACTTTTCACATTGTTTGTCAGTGATTTGGATAATTGAATTGATGGCTTTGTGGCAAAATTTGTGGATAATACGAAAATAGTTGGAGGGGTAGATAGTACTGAGGAAGCAATGCGATTGCAGCAGGACTTTGACTAATTGGAAGAATGGGCAAAAAAGTGGCAGATGGAATCCAGTGTTGGAAATGTATGATAATTCAGTTTGGTAAAAGGAACAATAGTGTAGACTATTATCTAAATGGGGAGAAGGTTCAAACATTAGAGTTGCAGGAGGCTTAGGATTCCTTGAGCAAGACTCCCAGAAGATTAATTTATAGGTTGAGTCAATGTTAAAGAAGGCAAATGCAATGTTGGCATTTATTTCAAGGGGAATAGTATTTGAAGGAAAGGAGATAATCCTGAGCCTTTATGAGAGACTAGTCAGGCAGCACTTGGGGTATTGTCAAAGTTTTGGGCCCCGTATCTCAGAAAGGATGTGTTGTCATTGGAGAGAGTCCAGGGGAGGTTCATGACGATCATTCCAGAAATGAAGGGGTTAACATATGAGGAGTAATTGGCAGCTTTAGGCCTGTTCTCACTGGAATTTAGAAGAATGTGAGGGGATCTCATTGAAACCAACTGAATGTTGAAAGGACTAGATAGGGTGGCTATGGAGAGGATGTTTTCTATGGTGGGGGTATCCAGAACTAAAAGGCACAACCTCAGTATTGAGGGACGGTGTTTTAGAACAGAGGTATTGAGGATTTTTTGTAGCCAGAGAGTAGTGAATCTGTGGAATGCTCTGCCACAGACTGTGCTCGAGGCCAATTCCATGGGTATATTTAAGGCAGAAGTTGATCGTTTCCTGATCAGTCAGGGCATCAAAAGATATGGTGAGAAGGCAGGTGTTATGGGGTTAAGTGGGATCCGGATCAGCCATGATGGAATGGCGGAGCAGACTCGATGGGCTGAATGGCCTAATTCTACTCAAATGTCATATGATCTTATGGTCTACTCTGTCTATGCCTCTCATAATCCTATAAACTTCTGTCACATCTCCCCTCGGCCTCTGCTACTCCAGAGAAAAGAGCCCATTTGTCTAACCTCCTCTCTGATCCAGACAGCATCCAGGTGAACCTCTTCTGCAGTCTGCTCAAAGCCTCCATATCCTTCCTATAAAGGAATAAACTGAATGCAATATGGTCTGACCAGATTTTTATAAAGCTGCAACATCCTGACTCTGATCTTCCTGCTTCAATGAATAAAGACAAACATGACATGCACTCTTTTAACCTGTGCAGCCTGATTCAGGAAGTAGGGACTAGTTGACCCTACTAGGTCAATGCACTGAGGAGACCCTGAGCTCCCATTCTAATTCTTCAGCCCATTCCACTTCTGTGAGTCTTGCTTTCATCACTTACACTGCTCTCCCCCATTTGAGGGATATCATCCCATCTCATGCCTGGTTATGTGTCACCCTCAGGACCATATCCACTTCAACTATTCCCTTTCCCTCTCTGTCCATAGATGTGCCCGCCTCTCTCTGTTTCATTTGGACTTCTTGCCATGGCAGCTTTGGTCTTCACCTACCTCTGTCACCTCCAACCCTCCTCGTCTCTGCAATTTAGCCCTACCTTCTCTGGTCTATGATGTAACAGGACCTGACAACACCCTGGGTCATCGACGTCCTTGTTCACTGGGATCTCGGGTAAAGGTTCACACGGTCGGTATCACCATTCGGGTCACCTTCTGAAAGGGCAACTCCCTGCCAACAGAAGTAGGTATTGTAACCTCTTTCCTTTCAGTAATGAATCAGAATAAAGTTTATATAAAATTAAGTAAGTGGTGCAAAAAGAGAGGGAAAAATACTAAGGTGGTGTGCATGGATTCATTGTCCATCCAGAAATCTGATGGTGGAGGGGAAGAAGCTATTCCTGAAATGCTGAATGTATGGTTTCAGGCTCCTGTTCCTCCTTCTTGATGGTAGCAATGAGAAGACGGCATGTCCAGGGTGATGGGATCCTTAATGATGCGTGTCACTGTTTTGAGGCATTGCCTTTTGAAGGTGTCCTCGATGCTGGGGAGGCTGTTGCCCATGATGGAGCTGGCTGAGTTCACAACTTTCTGCAGCTTCTTCTGATCCTGTGCAGTGACCCCTCCATACCAGATGGTGATGGTTTTGCACACTTCCCTCAGCCTGCCCCTCTTTGGCTCATCATCCTCCTGGACCTATCAGAATGCTGCATATTCTGTTGCACCGACCACGATGCTCTATCGCTTCAGAATGGAAAGGCTGGTCCAGTGGGAGACCTGATCGAGGGCAGCATTCCAGAGAAGTTCCCTTGGGAACAGAGAGTTAGTACTGAGGGCAGTAATGGTCCCACACAGAGTTCTTGTGATGAGGGAGGAGAAGATGGCGGCGTGACGCAGCACACGCGGCCGTTCCAAATGATATCGATATGTGTTAACTAGGGGGCTGTGCACAATCCTGATTTCATGGAGACAGACGTGAGGAGCACAGAGGAACACCTGGAGAAACTTCTGAAATGCCCGCTTCGCTGCCGCTGCTACTGCGCGATCGAGAATCTCCGGAGGGGAAGGGCCCCAAATCCTCGGCTTTGCCTATCGCCTGTTGCCGGGGCCGGGGTCGAAGTGCTCGGCAGAGATGGTGCTCGGTGCTCGGTGTCGGAGAGCTGGTCGGAGGCTCGGAGTTTTCGGACGGACTCAGAGTCGGCTGTGGTCGGATGCTTCCAGGATGCTGCATCGGCAAGTTGGCGGCACTGGAGGTTCAGAGTCTGCGTGAGATGATGGGACTTTCGAGAGACTCTGAGACTTTTACCGTGCCCATGTTCTGTTCTTAGCAAATTACGGTATTGCTTTGCGCTGTTGTAACTATATGTTATAATTATGTGGTTTTTGTCAGTTTTTAAGTTGGTTTGTGATGTGTTTCTGTGGCATCATTCTGGAAAAACATTGTATCATTTCTTAATGCATGCATTACTAAATGACAATAAAAGAGGACTGTGTGTCCTCATAATCTAAAAAAAAACTACGTAGGTCCCTCAACAGGACATGGAAAATCCACCACGCTCTGACCTTCCCTGCTCGACGATGAGTCCACATATCACAGATCTGGTAGTAAAGGGACCATCTGTCACTCAACTAGCAAAACCAACAAGTGTAACACCCACACAGATGTCCACACTGGACAGAGTCCAACCATCACTGCTGCCCGAGGCAGACATCAATCTTCCATGGGAAGAAAGCACAGAGACAGAGAGGAAAATAGTGTTTATCAGGACAGAGCCAGCACAGACCAGCTCAGACGCTATCCCATCCACCAGGGAGGGATTAAAAATAAAGATTAGCTTTATTTGTCATATGTACGTCAAAACATACAGTGAAATGCGTCATTTGTGTCGACGACCAATACGGTCTGACAGCGCGCTAGGGGTGCCATGTTTCTGATGCCAGAGGGCGGTGAATCTACCACGGACAGCTGTGGAGGCCAAGTTACTGAGTGCACTTAACACGGAGGTTGATAAGTTCTTGATCAGTAAGGGTGGCAAGGATTACAGGGAGAAGGCAAGAAGATGGGGTTAAGAGGGTTAATAAATCAGCCATGATGGAATGGCAGAGCAGACTTGATGGGCCAAATAGCCCAATTCTGCCTCTTTGTCTTATGGTCTAACATAGCATGCCCACAACTTACTAACCCTAATTCATACTTTGGAATGTGGGAGGAAAGACAAGAGCAGGAATTGAACCCACTACAAAACGCTACACTAACCGCTTTGCTGTCCTGCCACCCAAACGCCACCAAACAACCAATGGTCCAACAATCACAGCTTGGGCAGTGGAGTTCAGAGTTCCATTCCAATGCTGTCAGTAAGAAATTTGTACGTCCTTCCTATGAGCACATGTATCTCAGTCACTGCTCTGGTTTCCTCCTATATTGTAAAGATGTACCAGTTAGTAGGTTAATTGGTCATTATAAATTGTCCTGTGATTAGGCTAGGGTTGTGATTAATCTGAGGTGGCTGGGCTGTGTGGCTCATAGGGACACAAGGGCCAGTTCTGTGTTGTATATCGAAATAAACAAAAATGAGAAAAAAACACGACCCAGTGAATAATTATCCTTAATGGAGCACAGCAATTGGGCACGGACAAATGAATAGTGTTGATGGATCTTTATTCAATGAAGGCTATAAAGCCGAGTCTGTTGAATGAAATTCTCCAATCGATTTTGACTGAGGGCAGTAATCAATCCTCATTGAATGGAGACCATTGCCAATTCCCTGGTTAATAGACCACATTAATCGGTTAGTGTTGAAAAGAAGCATTCAGCTAATCCTCATTGAACAGTATAACCTGGAAGAAGCCAATCAGTTGTCTGTATTGATTAGATTCCAGCATATCCCTCCCTGTTGGATACTTTTGCATCACGTCGTGGATTACTAGGCAAGGCCCTTTCTAAGTTGTGTTGTAAATAATGTGTCATTATTTCAGTGAGCTTTGAAATATTCTTCTTGCTTTCCAGAGAGGAACACTTTCCAAGTGTTCCCAAATGAGAAAACGTGGATGGACCAGGAGATCCACTGCCTACTGAAGTCTAGGACAGTGACATTCAAATCAGGTGTCCCTGGGTTTAATAAACTATGATAAAGCTATCTGTAAAGCTATCGGAGATGACAAGAGACAATACCAGTCCAAAATCAAGTCTCAAACCAGCCGTCAGTGGTGGCAGGGCTTACGTACTATAATAACATACATGATGATGTCAGGCAACATTGCCGACAACAGCACCTCCCCTCCAGATGAGATTAACACATTCTGGACACGTATTCAGCAGAAGGGGATTGGAATGTCCCCAGCCACCTCAACAGCCTCCAGCCTACCTGAACTCACAGACACTGCTGCAGAATTAAGATCTTCTGGAGAGCGAACCCACAGACAGCATTGGGCCCGTATGGTATACCGGCCGAAATCTTTCGATCCTGTGCAGATTAAATGAAAGGGGCATTTGCAGACTTTAGAACTTCTGCATCCTTCAGTCTGTGGTTCCCACCAACTTTAAGAAGAACTTCATCATCCCAGTGCCTAAGAAAAAGAAGATATCATGCCTTGATGACTACTGCCCGGTGGCACAGACATCTACTATCATGAAGTGCTTCAGTCTTGATTGGAGCACCGTACAGATGCAGTAGAACTGTTCCCATGCAGGTCCAGTGGAGAGCTTTAAACACAGTCTCCATAAAAGAGGAGTACCGTCTAGTGGAGCGTTCATCGCGGGAGTGGTCTGAGTCTGAATGGTAAGGCTTTGGCTCAACAGGGCTTCAGCAAGATCAGGCGGAGGCAAGTTAAATAGATGAGTTCATTGCTCATTTCTTATTTAACTCTAGACCGAATAGGGGGCATGTCTACAGGGCCAGAATTGGAGCAGCGAGCAGGGATTCAGATTTCTGGATAACTTTCATCTCTTCTGGTGCAGGTGTGACCAGTACAAAAGGTAAACACAAAATAATCTGCAGATGCTGGGGTCAAAGCAATACTCACAACACGCTGGAGGAACTCAGCAGGTCGGGCAGCATCCGTGGAAAAGATCGGCCGATGTTTCGGGCTGGAACCCTTTGTCAAGTCCTGACGAAGGGTTCCAGCCCGAAACGTCAACCGATCTTTTCCACGGATGCTGCCCGACCTGCTGAGTTCCTCCAGTGTGTTGTGAGTGTTACCAGTACAAAAGGGATGGGTTGCACTTGAATCCAAGGGGGGCCAATATTCTTGTGGGCAGTTTTACTAGACCTGTTGGGAGTGGTTTAAACTAATATGACGGGGGGTTGGGAACTTGGATAATTGGGATCTCTTCTGGTGGAGGTATGACATGTACAAAAAGGACGGGTTGCACCTAAACCCGAGGAGGACCAATATTCTCATGGGCAGGCTTGTTTGAACTGTTAGTTTAAACTAATTTGCCAAGGGAATGGGAACTGGAGTGAATGGACTCAGGATAGGACGGTTGGTAAAAAAGCAGAGATAGCATGCAGTCAGACTGCCAGGAAGGGTAGGCAAATGATAGGACAACATTGCAGCCAGCTGGGTGAGTATCAGTGCATTAGGGATGCAGAATCAAAAAGGGTAGTAAATACAGTACTCAAAGTGTTATATTTCAACGCATGAAGTATATTAAATCAGGTGGATGATCTTGTACTATTACAGATGGTCAGTTATGACATTGTGGCCATCACTGAATCATGTCTGAAGGATGGTTGTAGTTGAGAGCTGAATGTCCAAGGATACACATTGTATCGGAGGGATAGGAAAGTAGGCAGAGGGGGTAGCATGGCTCTACTGGTAAAGAATGGCATCAAATCAGCAGAAAGAGGTGATATAGGATCGGAAGATGTTGAATGCTTGTGGGTTGAGTTAAGAAACTGCAAGGAGGAAAAGTCCCCGATGGCAGTTATATACAGGCCTCCAAACAGTAGCTGGGATGTGGACCACAGATTGCAATGGGAAATAGAAAAGGCGTGTCAAAAGAGCAATGCTATGATAGTCATGGGAGATTTCAACATGCATGTCAATTGGGAAAAACAGTTTGGTAATGGATCTCAAGAGAGTGAGTTTGTTGAATGGCTATGAGATGGTTTTTTAGAGCAGTTTGTCATTGAGCCTACTACGGATCAGCTATATGGGATTGGGTGCTACGTAATGAACCGGAGGTGATTAGGAAACTTAAGGTAAAAGAACACTTACTGACAGTAATCGCAATATGATTTAGTTCAACTTGAAATTTAATAGGGAAAAAGTAAAGTCTGATGTAGCAGTATTTCGGGGAGTAAAGGAAATTACAGTGTTATGAGAGAGGAGTTGGCCAAAGTAAATTGGAAGGAGCTGCTGGCAGGGATGTCAGCAGAGCAGCAATGGTGGAATTTCTGGGAAAAACGAGGAAGGTGCAGGACATGTGTATTCCAAAAATAAAGAAATACTCAAATGGCAAAATAATACATCCATGGCTGACAAGAGAAGTCAAAGCTAATGTAAAAGCAAAAGAGAGGGCATACAGCAAAGCAAAAGATTGTGGGAAGTCAGAGGTTTGGGAAGCTTTTAAAAACCTACAAAGAGCAACTAAAAGAATCATTAAAAGGGAAAAGATGAAATATGAAAGAAAGCTAGCAAACAATATCAAAGTGGATAGTAAAAGCTTTTCATGTTAAAATAAAAGAGAGATGAGACCGGATATAGGACCACTGGAAAATGAGGCAGGAGAAATAATAATGGGGGACAAGGAGATGGCTGATGAACTAAATGAGTATTTTGCATCTGCCTTTACTGTGGAAGACACTCGCATGGTGCAAGAAGACTGGAAAATTGCAAATGTCACTCCATTCTTTAAGAAAGCATGAAGGCAGCAGAAAGGAAATTATAAACCAGTTAGCCCGAACTCAGTGGTTGAGAAGATGTTAGAATCAATTGTTAAGGATGATGTGATGGAGTACTTGGTGACACACGACAAGATAGGATAAAGTCAGCATGGTTTCTTTATGGGAAAATCTTGCCACACAAACCTGCTGGAATTCTTTAAGAAGATTACAAGTAGGACAGATAAAGAGGATGCAATGATGCTATATATTTGGACTTTCAGAAGGCCTTTGACAAGGTGCCACACATGAGGCTGCTTACCAAGATAAGAGCCCATGGTATTACAGGAAAGTTACTAACATGGTTAGAGCATTGGCTGATTGGTAGGAGGCAGCGAGTGGGAATAAAAGGATCCTTTTCTGGTTGGCTGCCAGTAACTAGTGGTGTTCCGCAGGGGTCAGTGTTGGGACCACTTCTTTTTATGCTGTATATCAATGATTTAGATGATGGAATGGATGACTTTTTGCCAAGTTTGCAGATGATACGAAGATTGGGAGAGAGGCAGGTAGTGTTGAGGAAACAGGCTGCAGATGGACTTAGACAGATTAGGAGAATGGGCAAGAGAGTGGCAAATGAAATGCAATGTTGGAAAATGCATGGTCATGTACTTTGGTAGTAGAAATAAATGTGCAGACTATTTTCTAAATGAGGAGAAAATCCAAAAATCTGAGATGCAGGCGGACTTGGGAGTCCTTGCACACGACAAACTGAAGGTTAACTTGTAGGTTGAGTCGGTGGTGAGGAAGACAAATGTCATGTTAGCATTCATTTCAAGAGGTCTAGAATACAAGAGCAAGGATGTGATGTTGAGGCTTTATAAGGCACTGGTGAGGTCTCATCTTGAGTATTGTGAACAGTTTTGGACTCCTCATCTTAGAAAAGATGTGCTGATATTGGGGAGGGGTCAGAGAAGTTCACAAGATGATTCCGGGAATGCAAGGGTTATCCTATAGGGAATGTTTGATAGCTCTGGGTCTGTACTCACTGAAATTTAGAAGGATGGGGTGGGGGACCTCATTGAAAGCTATCAAATGTTGAAAGGCCTAGACATGTTAGATGTGGAAAGGATGTTTTCCATGGTGGAGGAGTCCAGGACAAGAGGGCACAGCCTCAGGATAGAAGGGTGTCCATTGAATACAGAGATGTGGAGAAATTTCTTTAACCAGAGGGTGGTGATTTTATGGAATTTATTACCACAGGCAGCTGTGGAGACCAGGTTGTTGGGCATATTTAAGGCAGAGCTTGATAGGTTCTGGATTGGACACAGCATCAAAGGTTTCGGAGGAAAGGCCAAGGAGTGGGGCTGAGGATGGGGTAAAAGTATTAGTAAAAAGAATCGAATAAAAGGGATTATGGAGTCATGAGAGAGGAGCTTACCCAGTTGGATTAGAGGAGAATACTGATGAGACTGATGGCAGAGCAGAGATGGGATAGATATGTCCCACAGAAGAAGTTGTTCTCAAATGGTAGGGTAGGCAACTGTGGCTGACAAGGGAAGTCAAGGACTGCATGAAAGTCAAGGAAAGGGCAAATAAGGTAGCAAAAGTGAGTGGGAAGCTGGATGATTGGGGAGATTTTAAAATCCAACAAAGTGCAACTAAAACAAGCTCTAAGAAGGGAAAAGATTTAATACGAGAGCAAACTAGCCAATAATATAAAGCAGGATACCAAAAGTTTTTTCAGTTATATAAAGAGTAAAAGCGAGGTGAGAGTTGATATTGGGCCACAGATTCTGGCATGATCCCAGAGGACTGGCAGATTGCAAATGCCACCCCACTCTTTAAGAAGGGAGGAAGGCAAAAGAAAGGAGATTATAGGCCAGTTAGTCTAACCTCAGTGGTTGGGAAAGTGTTGGGGTCTATTATTAAGGATGAGGTTTCGGGGTACTTGGAGACTAATGATAGAATAAGTCAAAGTTAGCATGGTTTTAATAAAGGGAAATCTTGCTTGACAAACCTGTTAGACTTCTTTGAGAAAGAGATTTGGCATATCAGCAAATACACTCAGAAACTTCTGTAGTTGTACTGTGGGGAGCATTCTGACAGGCCGCATCACTGTCTGGTATGGGGGGGAGGCTACTGCACAGGATCGAAAGAAGCTGCAGAAGGTTGTAAATCTGGTCGGCTCCATCTTGGGCACTAGCCTGTGGGGTGCCCAGGACGTCGTTGGGGAGCGAAGTCTCAGAAGGGCAGCGTCCATTATTGGGGACCTCCAGTACCCAGGGCATGCCCTCTTCTCACTGTTGCCATCGGGTAGGAGATGCAGAGGCCTGGGGGAACACACTCAGCAATTCAGGGGCAGCTTCTTCCCCTCTGCCATCCGATTCCCAAGTGGATGTTGAGGCTTTGGACACTACCTCACTTTTTTAATATATAGTATTTCTGTTTTTGCACATTTTTTAATAATCTATTCAATGTAAGTAATTGATTTACTTCTTTATTTATTATTATGTTTTATTTTATTTGTTATTTTTTTCTCTCTCTCTGCTAGATTATGTATTGCATTGAACTGCTGCTGCTAAGTTAACAAATTTCACATCACATGCCGGTGATAATAAACCTGTTTCTGATTCTGAAAGTAACAAGTAGGGTGGACAAAAGGAGGCATTTACTTGGATTTTCAGAAACCATTTAATAAGGTGCCGCACATGAGGCTGCGACACGTACCCTGTGATGGGTTAAAGAACCAGCAGAAATGGAAAACACTTTGGAGTCCAGTATTGCTATTAACTAATGGTATTTATTAGTAACTACACAATACAGTAATATAAATGCAGATAAATCAAACAGGTTAGCAATGATTATATATAAGTAAGTGTGGAAATATGTGAAAACCAAACTTCTTCAAGTGTAGAGGTAAATAGATAGTCTTATGATGATGAGTAAAGTGCAGTTCAGTTTGTGGTATTGAGTTGAGTAGTGATGGAGAGAGAGAGAGGGAGAGATTTGAGTCTTCAGGTGAGCTGACGCCATCGGTCTTCCAGTTGTCCTCCGAAATCATTTAGAAGTCACCGACTGTGACCACAACAAAGGGGACCGTTCTTCTGTGGTGGAATTATCAACCCAGGCGAGGGTTGGACAAACAAATAACTTCCCACCAGTCACTCTCTTTTCACACTGTGAGAGCCACTGATCGATCCGTCAAAACCCACTTTTTCTGTGGGCACAACAAAGCTCATTCAGTGTCCAAAACCATGTGTCTCCAGGTCTATCATCTGACCTTCTACTTATCTCCTCGTGCTGAATACTAGCTGACCATCAAACAGCTCCTCCCTTCTCTCTCTGTAAGAATTTCCAAGCAGGCAGCATCCTTGTAGAAAGTATAAACACGCTGTGAGCAATCTTGGCCTCTCTCTCTCATTCTTTCTCTCCTTTTTTAATAAGGTGTTTGTGTTGGGTACCTCTCTGTCTCTCTCTTTTCAAAAGCACAGATCACAGGGGTAATTCAGGACCCCGTCACAGCTGCTTAACAAGATAAAGTCCTGTGGCGTTACAGGAAAGATACTGGCCTAGATAGAGGAATGGCTGGCAGGCAGGAGACAGTGAGTAGGAATAAAAGGGGCTTTTTCTGGTTGGCTCCCGTTGACTAATGATGTTCCTCAGGGGTCAATATTGGGACCGCTACTTTTCACATTGTTTGTCAATGATTTAGATAGTGGAATTGATGGATTTGTGGCAAATTTTGTAGATGATACAAAGATAGGTGGACGGGTAGGTAGTGCTGAGGAAGCAATGTGATTGAAGCAGGACTTCGACAAATTGGAAGAATGGGCAAAAAAGGTGGCAGATGGAATACAGTGTTGGGAAATGTATGATAATGCATATTGGTAAAAGGAACCACAGTGCAGACTGTTATCGAGATGGGGAGAAGGTTCAAACACCGGAGCTGCAGAGGGACTTTGGAGTTATTGTGGAAGGCTCCTAGAAGGTTAATTTATAGGTTCAGTCTTTGGTAAAGAATGCAATGTTGGCATTTATTTCAAGGGGAATAGAATATAAAAGCAAGGAGATAATGCTGAGCCTTTATAAGACACAAGTCAAATTGTAAGTGGTTTATTGTTAACAGTTTTGTGCCCCATATCTCAGAAAGAATCTGTCATTGGAGATAATCCAGAGGAGGTTCAAGAGGATGTTTCCAGGAATGAAGGAGTTAACATATGAGGAGTGTTTGGCCCTGTACACACTAGAACTTGGAAGAATGCGTGGGGATCTCAATGAAACCTACCAAATGTTGAAAGGACTAGATAGAGTGGATGTGGAGAGGATGTTTCCGATGGTGGGGGTATCCAGAACTAGAGGACGCTGCCCTAAAACTGAGGGGTGGCCTTTTAGAACAGAGGTAAGGAGGAACTCTTTTATGCAGAGAGTAGTGAGTCTGTGGAATGCTCTGCCACAGACTGCAGTAGAGGCCAAGTCCATGGATTGATTGTTTCCTGATCAGTTAAGGCATCAAAAGATATGGGGAGAAGGCAGGTTGAGTGGGATCCAGGATCAGCCATGATGGAATGGCGGAGCAGATTCGATGGGCTGAATGGCCCAATTCTGGTCCTATGGTCTTATGGTCTAATTGGCTGGTCATGACATATATTAACTCCCGCCTCCCAGGCAACCTCAACCCATTGCATTAAATTGATCTTGGAGCAAGTTAAATGGTCAGCACCTATGTATTTTCTTCCAGACCTACAGGCTGGTAACTGGCTCAGGCAGGTGGAGAGGCTGGTCACACCTATCAGGTAAGAATCAATCAGTCCAGATGTCAGTGGCCTGTTGGAACAGCCACCACTTCATGCTGTTCCAGGCTCTGACAGTCTCAGGAGATTTGGACAGCTGAGCTAATAAGGTACAGGAACCAGCCAAGGCAGAAGGGCGTTGAGAAGCAGTTAGTGACTGGACTGGAACCCACATCCTGAGGTAATGAGCTTAAATCTTGCAGAGAAGTTCATTTTAATTTATAGATCTGGAATGAACAGTTACGGTGAAACCTCAAACCGGTTATTCACTGGCGAAATCTGCTGCCTATACTCTGTCTTTATGTGACTCCAAACTCTCTAAAACCCTGGTCAGACCACACTTGGATCATTGTGTTCAGTTCTAGTTGCCTCATTATAGGAAGGGTGTGAGGGTGTGGAGGCTTTTGAGAGGGCACAGTGGAGATTAATCAGCATGCTGTTTGGACAAGAAAGCAAGTCTTCAGATCAGAGATCAACTTTATTCACCAGACACATTTACATTTATTAGGAATTTGCTGTGGTGTTTTGGTCAGGGCACGGCAGGCAACGAAAAACAACATTCAATAATTATAAGGAATAAGGAACTATAGGAAAATAAATTTGTGGTAAATGTATGGACATGGAATACATAAATACCAGCATGTACTTACAATGTAAACAACATTAAAAACAGTGGTTTAAAGTGTTTAAGGTGCAGTGTAGTGATAGAGGGGGTGGAGGGCCAGATAGAATGGTTAATCAGATTCGCTGCCTGGGGGAAGGAACATTTAAGAAGGCATGTTTTTGCTTAAATAGCCCTGTAGGTAGTTTGCAGGGTGGGTTGTGCCCACAATGATTTTCTTGCTTGCCTCTTTGTCTTGGACACATACAAGTCCCACTGTGCTGGCAGACTGCAGCCAATGGCCTTTTCAGCTGACCTGATACAGTTCACAGTTCAGTGCGTGTAACACCCGAGTAAAGATTTTACTGCTAATGTTGTAGGGTATTTCATGTAATGGTTTCCTGTAGAAACAGTGTGTTCTGCCTGTGGTACTTGGGCTACCGTTAAAGATAAGGGACGCTTAGGAATGTTGTGTCATCCAATCAGGAAGGTGGAACTGGGAGCAGCTTCCAGAGAACGGTGGGGGAGAGGTTTTGTGATGGATACTGAGGTGGGTCGAGGTCTTCTTCAGTGAGAGATGGAGAGAGTAGAACCTCGAGAGAACAGGCCATAGGATTCGATCTGGCAGGAATGCGGGATTCAATGGAGCCCAAGAGGGGGAATTCTACCAGGGATCGGTGAATAGGAGTTGGCGCCGTGAGTACATTGGTTGCATCAGCTTTTGGAAGATTTGAGCTCCACCTATGCACATTTGACTGTTTAATTATACTGGGCACTTTTTGTTTTTTTTTCTTTAATAACTTTGGTTAAGTTAACATTCATAAAGATGTTTTCTTTATAATTGTAGGCAGTGTACGGTTTGTTATTTCTTGCCACCGGGTGATTGCATGGGAGCAGTAAATTACACAACTCCAGGTTTTGGTGGGCGAGGTATCCCAACCTCGGGTTTGGCAGGACCCAAGTCATTCTGACCCTAGACGTACGGAGTTTGAGAAAGGTGATTTCTCACCGCTGGGTCCAGTGGCTGTTAGTGAGGGGCTACTGAGCTGCATCTCTACAGATGCCCAGTAAAAAGGGGTTTAATTGTGGGGACTATCGTTCCAGATTGATTTCATTGGATGCTGTATGATTGCCCTAAGAATTGATAAGTGGTTTTGTGTTTAAGCCTGTGTTAAATTATTGTCCAGGAAAGTGATTAAGATAAGTGGTTATGGATGCCGCAGGGGTTAAGCGTTGGTGCGATTCAAAGAGATTACCTGTAGCTAATGTTCATGTTCTGAGTCGGGTGGATATCTGCAGCCCAGATGAGTTGTTGATTAGAGTTTTAAGTACCATTCAAGCATTACGAAAAGTTACAATCATGGAGCGGCAGTTTGTCCAAAGGGCGGGCAAAGATTTTGTTTTAGTTCAGACTAGCACTGATGTAATGGGAGTGGATCTGCCTGGTACCATTGGGGTACCTGGAGAGGCTGGGCCACGGGCTATCCATACTTTCCGAGAAGAGGGAGTGTAGGCGAGGGTGTTTCCCGTAACTGAGGCCGGAGACTTTAAAGACAAGCTGCTCCCGTTTCTGCCGAGTGAGGGGAAGGAGTGGTCTGATGCGGAAGGTCTAATGAACCCTCCAGTGAAGGGTGAAAGTTCGGAGTTGGTATCGGCCCTTACGTCTCTGGCGGATAGATGGCAAAGTGCACTGGCGGAGAGTCAAAGTTATCGTAGGCCGAGAATGTTCTCGGGAGTGAAGCCCACCACCGAGGGGAAGGAGAAATATGAAACTTGGGCAGAGCAGACCTCTCAGATGCTGGATAATGTGAAAAGACAGTGACTGGAAGAGAGTCTAAAACAGGGTTTCTCAACCTGGGTTCCACAAGAGCTCCTAGGGGTTCCACGAGAGCTCAAGGTTTAAACAAACATTGTTTACGAATGTGTGACACGTGATGCTAGTGCCCGCAGTGGGGGGCAGTGACCGAGCAGACCCATTAGCAATCTCGTTAAAGTTCTCTCAGCCCAGTGTGGCAGTGCACAGTAGGACTGTGTTCAGTCCATTCTCAGTTTTTGACGCGAGTTAGGGGAGGCGTTTATAATTGGTGAGCACTGGATTGCACAGAGGGGAGGACAGTAGGCTGATGAAGAGTGTGAAATGCGTTTTCTGAGCATTGAATGAACTTGCCCATTTTTTTATGTTATTAACTCCTGTGTCTTAGAGACATCTGACAGTCCAATGTGATGATTTTTGAATTACGAACTTCTGAATCGTTTTACTCCACTAGTGCAACAACAGACATGCAAGAAGTCCATCTTTATAATGAAAGCTACTTATCAATGGGTTTTACATGGACTGATGATCTAAATTGTCCTATTCCATTGTGCCTAGTTTGTGGCAAACAACTGAAAAATGTAGCAGTGGCTCCAGCAAAATTGAAGACACTTAACTACAATCACAGACATATGACTCATAAGACTGCTGATAATTTTAAACAGCTATTGGAATCTCAAAACAGAGTAAAGCTTTTGTTGATATAGTCATTTATAAAAATCACGAAGAGTAGGGGTCCCAGAATAGATCCCTGAGGCACACCACTGGTCACTGGCCTCCATGCAGAATATGACCCGTCTATAACCACTCTTTGCCTTCTGTGGGCAAGCCAGTTGTGGATCCACAAAGCAATGTCCCCTTGGATCCCATGCCTCCTTACTTTCTCAATAAGTCTTGCATGGGGTGCCTTATTAAATGCCTTGCTGAAAAAGCCTCTGACTATCCACACGATCAATGCCTCTCATCCTCTTATACACCTCTATCAGGTCAACTCTCATCCTCTGTCGCTCCAAGGAGAAAAGGCCAAGTTCACTCAACCTGTTTTCATAAGGCATGCTCCCCAATCCAGGCAACACCCTTGTAAATCTCCTCTGCACTCTTTCTATGGTTTCCACATCCTTCCTGTAGTGAGGTGACCAGAACTGAACACAGTACTCCAAGTGGGGTCTGACCAGGGTCCTATATAGCTGCAACATTACCTCTTGGCTCTTAAACTCAATCCCACAATTAATGAAGGCCAATACACTGTACGCCTTCTTAACCACAGAGTCAACCTGTGCAGCTGCTTTGAGCGTCCTATGGACTCGGACACCAAGATCCCTCTGATCCTCCACACTGCCAAGTGTCTTACCATTAATACTATATTCTGCCATCATACTTGACCTACCAAAATGAACTAGAGCTGAAATGGTTGCTACAAGAGGACACAGGTTTAAGGTGCTGGGGAGTAGGTACAGAGAGGATGTCAAGAGTAAGTTTTTTACTCAGAGAGTGGTGAGTGCGTGGAATGGGCTGCTGGCAATGGTGGTGGAGGCGGATATGATAGGGTCTTTTAAGAGACTTTTGGATAGGTACATGAGCTTAGAAAAATAGAGGGCTATGGGTAAGCCTAGTAATTTCTAAGGTAGGAACATGTTTGGCACAACTTTGTGGGCCGAAGGGCCTGTATTGTGCTGTAGGTTTTCTATGTTTCTAAGTTTAGTCACAGTCAGGAAAGACCCCAGGAAGGAAGTTATTTAGTGACAGAACTTATTACTCAGAAAAGGAAGAGTCACACGTTTGGTGAGAACCTAATAATGTCAGAATGTAAAATTATAGTGGGTAAAATGCTAGGACAAGGTGCAGTGTGAGAAATTGAAAAGGTTTCACACTCAATGATGATGATGGCTGATTCTTCACTTGTGAAGATCAGGAGGGTAGAAGAGTCCTCCGGTGCGACTGCGCAATCCGTTGGTGACTGTAGACACTAATTCTGGAGCAATGGGGACAAGGGAACAGCTGGCATGCAGGCGTTTGAGTGTTAGGATCCCTCCTGCGTCTCCTCTTCTCTTCAGTAGTCGCTCTTCTGAATTCCTCAAAATTCTTGGCTGCTCCACGGAGCAGCGTTCTCCAGCGGTCTCTGTCACAAGCCAGTTGCTGCCACTTGTTTAAGTTGGTCTTTGCACCTCTTGCGTAGGGCACCGCAATCCCTCTTGTCCTGAGAGAATTCTCTGTAGAGTACTGCTTTCGGTAACCTGGAGTTGTCTATGCAACACGTAGCCTGGGCAGCAGAGTGGCTTCAATGCCCGGAAGCTGAGCCTCCTCAGGACCTTGTTGTTGGAGACACGATCCTGCCAGCCAGCTGATACCCATGATGGTGCGGAGGGAACACTGATGGAAGCACCTGAGCAACCGGATTTGCTTGTGGTACAAGACCCAGGCTTTGGAGTGTTGTGACGATGGCAGCCCTGTACGCCTGGATTTTTGTGGACAGATGCAGCTGGTTGTTCTTCCAGATGGGTTTCTGGAGACACCCAAAGGCTGCTAGCTCTAGCGAGTTGACTGTCAACGTCCCTCAATACCATAGCATCGTTGGAGATGACACTGACCAGGTAGGTGAACTGCTCAACCGTGCAGAGGATGGTTGTCAGTGGTGATCAAAGGTGGGTTGTATATACCACCGGGGGGTTTCTGATGGAGGATCATTGCTTTCTTCAGACTGACCATTAACCCGAAAGTCCTTTCAGCCTTGGTGAACTGAGTGACCGCAGCCTGTAGCACTTCCTCTGCCTGAGCGAGAAGAGCACAATCGTCTGCATATAGTAGCCGAGAATGGGCACTTGCATGGTTTTTTGTTTGGGCGGAAAGGTGGCCACTCTCAAACAGTCAACATATTGATGGCATGTCACATGATACTGAAGAGGTTTTGTATGATAAACTGAAAAACAACCACTTCTCTATTAAGGTTAATGAATCAACAGATTTCACCAATAAATGCATTTGTAAGATATGTAAATGGTGGTGAAATTTAAGAAAACCTTTTCTTTTGCAAAGAGCTGCCCAAAACGAGTAAAGGCCAAGATATATTTCATGTTTTGTCTTCATACCTGGAAACAAAATGTCTGTTTGGCAGGAGCTGTGTTGGCATCAGTACTGGTGTGCCCCGTCAGTGGCTGGCTCCAGGAGAGGTTTAATTCGTCTTGTAAAAAATCCTGACGCGGTCACAACGCACCACTTTCTTCACAGAGAGGTGTTGATGTCAAAAACTCTTGGAGGTGAAATGGAAAAAGTTCTGGATGATTCTATAAAAATGGTTAACTTTATTAAACAAAGACCAGTTCACTCAAGAATGTTTTAAAAACTGTGTGAAAATCTGGACAAAGAGCACACATACTACATACAGAAATCTAAGCAACACACATCAAAGTTGCTGGTGAACGCAGCAGGCCAGGCAGCATACAGAAATCTGGTGGCTTAGCAAAGGAAGAGTTCTCAACAGGGTGCTTGAGCAGAATGGTAAATTACAGGAGTATTTCATGAAATTAGTTGGCTAGATTTTGCTGAGTGCTTTGAAGATGAAGAATGGCTGCAGAAATTAGCAGATATTTTTCATCATATGAACTAGTTGAACAAAGTCTCTGTAAGGCCATGGAGAAAATGTTTTGACATCAAGTGACAAAATTCTTGGGTTTAAAAGGAAACTGAATCTTTGGAAAAATCATGTTGCAAAAGGAAATCTTGAAATGTTTCCACTGCTGATTGGGTTTGAGAGTGAGGAAGGATCAGAAAGTCTCGAGTCTTATTGAAAACCACCTGGAAGAACTGCAGAAAAAAAAATTGAACAGTACTTTTCCTCCCTTTCATCACAAGTGTATGACTGGGTGAGGGACCCTTTCTCTGAATCTTCTGCTCAGCCTGAGAACTTGACTTTAGGAGAAGAGGAAGAGCTTTGTGAGATGCAGTCTGAAGATACACTCAAGGTGAGATTTACTAACCTGCCCCCGGACATCCTAGATTTTTGAGAAAGAAAAGTATCCTACCATTCATAGGAGAGTAATGAACATTTTGCTGCAGATTTCAACTTCTTACATGTGTGAGCAAGGTTTTTCTTGTTTAGCAAGCATCAAGAGCAAGGATAGAGATAATCTCATTTCAGTTGAAGGTGAAATCCATGTGTGCTTATCAACTTCGACCCAGAATTAAGTATTGATAGAGCAAAAAACAAGCATAGGTTTCAGATGCTAGCCCTATACTTGAGCCAGATCATGTCACTTAGTACGAAAATGTTTTTCAAAGCCTTGTATAAAATTGTGTCTTAAGCTCTATTTTTATTCATTTTGCTTTGGCTTATGATTTTTAGTAACTGTACTTTTTAACATTGTCGATAAATTTTCATGTTGTAAATAGCATGAATTAAAATCAATTTGCAACCTTTATTTAAGTTAAATCTACTGAGCCTATCTTTAGAAAAATTAAATCCCATTTTGGCTTTAGCAAGTTATTTAACAGAAATTTATTATGTTTGCCTCATGAGTTTTTAAAATTTATGAAAGGAAAAGAAAGAGATTAATTTCAAGACAGGTAAGCAAAGCTTAACTAGCTGTTTCAAGAAAGGTTGGCTAAAAATGTATTCTCTACTCAAGAGCATTGACAATTATTTTTAGATTATTATAGCTACAACTTACTGATCACAACAGGAGCTGTAGATTTAATAATTTTTTTTTGTGTAGGTGTTCTCTGAGACCTGAAAATTATTTCAAGGGCAAAATAACTTGAGAAAGGCTGGTATAAGAGCTCAGGGTGCAGATGTGGTGAGGTTCTTGAAGGCAGAGAACCCCTTTGCTACTTCCGGGGGCTATCTGTAAGCATTAGAAAGCGTTTTTGGCACGCAAGGAAGCCCAGTGCAGCTTATGATGGGATTTAGGAGCATGTTTTAGAAGAAAGGGGAGAAACTTCCTCGTCCCCCTCCCTCATCTGTTGGGCTGGTCAGAGGAGTAAGAGAGGAGGAAAACATGATAGAGGAGCAGTAGGCCTCCGTCAGCAGGGCATTGTCCTCGGCAGTAGCCCCTGTTGCTGAAGCGACCCCTGATAATCACAGAGGTGGGGCTCTTACAGGAGTTGTGAAAGATTTTAGAGATAAGATATCTTGGTTGTTATCGGTGGGTGCTGCCACCAAGCATGACAAAGCTGATAGAGAGCCAGACCCACTGATGGGATGTACTAAGGAGAGGGCTGCAGCTGAGCGGGGTCCTTTGAAAAGGGGAGTGATCGGTATTGTTTGTTACAACTGTGGAGAGGATGTACATTTCAAGCGGGAGTGTGAAAGACAGGAAAACCTTCGGAAAATGAACCAATGTTTACTTAACAGAAGGGGAAGTCGGGAAACCGCGGAGAGACCCTGTGAGGGAACAGCCTGGCACCTCCGGGGAACACCTTCCAATCAATGTATCAAGGAAAACACTAAAGTGCAAAACCCTATTCCTGAAAGCTTAATGGGGCCAAGCTCCAGTATATCCCTACGGATCGAGGGTACTTATGCTAAAGCCATACTCGACACAGGTTCTCAGGTTACTGTGCTGTACCACCGGTATTTGACGCATCTACCATTGATGCCATTCAGTACGCTAAAGATCTGGAGCCTTCGTAGTGATGACTACCCATGTGCTGGTTGCTTGTCATTGAAGCTGGAGTTTTTGGAGGCAGATGAAGGAGTAGCTGAGGTCCTTGCAACGTTAGTGTCGATCGGTCCGGACCCAGTCAAGAAGGACGAAATTTCAATCCTTGTGGGAACAAATACTCCTGTTGTGAGGAGGCTAGTGGGAGCCTGCAAGGAGAGAATGGGAGAGAGCTTTCTGAAAACATTGTCCATTCACCCAGTGTTCAGAGCTGTTTTTGAGAAGGTGCAAGCCCACCCTAGGCCAAATGATGAGGATAAACAAGGAACAGTGTGGCAAACCCAGTCCAAACCAGTCGTGTTTAGGCATGGGGAAGTAGCTAGAGTGACAGAAAACCACAAAT
Source organism: Mobula hypostoma (assembly GCF_963921235.1). Classification (NCBI taxonomy): domain Eukaryota; kingdom Metazoa; phylum Chordata; class Chondrichthyes; order Myliobatiformes; family Myliobatidae; genus Mobula; species Mobula hypostoma. The sequence goes on along the minus strand of NC_086103.1, from coordinate 17,111,143 downwards.
TTGCTGGAATGCCTGATGCCAAGGCAGGCGTGGTGGATGCCCTGGAAGACCATGAAGACCATGAATAAGACCCACACTTACCTGCCAGGATATTGGTGAGGCTCAAAATGCAGAAGCCATTGGTTGTGCAGGTAGACAGGATGACAGTGAGTGTCAGGAGCACCTCGGACAGGGAGGTCACCCTCAGGTGGGGAATGCCGATGGCACATCTTTTCCAGTGATTGTAATGTCTAGTGAGAAAAGCAGGAGAGCGACAACCTCCTTGATCAGGAAAGTTGACAGGCAAGTCATTCAACTTTGGTGACTCCCCTGTACCTGAAGGTTGGAAAAGGAGACTGACGGAGAAGACGTTAAAGTTCGAAAATGTCTTTTCTACTGATGAGTTTGATGTTAATTGTTCCAAGAGTACTCGCCACACCATCCGAGTGACAGAAGACACCCCATTCAGAGAAAGGTCTTAGTGACTGACACCTGCAGAGATGGAGGACACCTGGCAGCATCTGCTGAAGCTGAAGGAAGCTGGGATTACCACTGAGTCCAGGAGTCCCTATTCATCACCCATAGTGCTGGTGAGGAAGAAGAATGGGAAGGTATGAATGGGTGTTGATCATCAGACACTAAACCAACATACAGTCCCAGACCAGTATAACGTACTGCGGATCAAGGATGCACTGGCCTGTCTGAGTGGAGTGAGATGGTTCAATGTGACGGACCTAAGGAGTGGGTATTATCAGATACCCATGAGTGAAGCTGACAAAGAGAAGACAGCATTCAAATGTCCACTTGGATTCTTTCAGTTTGAAAGAATGCCTCAGGGCACATCAGGAGCAGCAGCTACTTTCCAGCATGCCATGGAGAGAATTGCTGGGGATATGAACTTGCTTGAGGTGCTGGTGTACCTGGATGATCTCATAGAGTTCAGGTCCACCCTGGAAGAGCACAAGGTGAGGCTACTGAAGGTGTAAGGCTGCCTGAAATCTGAAGGGTTAAAGCTGTCACTGGACAAGTGCCAGTTCTGCAAGATGTCTGTCAACTACATTGGGCACATTGTCTCAAGAGATGGAGTAGCTACAGATCTGCCAAAGATAGGGACGGTGACCACATGGCCAAGGCCGAAGAATGTGAGCACCCTCCGCTCGTTCCTTGGATTCTGTGGCTTCTCTCGGAGGTTCATGAAAGACTACTCCAAAGTGAGTCACCCTTTGAATCAGCTTCTGTGCAGTTACTCTCCCTTGGGGAAGAAAGGGAGGAAGACAAAAGGAGAAGATGGTACAGTCCTTTGGAGCCTTTTGGAGCAAGATTTGGAGCAAAGTATGAGAGGCCTTCCAGTTGCTGAAGGAGCTGCTAATGAAAGCACTTGTGTTAATTTTTGCAAACCTCCAATTGCCTTACGTATTGCATACAGATGCCAGCCGAGAGGGTTTAGGGGGCATTCTGTATCAGGATCAGGGCATAGGATTGAGACTTGTTGCTTTCATCAGACACAGTCTGTCTCCCTCTGAGTGAAACTACCCCACACACATATTGGAGTTTCTGGCATTGAAATGGTCTGTGCTGGATAAGCTATGTGACTATATGGTACCAAGTTCAAGGTGAGGAAGGATAAAAACCCATTGACTTATATCCTAACTTGGTGAAATTGGATGCCACAGACCATTATTGGTTGGAGGCATTGTCTGCCTATGATTTCAGCCTGAAGTACCGGCTGGGATGCATTTTCCCGAAGGGCACACGAAAGGCTGGAAATGGACGGAGAGAGGGAGAACATTCCTGCACCTGGAGTTAAGGCAATATGCCAGTTTTCCACCACGGAGAAATCAGAGGCAAGGCAATTGCAGGATAGAGCTGTGGGTCATTTGGGAGCTTCTGGTTGGACCATTCCACAAGCTGACTGCAACCTGACCGCCCTGAATACGAAGCAGTTGCCTGCCTTGAGTCGTGGGGAAGTGACGGCAGCTCAGCGAGATGACCCTCGTATAGGTATCGTCTGGTCAGCTGTTGCGAAAGGGATAGTACCCAAGCTGAAAAGATGAAACACCCTGCAATATTTCTACTGATGAGAGAATGGAACAAACTGGAGTTGAGGAACCAGGTTCGGAACCGGGTCATGTCTCATCCAGACAGGCCTCAGCATTCGCAGTTGGTTTTGCCTGAGAAGCATCGGAGGATTTTGTTGAAGTCATTTTGTGCTGATTCAGGTCATTTGGGGTTTGACAAGGTCTATGGATTGGTCAGAGATTGGTTCTACTGGCCCTGAATGAAGACTGAGATTGAAGAGTACTGTAATCGGAGGAAGACACTGACTATGAGGGCCGCTCCGTTATCCCATTTACACAGCGCGGGGCCACTTGATCTGGTGTGTGTGGATTTCCTCTCCACAGAGCCTGATTACAGCATCACGGCAAATGTGTTGGATATTGCTGATCACTGGACCAGATATGCTCAAGCTTTGCCTACAAACGATCAGAGGGCGTCTACCACGACCAAAAGTATTTCATTCACTATGGCCTTCCTAAATGAATACATAGCGATCAGGCAAACACGAGGAAATCTACAGACGCTGGAATTTCAAGCAACACACATCAAAGTTGCTGGTGAATGCAGCAGGCCAGGCAGCATCTATAGGAAGAAGTACAGTCAACGTTTCGGGCCGAGAAATCTGCTTGCTGGTGGAGACTCCCATCTCCTTCTCAGCATCATTGCTGATTCCATCTCATCACATCCTCTCCCAACCAGCACCCTCCTATCCATCCCACCCACACCCAAACCCCAACCAAACTACCACCCACCACACCCAGACCTCCACCTAGCCACCCACCCAACCAGCCCAGGGATGATTGGATGGCTGTCTGCTTGTTGGTGCAGATTCCCACCCCCTTCTCAAGGAAAATGGGCATCATATCTGCCTCCTCTTCATCGCAGCCTCTCCTAATGTCACTTCCCACTGGGAAATATGGTTTGCACTCATTACTGAGGGCGATGCTCATGACTAGATCGACTGTGATGTTCTGAACTTCCTGCTAAATGATTTTCTTGCCAGCTAATAGCCAGCTGCTGGCTGTCAGACAGAAGCAGGCTGGCTGAGTGGGATTGGAGCTGACAGCATCTCACTGTGAACTCTCCAGAGGGACGTGTTCACGACGACACTTCACCAGATGGCACTGAGTGATCGCCAAGGGTTTCTTCAACTGGACGTCCTGTGAACAGCTATTAAAATCACATTTTTCTGTGTGTTAGCATATTGTTCAGCATGTGCCTGTGTGACCCACAGCTGCTTTACTGTGAAAACATTTCTTTTGCAGCTTTATAAAACTCCAGTTAGTATCTGGAGAATTGCATACAGTTCTGGTCATCTCATTATACGAAGGATGTCAAAATAGGTTCACCTGGATGTTGTCTGGGTTAGAGGGTATGTGCTATAATGAGAGGTTAGATAAACTTGGGTTGTTTTCTCTGGATTGGTGGAAGCTGAGGGGAGATCTGATAGAGGTTTATAAGATTATAAGAGGCATCGATAGAGTAGTCAGACAGTATCATTTTTCCAGGGTTGAGATGTCTAATACCAGAGGGCATGAATTTAAGGTGAGGGGGGGGCAATTTCAAAGGAGATGCGAGAAGCAAACTTTTTACGCAGAGAGTGGTGGGTGCCTGGAATGTGCTGCTTGGGGTGGTGGTAGAGGCAGATACATTAGAGACTTTAATGAACATTTAGGTAGGCACATGAATGTGAGGAAAATGTAAGGACCTAGACATTATGTAGGTGTAAGAGATTAGTTTAGTTGGCAGCTTGATTACTAATATATTTGGTTCAGCACAACATTGTGGGCTGAAGGGCTACTCCTGTTCTGTACTGTTCCGTATTCTAACCTGACTTTCTTCCAGATTTAATCACTTCTGAAGCTCCGTGGATTGGGCAGACAAGCAGCTGGAGAGCCAGTCAGAGTATTTTCAGACTAGACAGTAGCAGAATCAGGGACAGCACAGGAGATGGGTTAACCCTTACTGAACCCACAGTGGTCAGTGGGCAGTACTGGGTTCTGAGCCCTGTGTACTAAGCTCTTGGACACTGTGGGAGCTGGTTTAACTCTTACTGAACCCACAGTGGTCATTGGGCAGTTTTGGATACTGAGCTACTGGACACAATGAGAGCTGATTTAACCCTTACTGAACCCTTAGTGCTCAGTGGGTAGCTTTGGATACTGAACCCTGGATACTATGCCCTTGTGCACTGTAGCAGCTGATTTAACCCTTGCAGAACCCACAGTAGTCAGTGGACAGCTCTCTGAGCCCTTAGACTTTGTCCTGCCCTGTCACGACAGTGGTTGAAAGTTCTCCGCTACTAACTAAAAGCCAAAACTCAAGAGATTCTGCAGGTGCTGGTAATCGAGAACAACACAACTCCAGTATTTTCTGTGTGCACTCAAAGTCAAAGTTGAGCTTATTTTATATGAAAGTACAGGGCAATGGAAAACTTAATTACAGCAGCATCATAGACACAGAGCAGCAGATAAAAAATCATTTATAGGAAAACATAAATTGAGTATAATCTTACAAGTAAAGAACAAAGCAAAGTGTGGGCCCTCTCCTCAAGGCCAATGTTCACCCTTCATTCAACACAAAGTGAGGGGCCTGATTTTTAGATCATGGATCATCTGGAAGAAGGTCCCAATGGCCAGACCCTTTTCCAAAGGGTCCTTGTGACCAGCACTGCGAGGTGAATAGGACTGCAGTGCTGATAGGAGATTCCTTCATCCGAGGAACAGAAACGAAGTTCTGTGGGTGAGATAGAGACATCTGGAAATTATGTTGCCTCCCTGGTGCCAGGATCAGAGATGTCACGGATTGGGTCCATGGCATCCTCAAGGGCAAGGGGGAGCAGTCAGAAGTCTTGCCGCATATTGGCACCAATGACATAGTAGACAAGGTGAGGTGGTCCTGAAGAGAGATTTTAGGGAGCTAGGTGGAACGCTGGGAAACAGGACCTCCAAGGTAGTGAGGGTAAGATCTCAGTGAGGGTAAGAAAGGAATGATTTGGCTGAGGAACAGGTGCATGGGGCAGGGGCTCAGATTTATGGATCATCGGGATCTCTTCCAGGGAGGTACAAATGTACAAAGGGGACGGATTACACCTGAACCCAAGGGGATCCAATATCTTTGTGGGCAGGTCGGCTGGAGTCTTTCGGGTGGGTTTAAACTAATATGGCAGGGAAATGGGAAATGGTGTGATAGTGCTGAAGATGAGGTAGTTGATTTACAAATAGAGGCAATGTGTACTGAGACTCCCAACAAGGAGAGGCTAATGATAGGACAAACTGCAGTCAACAGGATGAGTTGTAGCATATAAGGTGGACAAAATCAAAGGGGGTGAATACAGGTCTGAAGATATTATATTTGAAAGTGCGCAGTACATCGAATAAGGTAGATGAACACAGCACTGTTACAGATTAGCATGTATGATGGCTGAAAGAAGATATAGCTGGGTGCTTAATGTCCAAGGATACACATTGTATCGAAAGGACAAGCTGGAAGACAGAGGGGTTCGCATTGCTCTGTTGGCAAAAAATGAAATCAAATCATTAGAAAGAGGTGAAATATGGTGGGAAGGTGTTGAATCATTGTTGAAAGAACTAAGGAACTGCAAGGGTAAAAAGACCCTTCTGAGAGTTGCATACAGACCCCTAAATAATGATAAGGATGTGGTCTACAAGTTACAGCGGGAGATAGAAAATACATGCTAAAAAGGCAATGTTACAATGGTCATGGGGAATTTCAATATGCAGGAGGATTGGAAAAATCAGATTGGTGCTGAATTCTAAGAAGAGGAATTTCTAGAATGCCTATGAGATGACTTTTTAGAGCAGTTCATGGTTGAGCCCACTATTCTGGATCAGCTATTCTGGACTGGTTGTTGGGCAGTGAGCCGGAATAAGAAACATAGTAAGGTCATCTGTTAGTCTTGCGAGACCATGGATCTGTGCCTGGAAAGTCTTCACTCTCCAGGGCACAGGCCAGGGCAAGGTTGTATGGAAGACCGCCAGTTGCCCATGCTACAAGTCTCCCCTCTCCACAACACCAATGTTGTCCAAGGAAAGGGCATTAGGACCCATACAGCTTGGCATCAGTGTCGTCGTAGAGCAATGTGTGGTTAAGTGCCTTGCTCAAGGACACAACACGCTGCCTCAGCTGGGGCTCGAACTCATGACTTTCAGGTCGCTAGTCCAATGCCTTAACCACTTGGCCAAGTGCCCACACAAGAAACATAAGAAACAAGAAATAGGAGCAGGAGTCGGCCATCCAGCCCATCGAGCCTGCCCCGCCATTCAATAGATCATGACTGATCTGTCCGTAAGCTCAGCTCCATCTACCTGCCTTTTCCCCATAACCCTTAATCCCCCTGCGATGTAAAAATCTATCTAATTGTATCTTAAATATATTTAGTGAAGAAGCCTCAACTGCTTCCCTGGGCAGAGAATTCCACAGATTCACCACTCTCTGGGAAAAACAGTTTCTCCTCATCTCCATCCTAAATCCTCTCCCCTGAATCTTGAGGCAATGTCCCCTAGTTCTAGACTCACCTACCAATGGAAACAACTTTCCTACTTCTATCTCATCTATCCCTTTCAAAATGTTGTATGTTTCTATAAGATCTCCTCTCATTCTTCTGAATTTCAGAAAGTATCGTCCCAGGCGACTTAATCTCTCCTCATAGGTTAACCCCTTCATCTCTGGAATCAACCTGGTGAACCTCCTCTGCACTGCCTCCAAAGCCAGTATATCCTTCCTCAAGTATGGAGACCAGAACTGCACACAGTACTCCAGGTGCGGCCTCACCAGTACTCTGTATAGTTGCAGCATGACCTCCCTACTCTGGAATTGATTGGAGAATTTAAGGTAAAAGAACCCTTGGGAAAAGTGGTCATAATATAATTAAATTCACCCTGAAATTTGAGAAAGAGAAGCTAAAGTCAGAGAGAAGTCGGTCAGAACTGATTGGAAAAGAACACTGGCAGGGATAATGGCAGAGCAGCAACGGCTGGAATTTCTGGAAGCAATTCAGAAGGCACAGGGTATATCCATCCCAAAGAGGAAGAAGTATTCTGAAGGCAAGATGACACAACTCTGGCTAATGAGAGAAGTCAAAGCTAACATAAAAACCAAAGAGGGCATATAATAGAGCAAAGATTAGCGGTAAGTTAAAGGGATGGGAAACTTTCAAATGCCTACAGAAGGCAACTAAAAAAGGAGGTAAAGATGGAATACGAAAGTGTGCTAGCCAGTAATATTTAAGAGGATAACAAAAGTTTCTTCAGATATATGAAGTATAAAAGAGAGACAAGAGCAGATATTGGACTGCTGGAAAACGATCCTGGAGAGGTAGTAAGGGGGGTCAAAGAAATGGCGATGAGCTGATTAAGTATTTTACATCAGTCTTCACAGTGGAAGACTCTAGCAGTATGATGGAAGTTTCAGGTGTCAGGGGTCATGAAATATGTGAAGTTACTAGGGAGAAGGTTCTTGAGGAACTGAAAGGTCTGAAGGTAGACAAGTCACCTGGACCAGATGGTGTACACCTCGGGGTTCTGAAAGAGATGGCTGAAGAGATTGTGGAGGCATTAATTATGATCTTTTAAGAATTACTAGATTCTTGAATGGTTCTGGAAGACTGGAAAATTGTCAATGTCACTCCACTCTTCAAGAAAGGAGAGAGGCAGATGAAAGGAGCTTATAGGCCAGTTAGTCTGACCTCAGTGGATGGAAGATGTTGGAGCTGATTATTAAGGATGTGGTTTGGCAGCACTTTAAGGCCCATGACAAAACTGGCCATAGTCAGCAGGATTGCCCCCAGGGAAAATCTTGCCTGACAAATTTGTTGGAATTCTTTAAAGAAATAACAAGCAGTATAGACAAAGGAGTATCAATTGATGTTGTGTACTTTGATTTTCAGACGGTCTTTGAAAAGGTGCCACACATGACTTAACAAGCTACGAGCCCATGGTATTACAGGAAAGATTGTAGTATGGATAAAGCAGTGGCTGATTGGCAGGAGGCAAAGAGTGGGAGGAAATGGAAGCCTTTTCTGGTTGGCTGCCAGTGACTAGTGGTGTTCTACAGAGATCCGTGTTATTTTTACATTCTATGTTAATGATCTGGATGATAGAATTGATGGCTTTGTTCAAAGTTTGCAGACTATGCAAAGTTAGGTGGAGGGGCAGGTAGCTCTGAAGGAGTAGCAAGGTTACAGAAGGACAGGCAGATTAGGAGAATGGGCAAAGAAATGACAGATGCACTTTGGCAGAAGAAATGAAAGAGTTGACTATTTTCTAAATGGAGAGAAAATACAAAAAACTGAGATGCAAAGGGACTTAGAAACCTTCATGCAGGATTCCCTAGAGGTTAATTTGCAGGTTGAGTCTTTGGTGAGAAGGACAAATGCAATGTTAGTATTCACTTCAAGAGGACTAGAATATAAAAGCAAGGATGTAATGTTGAGGCTTTATAAAGCACTGGTGAAGCCTCACATGGAGTGTTGTGAGCAGTTTTGGGCCTCGTATCTTAGAAAGGATGTACTGAAACTGGTGAGGGTTCAAAGGAGGTTCACCAAAATGATTCCAGGTTTGAAGAGCATTTGTTAGCTTTAGGCTTGTGTTCGCTGGAATTCAGAAGAATGAGGGGTAACTCATTGAAATCTATCAAATGGTGAAAGGCCTTGATAGAATGGATGTGGAGAGGATGTTTCCTATGGTGGGAGAGTCTAAGACCAGAGGACACAGCCTCAGAATAGAAGGGTGTCTTTTTAGAATAGATGAGGAGGAATTTCATTAACCAGGGATTGGTGAATCTGTGGAATTCATCACAACTGGCAGTTGTGGAGGCCAAGTCTTTATATAACATAACCATATAACAATTACAGCACAGAAACAGGCCATCTCGGCCCTTCTAGTCTGTGCCGAACTCTTATTCTCACCTCGAGCTCCGCTGCGGGATCGTCGAGGCTCGGGTTCTTGGAGCTCCGCTGCGGAATCTATTATATCTATTCAGGAAAGAGGTTGGTAGATTCTTGATTGGTTAGGGCATGAAGGGATATAGGGAGAAGGCAGGACATTGTGGCTGAGAGGAAAAATGAATCAGCCATGATGAATGGTGGAGAAGACCAAATGGCCAAATGGACTAATTCTGCTCATATATCATACTGTCTTATGGGTTTATGGTCTCTCTGGAGCTGCAGGTAGAGGATATGACTCCCACAAACATATCTCTACAGAGATGCAGTTAGAGAAGGTGTCTTCCACAAACAGGTTTCTCCAGAGATGGAGGTAGAGGAGACATCTCCAACAAACTGGTCTCTCCGGAGATGCAGTAAAGGAGACATCTCCCATGAACAGGACTCTCTGGAGGTGAAAGTACATAGAACATAGAAATTTACAGCACATTACAGGCCCTATGGCCCACAATATTGTGCCAACCATGTGACCTACTCTACAATCTGCCTAGAATTTCCCTAGCACATAGCCCTCTATACTTCTAAGCTCCATGTACCTGTCTAAGAGGTTCTTAAAAGACCCTATTGTATCCATTTCCACCATTGCCACTGGCAGTACATTCCACACACCCACTATTCTCTATGTGGAAAAACTTACCCCTGACATCCCCTTGGTACCTATTTCCAAGTGCCTTAAAACTATATCCCCTCGTATTAGCCATTTTAGCCCTGGGAAAAAGCCTCTGACTATCCACATGATCAATGGTCCTCATCATCTTATACATCTCTATCAGGTCACTTCTCAGACTCCGTCGCTCCAAGGAGAAAAGGCCAAGTTCACTCAACCTATTCTCATAAGACATGCTCTCCAATCCAGGCTACTTCCTTGTAAATCTCCTCTGCACCCTTTCTATAGTTTCCACATCCTTCCTGTAGTGAGGTGGCCAGAACTGAGCACAGTACTCCAAGTGAGGTCTAACTCAGGTTTTCCACAAATGTATGTGGCCTATCAGCGGTGCAAACAGAACTCTACCAAGAGATATTTCTTGCATGTCGGCGGCGGTTATTTAAAAAGGGAGCTTCAAGGCTGTTTGACCATTGTACGTGGCCTATCAGCTGTGTCAACAGAGCTCTATGAACTAAATAAAAGTACAGAAGGTATAAGCAGGGTGAACATTGTCGGGAGTAGGCCAGTGGCGAGAGTAGAAGCTTTGGCTCAAAAGAGGCTTCAGCTAGGATGAGGCGTCAGCTCTGTGTAAAGCATCTGTTAATGTTTCCTTTTTCGTTTTTTTTTTCCTCTCTTATTGCACCATTTAAATAGCTGTGGTATGCTCTTCGTGCTGGATGTTGGAGAACTGGGAGACCCAGAGTCTCCCAGGGAACTACATCTGCATGAAGTGCGTCCGGCTGCAGCTCCTTGAAGACCGTGCTAGGGATCTGGAGCAGCAGCTGGATGACCTTCGGCTTGTACGGGAGAGCAAGGACCAATATTCTTGTGGGCAGGTTTGTTAGAGCTGTTGGGGAGGGGAGGTTTAGACTCTGGTAGGGGGTGGGAACCAGAGTGAAGGGACTCAGAGTAGGGCGGATGGTAAAAAAGTAAAGGTGGCATGCAGTCAGACTCTCAGGAAAGGCAGGTAGGTGATGGGACTTAGTTGCAGCCAACAGACTGTGTATCAAAACATTAGGGATGCAGAAACAGGAAGGACAGCAATAACGGTACTCAAGGTGTTGTACCTAAATGTGTGTAGTATATGAAATAAGGCAGATGATCTTATTGCAATATTACAGATTGCCAGATTGCGGCCAACACTGAATCGTGGCTGAAGGATGGTTGTAGTTGGGAGCTGAATGTCCAAGGTTACACATTATATCGGAGGGATAGGAAGGTAGGCAGAGGGGCGGTGTGGCTCTGCGTCAGATCAGTAGAAGGATGTGACATAGGATTGGAAGATGTCGAATCCTTGTTGGTTGAGTTAAGAAATCGCAAGGGTAAAAGGACATTGCTGGAGGTTATATCCTATCAGAACAGTGGTTAGGAGGTAGACCACAGGTTACAACAGGAAATAGAAAATGCGAGTCAAAAGGGCAATGATATGGAAGTCATGGGAGATTTTAATAAGCAGGTTGATTGGGAAAATCAGGTTGGTAATGGATCTCAAGAGAGTGAGTTTGTTGAATGCCTAAGAAATGTCTTTTTAGAGCAGTTTGTCATTGAGCCTACTGGGGGATCAGCTATACTGGATTGGGTGTTATGTAATGAACCAGAGGTGAATAGGGAGCTTAAGGTAAAAGAACCCTTAGGAAACAGTAATCACAATATGATTGAGTTCAGCTTGAAATTTGATAGACAGAAAGTAAAGTCTGATGTAGCAGTATTTCATAGTCATAGTCATAGTCATACTTTATTTCCCTTACTCAGTGGAGTAAAGGAAATTACAGTGGTATGAGAAAGGAGTTGGCCAAAGTAAATTGGAAAGAGCTGCTGGCAGGGATGTCAGCAGAGCAAGAATGGTGTGTGTTTCTAGGAAAAATGAGGAAACTGTAGGACATGAAGAAATACTCAAATAGTAAAATAGTACAACCATGGCTGACAAGGGAAGTAAAAGCAAAAGAGAGGGCATAAAACAAAGAAAAGATTAGTGGGAAGACAGAGGACTGGGAAGTTTTCAAAAACCTACAGAGATCAAGTAAAAAATCATTAGAAGGGAAAAGATGAAATGTGAAAGCAAGCTGGCAAATAATATCAAAGTGGATAGTAAAAGTTTTTTCAAGTATGTTAAAAATAAAAGAGATGAGAGTGGATATAGGACAGCTAGAAAATGAGGCAGGAGAAATAATAACGGGGGACAAGGAGATGGCTGATGAGCCAAATGAGTATTTTGCATCAGTCTTCACTGTGGAAGACACTAGCAGTGTGCCAGATGTTGTAGTGTGTGAAGGAAGAGAAGTGGGTGCGTTACTGTTACAAGAGAGAAGGTGATCAAAAAGCTGAAAGACCTAAGTGTACAGAAGTCACCCAGACCAGAGGAACTGCACCCTAAGGCTCTGAAAGAGGTAGTGTTAGAGATTGCGGTGGCATTAGAAATGATCTTTTAAAAATCATTGGACTCTGGCATGGTGCCAGAGGACTGGAAAATTGCAAATGTTACTCCACTCTTTAACCATATAACAATTACAGCACGGAAGCAGGCCATCTCGGCCCTTAAGGTGGCAAGTAAGGTGAAAATAAATCTAAAGGGTTTCTACATTTATATTAACAACAAAAGGATAGTGAGGGATAAAATTGGTCCCTTAGAAAATCAGAGTGGACAGCTATGTGCGGAGCCAAAAGAGATGGGGGAGATTTTGAACAATTTCTTTTCTTTGGTATTCACTAAGGAGAAGGATATTGAATTGTGTAAGGTATGGGAAACAAGTAGGGTAGCTATGATGATTAAAGAAGAGGAAGTACTGGCGCTTTTAAGAAATATAAAAATGGGTAAGCCTCCGGGTCCTGACAGGATATTCCCTAGGACCTTGAGGGAAGTTAGTGTGGAAATAGCAGGGGCTCTGACAGAAATATTTCAAATGTCATTAGAAACGGGGATGGTGCTGGAGGATCGGCGTATTGCTCATGTTGTTCCATTGTTTAAAAAGGGTTCTAACAGTAAACCTAGCAACTATCGGCATGTGAGTTTGACCTCAGTGGTGGGTAAATTGATGGAAAGTATTCTTAGGGATGGTATAAATAATTATCTGGATAGACAGAGTCTGATTCGGAACAGTCAACACGGATTTTTGCATGGAAAGTTATGTTTGACAAATGTTATTGAATTTTTTGAAGAGTTTGCTAGGAAAGTTGACAAGGATAAAGCAGTGGATTTTGTCTATACGGACTTCAGTATGGCCTTTGACAAGGTTCCACACGGAAGGTTAGTTAGGAAGATTCAATTGTTAGGTATTAATATTAAAGTAGTAAAATGGATTCAGCAGTGGCTGGATGGAAGACACTAAAGAGTAGTGGTGGATAATTGTTTGTCAGATTGGAGCCCGGTGTCTAGTGGTGTGCCTCAGGGATCCATACTGGGTCCAATGTTGTTTGTCATATATATTAATGATCTGGTTGATGGGGTAGTGAATTGGATTAGTAAGTATGTAGATGATACTAAGATAGGTGGAGTTGTGGATAATGAGGTAGAGTTTCTTTTTTTTTTAAATTTTATTTTTATTTGGATAAAGAGTTCACAATTATCATGTACTTTTTTCACACATATAACCTTTTCCATTTTTTTATATGTATAAAACTACAATTATTTATACATTCTTAAGTACACATTGAGATGATATAAAAGCAAAATAAACATTTAAATAGATAATTATGTACTGTGGTAAATCTAACCTATTAGGCTAAGTAATGAAATTAGTTGTTAAGAAAAATGGTAATAAAAGTTTCCATACAACCCTTCTGGACCATTTCTACTGGTCCAAAATGTTGCATACAAGCCTATATACCAACCATTGTAGGTGTTTATATCCCAATTTGTTCGTGCTTGTTCCTGCCCGCAGACATAACTATCCAATCCCTATGTACTTATTTACTTGATAATGAGGTAGAGTTTCAAAGCTTGCAGAGAGATTTAGGCCAATTAGAAGAGTGGGCTGAAAGATGGCAGATGGAGTTTAATGCTGATAAATGTGAGATGCTCTATTTTGGTAGGACTAATCAAAATGGGACATACATGGTAAATGGTAGGGCATTGAAGAATGCAGTAGAACAGAGGGATCTAGGAATAATGGTGCATAGTTCCCTGAAGGTAGAATCTCATGTGGATAGGGTGGTGAAGAAAGCTTTTGGTATCCTGGCCTTTATAAATCAGAGCATTGAATATAAGAGTTGGGATGTGATGTTGAAATTGTACTAAGCATTGATAAGGCCAAATTTGGAGTATTGTGTACAGTTCTGGTCACCGAATTATAGGAAAGATATCAACAAAATTGAGAGAGTACAGAGAAGATTTACTAGAATGTTACCTGGGTTTCATCTCCTAAGTTACAGAGAAAGGTTGAACGAGTTCGGTCTTTATTTTTTGGAGCGTAGAAGGTTGAGGGGGGACTTGATAGAGGTATTTAAATTTACGAGGGGGATAGATAGAGTTGACGTGGATAGGCTTTTTTCCATTGAGAGTCGGGGAGATTCAAACAAGAGGACATGAATTGAGAGTTAAAGGGCAAAAGTTTAGGGGTAACTTGAGGGGGAACTTCTTTACTCAGAGAGTGGTAGCTGTGTGGAACGAGCTTCCAGCAGAAGTGGTTGAGGCAGGTTCGATATTGTTATTTAAAGTTAAATTGGGTAGCTATATGGACAGGAAAGGAATGGAGGGTTATGGGCTGGTTGGTGAGACTAGATGAGAGTAAGTGTTCGGCATGGACTAGAAAGGCCGAGATGGCCTGTTTCCATGCTGTAATTGTTATGTGGTTGTATGGTTAGATCTTCTTTTAGCTTTTCTAATTTCTTTCTTAAGATTCTTTTTACATTCTTTATATTCCTCGAGCACCTCATTTACTCCAAGCTGTCTATATTTATTGTAGATCTCTCTCTTTTTCCAAACCAAGTTTCCTGTATCCCTTGAAAACCATGGCTCCCTCAAACTTTTAACCTTTCCTTTCAACCTAACAGGAACATAAAGATTCTGTACTCTCAAAATTTCACCTTTAAATGACCTCTATTTCTCTATTACATCCTTCCCATAAAACAAATTGTCCCAATCTACTCCTTCTAAATCCTTTCGCATCTCCTCAAAGTTAGCCTTTCTCCAATCAAAAATCTCAACCCTGGGTCCAGACCTATCCTTCTCCATAATTATATTGAAACTAATGGCATTGTGATCACTGGACCCGAAGTGCTCCCCAACACATACCTCCGTCACCTGCTCTATCTCATTCCCTAACAGGAGATCCAACACTGCCCCTTCTCTAGTTGGTACCTCTGTGTATTGCTGCAAAAAACTATCTTGCACACATTTTAAAAACTCCAAACCATCCAGCCCTTTTACAGAATGGGTTTCCCAGTCTATGCGTGGTAAATTAAAATCTCCCACAATCACAACCTTGTGCTTACTACAAATATCTGGTATCTCCTTACAAATTTGCTCCTCCAATTCTCACTCCCCATTAGGTGGTCTATAATACACCCCTATAAGCATTACTACACCTTTCCCGTTCCTCAATTCCACTCAAATAAACTCCCTAGACGAGTCCTCTAATCTATCCTGCCAAAGTACCGCTGTAATATAGCTGTAATACAACACCTCCCCCTCTTGCCCCTCCGATTCTATCACACCTGAAACAATGAAATCCAGGAATATTTAGTTGCCAATCACACCTCTCCTGCAACCATGTTTCACTAATAGCTACAACATCGTATTTCCAGGCATCAATACATGCTCTAAACTCATCCACCTTTCTTACAATGCTCCTAGCATTAAAATTGATGCATTTAAGAAATTCTCCACCTCTTACTCTCTGTTTATCCCTAATGGTGCAAACAACTTTGTTATCTTTTTCTTCCTTCTCTCCTACATCTTCGGTCTGAGTGCTCCCATTCTCTATCCCCTGCCTATCCTCCCTCACACACTGTCTACTAGCTTTCTCTATTTGTGAACTCACCTCCTCTCTCCTAGTATCTTCAATTTGATTCCCCCCCCCCCCAACCATTCTAGTTTAAAGTCTCCCCAGTAGCCTTCGCAAACCTCCCCACCAGGATATTGGTCTCCCTAAGATTCAAGTGCAACCCATCCTTTTTGTACAGGTCACACCTGCGCCAAAAGGGGTCCCAATGATCCAGAAACTTGAATCCCTGCCCCCTGCTCCAATCCCTCAGCCACGCATTTATCCTTCATCTCATTCCATTCCTACTTTCACCGTCGCGTGGCGCAGGCAGTAATCCCGAGATTACTACCTTTGCAGTTAAGAAAGAAGGAAGGCAGCAAAAAGGAAATTATAGACCAGTTAACCTGACCTCAGTGGTTGGGAAGATGTGAGAGTCAATTGTTAAGGATGAGGTGATGGAGTACTTGGTGACACAGGACAAGATATACAAAGTCAGCATGGTTTCCTTCAGGGAAAATCCTGCCTGACAAACCTGTTGGAATTCTTTGAGGAGATTACAAGTAGGATAGATAAAGGGCATGCAGAGGATATTGTGCATTTGAACTTTCAGAAGGCTTTGGACAAGGTTCCACACACGAGGCTGCTAACCAAGTTAAGAGCCCATGGTATCACAGGAAAGTTACTAACATGGTTAGAGCATTGGCTGATTGGTAGGCGGCAGTGAGTGGGAATAAAAGGATCCTTTTCTGGTTGGCTGCCTGTAACTAGTGGTGTTCCGCAGGGGTCGGTGTTGGGACCACTTCTTTTTATGCTGTATATCAATGATTTAGATGATAGAATAGGTGACTTTGTTGCCAAGTTTGCAGATGATACGAAGACTGGTGGAGGGGCAGCTAGTGTTGAGGAAACAGGTAGAATGCAGAAGGAATTAGACAGATTAAGAGAATGGGCAAGAAGGTGGCAAATGAAATACAAATGTTGGAAAATGCATGGTCATGCACTTTGGTAGTAGAAATAAATGTGCAGACTATTTTCTAAGTGGGGAGAAAATCCAGGAATCTGAGATGCAAAGGAACTTGGGAGACCTTGTGCAGAACACCCTGAAGGTCAACTTGTAGGTTGAGTTGGTGGTGAGGAAGGCAAATGCCATGTTAGCATTCATTTCAAGAGGTCTAGAATACAAGAGCAGGGATGTGATGCTGAGGCTTTATACGGCACTGGTGAGAGCTCGCCTTGAACAGTTTTGGGCCCCTCATCTTAGAAAAGATGTGCTGGCATTGGAGAGGGTCCAGAAGAGGTTCACAAGGATTATTCCAGGAATGAAAGGGTTATCATATGAGGAATGTTTGATGGCTCTGGGTCTGTACTTGCTGAAGTTCAGAAGGATGAGAGGGGATCTCACTGAAACCTTTCAGATGTTGAAAGGCCTAGACAGAGTAGATATGGAAAGGATGTTTCCCATGGTGGGAGAGTCTCGGACGAGAGGGTACAGATTCAGGATAGAGGGGCGCCCTTTCAAAACAGTTAAGCGGAGATATTTTTTAGCCAAAGGGCGGTGAATTTGTGGAATTTGTTGCCACATGCAGCTGTGGAGGCCAGGTTATTGGGTGTATTTAAGGCAGAGGTTGATAGATTCTTGACTGGACATGCCATCAGAGGTTACGGGGAGAAGGCCGGGCAGTGGGGTTGAGAAGGAGATAGTAAAAAAGGATCAGCGAGGAGTGAATGGTGGAGCAGACTCAATGGCCAGATGGCCTAATTCTGCCCCTACGTCTTCTGGTCTTATGGTCGAACAGGTCTCTATGGAGATGCAAGTAGAGGAGATGTTTCCCACAAACAGGCGTCTGGAGATGCAGGTCGAGGAGATGTTTCCCATGAACAGGCCTCTGGAGATGCAAGTAGAGGAGACATCTCCCTCGAACAAGTCTCTCTGGAGATACAGGTAGAGATGGTATCTCCCACAAACAGGTTTCACCGGAGCTGCAGGTAGAGGAGACGTCTCCCACGAACATGTGTCTTTGGAGCTGCAGTTAGAGCAGATGTCTCCCACAAACAGGTCTCTCCAGAGATGCTGGTAGAGGAGACATCTCAGAATGAGAATCAGGTTTATTATCACTGGTATGTGACGTGAAATTTGTTAACTTAGCAGCAGCCGTTCAGTGCAATACATAATATAGGAGAGATTAAAAAATAATAAATGAAATATGAATGTTTGTAAAAATAATAATAAATAAGTAAATCGATTACAGTATACATATGTTGAATAGATTAAAGCAAGTGCAAAAAACAGAAATACCGTATATTAAAAAAAGTGAGGTAGTTTCCAAGGGTTCAATGTCCATTTAGGAATCGGATGGCAGAGGGGAAGAATTCGTTCCTGAATCGCTGAGTGTGTGCCTTCAGGCTTCTGTACCTCCTACCTGATAGTAGCAGTGAGAAAAGGGCATGCCCTGGGTACTGGACATCCTTAACAATGGACACTGCCTTTCTGAGACACTGCTCCCTGAAGATGTCCTGGGTACTTTGTAGGCTAGTTCCCAAGATGGAGCCGACTAGATTTACAACCTTCTGCAGCTTCTTTCGGTCCTGTGCAGAAACACCAAACCCTCCCCCCCCCCCCAATACCAGACAGTGATGCAGCCTGTCAGAATGCTCTCCACAGTACATCCATGGAAGTTTTTGATTGTATTTGTTGACATGCCACATCTCTTCAAACTCCTAATATACTATAGCGGCTGTCTTGCCTTCTTTATAACTGTATCAATATGTTGGGACCAGGTTAGATCCTTAGAAATCTTCACACACAGGAACTTGAAACTGCTCACTCTCTCCACTTCTGATCCCTCTATGAGGATTGGTATGTGTTCCTTCATCTTACCCTTCCTGAAGTCCACAATCAGCTCTTTCGTCTTACTGACGTTGAGTGCCAGGTTGTTGCTGCGACACCACTCCACTAGTTGGCATATCTCACTCCTGTACGCCCTCTTGTCACCACCTGAGATTCTACCAACAATGGTTGTATTGTCAGAAAATTTATAGATGGTATTTGAGCTATGCCTAACCACACAGTCATGGGTATATAGAGAGTAGAGCAGTGGGCTGAGCACACACTCCTGAGGTGTGCCAGTGTTGATTGTCAGTAAGGAAGAGATGTTATCACCAATCCACAAAGACTGTGGTCTTCTGGTTAGGAAGTTGTGGATCAAATTGCAGAAGGAGGTACAGAGGTCCAGGTTCTGCAACTTCTCAATCAGGATTGTGGCAATGGTGGTATTAAATGCTGAGCTATAGTGGATGAACAGCATCCTGATATAGGTGTTTGCGTTGTCCAGGTTGTCTAAAGCTGTGTGGAGAGCCATTGAGATTGCATCTGCCATTGAAATATTGTGGCAATAGGCAAATTGCAATGGGTCCAGGTCCTTGCTGAGGCAGGAGTTCAGTCTAGTCATGACCTACCTCTCAAACCATTTCATCACTGTCGATGTGAGTGCTACCGGGCGATAGTCATTAAGGCAGCTCACGTTATTCTTCTTAGGCACTGGTATAATTGTTGCCTTTTTGAAGCAAGTAGGAACTTATGCCCATAGCAGTGAGAAGTTGAAAATGTCCTTGAATAATTCCGTTAGTTGGTTGGCACAGGTTTTCAGAGTCTTACCAGGTACTCCATCAGGACTTTCCGCCTTGCGAGTGTTCACTCTCTTTAAAGACAGCCTAACATTGACCTCTGAGACAGAGATCGCAAGTCATCAGGTACAGCAAGAATCTTCACTGCTGTAGTTGTGTTCTTCCTTTCAAAGCATGCATAGAAGGCATTGAGTTCATCTGGTAGTGAGGTATCGTCGCCATTCATGCTATTGGGTTCTGCTTCGTAGGAAGTAATGTCTTGCAAATACTGCCAGAGTTGTTGTGCATCCAATGTCGCCTCCAACCTCGTTCAAAATTGTCTCTTCACCCTTGAAATAGCCCTCCACAAATCATACCTGGTTTTCTGGTACAGACCTGGGTCACCAGACTTGAATTCCACAGGTCTAGCCTTCAGCAGACAACGTACCTCCTGGTTCATCCACGGCTTTTGGTTTGGGAATGTACAGTAAGTCTTTGTAGGCACACACTCATCCACACAGGTTTTAATGAAGTCAGTAACAACTGCAGCATACTCATCCAGGTTCGAAGATGAATCCCTGAATATAGTTGAGTTCACAGATTCAAAGCAGTCCTATAGGTGATCCTGTGCTTCCCTTGTCCAAACCTTCTTGGTCCTCACTGCTGGTGCTGCAGTCTTCAGTCTCTGCCTATACTCAGGGAGTAGAGGTACAGCCAGGTGATCAGACTTCCTGAAGTAGGGCATGGAATGGCACGGTAGGCATTCCTGATGGTGGTGTAGTAATGGTCCAGTGTGTTGTTTCCTCTGGTATCACAAGTGAACTGTTGATGATAATTGCTTAGTGATTTTTTTCAGACTGGCCTGATTAAAATCCCCCAAGACGATGGTGAAGGCATTAGGGTGCACTGCTTCATGCATTTTGGTCCCATTGCTCAGACCATTTAAAGCCTGATTGACATTGGCCTGAGGTGGAATGGAAACTGCTACCAAAATGACCCCAGAGAATTCCCGTGGTAGGTAAAAAGGACAACACTGAACTACTTGATATTCCAGGTCTGGTGAGCAGAATTGGGACAGCACTGATATATTTGTGCACCAAGAAGAGTTGATCATGAGGCATACTCCTCTACCTCTGCTTTTGAGAGACTCTATAGATCTATCCTGACGGTGTATAGTAAACCCGTCGATCTGAATCACTGCATCCAGTATGGAAGGGGTTAACCAGGATTCCATAAAATAAAGGACACACGCGGTCCTAAAGTCCCTTTGATTCAACACCCTGGCTCTAGGATCATTGATTTTATTCATCAGAGACTGCACATTCACCAGCAAGATAGTCAGTAAAGGGAGTTTAAAACCCCATTTCCTTAAATGCACTTGTAACCCTGCTCTACACCCAGTGGTATCCTACATGGGCACTTCCAACCACAACTGGTGTTGTTTCCATCAGTTTTAAGCAGTGATAGTTCATTTAAACGCATTAAGACTCCTACAGTCAGGCAGCGGAGGTTTATGACCAGAGCTTTCCTTCTCCTTGATAAGCTGCCAACTACATCTGCCCAAAGTGACTGGTTTTAGGGTGCCAGCTACCCACCTTTGCCCCTTCTCATGTCAATATAAATGGTTCCATTGGGATTGGTAGCTAAACCACATGTGAAGACCTGGAGCAGGACTTGGTTGTCAGAGGCTATTTGAGATGCACACCATTGAGGGCATTTAAAAGGTAGTCAGGGCTTATCCCTACCCCTCTCCCATCAGTGATTACAAACTTAAGAAACAGGAGTTCCTCCAACACTTTCTAATTTTCCTCCCTCTTTTCGCTGGGGCTGAACACTGTGTATCGCGGTACTCTGACTGTGGGGCTATTTCCCAGCCCTCCTGTTCCACTCGCTGACTCTCCTGTGTTCCTTCCCCCATCCCAGATCAACAGGTTGCAGATTCACACCTTGAGTGTAATGTCTGTGGATAGGAGCAGATCTAATGATCCCCAGATCCCCAGGCTGAGTAGGTTAATGCTGGGATGTGGGGCAGAGACTGGGTGTGGGTCCTCTTCCCTCCCTGGCATCCTGTCCTCTCCCACACACAAAACCTCCATCCTCCCATACTACACCAACCTTCCCCACTTCCATGTTCAACCCTCTCTCTACTTCCCTCCAGAGAAACAGGACCTCCAGGGTAATAATTTCTGGAGTGCTGCCTGCGTTACACACCAGTGGGAATAGAAACAGGATGATTTGGCAGATTAATTCATGGCTGAGAAGCTGGTGCAGGGAGCAGGGCTTCATGCTCTTGGATCATTGGGATCTCTTCTGGGGGAGGTATTACCTCTACAAAAGTGACAGGTTGCACCTGAACCCGAAGGGGACCAATATCCTCGCGGGCAGGTTTCTTAGAGTTGTTGGGGAGGGTTTAAACCAATTTGGCAGGTGGGGCGGGAACTAGAGTGAAGGAACTCAGGATAGAAACATAGAAATTAAGAAAACCAACAGCACAGTACAGGTTCTTCAGCCAACAAAGCTGTGCCGAAATTGTACTTACTTTAGAAATTACCTAGGGTTACCCACAGCCCTCTATCTTTCTAAGCTCCATGTAGCCATCCAGGAGTCTCTTAAAAGACCCTAATCTTTCCGCCTCCACCAGCAGTCCATTCCACGCACTCACCACTCTCTGCGTAAAAAAATTACTCCTGACATCTCCTCTACCTACTTCCAAGCACCTTCAAACGGTGCCCTCTCATGTTAGCCATTTCAGCTGGGGAAAAAGCCTCTGACTATCCACAGGATCAATTCCTCTCATCATCTTATACACCTCTGTCAGGTCACCTCTCATCCTCCATCACTCCAAGGAGAAAAGGCCAAGTTCACTCAACCTATTCTCATAAGGCATGCTCCCAAATCCAGGCAACATCCTTGTAAATCTCCTCTGCACCCTTTCTATAATTTCCACATCCTTCCTGTAGTGAGGCGACCAGAACTGAGCACAGTACTCGAAGTAGGGTCTGACCAGAGTCCTATACAGCTGTAACACTTCCTCTCAGCTCTTAAACTCAATCCCATGGTTGGTGAAGGCCATTGCACTGTATGCCTTCTTAACCATAGAGTTAACCTGCGCAACAGCTTTGAGTGTCCTATGGACACAGACCCCAAGATCCCCCTGATCCTCCACACTGCCAAGAGTCTTACCATTAATGCTATATTCTGCCATCATACTTGATCTACTAAAATGAACCACCTCACACTTTATCTGGGTTGAACTCCATCTGCCACTTCTCAGCCCAGTTTTGCATCCTATCACTGTCCCGCTGTAACCTCTGACCCCCCCTCCACACTACCCTCAACACTCCCACCTTTGTGTCATCAGCAAATTTACTAACCCATCCCTCCACTTCCTCACTTAGGTCATTTATAAAAATCACGAAGAGAAGAGGTCCCAGAACAGATCCCTGAGGCACACCACTGGTCGCTGGCTTCCATGCAGAATATGACCTGTCTATAACCACTCTTTGCCTTCTGTGGGCAAGCCATTTCTGGGTCCACAAAGCAAGGTCCCCTTGGATCCTATGCCTCCTACTTTCTCGATTAGCCTTGTATGGTGTACCTTATCAAGGATAGGGTGGATAGTAAGAAAACAAAGACAGCATGCAGCCAGACTGTCAGGAAGGGCAGGCAGATGATTGGACAAAACTCCAGCCGGCAGGGTGAGGGAATCTGGAACAGGAGGGCACAGTGTCAGGTTAGAGGGGTGTCCATTTAAAACAGTGATGCAGAGAAATTTCTTTAGCCAGAGGGTGGTGAATTTGTGGAATTTATTACCACAGGCAGCTGTGGAGACCAGGTCATTGGGTGTATTTAAGGCAGAGCTTGATAGGTTCTTGATTGGACTCGGCATCAAAGTTTATGGGGAGAAGGCCGGGGACTGGGGCTGAGGAGGAGAAGAAAAAGGACCAGCCATGATTGAATGTCGGAGCAGATTCGATGGGCCAAATAGCCTAATTCTGCTCCTATATCTTACGGTCTTATGTGAGGGAACAACGTAAGTGATTGAAATAATCTGTTGGATCAGGATGTAATGGTTGGAATTCACAGAAACATCCAAACATGTACGTCTCCGTGGAGCGATCCAAATGCCTGCTGAAGCATTCACTGCCCTCTGTGTAAAGGTTTCAGGCTGCTTTTAAATCTCTCTCCTCTTCACATTGCTACCGTCAGGGAGGTGGTACAGGAGCCTGCAGACACACACTCAATGTTTTAAAAACAGCTTCTTCCCCTCCACCACCGCATTTCTGAATGGACATCGAACCCATGAACAATACCTCAGGATTTTTTTCTTTTATTGCTCTTGTTTTGCACTACTTACTTAATTTAATTTTATATATACTGTATATATAGTTACAGTTTTATATATATAACTGTAATTTACAGTTTTTATTATGTATTGTAATGTACTGCTGCCACAAAACAACAAATTTCACAACATATGCCAGTGATATTAAACCTGATTCTGATTCCTTTGTTCCTGGTTTAGTTGCCAGCCTTCGTCCCCTAGCAACCAGGTTTCTGTGACAGCAATTAATTCAGGCCCTCTGCGCTAATTCACTGTCATGTTTCCAATGCTTCTTCACTGAGGTGAATTATCAACAGTCTGGACATTCTATCACTTCCCCTTACCTGGAAATCTTTAACTGAACTACTCTGATATAGAAATGTGAGATCCACACAAAAAACTGCCTTTAGCTTGCTTGCTATGGGATCAAGGTTGTTTTAGTGAAGAGCCATCAGGAACACAACGGGCTGAGTGGCCTCTCCTTCTGCACATCCCCTAATAACAGGCCTAGCTGCAAGCTGCCACCCTCAGCAGTCTGCAATCTTGTCAATCCTCCCCAGCTGGCATAGGCAGACTCCAGCCAGCTGGAGATCACGCACGTATTTGTTTGGCATCATAATTTGCATTTCATTCAGGGAAGGTGCCACGAAAGCCATCGTTGAGTTCAGATGCACTCCCTCGCACACAGCCAGCAAGTTGGAACCACATGTGCCTCGCTGACTGTTCCATCAGGACCAGAGTACAGAGATAGGAACAGGGCAGGGTGGGAACGAGGAACAGGCACCCGGGGGGGGGGGGGTGCGAGGAATAGGGAGCAGCAAGGGAGCATGCAACAGGAGAATAGGTTGGAAATGAGGAACGGGGCAGGGAGGAGTGAGGGAATGAGGAGCAGTGGAGAGTGAGGGAGTGAGGAACAAGAGAATAGGATGAGAAGAAGCAACAGGGGGTAGTGAGGGACTGAGGTGCTGACTCACTCTCAGTATGTGGACGACGTTCTCCTGCACAGTGCTGGATTCAGATTCAGATTCATTGATATATCATGTGTACTGTCAAATAAATGTCATGTCCACTAACAACCAGTAATTACTGGGGGGCAGCCCGCAAATGCAGCAACTTGGCATGACCACAATGCCTGGCAGAACAACACGGAACACAACAAACAACAAAACAACAACAGAAAAATAAGCCCCGTTCATCCCTCCCACCCACATACATGGTTCTTCAACCCCAGGACAGGCCGCCTTTGGCTTCCAGCAGGCCTATGGAGTCTCAGACATTGGGCCTTTGACTTTCCCAGCAGATGGACAAAGGGTTGTAGACTCAGCGTGCTGGCCATCAGGCCTCAAGCTCTGGACTTTTGTGTGGACCCAGTTACCACGGACTGTCATGGCCCAAGCACCAATCAGTGAGCTGGAGACCTACCTTGGACGTGCTGATCTGATAGCAGAAAACTGTTCAAAGGTTCAAAGGTCAAGTTTAATGTCAGAGAAATATATCTAATATACATCCTGAAATGCTTTCTCTTTGCAAAACATCCACGAAAACAGAGAAGTGCCCCTAAGAATGCAAACAGTTAAACATAAGAACCCCAAAGTCCCCCCAGCTCCCCGCTTCCGCGCTTAAGCGTCAGCAAGCAACTATTCCCCCCCACCAGCAAAAATAAACGTGCTTCAAAACTATCACCGAGCCCAAGTGTGGGCTAAGCAATAGCAAAGACACAGACCAAAGTTACCCCAAAGGCCTCGCATTTCATCCGAATTTGACAGCCTGGCAAGGGAGAGAGAGGTGTCCCTCATTTTCACAGCGAGCAGGAGACATAACAACAACTCACTGGTTTACGATCTTAAAAGTCCATTTTGTCACTTTTTTCGAGCTCTGTGTCTGAAGATTGCAAAGACCTCGGGTCTTCGGGCCTCCCCAATGTGATGAGATTCACTCTGCCACATGGGAAACCCCTTGGTGCAGCTGTCCCACAGCTCTCCCCCGCCCCATAACAAATCCCATGCTCATCCAATGTCCCACTTTGGGGAAGGGTGACTAGATTAGATTAGATCAGATTATGAGGACACACAGTCCTCTTTTATTGTCATTTAGTAATGCATGCATTAAGAAATGATACAATATTCCTCTGATGTGATATCACAGAAACACAGGACAGACCAAGACTGAAAAAACTAACAAAACCACATAATTATAACATATAGTTACAACAGTGCAACAATACCATAACTTGATGAAGGACAGGCCATGGCCACAGTAAAAAAAGTTCGAAGTCTCTCGAAAGTCCCACATCTCACGCAGGCGGGAGAAGGAAGAAAACTCTCCCTGCCATGCCCAACCACAGACCAACTCTGAGTCGTCCGAAAATTTCGAGCTCTGATCAGCTTTCCAGCACCGAGTACTGAGCGCCATCTCTATCCAAATGCTTCGACCTCAGCCTTGGTCGCCAGCAGCAGGCAAAGCCGGGGATTTTGGGGCCTTCCCTCCAGACGATTCTCGATCACACGGTAACAGCGGCAGCGAACCGGCGTTTCAGAAATTTCTCCAGATGTTCCTCTGTGCTTTCACGTCTGTCTCCATCAAATCAGAATTGTCCACTGCCCCTATTTAACAGATACGATATCATTTCGCTGGAGAGCTGCGCGTGCTGCGTCGCACTGCCATCTTCTCATCCCACCTCCTGATCAATGGTAATCATAACATAATGTAATTTTATACAAATGGAAAAATGTGACTCCAAAAAGCAGGTCCAAATCCAACTGTGGGGGACCCTGAAAGTATGAGAGGGAGCAGGCAGTGTTTGAGTAATGACATTTAAAGGTCTAACTGTCTGACTGTGCACAGGCAACACCAATTTCTAATAATTTCCCAAGTAGACTAACATTTACAACAGAGAAACTGGGGTGTTAACTCAGGGAGGTGAGAGATGTTAACTGGGAGGTTAACTCAAAAGTTATAATGGCAATAAACCAAAGATAAAAGACAGTAACGTGGTCAGAAATCACAGTTCTACAAAACATTGGCCAGACTGCATGTGGAGTATCAGGTATCACCTCAAAGAGAGAGCAAATGACTGACTCAGAGTCAGAATAAGAATCAGATTTATTATTATATCCAATATATGTTGTGAGATTTGTGGCAGCAACATAAAATATACTATAAACTTCAATAAGGAATATATGGCATGTAAAAGATGAAATAATTAGTGCAAAAATGAGCAAAAATAGTGAGGTAGTGTCCATGCGTTCATTATTCTAGAATCTGATGGCGGAGGGGAAGAAGCTGTTCCTGAATCGTTGAGTGTTTCTTTGAGTGTTTCATTGATGGTAGCAATGAGAAGACGGCATGTCCTGGGTGACGTTGGTCCTTAATGATGGATGCTGCCTTTCTGAGGCATCGCCTTTTGAAGATGTTCTCAATGCTGGGGAGGCTGGCGCCCATGATGGAGCTGAGTGAGTTTATGACTTTCTGCAGCTTTTTCTGCAGTGGAATCCACACCAGACGGTGATATAACCAGTTAGAATGTGCTCCATGGCACATCTGTAGAATCTTGCTGGAGCCTTTGGTGACAAAATGTGACATTGACCAGGAAGTTGCCAGCAATTGGTGGCTATGGGGAGAGATCAGATATGCTGACCTTGTTCTCACTAAAATGGAGGGATGACCTGTCATGGTCCGGTCCATGAAATTCGCATTCCGGTTCACGGTACGGTCCATCGATCCTTATTCCGGGTTTTCGTGTATTCCCTTGTTCCATTGAGTGCCTTAATTGAGGCACCTGATTCTCGTTTTGGGCTGGCACATAAATACCTCTGCAAACCAAGGATTCCCTGCTGGACTGTTCCCTTCCCCTCCTCATCTGAATCCCTGACAGTTTCCTTGGCAGTTTACCTCGGGAAGTATCCTTGGCAATTTACCTCGGCAGTCACCTTGACAAGTATCCTCGGCAGCCATCCCGGCCCCGTGCTCTAGAAGGGGTCCCGGCCCCCCGTCAAAGGGCCACATCCTGCCCTGGAATTTCCTCATCCTGTGCTGGAGTCTCTCGCCCAGCCTGGTGCTGGAGATCCCTCATCCAGTCCTGGAGTCCCTTATCTAGTCCAAGCCACGTCCAAGAACCTCATCCTGTTCAGGTCAAAGCTTTGTGTTCTCGTCCTGTGCAGGAGTTCCACGTCCAGTCCTGTAGCCACATCTTGTCCTCGCCTAGATCCGGGGTCCGAGCCCAAGTCAAGACCCAGGTTCCGGGGCCCTGTCCAGTCTCTGGCTCGGAGTCTTAGCCCAGGCTCCTAGTTCCAAGTGCCTTGTCCTGGTCCCACTTTCCTAGTCTGAGTCCTAGCCCAGGCCCGGTGTCCTTGTCTCGTCCAGGGCCTGGGTCCCTGTCCAACGTCATTTCTTCCTGACTCCCCTTGCTTTCTTGATAAACCTTGTCCTGTTCCTAGTACTTCCGTGTCTGTGACTTGCATTTGGGTCCACTCCCAATGCCCCCTTATGACATGACCTGAAAAGGATTTATAAAATTATGAGAAGCACAGATAGAATAACTGTTCAGCCTTTTTTCAGCCTTTTTCCCAGATCAGGGGGTCATAATATGAGGGTGTAGGTTTAATGCATGCATTACTAAACGACAATAAAAATGGACTGCGTGTCCTCATAACCTAATCTAATATGGGAAGGGAGAGCTATGAAGGAGATCTGAGGGCAGGTTTTTTTTACACTGAGGATGGTGGTTATCAGGACTGAGCTGCCAGAGGAAATGGTGGATCAAGAACGATTACAACATTTAAAAGGTAATTGGACAGGTAGATGCATAGGAAAGGTATAGGCCTAATGTAGACAAAAGGGACTTGCATGGATAAGCATCACAGTGACATAGACGAGTTGGGTTGGTAGGACATGTTTCCCTATAACACAACAGTCATTTCAGACTGCGGCAAAGGGCCGGACATTGCAAGGCAAGACAGAATGGTAAATTGTTCATAACAGGAGTGTGGTGTGAGAGCTTCGCAGATATTGTTGTTAACAGGAGTGTGGTTTAAGAGCATTAACAGGTATTGCTGAGAACAGGAGTGTGGTGTGAGGGCTTCAACAGGTATTGTTGATAACAGAGATAAGTTCTTAAGACATAGGAACAAAATAAGGTCATTCAGCCCATCGAGTCTGCTCCAACATTCCATTATGGCTGATCCCAGATCCCACTTAATTGCATACCTCTGTCTTCTCACCATATCCTCTGATGTCCTGATGATCAGGAACCAATCAACTTTCAGCTTAAATATACCCACAGATTTGGTCTCCACCACAGTCTGTGGCAAAGCATTCCACAGATTCACTACTCTCTAGCTAAAAAAATTCCTGCTTACCTCTGTTCCAAAAGGTCACTCCTCAATTGTGAGGCTGTGCCCTCCAGTTCTGGATACCCCCACCATAGGAAACATCCTCTCCACATCCACCCCACCTAGTCTTTTCACATTCAATAGGCTTCAGTGAGGTCCCCATGCATTCTTCAAAATACCAGGGAGTACCGGCCTAAAGCTGCCAAATACTCCTCATATGTTAACTTCTTCATTCCTGGAATTCTCCTCGTAAACCTTCTCTGGACTCTCTCCAATGACAGCACATCCTTTCTGAGATATGGGCCCCAAAACTGTTGACAATACTCCAAGTGCTGCCTGTTACAGGTTTCGTTTACTGTGGACTGTCGCTTTAAGTGCCGGAGTGAGGCAGGACTCTGACGTCAGTCACAGGCTGCAGGAATTTGCTCCAGATTTGGAGAGGGAGAGGGAGAGGGAGAGGGAGGGGGAGAAGGAGCCGGTAGCTTCAGCTTGTCACAGCTGAGGCTTGGAACTCTCCTATGCCCACAAGGGTGGGTTAAACATCAGCACACGGTGCACAATGAATGTGTGACTGTCACTTCGTATGATCCATAGGAGTGGATTTTGGGGATACCTTGTGGACCACTTGTGTAGCCCTTGCCTGGGTATGTTGTGTGGTAACCACTGGAAGACAATATTCATGTGACAGGTCACTTTTGTGGATAATTCGTATGTAGATTTGGAACGACATGACGGACAAGATCTATGATGACTCTAATCTCGTTTTACCAGCGTGGAACCTGTGGAATACTTCGTACTTACCTTCGCTTTCCATTACAACGTGGATTACAAATATCTCTCTCCCATCAGTTATCTCGTGGATTACTGAATTTTCCTACTTTACCATCTCAAGAATCTAAGCCTTATTCCCCCAAGCTCAAAAGTTTGGGAGTTATATTTACACACATATATACACATAATACTGTTAACTTTTGTTTATCTTGGTTGAGTTACTATATTATAAGTAGATACTAATAAAGATAGTGGTTTTAACATTAAAACCTGACTCAGTGTGAATTCTCCTGCTGCTGGTTTGTTTCTAAAACGTTACAGTTCGTAACAAGCCCGTCTAGTGGCTTATAAAGGCTCAGCATTAGCTCCTTGCTTTTATATTCTATTCCCCTTGAAATAGAGCATAAGACCATAAGACCATAAGATATAGGAGCAGAAGTAGACCATTTGGCCCATCAAATCTGCTCCGCCATTCAATCATGGGCTGATCCAATTCTTCCAGTCATCCACACTCCCCTGCCTTCTCCCCATACCCTTTGATGCCCTGGCTAATCAAGAATCTATCTATCTCTGCCTTAAATTCACCCAACGACTTGACCTCCACAGCCACTTGTGGCAACAAATTCCACAGATTTACCACCTTCCGACTAAAGTAAATTTTCTGCATCTCTGTTCTAAATGGACGTCCTTCAAACCTGAAGTCATGCCCTCTTGTCCTAGACACCCCTACCATGGGAAATAACTTTGCCATATCTAATCTGTTCAGGCCTTTTAACATTTGGAACATCTTAAATTCTCTCTTCATCTAAACAATAGTCTGCCCGTTTATTTCTTCCACCAAATTGCATGACCATATACTTTCCGACTTTGTATTTCAGGACTGTGCTGTGCGAGCTTCAAAGGTTATTGATGTTGACAGGAATTTGAAAGCATCAACAGGTAGCTTTGAAAACAGGAGAATGGTGTGAGATCTTCAGTGAGTATTGTTATAATCAGGAGTGTGGTGCCTTCAACAGGTATTGTTGTTGACAAGAGTGTGAGAGCCTTAACAGGTATTGTTAACGGGAGTGCGAAAGCTTCAACAGGTTTTGTTGACAACAGGTCTGTGAGAGCTTAAACAGGTATTGTTGTCAACTGGAGTGTGGTGTGAGAGCTTCAACAGGTATTGTTGAAATCAGGTGTGAGATCTTCAACAGGTTTTCATAGAACATAGAAATCTACAGCAAATTACAGGCCATTCGGGCCACAATGTTGTGACGACCATGTCACCTACTCTACAAACTGCCTAGAATTTCCCTACCGCATAGCCCTCTATTTTTCTAAGCTCCATGTACCTATCTAAGAGGCTCTAGACCCTATTGCCTCTGCCTCCACCACCAGCGCCGGCAGCCTATTCCACACGTCCACCACTCTCTGTGTGAAGAACTTACCCCTGACATCCCCTCGATAACGTATTGCCAAGCACATTAAAACTATGCCCCTATGTCAGCCATTTCAGCCCTGAGGAAAAAGTCTCTGACTATCCAGATGATCAATGCCTCTCATTATCTTATACACCTCCGTCAGGTCACCTCTCATCCTCTGTTGCTCCAAGGAGAAAAAGCCAAGTTCACTGGGCAAGACCAAGTTCAAATGTATGGCTGAAGGATTGGAGAAGGGGGCAGGGATTTAGATTCCTGAATCATTGGGACCTCTTTTGGAGCAGGTGTGACCTGTACAAATAGGACGGGTTACACTTAAATCCTGGGGGGACCAATATCCTGGCAGGGAGGTTTGCTAAGGCTATTGGGAAGAGTTTAAACTAGAATTGTTGGGGGGTGGGAATTGACCTGAAGAGACTGGGGAAGAGGAGATTGGCTCACAAATAGAGAAAGCTTGGAGACAGTGCGAGAGGGGGGATAGGCAGGTGATAAAGAATGGATGCGCTCTGACGGAAGGTTTGAGATGCGTCTATTTTAACGCAAGGAGTGTTGTGAACAAAGCGGATGAGCTTAAAGTGTGGATCAGTACTTGGAGCAATGATGTTGTGGCCATTACAGAGACTTGGATGGCTCAGGGGCAGGATTGGTTACTTTGAGTGCCAGGCTTTAGATGCTTCAGAAAGGACAGGGAGGGAGGCAAGAGAGGTGGGGGCGTGGCACTGTTGATCAGAAATAGTGTCACGGCTGCAGAAAAGGTGGAAGCCATGGAGGGATTGTCTATGGAGTCTCTGTGGGTGGAGGTTAGGAACAGGAAGGGGTCAATAACTTTACTGGGTGTTTTTTATAGACCACCCAATAGTAAAAGGGACATCGAGGAGCAGATAGGGAGACAGATTCTGGAAAGGTGTAATAATAACAGAGTTGTCGTGGTGGGAGATTTTAATTTCCCAAATATCGATTGGCATGTCCCTAGAGCGAGGGGTTTAGATGGGGTGGAGTTTGTTAGATGTGTTCAGGAAGGTTTCTTGACACAATATGTAGATAAGCCTACAAGAGGAGAGGCTGTAGTTGATCTAGTGTTGGGAAATGAACCTGGTCAGGTGTCAGATCTCTCAGTGGGAGTGCATTTTGGAGATAGTGATCACAATTCTATCTCCTTTAACATAACATTAGAGAGGGATAGGAAGAGAAAAGTTAGGAAAGCATTTAATTGGAGTAAGGGGAAATATGAAACTATCAGGCAGGTGCTTGGAAGCATAAATTGGGAACAGATGTTCTCAGGGAAATATAAGGGCGAGAAGTGGCAAATGTTTAGGGGATATTTGCGTGGAGTTCTGCATAGGTATGTTCCAATGAGACAGGGAAAGGATGGTAGGGTACAGGAACCGTGGTGTACAAAGGTTGTTGTAAATCTAGTCAAGAAGAAAAGAAGAGCTTACGAAAGGTTCAAAAAGCTAGGTAATGATAGAGGTCCAGAAGATTATAAGGCTAGCAGCAAGGAGTTTAAGAAAGAAATTAAAAGAGTCATAAGGGTCATGAGAAGGCCTTGGCGGACAGGATTAAGGAAAACCCCAAGGCATTCTGCAAGTATGTGAAGAGCAAGAGGATAAGATGTGAGAGAATAGGACCAATCAAGTGTGACAGTGGAAAAGTGTGTATGGAACCGGAGGAGATAGCAGAGATACTTAATGAGTACTTTGCTTCAGTATTCTCTCTGGAAAAGGATCTTGGCAATTGCAGGGATGACTTACAGCGGACTGAAATATCTTAATATCTCACATATTAAGAAAGAGGATGTGCAGGAGCTTTTGGAAAGCATCAAGTTGGATAAGTCACCGGGACCGGATGAGATGTACCCCAGGCTACTGTGGGAGGCAAGGGAGGAAATTACTGAGCCTCTGCAATGATCTTTGCGTCATCAATGGGGACGGGAGAGGTTACGGAGGATTTGAAGGCTGCAGATGTTGTTCCTTTATTCAAGAAAGGGATTAGAAATAGCCCAGGAAATTACAGACCAGTGAGTCTTACTTCAGTGGTCGGTAAGTTGATGGAGAAGATCCTGAGAGGTAGGATTTATGAACATTTGGAAAAGCATAATATGATTAGGAATAGTCAGCATGGCTTTGTCAAAGGCAGGTTGTACCTTATGAGCCTAACTGAATTTTCTGAGGATGTGACTAAATACATTGATAAAAGGTAGAGCAGTAGATGTAGTGTACATGGATTTCAGCAAGGCATTTGACAAGGTACCCCATGCAGGGCTTATTGAGAAAGTAAGGAGGCATGGAATCCAAGCGGACATTGCTTAGTGGATCCACAACTGGCTTGCCCACGGAAGGCAAAGAGAGGCTGTAGATGGGTCATATTCTGCATGGAGGCCGGTGACCAGTGGTGTGTCTCAGGGATCTGTTCTGGGACCCCTACTCTTTCTGATTTTTATAAATGACCTGGATGAAGAAGTTGAGGGATGGGATAGTAAATTTGCTGATGACACAAAGATTGTGGGTGTTGTGGATAGTGTGGAGGGCCGTCAGAGGTTACAACAGGACATTGATAAGATGCAAAACTGGGCTGAGAAGTGGCAGATGGAGTTCAACCCAGATAAGTGTGAGGTGGTTCATTTTGGTAGGTCAAATATGATGACAGAATATAGTATTAATGGTAAGACTCTTGGCAGTGTGGAGGATGAGAGAGATCTTGGGGTCTGAGTCCACAGGACGCTCAAAGCTGCTGCGCAGGTTGACTCTGTAGTTAAGAAAGCAAACGGTGCATTGGCCTTCATCAGTCGTGGGATTGAGTTTAGGAGCCAAGAGGTAATGTTGCAGCTATGTAGGACCCTGGTCAGACCCCACTTGGAGTACTGTGCTCATTTCTGGTCGCCTCACTTCAGGATGGATGTGGAAACCACAGAAAGGGTACAAAAGAGATTTACAAAGATGTTGCCTGGATTGGGGAGCATGCCTTTGTCATGGTTTGTTCCGTGAAGTCTGCATTCCAGTTCACGGCCCAGGCCATCGATCCGTATTCCAGGTTTTCTGGTTTTCCCTTGTCCTGTTATGTGCCTTAATTGAGGCACATGATTCTCATTTTGGGCTGACTACATAAACAGCTTCTGGGTTCAGCTTCAGTTGCTAGACTGTTCCCTTCCCTTCCTTCTGTAGCCTTTTGCCTGAAGCCTTGCCTGCGTCCTTGCCTATTCTTGCTGTCCAGTTCTACTGCCGGAGCAAGACTGGAGCCTTTCTGTGTCTAGATAAGGAACTGTCTTTCATTGTTTGGAACTGTCTCTGTGTCCACGCCTTTGCTGGGTAGGTCCAGCCGTTTGCTGCTACATTGTGTTGGGAACCGTCTCTGTGTCCACACCTTTGCTAGGTAGGTCCAGCTGTTTGCCGCTACCTGTGTGTTGGGAACCATCTCATTGTGTTCAGCATTCTGTGTCTGAGTCCTGGCCCTATGTCCTGTTCCCAAGGAAGGGTCCTGGCTCTGTATTCTGTGTATGAATCCGGGCCCTACGTCCTGTTTCCAAGGAGGGGTCCCGGCTCTGTGTTCCATGTTCCTATCTCCCAAGACTAAGGCTCTGTGTTCTGCGTTCCTGTCTCCGAAGACCAAGGCTCTGTGTTCCAGTCTCCCAAGTCCAAGGCTTAGCTTCATGTCCTCAACCAGTTCTGGTCCTGCGTCCTGCCGCCACATCCAGTCCTGTTGCCTTGCCACATCTTGTCCTCACCTAGATCGGGAGTCCGAGCCCGAGTCAAGACCCAGGTTCCGGGTCCCTGTCCAGTCTCTGGCTCGGAGTCCTTGTCCAGGTTCCAAGTTTCTTGTTCCTCGTCCAGGTCCCGCTTTCCTAGTCTAGTCCTATCCCAGGCTCTGTATCCTAGTCCTGTCCAGCATCATTTCTTCCCTACTTCCCTTGCTTTCTTGACACACCTAGTGCTGTTCCTAGTACTTCAGTGTCTGTGTCTTGCATTTGGGTCTGCACCCAACGCCCCCCTTATGATAGCCTTATGAGAATAGGTTGAGTAAACTCGGCCTTTTTTCCTTGAAGCAACAGAGGATGAGAGGTGACCTGATAGAGGTGTATAAGATGATGAAAAGCATTGATCGTGTGGCTAGAAGGAGGCTTTTTCCTAGGGCTGAAATGGCTAACATGAGAGGAAATAGTTTTAAGGTGCTTGAAAGTAGTTACAGAGAAGATGTCAGGGCATGGAATGGGCTGCCAGCGACGGTGGTGGAGGTGGATACAGCAGGGTCTTTTAAGAGACTCCTGGACAGGTATATGGAGCTCAGAAAAATAGAGGGCCTTGGGTAACCCTAGGTAATTTCTCAGGTAAGGACATGTTCAGCCCAGCTTTGTGGGCCGAAGGGCCTGTATTGTGCTGTAGGTTTTCTATGTTTCTGTGTTTCTATTCTCATAAGGTAAACTCTCCAATCCAGGAAATATCCTTGTATAATTATCCATGTGTTATAACTGTGTAGCCGTTGATTGGATTTTCTTATCTAAGAAATTTCTGTTATCTGAATTATAAAGGTGATAGAGCTTTCAAAAGCACCATATTCAATCTATTGAATCAATTTTGTTTCGCAGCTCCTCACATACTTTTGAATGCTCTCTATCTTTGTTTAAACTTTAAAATAAACAATCACAAAGAATCAAAGTTTCTTGCTTATTCCTGAACTCCTAAAAGAACCCAGGAGTCAAAAACAACAGAGATCTGACAATCCTATCTATGAATCTGAATAGAATTTTCCCTTATCTACGGGCATGAAAATAGCTGATCATAAGCCAGTGCTATCTTGGCTTTTTGTTTTTCCCTTCTCTAAGTAGCCCTCTATCACTGTCCGTTTCAATTTCTCTTTGTTTTACTAAATCTTAATGAAATGACTGTGAGGCAACAGCTTTTGTGCCTCTTTCCTCACTTCTAAAATAACTTTGAATAAATAACATCAGAATCCTACACAGGTCAAGAACTGTCAACAGAGGCAGTGTCCTGCTTTTCAACACACCAAGGGCCTTTGGAGTTCATAACAAAAACTGATGTGAACAGCGGATTTTTTAACAGGAGTCTGAGAGCTTCAGCAGGTTTTGTTGATAATGAGTGTGGTGAGAGAGTGTGAGTGTTTCCGTAAGTATTGTTGATAAATGGGGTGCAAGAGCTTCAACAGGTATTGTTTATAACAGAGGTGAGAGAACTTCTGCAGGGATTGTTGGCAACAGGGGTGTGAGAGCATCAAAAGTTATTGATGTTTGACAGGAGTGTGACAGGTAATTTTGAAAACAGGAGTGTGGTTTGAGTTCTTCAACAGGTATTGTTGAAAACAGGAGTGAGGTGTGAGAGCTCCCGCAGGTATTGCTGATAAGAGATGTGAGAGCTTGAACAGACAACAGACAATAGACAATAGGTGCAGAAGTAGACCATTCGGCCCTTCGAGCCTGCACTGCCATTCTGAGATCATGGCTGATCATCTACTATCAATACCCGGTTCCTGCCTTGTCCCCATAACCCTTGATTCCCCTATCCATAAGATACCTATCTAGCTCCTTCTTGAAAGCATCCAGAGAATTGGCCTCCACTGCCTTCTGAGGCAACGCGTTCCACACCTCCACAACTCTCTGGGAGAAGAAGTTCCTCCTCAACTCTGTCCTAAATGACCTACCCCTTATTCTTAAACCATGCCCTCTGGTACTGGACTCTCCCAGCATCTGGAACATATTTCCTGCCTCTATCTTGTCCAATCCCTTAATAATCTTATATGTCTCAATCAGATCCCCCCTCAATCTCCTTAATTCCAGCATGTACAAGCCCAGTCTCTCTAACCTCTCTGCATAAGACAGTCCGGACATCCCAAGAATTAACCTAGTGAATCTACGCTGCACCTCCTCCACAGCCAGGATGTCCTTCCTTAACCCTGGAGACCAAAACTGCACACAATACTCCAGGTGTGGTCTCACCAGGGCCCTGTACAAATGCAAAAGGATTTCCTTGCTCTTGTACTCAATTCCCTTTGTAATAAAGGCCAACATTCCATTAGCCTTCTTCACTGCCTGCTGCACTTGCTCATTCCCTTCAGAGACTGATGAACAAGTACTCCTAGATCTCTTTGTATTTCATCCTTGCCTAACTCCACACCGTATTAATACCAACAGGTATTGTTATCAACAGGGAGTGTTGTGTGAGAGCTTCCAATGTTCTTGTTGATAATCCAGGTGGGGAGTGAGAGCTACAACTGGTACTGTTGACAACAGGGGTGTGAGAGCTTCAACAGGTATTGCTGATAACAGGTGTTTTGGTGTAAGGGCTTTGACAGGAGTGTAGTGTGAGAACTTCAACAGGCATTGTTGATAACAGGCATTTGGTGTGAGAGCTTCAACAGGTATTGTTGCTGACAAGAGTTTGAGAGCTTCAATGGGTATTGTAGTTAACAAGAGTCTGGTGTGAGAACTTCAACTGGTAGTTGTGTTATAAGGTCATTGGTATGAGAGCTTCAACAGGTATTATTGATAACGGGAATGCAGTGAGAGCGCTTTAACAGGTTTTGTTGGTAACAGGAGTGAGGTGTCAGAGCTTCCGCAGGTACTGCTGATATTAGGGGTGAGAGAGCTTCAACAGCTGATTTTTTAACAGGAGTCTGTGAGCTTCAACGGTATTGTTGAAAACAAAGCTGTGAGAATTTCTGCAGGTATTGTTAACAAAAGTGTGGTGTGAGAGCTTCAACAGCTAATTTTTTAACAGGAATGTGAGAGCTTCAATGGGTACTGTTGAAAACAGGGGTGTGAGAGTTTCTGCAGGTATTGTTGAAAACAGGGGTGTGAGACTACAGCAGGTATTGTTGTAAATAGGAGTGTTGTGTGAGAGTTTCAACTGCTCTTGTTGATAACCCAGGTGGGGTGTGAGTGATTCAACAGGTATTATTGCCAACAGGAGTGTGAGAGTGTCCTCAAGTATTGTTGCTAACAGGGGCGTGAGAGTTTCCGCAGATATTGTTGCTAACAGAAGTGTGAGAGCTACAGCAGGTATTGTTGTTATCAAAAGTGTGGTGTGAGAGCTTCAAAAGGTATGGCTGTTAACAGGAGTGTGGTGAGACAGCTTCAACATGTATTGCTGAAAACAGGAGTGTGAGAATTTCCACAAGTAGTGTTCACAGCATGGGTGTGGTGTGAGATCTTGACCAGGAATTGTTGATAACAGGAGTGTGAGATCTTCTCCAGAAATTGTTGATAACAGGAGTGAGATCTTCAATATGTTTTGTTGATCACAGGAGTATGAAATCTTAGAACATAAGAAATAGGAGCAGGAGTCAACCACCTGGCCCGTCGAGCCTGCTCCACCATTCAATAAGATCATGGCTGATCTGGCCATGGACTCATCTCCATCTGCCTGTCTTTCCCCATAACCTTTAATTCCCCAATTATGCAAAAATCTATCCAACCTTGTCTTAAATATATTTACTGATGTAGCCTCCACTGCTTCATTGGGCAGAGAATTCCACAGGTTCACCACTCTCTGGGAAAAACAGTTTCTCCTCATCTCCATCCTAAATCTACTCCCCCAAATCTTGAGGCTATGTCCCTAGTTCTAGTCTCACCTACCAGTGGAAACAACTTTCCTGCCTCTATCTTATCTATCCCTTTCATAATTTCTTATGTTTCTATAAGATCTCATCTCATTCTTCTGAATTCCAGTGAGTACAGTCCCAGGCGACTCAATCTCTTCTCATAGTCTAACCCCCTCATCTCTGGAATCAACCTGGTGAACCTCCTCTGCACCACCTCCAAAGCCAGTATATCCTTCCTTCAAGTAAGGAGACCAGAACTGCACACAGTACTCCAGGTGCGGCCTCACCAGTACCCTGTACAGTTGCAGCATAACCTCCCTGCTCTTAAATTCAGTCCCTCTAGCAATGAATGCCAACATTCCATTTGCCTTCTTGATAGCCCGGTGCACCTGCAAACCAACCTTTTGTGATTCATGCACAATCACTCCCAAGTCCCTCTGTACAGCAGCATGCTGCAATTTTTTACCATTTAAGTAATAGTCTGCTCTTTCATTTTCCCTTCCAAAGTGGATGATCTCGTATTTACCAACATTGCACTCCATCTGCAAGACCCTTGCCCACTCACTTAGCCTATCTATACCTCTCTGCAGACTCTCCATATCTTCTGCACAATTTGCTTTTCCGTTTAATTTAGTAACATCAGCAAACTTAGATACAATACACTCGGCCCCCTCTTCCAGATCGTTAATGTATATTGTGAATAGTTGTGGGCCCAGCACACTGCTCACCACTGATTACCAACCAGAGAAACACTCATAAATTCCAACTCTCTTCTTTCTATTAGTTAACCAATCCTCTATCCATGCTAATACATCACCCCCAACTCTATGTATCCTTATCTTATGGATAAGTTTTTTATGTGGCATCTTATCGAATGCCTTCTGGAAGTCCAAGTAAATAATGTCCATCTGTTCTCCTCTATCCACTGCGCTCATTATATCCTCAAAGAACTCCAGTATGTTTGTCGAACAGGATCTGCCTTTGCTGAATCCATGCTGTGTCTGCCTGAAGGATCCATTTCTTTCCAGATGCCTTGCTATTTCTTCTTTAATGATAGCTTCAAGCATTTTCCCAACTACAGGTGGTAAACTAGCTGGCCTATAGTTACCTGCCTTTTGCCTACATCCTATTTTGAAAAGTGGTGTGACATTCGCCGTCTTCCAATCCGCCAGGACTTGCCCAGAGTCAAGGGAATTTTGGTAAATTATCATTATCGTCGACGTTATGGCTAACCGTTGAGGTCAAGGATGATGGTCTTCGTTCTGAAGAAGTGGCCCACAGAGTGAAGACGCCTGTGCGTGTATTTGTTTATTGTGTACTTGATGTTGCACTCCAAGAAGCACACAATACTTCACAAATCAACCGACTGATTCCAATGGCATGGAAACCACGACGACTGGAGCTAGTGGATTATTTGCAGCCTTCATCTGCTTTCACAGCCATTGAGTTCAAAGTAACTTCGTCTGCCTGTTCCACCGTTGAGGTCTTGGTTGGATTGTTCTTTGTCAGGGACCTCACCCTCGACCTTACCGCCATGGGTGACCCTCCCAGGAGCAGAGCTCCAGACGGCATCGCTCTCGGGATCACAGGACCACACAAGCTTCCCCACCGTGACAAGGTGACAATCCACGGAGAAGGGTAAATTATCACCAAAGCCTCTACCAGGTATTGTTGATAACAAGGGTGTGAATTGTTTCTAACAGGAGTGTGGTGTGAGAGCTTCAACAGGTATTGTTGCTAAAAGGAGCGTGAAAGCTTCAACAGGTATTGTTGCTAAAAGGAGCATGAAAGGTTCAACAGGTATTGTTGCTAAAGGGAGCATGAGATCTTCAAATGGTATTGTTGCTAAAGGGAGTGTGAGAGCTTCAACAGGTATTGTTGCTAACAGGTCGTAAGAGCTTAAACAGGTATGGCTGTTGACAGGAATGTGAGAGCATCAACAGGTCTGGTTGTTGATAGGAATGTGCTCATAACTAGGGTGTGGTGTGAGAGCTTCAACAGGTTTTGCTGATACCTGGAATTGCAATTGATGATAACAGGTGTGCAAGAGTTTCAACAGGTATTGCAGATAACGGGAGTGTGGTGTGAGAGCTTCAATAAGTATGGCTGTTAACAGGAGTGTGAGAGCTTCAAGGGGTATTGTTAATAACAGGACCATGCTGTTTTTAACAGGAGTATGGTGGGAGAGCGTCAACAAATATTGCTGTTGACGGGTGTGAGAGTTTCAATAGGTATTGCTGAAAATGGGTGTAAGATTTTCAAAAGCTACTGTTGATAATATGACAGGTGAATAACAACCAGTATGATAGAGCTGAGGACGAGCCAGCAGGTTTACAAGTAGATGATGGATGAAAGGTGAATGTAAGGAAGGACAAGCCAATGATTGTGTACAAATGCAGACAGAGCAAAGAGTTAAATTGTACCACAGAGGCAAAATTCGAAAGGGTGAAGAATGTAGGACTGAAGGTGCTGTATCTAAATGCGCGTAGCATTCGGAATAAGGT
This sequence comes from Mobula hypostoma, assembly GCF_963921235.1. Classification (NCBI taxonomy): domain Eukaryota; kingdom Metazoa; phylum Chordata; class Chondrichthyes; order Myliobatiformes; family Myliobatidae; genus Mobula; species Mobula hypostoma. The sequence goes on along the minus strand of NC_086103.1, from coordinate 17,070,074 downwards.
GGACGAACTCGTGGTGCAATTAGAGATTGGTCGATTGACATTGTGAGCATCACTGAAATGTGGCTGAAAGAGGGCCATAATTGGGAGCTTAACATCAAAGGATATACTTTGTAGTGAAAGGACAGGCAGCAAGGCACAGGCGGTGGTGTGGCTCTGTTGGTAAGAGATGGAATTACATCTTTAAAAAGAGGTGATAAAGGGTCAGAGAATGTTGGATCTTGTGTGTGAAGTTAAGAAATCGCAAAGGTAAAAAGACCATTATGGGGATCATATTTAGGCCTCCAAATAGTAGCCAAGATGTGGGTTTCAGATTGCAAAGGGAGTTGGAATAAGGGTAATGTCACAATTGTAATGAGGGACTTCAATATGTAAGGTGATTGGGAAGATCAGGTTGGTGTCAGATCACAGGAGACGGAATTTGTTGAATGCCTACAGGATGGTTTTTTAGAGCAGCTTGCGCTCAAGCCCACTAGGGGAATGCTTGGATTGGGTGTTATGTAATAACCCAGATCATATTAGGAGCTTAACGTAAAGAAACCCTTAGGAGGCAGTGATCATAATGTGATTGAATTCATACTGCAATTTGAGAGGGAGAAGCACAAGCCACATGTATCAGCATCACAATGGAATAAAGGGAATTACAGAGGCATGAGAGAGGAGCTTGCCCGGGTGGATTGGAGGAGGATACTGGCGGGGATGACGGCAGAGCGGAGATGGCTGAAGCTTCTGGGAATAGTTCACAAGCCGCAGGATTGATATGTCCCACGAAGGAAGAAGTTCTCAAATGGCAGGGGCTGGCAACCATGGCTGACAGAGGAAGGACAGCATAAAAGCCAAGTCAGTTATATAAAGAGTAAAAAGGCGGTGAGGGTTGACATTGGACCACTGGAAAGTGATGCTGGTGAGGTAGTAATGGAGAACAAAGAGGTCTTTGAGTGTCAGGGAGCAACAGTGAGTACCATTGCCATTACGAAGGAAATGTACTAGGCAAACTCAAAGGTCTTAAGGTGGATAAGTCACCTGGGCCAGATGGATGTCATGGCCAGATGAGTCCTGAGAGAGGTTGCTGAAGAGATAATGGATGCATTGGTCATGATCGTTCAAGAATCGCTTGATTCTGGCCTGGTCTCAGAGGATTGGAAGACTGAAAATGTCACTCCACTCTTTAAGAGAGGAAGGCAAAAGAAAGGGAATTAATCTAACCTCAGTGGTTGGGAAAGTGTTGCAACCTATTAAGAATGAGGTTTTGGGGTACTTGGTGACTAATGATAAAATAAGTCAAAGTCAGCGTGGTTACTGTGAAGGCAAATCTTGCCTGACCAATCTGTTAGAGTTCTTCAAGGAAGTAACAAGCAGGCTGGACAAAGGAGAGGCAGTGGATGTCATTTACTTGGATTTTCAAAAAACGTTTGATAAGGCTGCTTAAGAAGATAAAACCCTGTGGTGTTACAGGTTGAGATTAAGTCCATGCATATTCTTAAGGCAAAAGCTGATCATTTCCTGATCGGTCAGGGCATCAAAGGATATGGTGAAAAGGCAGGTGAATGGAGATGAGTGGGATCCGGGATCAGCCATGATGGAACGGTGGTGCAGACTTGTTGGGATGAATGGCCTAATTCTTCTCCATTGTCTTATGGTCTTATGGCTTAACAGGAGTGTGAGAGCTTCAACAGGTATTGTTTATAACAGGAATGTGATGTTGCAAGGGGCATTTGGGAGCGGACCCAAGTGAAGGTCACAGGCACGGAGAGCAGGTTAGGATTCTTATGCAGACTTGAACATTGACTTGGACTCGGAGCCTGGACTTGGACTTGACTTGAACTTGGCCACCGAGCAACAAAACCAAACAATGACAGACAATTCGTATCACAGCTCGGAGCAGCAGCAAACAGCCAGCAATACTCAGCCGGACACAGGAGTGTGGTTTGAGAGCTTCAACAGGTATTTTTGTTAACAGAGTGTGGTGTGAGAGCTTCATGGGTACATTACAGGGTCAGGACTATTGAGTGTAAGTACAGACCTACGAAGATATGAGGAAGTATGAAGGAAATAACAAAAATATTTTGTGGCTCTTTAAAATGAAAATGATCAAGCAAACTTGATGACATTCATGTTAAGTAATTTCCATCCCTCTCCATCTTCTCTCTTTTTCCATTCCTCCCCCTGCTTCCTCTCTCACTCCTTGTCTTATCTTCACCTGCCCATCACCTCCTTCTGATGTCTCTCCTCCTTTCCTTTCTCCCACTATCCACTCTCCTCTCCTGAAAAGTTCCTTCTTACTCAACCCTTGACCTTTTCCACCTATCCCCTCCCTGCTTCTAACTTTATTCCCCCTCCCCACCCACCACTTTCCCCCTCACCTCGTCTCACCTATCACCCACCAGCTTGTATTCTTTCCACTCCCCGCTTCTTATTCTAGCTTCCTCCATCTTCCTTTCCAGTCCTGATGAAGGGACTTGGCTTGAAGCATCGACTGCTTATTCCTCTCCATAGATGCTGCCTGACCTGCTGAGTTCCTCCAGCGTTTTGTGTGTGTGTGTTGTCAGAGAGACAAGTGTCTGGTGAGATAAAGTAGCTGAGGTAATTCAGGGTTGGGGACCATTTGGGGGTGGATGAGGGAACATACAGTGGGTGTTCACTGGCAGAGAGGGGCAGGGTGTAGAGGACAGGGAATACCTGTGATAGGACACAGGTCAGAGAACAGTGATGGCAGCCAGAGAGAGAAGCAGAACAAATTAAAATTGAAATATTTGTCAATGTCTCTGGGGAGTTAAAACAAAGCTAGTTACCTGGAAAAGATAAAGATGAGCTTTATTTGTCATATGTCCATTGGAAAAATGGAATATACAGTAAAATACAGCGCTGCTCTCCAGTGAAATGATATCATATCTGTTAAATAGGGGCCGCGGACAATTCTGATTTGATGGAGACAGACGTGAAAGCACAGAGAAACATCTGGAGAAATTTCTGAAATGCTGGTTTGCTGCCGCTGTTACTGGGCGATCGAGAATCTCCAGAGAGAAAGCCCCAAAATCCCCGGATTTGCCTGCTGCTGGCGACCGAGGTTGAGGTCGAAGCATTCGTGTAGAGATGGTGCTGGGTACTCGGTGTCGGAGGGCTGATCAGAGCTCAAAGTTTTCGGACGACTCAGAGTCGGACTGTGCTCGGGCATGGCAGGGAGAGTTTTCTTCCTTCTCCCGTCTGCGTGAGATGTGGGACATTTGAGAGACTTTGAACTTTTTTACTGTGCTCATGGACTTCTTCATCAAGTTATGGTATTGTTGCACTGTTGTAACTATATGCTACAATTATGTGGTTTTTGTTAGTTTTTCCGTCTTGGTCTGTCCTGTGTTTTGTGATATCACACCGAGGAATAGTGTATCATTTCTTAATGCATGCATTACTAAATGACAATAAAAGAGGACTGCGTGTCCTCATAATCTAAAATACATCATTTCTGTCAATGAGTAACACTCCGATGATGAGCCTGCGTGTCACCATGCTTCCAGAACCATTATAGCATGCACTCACCTTACCAAACATAACCTGTACTGTACATCTTTAGAATGTGTGAGGAAACTCGAACTCCCGGAGGAAAGTCACGTGGTCAAGGGGAGAATATACAAACTCCTTAGTGACTTCACAGAATTGAACTCTGATCAAGATCGCTGGTGCTATGGAGTGTTACACTAACTGTTACACTGACTACTGTGACCTTCACAGAGGGATCTATGGATCCCTGTCGGAGTCACACAAGTAGCTATGGCACAGTGTGCTTGCCTTCGTCAGCTGGGCACGGAGTATAAAGGTCAGGAAGTCATGTTGCGGCTGCATAAAACTTCAGTTAGGCTGCACTTGCATTATTGTCACCAATCAAAGGAAGGGCAGAGAAGGGCTGGAAGTCTTGTTCTTTGTGGTTGATTCCATGCTGTTAACAGTACCTAGGGAGCCTCAGTGAAATCCTGAGTAAATATTCATGTTTTACTGATTAAACAAGCACTTAAGAAACAAATCAGCTACCCAAGGCAAATACCTACATCAATGTGCCTCTCAGGAGCTCAGTAATTAGACTCAAGTTCTGATTAAATCAGAGCTATTGCTCCTAACCACAATTACTGTGAGCACTACCAAATACAAGCAAATCCACAATGGAGAAATGTGTTTGTTCTTGGACTGAAGCGCCGGCTGATGTCAAACTCGCCTAGAGTTTTTGTCGTGTTAGCAGAGCTCTGCTTCTGCAGTCTTTGCTCACTGCAGCTCAACAAGCTCCCAGAACAGAAGTGAGGCAACACAAGTACCTCGGTCACCTCCGATGGGAGTATAGCCCCTTCAAAAACCAATAAAGACTATCAAAGCCTTGACATTCTGTAAATATATTCCCATTCCATTAACACTGACAGTGTGACAAAGGGCATGAGAGGGGGACTCCCCTGAGGTATGTCCCATTCAGGAACCAATGAAGATTATCAGAGCCATATACTTCTTAAACCCATCACCTCAAATGGGGCATAGACCTCTAACAGAAGCTCTGCAGGAGCTGAATTGACTTTATTACTTATATCCTTCATATACATGAGGAGTAAAAATCTTTATGTTATATCCCCATCTAAATGTGCAGTATGCAATTTATAGTAATTAATAATAAATAGTATGTACACAGGATAAGCAACATAACATAGAAATACAATTGTATCAGCGTGAATTAATCAGTCTGATGGCCTGGTGGAAGAAGTTGTCCGGGAGCCTGTTGGTCCTGGCTTTTATGCGGTGGTACCATTTCCGGGATGGTAGCAGCTGGAACAGTTTGTGGTTGGGGTGACTCGGGTCTCCAATGATCCTACGGGCCCTTTTCTCATGTAAATATCCTGAATCATGGAAAGTTCACATCTGCAGATGCGCTGGGCTGTCCGCACCACTCTCTGCAGAGTCCTGTGATTGACGGAGGTATAGTTCTCATACCAGGCAGTGATGCAGCTAGTCAGGATGCTCTCAATTGTGCCCTTGTAGAAAATTCTCAGGATTTGGGGCCCATACCAAACGCCCTCAACTGTCTGAGGTGAAAGAGGCGCTGTTGTGCTTTTTTCACCACACAGCCGGTGTGTACAGACCACGTGAGATCCTCGGTGAAGTTAATGCCAAGGAACTTAAAGCTGTTCACCCTCTCAACCTCACATCCATTGATGTCAATAGGAGTTAGCCTGTCTCCATACCTCCTGTAGTCCACAACCAGCTCCTTTGTTTTTGTGACATTGAGCAAGAGGTTGTTTTCTAGACACCACTATGTCAGAGAGATGAAACATAGACGTAGAAACATAGAAAACCTACACCACAATACAGGCCCTTTGGCCCACAAAGCTGTGCTGAACATGTCCTTACCTTAGAAATTACCTAGGACTACCCATAGCCCTCTATTCTTCTGAGTTCCATATACCTGTCCAGGAGCCTCTTAAAAGACCCTATCGTATCCGCCTCCACCACTGTCATCGGCAGCCCATTCCACACACCCACCACTCTGTGTAAAAAACTTATCCCTGACATCTCCTCTGTACCTACTTCCAAGCACCTTAAAACTGTTCCCTCTCGTGCTAGCCATTTCAGCCCTAGGAAAGAGCCTCTGACTATCCACACGATCAATGCCTCTCATTATCTTATACACCTCTATCAGGTCACCTCTCATCCTCCGTCGCTCCAAGGAAAAAAGGCCGAGTTCATTCAACCTATTCTCATAAGGCATGCTCCCCAATCCAGGCAACATCCTTGTAAATCTCCTCTGCACCCTTTCTATGGTTTCCACATCCTTCCTGTAGTGAGGTGACCAGAACTGAGCACAATACTCCAAGTGGGGACTGACCAGCATCCCATATAGCTGCAACATTACCTCTCAGCTCAGTCCCACGATTGATGAAGGCCAATGCACCATATGCTTTCTTAACACAGAGTCAACCTGCACAGCAGCTTTGAGTGTCTTATGGACTCGGACCCCAAGATCCCTCTGATGCTCCACACTGCCAAGAGTCTTACCATTAATATTATATTTTCCAATCTTATTTGACCTAATAAAATGAACCACCTCACACTTATCTGGGTTGAACTCCATCTGCCACTTCTCAGCCCAGTTTTGCATCCTATCAATGTCCCGCTGTAACCTCTGACAGCCCTCCACACTATCCACAACACCCCAACCTTTGTGTCAACAGCAAATTTACTAACCCATCCCTCCGCTTCTTCATGTAATGTAGTGATGTGCTACACACAGAGCTAGAAATAACGACAAAGCAGTTTGTAAATCGCGCTCGAGACTAGTTTATTTAAACTTCGCGCACTGGCTTTTAAGCGGTTCCCCTCCAGCCCTCTCCGGGCGGAAATGATGTCAGAGGTGCAATACTAAAGTCTCTCTGCGCGCGGGCTATCTTGTGAGCCAGTTCACTTGTGTAGAAAGTGGGTCGCCACATAAACCCCACCCCCCCACAGAACCGGCGATACACCCTCCAATGTCCACATTCTGGATCAGTCTCTGTTTGGACAGTCTGCCTCCACGCCGCGGTGCCATTTACAAAAATCACAAAGAGTAGGGGTCCCAGAACAAATCCATGAGGCACACCACTGGTCACTGACCTCCATACAGAATATGACCCATTTACAACCACTCTTTGCCTTCTGTGAGCAAGCCAATTCTGGAACTACAAAGCAGGGTGCCCTTGGATCCCATGCCTCCTTACTTTCTCAATAAGCCTTGCATGGGGTACCATATCAAATGCCTTGCTGAAATCCACATACACTATATCTACCCTCATCAATGTGTTCAGTCACATCCACAAAAATTTCAGTCAGGCTCGTAAGGCACAACCTGCCTTTGATAAAGCCATGCTGACTATTTCTAATCATATTATATCTCTCCAAATGTTCATAAATCCTGCCTCTCAGGATCTTCTCCATCAACTTACCAACCACTGAAGTAAGACTCACTGGTCTATAATTTCCTGGGCTATCTCTACTCCCTTTCTTGAATAATGGAACAACATCTGCAACCCTCCAATCCTCCAGAACCTCTCCTGTCCCCTTTAATGATGCAAAGATCATCGCCAGAGGCTCAGCAATCTCCTCCCTCACCTCCCACAGTAGCCTGGGGTACCTCTCATCCGGTCCCAGCGACTTATCCAACTTCATGCTTTTCAAAAGCTCCAGCACATCCTCTTTCTTAATATCTTCATGTTCAAGCTTTTCAGTCCGCTGCAAGTCATCACAACAATCACCAAGATCCTTTTCCATAGTGAATACTGAAGTAAAGTATTCATTAAGTACCTCTGCTGTTTCCTCCAGTTCCATACACACTTTCCCACTGTCACACTTGATAGGTCCTATTCTTTCACAACTTATCCTCTTGCTCTTCACATACTTGTAGAATGCCTTGGGGTTTTCCTTAATCCTGCCCACCAAGGCCTTCTCATGGCGTCGTCTGACTCTCCTAATTTCCTTCTTAAGCTCCTTCCTGTTAGCCTTATAATCTTCTAGATCACTAGTATTACCTAGCTCTCTGAACCTTTTGTAAGCTTTTCTTTTCTTCTTGACTGGATTTATTACAGCCTTTGTACACCACGGTTCCTGTACCCTACCATAACTTCCCTGTCTCATTGGAAAGTACCTATGCAGAACTCAACACAAATATCCCCGGAACATTTGCCACATTTCTTCCATACCTTTCCCTGACAACATTTCTTCCCAATTTAAGCTTCCAATTTCCTGCCTGATAGCCGCATAGTTCCCTTTACTCCAATTAAATACGTTCTAACTTGTCTGTTCCTATCTCTCTCCAATGCTATTGTAAAGGAGAGAGAATTATGATCACTATCTCCAAAATGCTCTCCCACTGAGAGATCTGACACCTGACTAGGTTCATTTCCCAATACCAAATCAAGTACAATCTCTCTTCTTGTCGGTTTATCTACATATTGTGTCAAGAAATCTTCCTGAACACACCTAACAAACTCCACCCCATCTAAATCCCTTGCTCTAGGGAGATGCCAATCGATATTTGGGAAATTAAAATCTCCCATCATGACAACTCTGTTATTATTACACCTTTCCAGAATCTGTTTCCCTATCTGTGCCTCAATGTCCCAGTTACTATTATAAAAAACACCCAGTAAAGTTATTGACCCCCTCCTGTTCCTCACCTCTATCCACAGAGACTCCGTAGACAATCTCTCCATGACGTCCACCTTTTCTGCAGCTGTGACACTATCTCTGATCAACAGTGCCACACCCACACCTCTTTTGCCTCCCTCCCTGTCCTTCCTGAAACATCAAAAACCCGGCACTTGAAGTAACCATTCCTGTCCCTGAGCCATTCAAGCCTCTGTAATGGCCACCACATCATAGCTCCAAGTACTGATCCACGCTCTAAGCTCATCCAGTTTGTTCACAATACTCCTTGCATTAAAATAGACACATCTCAAACCATCGGTCTGGTGTATCCCTTCTCTATCACCTGCCTATCCCCCCTCACACACTGTCTCCAAGTATTTCTCTATTTGTGAGCCAACTGCCTCTTCCCCAGTCTCTTCAGTTCAGTTATTATTGAGTTTCAGCATAACATCCCTGCTCTTCTATTCCAGACCTTTTGAAATGAATGCTAATGTAACCGGGTGACCGTCGGATCTAATTCAGTATTGTTAAAAGTGTACTTAGGCATCCATCTGGGTAATGCTAGAACAGTTGTCTGTGCCTTTAAGGGAGACGGTGATGTCATTATGCACGTGCGGGATAGTGGGGAGACCATTTTGCTTTCTGCTGAAGACGTGGTTAGGCATTGGAATCTGGTTTCTCCCAGAGTGCGCTGGGCATGGTGAGGAAAGATTTCCACGAGTGAAGAAATCAACGCTGGGTAGCTTGGCTTATACCAAGTTCCTCACCATCCAAGTAGGTCAGTCTTCCTGTAATTTAACTACCAGGCAATACCTTGTAAAAGTTGTGCCAAAGTGTACGTTTTGTCTAACTTTATTGTATCGGGACTGATTGTGCATGTAACAGCGTAACGTGAATGTTTAGTCTCTGTTCGGAAGTTCAGCACATGTGTACTTCTTACGTGAGATGTAGTCGCTTACATTTTTCACTGTTATATATAAGATGAAGGGTGGGTGGGATTCTAATGCTGTTTGTATTGTGTTCCTTCAGGATTGCCATTACCGTATTTGTACCATATTAGTACCGTATTAGTTCTGGTATTTTTATACTGCATACGCAATTCTGTTCATACGCAAGGGTGTGTATTGAAAGTTAAACTGAGATTGTAATAGCAAGAGCTGGTTGTAAATTCGTTCGTTTTGTTTCGCGACCTTCTTCTGGCTCTTAAACATCGAAAACCAATAAAGGAATTAAAACCCAAAAAAGTCTTTGTTGTCCTGAGTATGTACTTTTCCCTAGGCTACACTAACATTACATTTGTTTTCCTCACTACCAACTCTTCCTCCAAGTTAACCTTTAGGTTGTTCTGCACAAGGACTCCCAAGTCCCTTTACATCTCAGATTCCTGGATTTTCTTCCCATTTAGAAAATAGTCCGCACATTTATTTCTACTACCAAAGTGCATGGCCATGCATTTTCCAACATTGTATTTCATTTGCCACTTTCTTGCCCATTCTCCTAATCTGTCTAAGCCCTTCTGCAGCCTACCTGTTTCCTCAACACTACCTGCCCCTCCACCAATCTTCGTATCATCTGCAAACTTAGCAACAAAGCCATCTATTCCATCATCTAAATCATTGAGATAAAGCCTATAAAGAAGCGGTCCCAACACCGACCCCTGCCGAACACCAATAGTCACTGGCAGCCAACCAGAAAAGGATCCTTTTGTTCCCAGTCACTGCCTCCTACCAATCAGCCAATGCCCTAATCATATTGGTAACTTTCTTGTAATAACATGGGCTCTTAACTTGGTAAGCAGCCTCATGTGTGGCACCTTGTCAAAGCCTTTGGAAAGTCCAAATATACAACCTCCACTGTATCCCCTTTACCTATCCTATTTGTAATCTCTTCAAAGAATTTCAACAGGTACGTCAGGCAAGATTTTCCCATATGGAATCCATGCTGACTTTGTCCTATCTTGTCCTGTGTCACCAAGTACTTCATAACCTCAACATTAACTATAGACTCCAACATCTTCCCAACCTCTGAGATCAGGCTAACTGGTCTATAATTTCCTTTCTGCTGCCTTCCTCCTTTCTTAAAGAATGGAGTGACATTTGCCATTTTCCAGTCCTCCAGCACCATGTGAGAGTCCAATGATTTTTGAAAGATCAGTTCTAATGCCACGACAATCTCTAACGCTACCTCTTTCAGAACCTTAGGATGCAGTTCACTTGCTCTGGATGACTTATGTACCTTTAGGTCTTTCAGCTTTTTGAGCACCTCATCCCTTGTAATAGTAACCACACCCACTTCTCTTCCTTCACACACTACAACATCTGACATACTGCTAGTGTCTTCCACAGTGAAGACTGATGCAAAATACTCATTTAGTTCATCTCTCTCTCCTTCTCCCCCATTATTATTTCTCCTGCCTTATTTTCTAGTGGCCATATATCCACTTTTATCTCTTTCATTTTTTACAAACTTGAAAAAGCATTTACTATCCACTTTGATATTGTTTGCTAGCTTGCTTTCATATTTCATTTTTTCCTTCTTAATGAATCTTTCAGTTGCTGTCTAGGTTTTCAAAAGCTTCCCAATCCTCTATCTTCCTGTTAATTTTTGCTTTGTTGTATGCCCTTTGTTGTAGGCAAAAATTATTCTCAGAGTAATCATGATGAGAGCGAGACACTGAATAAAACTAGAAATCAGTCAAGAACAATGTGGCTTTGTGGAAATCACTGGAACCAGAAATGCAATTTTCATGCTACGGATGATCAGTGAATGAGCCATCCAGGTACCAAAAGACATCTACCTATGTTTCATCAACTATACAAAAGCTTTTGACACTGTCAAACAGCAAGATCTTCTGGATATGGTTGAAGATCTTGACATAGATGGGAAAGATATACATTTCTTAAGAAACTTATACTGGGAGCAGACAGCATCTATCAGAATAGAAGGAGAAGTGAGTGAGTATGTGAATATCATGAGAGGAGTCAGGCAAGGTCGTGTCTTTTCACCAGACTTATTCAACCTGTATAGTGAAAATATCTTGAGAAGTATCAAAGACATCAAAGGACTCACAATTGGAGGCCATAATATAAATAATATCAGATACGCTGATGACATCGTATTAATAGCTGACTCAGAAACAAAACTTCAAGAAGTACTCACTATTGTGGCAGCAGAAAGTAATCACAGAGGCCTCGCAATCAACACCAAGACAGAAAGCATGGTCATCTCCAGAAAGACAAGCATCCCACAGTGTGTGATCAAGATCAGAAATACAAACATCAAACAAGTCAACAAATTCAAATATCTTGGCAGCCTAATAACAAGTGATGGCAGGTGCGACACAGATATCAAATACAGAATAGCAATGGCGAAAGAAGCTTTCCAAAAAAATGAAGACCATATTAACAGACAGAAAGATGAACACGTACACTAAAAACAGAACACTGCAGTGCTACATTTATTCTATCCTGACTTATGGAAGTGAATGTTGGACCATTTCTCCAGCAATGGAAAAGAGACTAGAAGCAGCTGAATTATGGTTCTACAGGAGAATGTTAAAAATATCACGGACCACATACACATCAAATGAAGAAGTTCTCAGAAGAGCCCAAGCAGTTTGATCACTCATACCAACAATAAGAGAAAGACAACTCAGATTCCTAGGACACATCATGCGGAAAGGTGAACTAGAAAAACTCATACTCTCTGGAAGGATCGAGGGGAGCAAAACTAGAGGAAGACTTCGGCTTATGTACATCAAAAGCATAGTCAAAGCTACACAATAGCTACACATCGAGGAAATGGAAGTCATCCAAAGAACAAAGGATAGATCTGTATGGAAAACCATGGTCATCAAAGTCCGCATCGGATATGGTACCTAGACAGACAGACAGACAGTATGCCCTCTCTTTTGCCTTTACATTGGTTTTGACTTCCCTTGTCAGCCACAGTTGTAATATTTTGCCATTTGAGTATTTCTTTGTTTTTGGAATACATCTATCCTACACATTCCTCTTTTTTTGCAGAAACTCACGCCAATGCTGCTCTGCTGTCATGCCTGCCAACATCTCCTTTCAATTTACTTTGGCAAACTCCTCTTGTGCCACTGTAATTTCCCTTACTCCACTGAAATACTGCTACATCAGGCTTTACTCTCAGCCTATCAAATTTCAAGTTGAATTCAACCATATTATGATCACTGCCTCCTAAGGGTTCTTTTACCTTCAGCTCCCTATCACCTCCGGTTCATTACATAACACCCAATCCAGTATGGCTGATCCCCTAGTAGGCTCAGCAACAAACTGCTCTAAAAAGCCATGTTGTAGGCATTCAACAAACTCACTCTGTTGAGATCCATTACCAGCCTGATTTTCTCAATCGACCTGCATGTTAAAATCTCCCATGATTATCATAACCAGACACTTTTGACATGCCTTCTCTGTTTCCCATTGTAATCTGTGGTCCACATCCCAGCTTCTGTTGGAAGGTCTGTTAATAACTGCCATCAGGGTCCTTTTACCCTTGCAGTATTTTAACTCAACCCACCTGATTCACAACTTCATATCCTATGTCACATCCTTCTACTGATTTAATGTCCTCAGGAATAAAAGGATCCTTGTCTGGTTGGCTGCCAGTGACTAGTGGTGTTCCGTAGGGGTTGGTATTGGGACTACTTCTTTTTATGCTGTATTTAAATGATTAGTGTTGCCGCATGGCCAAGTGGTTAAGGCGTTCGTCTAGTTACTTGAAGGTCGGTAGTTCGAGCCTTGGTTGAGGAAGAGTGTGTGTCCTTGAGCAAGGCACTTAACCACACATTGCTCTGCGACGACACCGGTGCCAAGCTGTATGGGTCCTAATGCCCTTCCCATGGACAACATCGGTGGCATGGAGAGGAGAGACTTGTAGCATGGGCAACTGCTGATCTTCCATACAACCTTGCCCAGGCCTGCGCCCTGGAGTGACTAGTGGGGTACCGCAAGGCTTAGTGCTGGGACCCCAGTTGTTTACAATATATATTAATGATTTAGATGAGGGAATTAAATGCAGCATCTCCAAGTTTGCGGATGACACGAAGCTGGGCGGCAGTGTTAGCTGTGAGGAGGATGCTAAGAGGATGCAGGGTGACTTGGATAGGTTAGGTGAGTGGGCAAATTCATGGCAGATGCAATTTAATGTGGATAAATGTGAGGTTATCCACTTTGGTGGCAAAAACAGGAAAACAGATTATTATCTGAATGGTGGCCGATTAGGAAAAGGGGAGGTGCAATGAGACCTGGGTGTCATTATACACCAGTCATTGAAAGTGGACATGCAGGTACAGCAAGCGGTGAAAAAGGTGAATGGTATGCCTGCATTCATAGCAGGAGGATTCGAGTACAGGAGCAGGGAGGTGCTACTGCAGTTGTACAAGGCCTTAGTGAGACCATACCTGGAATATTGTGTGCAGTTTTGGTCCCCTAATCTGAGGAAAGACATTCTTACCATAGAGGGAGTACAAAGAAGGTTCACCAGATTGATTCCTGGGATGGCAGGACTTTCATATGAAGAAAGACTGGATGAACTGGGCTTGTACTCGTTGGAATTTAGAAGATTGAGGGGAGATCTTATTGAAATGTATAAAATCCTAAAGGGATTGGACAGGCTAGATGCAGGAAGATTGTTTCCGATGTTAGGACAGTCCAGAACGAGGGGTCACAGTTTGAGGATAAAGGGGAGGCCTTTTAGGACCGAGATTAGGAAAAACTTCTTCACACAGAGAGTGGTGAATCTGTGGAATTCTCTGCCACAGGAAACAGTTGAGGCCAGTTCATTGGCTATATTTAAGAGGGAGTTAGATATGGCCCTTGTGGCTAAAGGGATCGGGGGTATGGAGGGAAGGCTGGTACAGGGTTCTAAGTTGGATGATCAGCCATGATCATACTAAATGGCGGTGCAGGCTCGAAGGGCTGAATGGCCTACTCCTGCACCTATTTTCTATGTTTCTATGGAAACTTTCCAAGGTGCAAATCCATGGTCTCATGAGACTAATGGATACCTATATAAATGATTTAGATGATGAAGTAGATGACTTTGTTGCCAAGTGGGACATTTGAGAGACTTTGAACTTTTTACTGTGCTCATGGACTTCTTCATCAAGTTATGGTATTGTTGCACTGTTGTAACTATATGTAATAATTATGTGGTTTTGTCAGTTTTTTCAGTCTTGGTCTGTCCTGTGTTTTGTGATATCACACCGGAGGAAATATTGTATCATTTCCTAATGCATACATTACTAAATGACAATAAAAGAGGACTGCGTGTCTTCATAATCTAAAAAAAAGGTTTGCAGATGATACGAAGATTGGTGGAGGGGCAAGTAGTGTTGAGGAAACAGGTAGGCTGCAGAAGGACTTAGACGGATTAGGACAATGGGCAAGAAAGTGGCAAATGAAATACAATGTTAGAAAATGCATGGCCATGCACTTTGGTAGTAGAAATAAATGTGCGGACTATTTTCTAAATGGGGGGAAAATCCAAAAATCTGCAGAGACTTGGCAGAACACTCTAAAGGTTAACTTGCAGTTTGAGTCAGTGGTGAAGAAAGCCAATGCAATGTTCACATTCATTTTAAGAGGTCTAGAATACAACAGCAGGGAGGTGATACTGTGGCTTTATGAGGCACTGGTGAGGCCTCTCCTTGAGTATTGTGTACAAATTTGGACCCCTCATCTTGGAAGAGATGTGCTGGCATCGGAGAGGGTCCAGAGGTGGTTCACAAGGATGATTCCAGTAATGAAAGGATTACTGAAAGGAACGTTTGATGGCTCTGGGTCTGCACTCACTGGAATTTGGAAGGATGACCATAAGACCATAAGACCATAAGACAAAGGAGCAGAAGTTGGCCATTCAGCCCATTGAGTCTGCTCCGCCATTTTATCATGAGCTGATCCATTCTCCCATTTAGTCCCACTCCCCCACCTTCTCACCGTAATCTTTGATGCCCTGGCTACTCAGATACCTATCAATCTCTGCCTTAAATACACCCAATGACTTGGCCTCCACTGCCGCCCGTGGCAACAAATTCCATAGATTCACCACCTTCTGGCTAAAAAAACTTCTTTGCATCTCTGCTCTGAATGGGCACCCTTCAATCCTTAAGTCATGCTCTCTCGTCCTAGATTCCCCCATCATGGGAAAACAACTTTGCCACATCCACTCTGTCCATGCGTTTCAACATTCAAAATGTTTCTATGAGGTCCCCCCCCCCAATTCTTCTAAACTCCAAGGAATACAGTCCAAGAGCAGTCAAACGTTCCTCATATCTTAACCCTCTCATTCCCAGAATCATTCTAGTGTATCTTCTCTGTACCCTCTCCAACGTCAGCACATCCTTTCTTAAATAAGGAGACCAAAACTGCCCACAGTACTCCAAGTGAGGTCTTACCAGCGCCTTATAGAGCCTCAACATCACATCACTGCTCCTATACTCTATTCCTCTAGAAATGAATGCCAACATTGCATTTGCCTTCTTCACCACTGACTCAACATGGAGGTTCCTGCAAGGGTATCCTGCACGAGGACTCCCAAGTCCCGTTGCATCTCAGAACTTTGAATTCTCTCCCCATTTAAATAATAGTCTGCCCGTTTATTTCTTCTGCCAGAGTGTATAACTATACACTTTCCAACATTGTATTTCATTTGCCACTTCTTTGCCCATTCTTCCAATCTATCCAAGTCTCTCTGCAGACTCTGTTTCCTCAGCACTACCAGCTCCTCCACCTATCTTCCTATCATCAGCAAACTTAGCTCAGGGGGAATTTCATTGAAACCTTTCGAATGTTGAAAGGACCAGACAGAGTAGATGTGGAAAGGATGCTTCCTATGGCGGGAGAGTCTAGGACAAGAGGGCACAGCCTCAGGATAGAGGGGCATCCATTCAAAACAGAGATGCGGAGAAATTTCTTTAGCCAAAGGGTGGTGAATTTTTGGAATTTTTTGCCACGTACAGCTGTGGAGGCCAGGTCATTGAGTGTATTTAAGGCAGAGATTGATAGGTTCTTGATTGGACATGGCATCAAAGGTTATGGGGAGAAGGCCAGAAACCGGGGTTGAGGAGGAGAAAGAAAGGATCAGCCATGATTGAATGGCGGAGCAGACTCGATGGGCCAGATGGCCTAATTCTGCTCCTATGTCTTACTGTCTTGTGGTCTTCTGAGACACAGAGGCAAGTTCAGTTCCAGAGACCCAACTACTGTGACTTTTGTCAATTAGATCACCTCCCCCCCAAAGATTTGTTAGTGCTATTGGGGAGGCTTTAAACTAGATTTGCGGGGGGATGGGAACCAGAGTGCCAGAGCTGACAGTGTGGCTGGGGTGAAAATAAATGATGTTAAAAGTTCAAGCAAAGCTAGGAGCATTGCGGGGAAGGCAGACGAGTTGAGGGCGTGGATTGACACATGGAATTATGACGTTATAGCAATTAGTGAAACTTGGCTACAGGAGGGGCAGGACTGGCAGCTTAATATTCCAGGGTTCCGATGTTTCAGATGTGATCGAGGCAGAGGAATGAAAGGTGGGGGAGTAGCATTGCTTGTCAGGGAAAATATTACAGCTGTGCTCAGGCAGGACAGATTAGAGGGCTTGTCTACTGAGTCCTTATGGGTGGAGCTGAGAAACAGGAAAGGTATGGCCACATTAGTGGGGTTGTATTATAGACCACCCAATAGTCAGCGAGAATTGGAGGAGCAAATCTGCAGAGAGATAGCAGGCAACTGCAGGAAACATAAGGTTGTGGTGGTAGGGGATTTTAATTTTCCACATATTGATTGGGACTCCCATACTGTTAGGGGTCTAGGTGGGTTAGAGTTTGTAAAATGTGTTCAGGCAAGTTTTCTAAATCAATATATAGAGGTACCAACTGGAGGTGATGCAATATTAGATCTCCTATTAGGAATTGAGTTAGGACAAGTGACAGAAGTGTGTGTAGGGGAGCACTTTGGTTCCAGTGATCATAACACCATTAGTTTCAACTTGATCATGGATAAAGATAGATCTGATCCTAGGGTTGAGGTTCTAAACTGGAAGAAGGCCAAATATGAAGAAATGAAAAAGGATCTAAAAAGCGTGGATTGGGACAAGTTGTTCTCTGGCAAGGATGTGATCAGTAAGTGGGAAGCCTTCAAAGGAGAAATTTTGAGAGTGCAGAGCTTGTATGTTCCTGTCAGGATTAAAGGCAAAGTGAATAGGAATAAGGAACCTTGATTCTCAAGGGATACTCAACGGATATTGCAACTCTGAAAAGGAAGAGAGAGTTGTATGGCATGTATAAAAAACAGGGAGTAAATAAGGTGTTTGAGGAGTATAAAAAGTGCAAGAAAATACTTAAGAAGGAAATCAGGAGGGCTAAAAGAAGACATGAGGTTGCCTTGGCAGTCAAAGTGAAGGATAATACAAAGAGCTTTTACAGGTATATTAAGAGCAAAAGGATTGTAAAGGATAAAATTGGACCTCTTGAAGATCAGAGTGGTCGGCTATGTGCAGAACCTAAAGAAATGGGGGAGATCTTAAATGGGTTTTTTGCATCTGTATTTACTAAGGAAACTGACATGAAGTCTATGGAATTAAGGGAAACAAGTAGTGAAATCATGGAAACTGTACAGATTGAAAAGGAGGAAGTGCTTGCTATCTTGAGGCAAGTTAAAGTGGATAAATCCCCAGGACCTGACAGGGTATTCCCTCAGACCTTGAAGGAGACTAGTGTTGAAATTGCAGGGGCTCTGGCAGAAATATTTAAAATGTCGGTGTCAATGGGTGAGGTGCCGGAGGATTGGAGAATGGCTCATGTTGTTTCGTTGTTTAAAGAAGGATCGAAAAGTAATCCGGGAAATTATAGGCCGGTAAGTTTGACGTCGGTAGTGGGTAAGTTATAGGAGGGAGTATTAAGAGACAGAATCTACAAGCATTTGGATAGACAGGGACTTATTAGGGAGAGTCAACATGGCTTTGTGCATGGTAGGTCATGTTTGACCAATCTATTGGAGTTTTTTGAGGAGGTTACCAGGAAAGTGGATGAAGGGAAGGCAGTGGATGTTGTCTACATGGACTTCAGTAAGGCCTTTGACAAGATCCTACATGGGAGGTTAGGAAAATTCAGTCGCTAGGTATACATGGAGAGGTAGTAAATTGGATTAGACATTGGCTCAATGGAAGAAGCCAAAGAGTGGTAGTAGAGGATTGCTTCACAGAGTGAAAGCCTGTAACTAGTGGTGTGCCACAGGGATCAGTGCTGGGTCCATTGTTGTTTGTCATCTATATCAATGATCTGGATGATAATGTGGTAAATTGGATCAGCAAATTTGCTGATGATACAAAGATTGGAGATGTAGTAGACAGTGAGGAAGGTTTTCAGAGCCTGCAGAGGAACTTGGACCAGCTGGAAAAATGGCTGAAAAATGGCAGATGGAGTTTAATACAGACAAGTGTGAGGTATTGCACGTTGGAAGGACAAACCAACGTAGAACATACAGGGTTAATGGTAAGGCACTGAGGAGTGCAGTGGAACAGAGGGATCTGGGAATACAGATACAAAATTCCCTAAAAGTGTCATCACAGGTAGATAGGGTCGTAAAGAGAGCTTTTGGTACATTGGCCTTTATTAATCGAAGTATTGAGTATAAGAGCTGGAATGTTATGATGAGGTTGTATAAGGCATTGGTGAGGCCGAATCTGGAGTATTCTGTTCAGTTTTGGTCACCAAATTACAGGACAGATATAAATAATGTTGAAAGAGTGCAGAGAAGGTTTACAAGGATGTTTCTGGGACTTGAGAAACTCAGTTACAGAGAAAGGTTGAATAGGTTAGGACTTTATTCCCTGGAGCATAGAAGAATGAGGGGAGATTTGATAGAGGTATATAAAATTATGATGGGTATAGATAGAGTGAATGCAAGCAGGCTTTTTCCACTGAGGCAGGGGGAGAATAAAACCAGAGGACATGGGTTAAGGGTGAGGGGGGGAAGTTTAAAGGGAACATTGGGGGGGGCTTCTTCACACAGAGAGTGGTGGGAGTGTGGAATGAGCTGCCAGATGAGGTGGTAAATGCGGGTTCTTTTTTAACATTTAAGAATAAATTGGACAGATACATGGATGGGAGGTGTATGGAGGGATATGGTCTGTGAGCAGGTCAGTGGGACTAGGCAGAAAATGGTTCGGCACAGCCAAGAAGGGCCAAAAGGCCTGTTTCTGTGCTGTAGTTTTTCTATGGTTTCTATGGTATCCAAAGTGATATACTTGTTGTTCAGGGGTATGGCCACAGGGGTACTCAATACTGGCTCCGTAACCCCTTTCCCTTCCTGACTGTCACCAAGTTTCCTGTTTCCTACCTCTCTATATGGCCTACTTCTTAGCATCCCAAATGACTGGAAGTTCATCCAGTTCCAGCTCCATCTCCTTAACGTGGATTATTAGAAACTTCAGCTGGATACACAGATCACCAGTTTAACAGAGACACAGATCACCAGTTCAACAGAGACGCAGATCACCAGTTTAACAGAGACACAGATCACCAGTTCAACAGAGACACAAAACATCATTCCAACAGAGACACAGGTCACCTGTTTAACAGAGACTAGGGTGACCAGTCTAATTGTGAGTCTGGAAAAAAGGTGAGGAGACAGAGTAAGACTGCTCTTCGCACCTTTTTTCCCAGTCTTGCTGAAGGGTCTCGGCCTGAAACATCGACTATACTCTTTTCCGTAGATGCTGCCTGACCTGCTGAATTCCTCCAGCATTTTGTGCGTGTTGCTTGGATTTCCAGCATCTGCAGATTTTCTTTGTCTATAATTCTGAGTCTGATTGTTTGCAGGTCTATTAGAGACTGGAGTCATATAGGTGATCATCTAGCGGATGGCCGAGGGTCACAGATTACCAGAAAACTTTGAAATAGTGGAGGGGATCAGGCATAAATTCAAAATAAGATTGGAGGCCTTTTCCAACCTGAGATTGAGTACTGTTAGTAAAGCAGATCTCCATGTGACGGGGCGACAAAGCTGGCATACAAAGTATGCTGAGAACACAAATTCCGGAAGAGCTTCACACTGAAGATTTTGCTGTGTCGGCATAGGAGTGACTGCCAAAATTTTGGGCATTGACCCAGTTTACATAAAACACAGAACACTGAGTCTATGGGCCAAGATTACTGAGTCACGCCAGTGAAGAACTCCTCACAGATTTGGAAGTGGCCCATGAGAGCCCTTTGCAAAAGTACACTGTGATTATTGTGATAAAGAGTCTGAGAACTTTACAGTCATTGAAGCACAGAGAATTTGAGCATGGAACCAGCCCATTCTGCTCATCACATCCATGCTAGCACATGTGCACCCTTCCTTATTGACTCCTTCTCCCAGCACTTGACCCGTAAACCAAATCCACTTCCTTTCGGTAGAACATTCCTCATTCACCCAACTAGCAGACTCTTCACCACCTGCAAATGCAGGCCATTCAGTCCACTTCGCCAGTGCTGCTGTTCCTGCTGCTTGGTTTGGATCAGTAACCCCCACCGACCTTCAGAAGACTATAAGACCATAAGATATAGAAGCAAAATTGGGCCATTTGTCCCATTGAGTCTGCTCCGCCATTTCATCACGGCTGATCCAATCCCCTCTCAGCCCCAGTCTACTGCCTTCTCCCCGTATCATGTCATCCACATCATGCCCTGAACAATCAATAATCTAATCAAACTCTGCCTTATATATGTGTGTATATATATATATACACATACATAAAGACTTGGCCTCTTCAGCTGCCTCTCGCTGGCTGAAGAAATTCCTCCTCATTTCTGTTCTAAAAGGAAGCTGTTCTATTCTGAGAGTGTGTTCTCTGGTCTTAGACTCTCCCACCATAGGAAACATTCTCTCCATATCAACTCTATCAAGGCCTTTCACCATTCCATACGTCTCAATAAGGTCACCCCTCATTCTTCTGAACTCCAGTGAATACAGGTCCAGAGGCATCAGACGCTCTTCATATGACAAGCCACTCAACCCTGGAATCATATATGAATCCCCTTTGAACCCTCTCCAGTATTAGCACATCCTTTCTAAGATTAGGGGCCAATTCTCAAAACTTTTCAGAACGGCAGGCGGTGACGAGTGGGGTACCGCAAGACTCAGTGCTGGGACCCCAGTTGTTTACAATATATATTAATGACTTGGATGAGGGAATTAAATGCAGCATCTCCAAGTTTGCGATGACACGAAGCTGGGTGGCAGTGTTAGCTGTGAGGAGGATGCTAAGAGGATGCAGGGTGACTTGGATAGGTTGGGTGAGTGGGCAAATTCATGGCAGATGCAATTTAATGTGGATAAATGTGAAGTTATCCACTTTGGTGGCAAAAACAGGAAAACAGATTATTATCTGAATGGTGGCCGATTAGGAAAAGGGGAGGTGCAACGAGACCTGGGTGTCATTATACACCAGTCATGAAAGTGGGCATGCAGGTACAGCAGGCGGTGAAAAAGGCGAATGGTATGCTGGCATTTATAGCGAGAGGATTCGAGTATAGGAGCAGGGAGGTACTACTGCAGTTGTACAAGGCCTTGGTGAGACCACACCTGGAGTATTGTGTGCAGTTTTGGTCCCCTAATCTGAGGAAAGACATCCTTGCCATAGAGGGAGTACAAAGAAGGTTCACCAGATTGATTCCTGGGATGGCAGGACTTTCATATGAAGAAAGACTGGATGAACTGGGCTTGTACTCGTTGGAATTTAGAAGATTGAGGGGGGATCTGATTGAAACATATAAGATCCTAAAGGGATTGGACAGGCTAGATGCAGGAAGGTTGTTCCCGATGTTGGGGAAGTCCAGAACGAGGGGCCACAGTTTGAGGATAGAGGGGAAGCCTTTTAGGACCGAGATTAGGAAAAACTTCTTCACACAGAGAGTGGTGAATCTGTGGAATTCTCTGCCACAGGAAACAGTTGAGGCCAGTTCATTGCTATATTTAAGAGGGAGTTAGATATGGCCCTTGTGGCTACGGGGGTCAGGGGGCATGGAGGGAAGGCTGGTGCAGGGTTCTGAGTTGGATGATCAGCCATGATCATAATAAATGGCGGTGCAGGCTCGAAGGGCCGAATGGCCTACTCCTGCACCTATTTTCTATGTTTCTATGTTTCTAAAACCTACTCACAATACTTGAAGTGAGGCCTCACCAGTGCTTCATAAATTTTCAACATTACATCCTTGCTTATATATCCTAGTTCTCTTGAAATGCATTCTAACATTGCATTTGCCTTCCTCATCACAGACTCAACCTGCAAGTTAACCATAGAACCATAGAACACTACAGCACAGAAAACAGGCTATTCGGCCCTTTTAGTCTGTGCCGAAACTTTATTCCACTAGTCCCATCGACCTGCACCCAGTCCTTAACCCTCCAGACCTCTCCCATCCATGTACCTATCCAATTTATTCTTAAAACTTAAGAGTGAGCCCACATTTACCACATCAGATGGCAGCTCGTTCCACACTCCCACCGCTCTCTGAGTGAAGAAGTTCCCCCTAATGTTCCTCCTAAACCTTTCCCCTTTCACCCTAAAGCCATGTCCTCTCGTATTTATCTCTCCTAATCTAACTGGAAAGAGCCTACTCACATTTACTCTGTCTTTCCCGCTCATAATTTTGTAAACCTCTATCAAATCCCCCCTCATTCTTCTATGCTCCAAGGAATAAAGTCCTAACCTATTCAATCTTTCCCTGTAACTCAACTCCTGAAAACCTGGCAACATCCTAGTAAATCTTCTCTGCACACTTTCAATCTTGCTGATATCCTTCCTATAGTTAGGTGACCAGAACTGTACACAATACTCTAAATTTGGCCTCACCAATGTCAAGACAACCTCCCCATAACATCCCAACTCCTATAATCAATACTTTGATTTATGAATGCCAGGATGCCAAAAGCCTTCTTTACCACCCTGTCCACTTGTGACACCACTGTCAGGGAATTGTGTATCTGAACTCCCAGATCCCTTTGTTCCTCTGCACACCACAGTGCCCTACCATTTACTGTGTATGTCCTACCTTGAGTTGTCCTTCCAAAATGCAACACCTTACTCTTGTCTGCATTAAATTCCATCTGCCATTTTCTAGCCCATTTTTGCAGTTGGTCCAGATCCCTCTGCAAGCTTTGAAAGCCTTCCTCGCCGTCCACAACACCTCCAGTCTTAGTGTCATCAGCAAACTTGCTGATCCAATTTTCCACATTATCATCTAGATCATTGATATGGACAACAAACAACAACAGGTCCCAGAGGCACAACACTAGTCACAGGCCTTCAGTCTGAGAAGCAATCGCTCACTACCACTCTCTGTCTTCTCCCACACAGCCAATTTCGAATCCAGTTTACAACCTCTCCATGGATACCTAGCGTCTGAACCTTCTGAACTAACCTCCCATGTTGTCAAAGGCCTTACTAATGTCCATGTAGACAACATCCACAGCCTTTCCATCATCTACTTTCTTGGTAACCTCCTCGAAAAACTCTACAAGATTCGTTAAACATGATCTACCACGCACAAATCCATGCTGACTATCCTTAATCAGCCCTTGGTTGTCCAAACACTTGTATATCTGATCTCTCAGAACACCTTCCAATAACTTACCTACTACTGATGTCAGGCTCACTGGCTTGTAATTACCTGGTAAACTTTTGGAGCCTTTTTTAAACAATGGAACAACATGAGCTACCCTCCAATCCTCCGGCACCGCACTCGTGGCTAAGGACATTTTAAATATTTCTGCCAGGGCCCATGCAATTTCTACACTAGTCTCTCTCAAAGTCCGAGGAAATATCATGTCAGGCCAGGGGATTTATCTACCTTTATTCGCTGTAAGGCAGCAAGCACCTCCTCCTCTTTAATCTCTATATGTTCCATGACACTACTGCTTGTTTCCCTTCCTTCCATATACACTATGCCAGTTTCCTGAGTAAATACTGATGCAAAAGAACTGTTTAAGATCTCCCCCATCTCATGAAGCTCCACACATAGACAACCACTCTGATGTTCTAGAGGACCAATTTTGTCCCTTACTATCCTTTTACCCTTAATATACTTGTAGAGACCCTTCAGGTTTACCTTCACGTTATCTACCAGAACAACCTCATGTCACTCTTTGCCTTCCTGATTTCCTTCTTTAGTATTTTCTTACACTTTCTATACTCTTCAAGTACCTCATTTGTTCCTTGTTGCCTATACCTGCTATACACCTCTCTCTTTTTCTTAACCAGATCACCAATATCCCTTGAAAACCAAGGTTCCCTATGCCTGTTAACTTTGCCTTTAATCCTGGCAGGAACATGCAAACTCTGCACTCTCAAAATTTCACCTTTGAAGGCCTTTCACTTATTGAACACATCCTTGCCAGAAAACAACTTATCCCAATCCGCTCTTCCTAGATCCTTTCTCATTTCCACAAAATTGGCCCTTCTCCAATTTAGAACCTCAACTCGAGGACCAGACCTATCCTTATCCATAATTAACTTGAAACTAATGACATTATGGTCACTGGACCCAAAATGTTCGCCTATGCATCCTTCTGTCACCTGACCTGTCTGGTTCCCTAATAGGAGATCAAGTATTGCATCCTCTCTCATAGGTACCTCTATATATTGATTTAGAAAACTTTCCTGAACACATTTGACAAACTCCAAGCCATCTAGCCCTTTCACAGTGTGGGAGTCCCAGTCAGTATGTGGAAAGT
Source organism: Mobula hypostoma (assembly GCF_963921235.1). Taxonomy (NCBI): domain Eukaryota; kingdom Metazoa; phylum Chordata; class Chondrichthyes; order Myliobatiformes; family Myliobatidae; genus Mobula; species Mobula hypostoma. Next base: position 17,045,190 of record NC_086103.1, on the reverse strand, counting down.
TAAAACCCCCTACCATTACAACTTTCTGTTTCTTACATTGGTCTGCTATCTCTCCACAGATTTGCTCTTCCAATTCCCTCTGACTATTGGGCGGTCTATAATACAACCCTACTAGTGTGGTCACACCTTTCCCGTTCCTCAGCTCCACCCATATGGCCTCTGTAGACGAGCCCACCAGGCTGTCCTGTCTACACACAGCTGTGATATTTTTCCTGACTAGTAATGCCATTCCTCACCCTTTCATCCCTTCCCCTCTATCATGTCTGAAACTGGTGGGGATGATGGATCGGAACAAGCAGAGTGGCGTGAGAGCTGAATTCTGAAGGAAGGCAGTTTTTTTTAAAAAACTTCTTCGAGTGCAAGAAGGACGAGACTGCTCAGGCGTGTGACGTAGACAGGACAGCACGGAGAGTTTAAAAAGGAGACCACCTTACACAGCGGGCAGTGGTCGGAGCGGGCAGCGGAGTAAGTGGCAGCAGAGTGTAGGGCTTTGGCTTCAACGAGCTTTGGCGGTAACGGGAAGAGGCGAGAGTGAGGCACCAACTCCTTTTTTTCCCCTTGGCGAATCAGCCCGGACAGACACGGTCAGCAGGGCTCACACAGCTAACGGTTTAAAAAGTTTGTCTGCTTGGCGAGGTAAGTGGGTGAGTAGACTTATTTTTCCTGTTTCATTCCTGTAGAATTAGATAGCATGCCTGCAGGGATAGTGCTTTGTTCAGGGTGTCAGATGTGGGAATCCTGGGAGACCTCCAGCCTCCCTGATGGCCACATCCGCACCAGGTGCACCGAGATGCAGCTCCTCAGAGACCGTGTTAGGGATCTGGAGCTGCAGTTTGATGACCTACTGCTTATTAGGGAAAGTGAAGAGGTGATAGACAGGAGCTACAGGGAGGTAGTCATCCCTAGGCTACAGGGGTCAGAAAACTGGGTGACTGTCAGGAGAGGGAAGGAAAATGCCCGGATAGTGGAGAGCACCCCTGTGGCTGCCCCCCTCAGCAACAAATATCTTGTTCTAGATGCTGTTGAGGGGGATGACCTGACAGGGGATGGCCATGGTGACCAGGTCTCTGGCACTGAGCCTGGCGCTGTTGTGCAGGAGGGAAGGAGGGAGAAGAGGAATCCGGTAGTCATAGGGGATTCCATAATCAGGGCAACAGACAGGAGATTCTGTGAGCCTGATAGAGATACCCGCATGGTGTGTTGCCTCCCAGGTGCTAGGGTACGGGATATCTCGAATCGGGTCTAGGATATTCTGAAGGGAGAGGGCGAGCAGCCAGCTGTCTTGGTACATGTTGGTACCAATGACATAGATAGGACAAGGGAGGAGGTCCTGAAGAGGGATTTCCGGGAGTTAAGAAGGAAGCTGAGAAGCAGGACCTCCAGGGTAGTAATCTGAGGATTGCTACCTGTGCCACGTGCTAGCGACGGCAAGAATAGTAGGATCAGGAAGATGAATGTGTGGCTGAGAGACTGGTGCAGGGGGCAGGGCTTCAGATTCTTGGATCATTGGGATCTCTTCTGGGGAAAGTATGACCTGTTCAAAAAGGACAGGTTACACCTGAACCTGAAGGGGACCAATATCCTGGCGGGAAAGTTTAATAGAGCTGTTAGGGAGGGTTTAAACTAATTTGGCAGGGGAATGGGAACCAGAATGATAGAGCGGAGGAAGGGGAAACAGAAATAAATCTAAGATAGTGGGCAGTAAAGATGTCAGGAAAGACAGGCAGGTGATGGGGTAAATTTGCAGCCATTGGGATGAGTTGCAGTGCAATAAAGTTACAGTGAAATCAAAGCGAAAAATACCAAATACTGGTCTTAAGGTGTTATACTTAAATGCACGCAGCTTAAGGAATAAAGTGGATGATCTTGTCGTACAGCTACAGATTGGCAGGTATGATATTGTGGCCATCACTGAATCGTGGCTAAAGGATGCATGTCTCTGGGAGCTGAACATCCAAGGATACGCAGTGTATCGGAAGGATAGGCAGGTAGGCAGAGGGGATGGCGTGGCTTTATTGGTAAGAAATGATATCAAATCATTAGAAAGAGGTGACATAGGATCGGAAGGTGCAGAATCTGTATGGGTTGAGCTAAGAAATCGCAGGAGTAAAAGGACCCTGATGGCAGTTATTTATAGGCCTCCAAACAGCTGCAGTGATGTGGACTACAAGTTACAACAGGAAATAGAAAAGGCGTGTCAGAAGGGTAGTGTTATGATAATTGTAGGGGATTTTAACTTGCGAGTAGCTTGGGAAAATCAGGTTGGCACTTGATCTCAAGAGAGAGAATTTGTAGAATGTCTGCGAGATGGCTTTTTAGAACAGCTTGTTGTTGAGCCCACTAGGGGATCAGCTGTACTGGATTCGGTAATGTGTAATGAACCGGAGGTGATTAGAGAGATTGAGGTGAAGGAACCCTTAGGAGTCAGTGATCATAACATGATTGAGTTCACTGCGAAATTTGAAAAAGAGAAGCCGAAATCCGATGTGTCGGTATTTCAATGGAGTAAAGGAAATTACAGTGGCATGAGAGAGGAACTGGCTAAAGTTGACTGGAAAGGGACACTGGTGGGAAAGACAGCAGAGCAGCAGTGGCTGGAGTTTATGCGAGAAGTGAGGAAGGTGCAAGACAGATTTATTCCAAAAAAGAAGAAATTTTCAAATGGAAAAAGGATACAACTGTGGCTGACAAGAGAAGTCAAAGCCAAAGTTAAAGCAAAGGAGAGGGCATACAAGGAAGCAAAAATTAGTGGGAAGGCAGAGGACTGGGAAGTTTTTAAAAGCTTACAAAAGGAAACTAAGAAGGTCATTAAGAGAGAAAAGATGAACTATGAGAGGAAGCTAGCAAATAATATCAAAGAGGATACTAAAAGCTTTTTCAAGTATATAAAGAGTAAAAGACAGGTGAGAGTAGATATAGGACCAATAGAAAATGATGCTGGAGAAATTGTAATGGGAGATAAGGAGATAGCAGAGGAACTGAACTAGTATTTTGCATCAGTCTTCACTGAGGAAGACATCAGCAGTATACCGGATACTCAAGGGTGGCAGGGAAGAGAAGTGTGCGCAGTCACAATTACGACAGAGAAAGTACTCAGGAAGCTGAATAGTCTAAAGGTCGATAAATCTCCTAGACCAGATGGAATGCACCCTTGTGTTCTGAAGGAAGTAGCTGTGGAGATTGTGGAGGCATTAGCAATGATCTTTCAAAAGTCGATGGATTCTGGCATGGTTCTGGAGGACTGGAAGATTGCAAATGTCACTCCGCTATTTAAGAAGGGGGCAAGGAAGCAAAAAGGAAATTATAGACCTGTTAGCTTGACATCGGTGGTTGGGAAGTTGTTGGAGTCGATTGTCAAGGATGAGGTTACGGAGTACCTGGAGGCATATGACAAGATAGGCAGAACTCAGCATGGTTTCCTTAAAGGAAAATCCTGCCTGACAAACCTATTACAATTTTTTGAGGAAATTACCAGTAGGCTAGACAAGGGAGATGCAGTGGATGTTGTATATTTGGATTTTCAGAAGGCCTTTGACAAGGCGCCACACATGAGGCTGCTTAACAAGATTAGAGCCCATGGAATTACGGGAAAGTTACATACGTGGATAGGGCATTGGCTGATTGGCAGGAAACAGAGAGTGGGAATAAAGGGATCCTATTCTGGTTGACTGCTGGTTACCAGTGGTGTTCCACAAGGGTCCGTGTTGGGGCCGCTTCTTTTTACGTTGTACATCAACGATTTGGATTATGGAATAGGTGGCTTTGAGGCTAAGTTTGCTGGTGAAGACTGGCTCCACAGAGTGACCAACAACCTCACCTGAGTGACTCTGGCTTCCTCCTTGCAGTACTTGGCACATGGTGGCCTGGAGGTCATGTATCTCCAGGCTCTTTCTAGAAAATTTCTCGCTGTGGCTGGCCACGGCTGACGAAAGGCTCCAATACCCCATTGGGTCCATGTTGGCTTAATAGTACTGTAATGAGTGTCCTTGATGAGGTTGGCTTGGACCTAAAATGCTGGAGTATCCGAAGCAAGGATTGGGACATGGTATCAAACTAGATCCTGAACTAAGCACAAATCAAACACTAGACAAATCACTCGTAGGGCTTACAATTGAGCGCTGAACCTCAGTTTTTAAAATACTCAATTCTTGGTGCCCAAAATATGATTGTCAATTAGCAGGAGTGTCCTGAACCCCTAAAGAGGCCACACCAGCTAACCATAATCCCGAGAGTTCAAACATCAAAATCCCAGAAGTTGGCGCAGTTGGGAGAATTTCATAACAGTCTAACAAATCTGTTGGAATTTTGTGAAGAAATAAGATGCAGGATAGACAAAAAAGAGCAACACTCACACAAAATGCTGCAGGAACTCAGCAGGCCAGGCAACTTCTATGGAAAAAAGTGCAGTCGACGTTTTGGGCCAAAACCCTTCAGCAGGACTCTGAAGGGTCTCGGCCCGAAACGTCAACTACTCTTTTCCATAGATGTTGCCTGGCCTTCTGAGTTCCTCCAGCAGTTTGTGTGAGTTACAGCCACCAAGTGACCTATGACAACTCTGGAGGAGTTACAAGCTTCAGTGGCTGAGATGGGAGAGACTGTGCATACAACAACTGTTGCCCGGGTGCTTCACCAGTTGCAGCTTTATGGGAGAGTGGGAAAGAGAAAGCCACTGTTGATAAAACTTAAATGAAATCTCAGCTAGAGTTTGCCAGAATGCATGTGGGAGACTCCGAAGTCAGCTGGAAGGTGCTTATATAATCTGAAGAAACAAAAATTGAGCTTTTTGGCCGTCAGACAGACTAAACACTATGTTTGGCCTAAGCCAAACACTACACATCATCAAAATCACACCATCACTACTGTGAAGCATGGTGGTGGCTGCATCATGCTGTGGGGATGCTTCACTGCAGCAGGCCCTGGGAGGCTTGTGAAGGTAGAGGGTAAAATGATTGCAGCAAAACACAGGGAAATCCTGGAGGAAAACCTGATGCAGTCTGCAAGAGAACTGTGACTTGGGAGAAGATTTGTTTTCCAGCAAGACAATGATCCCAAGCATAAAACCAAAGCCAAACAGGAATGGCTTTAAAACAACAAAGTTAATGTCCTGGAGTGGTCAAGTCAGAGACCAGACTTCAATCCAATTGAGAATTTGTGGTTGGTCTTGAAAAAGGCTGTTCAGTCATGATCCCCATTCAATCTACAGAGCTTGAGCAGTTTGTAAAGAAGAATGGGGAAAAGTTGTAGTGTCCAGATGTGCAAAGCTGACAGAGACCTATCCCACAAACTCAAGGCTGTAATTGCTGCCAAAGGTGCATTTATTAAATACTGTTTTGAAGGGAGTAAGTAATTATGCAATCAATTATTTTGTGTTTAGTAATTATAATAAATTTAGACCAATTTGTAGAAAATTAAATCCACTGTGATTCAATGTTGTTAAACAATAAAACACGAAAACTTCCGGGGGGGGGGGGTGAGTACTTTTTATAAGCACTGTATCTGGATTAAACTCCATCTGCCATTTCCCAGCCCATGTCTGCAACTGATGTATATTGTGCTTTATTCTTTGCCAGTCTTCTACACTATCCACATGTAACCCCCCAGGCTCCCCTCTCATGTTCATCCAGGGGAATCAGCTTTCGGCCCCGCCAAAACCGGGTATTCAAGTTTGTGTGGATGCTGTGTAATGTACTCCTGTTCACAAGCCTACAGTGCAAAGTAACAGACAGTACACCATATACAATCAAATGATAAACTTTATGAATCTTAATCCGAATATAGGGTTAATATGAAAATAAACAAACAAAAATAAAAGGCCCCAAAGTTAAAGTCTCAATATACGTTGGAGCTCACTCAGCAGGTATTCCTCCACAAACGACCTCTGCCGCAACTTCGCTGACCCTTGGACCCTCGGATTCCAGTATATGTTGTCCGGTGATCTACCAGCGCTCTCCACATGTGTCCTTCCTCTTCACTGTCCTTGACCGAAAGCCCGCGAAAACCCCAGCTCCCAGACATTTCTCCCATTGGATAGCCACCCATTATCTGTAGTTATAACCCAAACATTGCTGCTACAGAGAAACCATTACCTCATCAGTTAACATTACAGAGAAGCCATTACATTAGCCTTAGCAGTTAACATTACAGAGAAACCCTACACACAATTTCAGCAATCCTGGTATCATCCACAGACTTGCTACATTTTCATACTGATCATGTTTATACATTACAAACAGTAGATCCCTATGGAAATCCACTACTTGACAAACTTTATGGAGTACCAACACAGAGGCTGTTTACAAGAAGGACCAGAGTCGCCTCTACTTCCTGAGGAGACTGAGGTCCTTTGGAGTAAGCAGGTCTCTCCTTCGCATGTTCTACCAGTCTGTTGTCACCAGTACAATGTCCTAGTGTTCTGGGGCTCACAGGTGATGCCAACAGGCTCAATAAAATCAAGCAACACTCACAAAATGCTGGAGGAACTCAGTAGCCAGGCAGCTTTTATGGAAAAGAGTAAAGAGTCGATGTTTCATGTCGAGACCCTTCATCAGAACTGGAGAAAAAAGATGAAAAGTAAGAGTAAGAAAGTGGGGGGAGGGAGAAAGAAATATAAAGGTAGTTGGGTGATAGATGAGACGGGGGGGCAAGGGGGAGGGGTGAAGTAAAGAGCTGGAAAGTTGATTGGTGAAAGAGATAATGGCTTGGAGAGGGGAATCTGATAGGAGAGGAGGAGGAACACCAGAGGGAGGAGATGGGCAGGTAAGATGATAATGTGAGAGAGGGAAATGGGAATGAGGAATGGTGAGGGCTGGGGGAGGGGTGGCATTATTGGAATTTCAAGAAATCGATGTTCACGCCATCAGGACAGAGGCTACTTTAATAGAATATAAGGTGTTGCTGCTCTAACCCATGTGGCCTCATCACGACAGTAGAGGAGCCCATGGACTGACATGTTTAGCGGAAATGGGAATGGGAATTAAAATGGCTGGCCACTGGGAGATCCCATACTTTCTGGTAGATGGAGCGTAGGTCTCGGAGAAGCAGCTCCCAATCTATGTTGGGTCTCACCGATATACAGGAGGCCACACTGGGAGCATTGGATACCCCAACAGACTCACAAGTGAAGTGCTCCCTCACCTGCTGGAGTCCTGAATGGTCATGATGAAGGAGGTGTAGCACTTACAAAACATAGAAACATAGAAAACCTACAGCACATTACAGGCCCTTCCGCCCACAAAGTTGTGCCGAACATGTCACTACCTTAGAAATTACTAGGCTTACTTATAGCCCTCTATTTTTCTAAGCTCCATGTACCTAGCCAAAAGTCTCTTAAAAGACCCTATTGTATCCACCTACACCACTGTTGCCGGCAGCCCATTCCACGCACTCACCACTCTCTGTGTAAAAAACTTACCCCATGACATCTCCCCAGCACCTTAAGCCTGTGCCCTCTTGTGGCAACCATTTCAGCCCTGGGAAAAAGCCTCTGACTATCCACACAATCAATGCCTCTCATCATCTTATACACCTCTATCAGGTCACCTCCGTCGCTCCAAGGAGAAAAGGCTGAGTTCACTCAACATACATCAAAGTTGCTGGTGAACACAGCAGGCCAGGCAGCATCTATAGGAAGAGGCGTAGTCGACGTTTCAGGCCGAGACCCTTCGTCAGGACTAACTGAAGGAAGAGTGAGTAAGGGATTTGAAAGTTGGAGGGGGAAGGGGAGATGCAAAATGATAGGAGAAGACAGGAGGGGGAGGGATAGAGCCGAGAGCTGGACAGGTGATAGGCAAAAGGAGATACGAGAGGATCATGGGACAGGAGGTCCGGGAAGAAAGACAAGGGGGGGGGTGACCCAGAGGATGGGCAAGAGGTATATTCAGAGGGACAGAGGGAGAAAAAGGAGAGTGAGAGAAAGAATGTGTGCATAAAAATGAGTAACAGATGGGGTACGAGGGGGAGGTGGGGCCTTAGCGAAAGTTAGAGAAGTCAATGTTCATGCCATCAGGTTGGAGGCTACCCAGACGGAATATAAGGTGTTGTTCCTCCAACCTGAGTGTGGCTTCATCTTTACAGTAGAGGAGGCCGTGGATAGACATGTCAGAATGGGAATGGGATGTGGAATTAAAATGTGTGGCCACTGGGAGATCCTGCTTTCTCTGGCGGACAGAGCGTAGATGTTCAGCAAAGCGGTCTCCCAGTCTGCGTCGGGTCTCACCAATATATAAAAGGCCACATCGGGAGCACCGGACGCAGTATATCACCCCAGTCGACTCACAGGTGAAGTGTTGCCTCACCTGGAAGGACTGTTTGGGGCCCTGAATGGTGGTAAGGGAGGAAGTGTAAGGGCATGTGTAGCACTTGTTCCGCTTACACGGATAAGTGCCAGGAGGGAGATCAGTGGGGAGGGATGGGGGGGACAAATGGACAAGGGAGTTGTGTAGGGAGCGATCCCTGCAGAATGCAGAGAGAGGTGGGGAGGGAAAGATGTGCTTAGTGGTGGGATCCCGTTGGAGGTGGCGGAAGTTACGGAGAATAATATGTTGGACCCGGAGACTGGTGGGGTGGTAGGTGAGGACCAGGGGAACCCTATTCCTAGTGGGGTGGTGGGAGGATGGAGTGAGAGCAGATGTACGTGAAATGGAGGAGATGCGTTTAAGAGCAGAGTTGATAGTGGAGGAAGGGAAGCCCCTTTCTTTAAAAAATGAAGACATCTCCCTCGTCCTAGAATGAAAAGCCTCATCCTGAGAGCAGATGCGGCGGAGACGGAGGAATTGCGAGAAGGGGATGGCGTTTTTGCAAGAGACAGGGTGAGAAGAGGAATAGTCCAGATAGCTGTGAGAGTCAGTAGGCTTATAGTAGACATCAGTGGATAAGCTGTCTCCAGAGACAGAGACAGAAAGATCTAGAAAGGGGAGGGAGGTGTCGGAAATGGACCAGGTAAACTTGAGGGCAGGGTGAAAGTTGGAGGCAAAGTTAATAAAGTCAACGAGTTCTGCATGCGTGCAGGAAGCAGCGCCAATGCAGTCGTCGATGTAGCGAAGGAAAAGTGGGGGACAGATACCAGAATAGGCACGGAACATAGATTGTTCCACAAAGCCAACAAAAAGGCAGGCATAGCTAGGACCCATACGGGTGCCCATAGCTACACCTTTAGTTTGGAGGAAATGGGAGGAGCAAAAGGAGAAATTATTAAGAGTAAGGACTAATTCCGCTAGACGGAGCAGAGTGGTGGTAGAGAGGAACTGATTAGGTCTGGAATCCAAAAAGAAGCGTAAAGCTTTGAGACCCTCCTGATGGGGGATGGAAGTATATAAGGACTGGACATCCATGGTGAAAATAAAGCGGTGGGGGCCAGGGAACTTAAAATCATCGAAAAGTTTAAGAGCGTGAGAAGTGTCACGAACATAGGTAGGAAGGGGTTGAACAAGGGGGGATAAAACAGTGTCGAGGTATGCAGAAACGAGTTCGGTGGGGCAGGAGCAAGCTGAGACAATAGGTCGGCCAGGACAGGCAGGTTTGTGGATCTTGGGCAGGAGGTAGAAACGGGAAGTGCGGGGTGTGGGAACTATAACGTTGGTAGCAGTGGATGGGAGATCCCCTGAGCGGATAAAGTCGGTGATAGTGTGGGAGACAATGGCCTGGTGCTCCTTAGTGGGGTCACGATCGAGGGGTAAATAAGAGGAGATATCCGCGAGTTGTCGCTGTGCCTCGACAAGGTAGAGGTCAGTACGCCAGACTGCAACAGCACCCCCTTTATCAGCAGGTTTAATAATAAGGTTAGGATTAGTGCGGAGGGAGTGGAGAGCAGAGCGTTCCGAAGGAGTGAGGTTGGAATGGGGACAAGGTGCGGTGAAGTCGAGACGGTTGATGTCCCGTCGGCAGTTGGCAATAAAGAGATCCAGAGCAGGCAGAAGACCAGAGCGGGGTGTCCATGAAGAAGAGGAGGGTTGAAGACGGGAGAAGGGGTCATCGGTGGGGGTGGAAGAGTCCTTGCCGAAGAAGTAGGCTCGGAGACGGAGACGGCGGAAGAAAAGTTCCGCATCATGGCGAACACGGAACTCGCTGAGGTGTGGGCGAAGGGGGACAAACGTGAGGCCCTTACTGAGAACAGAGCGTTCTGCCTCCGACAGTTGAAGGTCGGAGGGGATGGTAAAGACCCGGCACGGATGAGAGCTGGGATCAGAGGGGCGAGGGGGGAGGCTGGGGGTGTCAGTGGAGAGGGGAGGGTTGGGGTGAGAGGAAGATGGAGCCTCTGAGGGCCCAGGAGTTGACGGTGGGATCTGAGGAAGACGGGGCTGCGGAGTGGTGGTGGGGGAAGGGGAGACGGGAGTCACAACAGCAGCACATAAAGACCCGGCCTGGAGTTCAAGGCTGGAGTCGCAGTTGGTGGTTGCGTAATCACTTCGAATGTGTCCATGGTCGTTGCTGGAGTCCGGGTTTTGAATACGCCCTGAGGTGTTGGAGCCGCCGAGATCAATGGCAGGAGCCGCAATTGAAACTTCATGCCTGCTAGCGTCGGGGCCGTCTGGAGTTCACTCAACCTGTTTTCATAAGGCATGCTCCCCAATCCAGGCAACATCGTTGTAAATCTCCTCTGCACCCTTTCTATGGTTTCCACATCCTTCCTGTAGTGAGGTGACCAGAACTGAGCACAGTACTCCAAGTGGGGTCTGACCAGGGTCCTATATAGCTGCAACTTACCTCTCAGCTCCTAAATTCAATTCCACGATTGATGAAGGCCTTCTTAACCACAGAGTCAACCTGCGCAGCTAATTTGAGTGTCCTATGGACTCAGACCCCAAGATCCCTCTGATCCTCCACACTGCCAAGAGTCTCACCATTAATACTATATTCTGCCATCATATTTGACCTACCAAAATGAACCACCTTACACTTGTTCCACTTGCAAGGATAAATGCCAAGAGGGAGGTCAGTGGAGAGGGATGAATGGACAAGGGAGTCAAGTAGGGAGCGATCCCTGCGGAAAGCAGAAAGTGTGAGGGAGGGAAAGATGTGTTTCGTGGTGAGACCCCGTTGGAGATGACGGAAACTATGGAGAATTACTGCTGGACATGGAGGCTGGTGGTATGGCATGTGAGGACAAGAGGAAGACTATCCATGGTGGGGTGGCAGGAGGATGGGGTGAGGGCAGACATGTGAAATAGAAGAAAATTGAGATTCTCCCACTGGCCACTCATTTTAATTCCTCTTCCCATTCCCTCTTTTCTATAAATGCTGCCCAGCCAGCTGAGTTCCTCAAGCATTTTGAGTGTGTTGCGTGGATTTCCAGCATCTGCAGATTTTTTTCTTGTTTGTAAGGAGGCTCAATAAATGGATGAGAAAGGCTGGCTCTGTTATAGGAGTCAAACTGGACACACTGGAGGTTGTAGTAGAACAAAGGACCCTACAGACAATCCTGGCAATTCAGGACAATGTTTCTCACCTCTTAGTCATAGTCATAGTCATAGTCATACTTTATTGATCCCGGGGGAAATTGGCTTTCATTACAGTTGCACCATAAATAATTAAATAGTAATAAAACCATAAATAATTAATATGTAAATTATGCCAGGAAATAAGTCCAGGACCAGCCTATTGGCTCGGGGTGTCTGACCCTCCAAGGGAGGAGTTGTAAAGTTTGATGGCCATAGGCAGGAATGACTTCCTATGACGCTCTGTGTTGCATCTCAGTGGAATGAGTCTCTGGCTGAATGTACTCCTGTGCCCAACCAGAACATTATGTAGCGGATGGGAGACATTGTCCAAGATGGCATGCAACTTGGACAGCATCCTCTTTTCAGACACCACCGTCAGAGAGTCCAGTTCCATCCCCACAACATCACTGGCCTTACGAATGAGTTTGTTGATTCTGTTGGTGTCTGCTACCCTCAGCCTGCTGCCCCAGCACACAACAGCAAACATGATCGCACTGGCCACCACAGACTCGTAGAACATCCTCAGCACTTCACATTGGCTGACCATAGGAGCACTTCCAGTAATGGACTAAGACAACTGTGCTGTTCCAAAGAGCACTATATATGGTCATTCTTACCTTCAGCCATTAGGCTCTGTAATGAGTCAACCTGTAGCTGGGGGAGTGATGACCCCCCTCCTGGTAAACTGTTTAAGGTAGCTTAGTTATGGTACATTCATTTGGTACTAACAACATAGGAAAAAAAGAGAGGAGGTCCTGAAAACAGAATACAGGGAGTTCGGAAGGAAGTAGAAAAGCAGGACATCAAGGGTAGTAATCCTGGGATTGCTGCCTGTGTGTGGCTGAAGGATTGGAGCAGGGGCAGGGATTCAGAACTCTGGATAATTGGGACCTCTTCTGGGGTAGGTGGGACCTGTACGAAAGGGACATGTTGTACTTGAATCCGAGGGAGACCAATATTCTTGCGGGCAAGTTTACTAGAGCTGTTGGGAGTGGTTTAAACTAATATGGCAGGGGGATGGAAAACAGTATGATAGAGCTGAAGATGAGCCAGCAGGTTTACAAGTAGATGATGGGTGTAACATGAATGTAAGGAAGGACAAGCCAATGATTGGGTACAAATGCAGACAGACCAAAGAGTTAAATTATACCACAGAGCAATATTCAAAAAGGGTGAAGAATGAAGGACTGAAGGTGCTGTATTTAAATGCACGCTGCATTTGGAATAAAGTGGATGAACTCCATAAGACCATAAGACATAGGAGCAGAATTAGGCTATTCAGCCCATCGAGTCTGTTCCACCATTCCAGCATGGCTGATTCTGGATCCCACTCAACCCCATAGACCTGCCTTCTCACCATACCCTCTGATGCCCTGACCGATCTGGAAATGATCAAATATCTTGTGCCTTAAATTTACGCACAGACTTGGCCTCCGCCACAGTCTGTGGCAGAGTATTCCACAGATTCACACTCTCTAGCTAAAAAAAAATCCTCCTTACCTCTTTTATAATGTGTCACCCCTCAATTTCGAGGCTGTGCTCTCTAGTTCTGGATAACCCCACCAGAGGAAATATCCTCTCCACATCCAACTTATCTAGTCCTTTCAACATTCGGTAGGTTTCAATGAGATCCCCACGCATACTACTGAATTCCAGTGAGTACTGGCCCAAAGCTACCAAACACGCCTCATATGTTAACCCCTTCATTCCCAGAATCATCCTCGTGAACCTCGTCTGGACTCTCTCCAATGACAATACATTCTTTCTGAGATATGGGACCCAAAACTGTTGACGATCCTCTAAGTGCGGTCTGACTAGCATCTTATAAAGACTTAGCATTATCTCCTTGCTTTTAAATTATATTTCCCTTGAAATAAATGTCAACATTGGGCCCCTAACCTACAGTCCCTGGCCTGGACTCACTGACATCAGGCCCCAAATGTCCATGCCCTGGCCTGGGCTCAGAAACATCGGGACCCTAGCCTTCAATCCTTGGTCCGGGCTCACACATTTGGGCCCCCAACCTTCAACTCCTGGCCTGGACTCACAAACATCAGGCCCTCATTCTCCTGTCCCTGGCCCAGACTCACAGAAATTGGGCCCCAAGCCTCCAGGTCCTGGCCTAGACTCACAGATATCGTGTCGTCAACCTCAGGCCCAGGCCTGGACTCACAGACGTCGGGCCCTCAACCTCTAGTCCCTAGTCCAATCTCACACACATCAGTCTCCAACTTTCAGTCCCTGGTCCAGACTCACAGACATTGGGCCCCTAACCTCCAGTCCCTGGCCTGAACTCACAAACATCAAGCTCCAAACCTTCAGTCCCTGGCCCAGACTCACATACACTGGGCCCCTAAGCTCCAGTCCCTGGTCGTCTCACATGCATCAGTCCCCAACTTCTAGTTCCTCAAAGAAATCAGGCCCCAAACCTCCAATCCCTGCCTGGACTCACAGACATCGGGCCTCCAACCTCCAGTCCCTGGTCCAGATTCACAGACATTGGGACCCCTAACTTTCAGTTGCTGGCCCAGACTCACAGACATTGGGCCCCCAACTTTAATCCTTGGTCCAGACTCACACACATCAGTCTCACTCTTCCAGTCCTTGCCCTTGGACTCACAGACTCATAGACAACAGGCTTCCAACCTCCAGACAATCTGACTCAGGGGCTTCTACCTTCAGGCCTCAAGCCTCTTCTTCTTCTTCTTCTTTGAGTTTTTATGGCAGTTGGCATCCACACTGTTGCATTACTGCCAAATCTGTCTCTGGACATGCCAACTTTAATTCTTCGACCTTTAGGCTTCAGGCTTCTATCCCTGTACCTGCCAACGTCTGGAAGGGTGTAACACTGTCTTTAACAGCTCTAAACTCAGCTTTGTACAAATTAATCGTTTTTAGATATTAATTATGTAAAACATTCTCTGAATTCAGTCCAAGTGATAATTTCCACTGCCTTTAGTTTTGATGATAATGTGCCCAACTTAATTAGTCAGGATTAATAATAATCCTTTAATTTGCATAAGATTCTGATTGAACTCAGTCACTGGTGCCCACTTCAGTGAGAAGTTTATCCACATCGCGCTGATCGTAGTGTCATCTCTCAGCTGTCAAGATCTGAGTTCACTCACTGCACAGACCAGGGGGTCATCTGAAACTACGGGGCATGTGCTTAAGGTCAGAGGGGAAAGAATTAAAGGCAAATTTAAAATTAGAAAGTTGGTTTATTATTACCAAACATGCTGAGATACAGTGAAAAGCTTGGCTTGCATACTGTTCATACAGATTTAAAAATTTCTCATTGCATTGAGGTAGAACACTGTAAAGCAGTAACGGGGAAACTGAAGTAGAGGCAGGCAATGAGCTGCAGGGTCACAGTGAGGTAGATTGTGAGGTCAAGGGTTTATTTTACCCTACTAGAGAACTTCCCTTCTTTCTTATTTCTTCTTTCTTTTTGTATTTGTACAGTGTGTTGTCTTTTGCACGCTGGTCGTCCACCCTGTTGGTCCGGTCTTTCATTGGTTCTTAGAGTTACTGCATATGCCCACAAGAAAATGAATCTCAGGGTTGTATATGGTGACATATATTTACTTTGAACTTTATTCAATCATCTTATGGAAGTTGTATAGAAGTTATCCTGAGCCTGATGGTACGTGCTTACAGGTTGTACCTTCTGTTCGATGGGAGAGGGAGGAGAGACAATGTCCAGGGTGGGTGGGATTTTTTCTGAGACAGTGAGAAGTGCAGACATAGTCCATGGAGGTGAGGTCAGTTTCTGTGACGTTCTGCGCTGTGCCTGCAACTCTGTGGTTTTTCGTGGTCACGGGCAGGAACCGTGATGCATGCAGAAGGGATGCTTTCTACGGTACATTAATAAAGTTTCGTGAGGGTCAAAGGGGATATGCCAAATTTCTTTAGCCTCCTGAGGAAATAGAGGCATTGTTGAGCTTTCCCGGTCATGACAGGCTATTGGTGGTGTTCACACCCTGGAACTTGAGGCTCTCAACCCTCTGGTCCTTAGCACTGTTGATATAGACAGGAGCATGAGTACCATCTCCTCCAACCCCCCAACCCCCACCTTCCTGACAACAAGTACCACCTCTTATGTTTTGCTGACATTGAGGGAATGGCTGTTGTCATGACAACACATCACTGAGCTCTTTATTTCTTCCCGTACTTCAACTCATCGTTATTAGAGATATGGCCTACCACGGTGGAGTCATCTGCAAACCTGTAGATGGAGTGGGAGCAGAATTTGATCACAATGGCACAAGTCTGCAGGCTTCCCTGTCCTTCCTATAATGAGATGACCAGAACTGAACACAATATTCTGATTCAGATTCGTTTATTTATCACATATTCACCGAAGCATACAGTGAAATGTTTGTTTTGCATTAACAACCTGCCAGGAGAAGTGGTAGAGGCGGGTACAATTTCAATCTTTAAAGCATATATTTAAAGCAGAGGTTGATAGGTTCTTGATTAGTCAGGGTGTCAAAGGCAGGAGAATGAGGTTGACAGGAATATTAAATCAGCCATGATGGAATGGTAGAGCAGACTCAATGGACCAAATAGCCTAATTTTGTTCCTAAATCTTATGGTTTTTATCCTCTCCTCTTCACTGTGCTTGAACATAGAACACAGATCACAGATCACTGCAGAACACTACAGTCTCTTCAGCCCACCATCTTGTGCCAACCACTGAACCTACTCCAAGATCAATCTAACCCTTCACTCCCACGTAGCCCTCCACTTTTCTATCATCCATGTTCCTGTCTAAGAATCTCTTAAATGTCCCGAATGTACCTGCAAATACCAACAGCCCTGGAAGGGTGTTCCACACACCCACCACTCTCTGTGTAAGAAACCCACCTCTGACATTCCCCTTACAACTTCCTCAAGTCACTTTAAAATTATCCCCCCCTGGTATTAGTCACTTCCGCTCTGCAAAAAAGATCCTGGCTGTCCACTCGATCTATGCCTCATCATCTTGTACAGCTCTATCAAGTCACCTCTCGCTCGCTCCAGAGAAAAGCTCCAGCTTGCTCAACCTATCCTCATAAGAGCCCTCTAATCCAGGCAGCATCCTGGTAAATCTCCTCTGCACCCTCTCTAATCCAAGCAACATCCTGGTAAATCTCCTCTGTACCCTCTCTAATCCAGGCAACATCCAGGTAAATCTCCTCTGCGCCCTCTCTAATCCAGGCAACATCCTGGTAAATCTCCTCTGCACCCTCTCTAATCCAGGCAGCATCCTGGTAAATCTCCTCTGCACCCTCCCTAAAGCTTCCACGTCCTTCCTGTAATGAGGCAACCAAAATGTGGTGAGACCATTCTCCTGTACTCTGTCTCTCCAAGCCCTGCAACCTCACTCCATTTTGATCATGAGTAATCTTTCACTTTCTCTCTGAAACAGAATGTTTCACATCCTCCTACATTGGTCCCTGTTTGTCAGATCTTTGCCCACTCATATAATCTAAAAACATCTCTCTGTAACTTTCCTACATCCTTGTCACAACTGATCCTGTTCTGTCATCCACACCTCCATTCTTGCCCCTACATCAACCGTGACTTCACATTCAGAATCAGAATCAGGTTTAATATCTCTGGCACATGTCATGAAATTTGTTGTTCTGGGTTCATTATCCATTCTGAAACCTTATGGTGATGGGGAAGAAGCTGTTCCTAAAATATTCTGTGTCTTCACACACCTGTGCCTGCTTCTTCGTGGTAGCAGTGAGAAGAGGACATGCCCTGGGTGAGGGGGCTCCTTAATGATGGATGCCGACTTTTAAAGTCATTGTCTATGGAAGATGTCCTCGATGCTGTCGATGCTAGTGCCCATGATGGAGCTGTCCGAGTTTCCAACTCTCTGCAGCTTTTACTGATCCTGTGCAGTGGCCTCTGCATACCGTTTAGAATGATCGCCAAAGCACATCTGCAGAAATTTGCAAGTCTTTGATTACATTCCAAATCTCCTCAAACTCTGAATGAAATATAGCCACTGTTATGCCTTATCTGTAATTGCATCAATAGGACAGAACTTCAGAGATGTTGACACCCAGGAGTTTGAAACTGCTCACCCTTTCACTTCTGATACCTCAATGATAACTGGTATGTGTTCCATTGACTTCCCTTTCCTGAAGTTCACCACCAGTTCCTTGGTCTTACTGACAATGAGTGCAAGGCTGATGTTGGGACACCACTCAACTGCCTGTACACCTCACTCCTCTATGCCTCTTCTGAAGACTTCCATGGCTTTCCCACGGCCGAGTCTCCCGACCAAAGCCTCGGCTGGTTCGTCCTCAGAAATGCAGCATGTCCAGGAGCAGGTCAGGGTCTGGGGGTGTTGTGGTGAGGGACTCAAGTCCCAACAGTCCATAGTGTGTGAATCCTAACAGCCCAAGCTGTGTGAACGAACCCTCCCTACTTGCCTGGGTGAGTGTGGCTCCAACAACTCTCGAGAAGCTCAACACCATCTGGTCATCAAATCATGGAGCACTGCAGCACAGAGACAGCCACTTTGGCCTATCTAGTCTGTGCCGAACATTTAAACTGCCTCGTCCCATCGACCTGCACCCAGACCATCCATATCCCTCCTGATGTACCGATGCAAATTTCTCTTCAATGTTGCAATCAACCCCACATCCACCACTCGCGCTGGCAGTTCACAAGAACATAAGAACATAAGAAATAAGAGCAGGAGTAGGTCCCGCCATTCAATAAGATCATGGCTGATCTGTCCATAAACTCAGCTCCATCTACCTGCCTTTTCCCCATAACCCTCAATTCCCCTACTGTGTAAAAACCTATCGAACTGTATCTTAAATATATTTAGTGAAGAAGCCTCAACTGCTTCCCTGGGTAGAGAATTCCAGATTCACCACTCTCTGGGAAAAACAGTTTCTTCTCATCTCCATCCTAAATCTTCTCCCCTGAATCTTGAGGTAATGTCCCCTAGTTCTAGTCTCACCTACCAATGGAAACCACTTTCCTACTTCTATCTGATCTATCCCTTTCAAAATTTTGTATGTTTCTATAAGATCCCCTCTCAGTCTTCTGAATTCCAGAGAGTATAGTCCCAGGCGACTCAATCTCTCCTCATATGTTAACCCCTTCATCTCTGGAATCAACCTGGTGAACCTCCTCGGCACTGCCTCCAAAGCCAGTATATTCTTCCTCAAATATGGAGACCAGAACTGAACACAGTACTCCAGATGTGGCCTCACCAGTACCCTGTATAGTTGCAGCATGACCTCCCTGCTCTTGAATTCAATCCCTCTGGCAATGAAGACCAACATTCTGTTTGCCTTCTTAATAACCTGTTGTACCTGCAAGCCAACTTTTGGCAATTCATGAACAAGCACTCCCAAGTCCCTCTGCACAACAGCATGCTGCAATCTTTCACCATTTAAATAATGATCTGCTCTTCTATTATTCCTTCCAAAGTGAATGATCTCGCATTTACCAACATTTTATTCCATTTGCCAGGCCTTGGCCCACTCACTTAACCTATCTATATCCCTCTGCAGACTCTGCATATCCTCTGCACAATTAGCTTTTCCACTCAGTTTAGTGTCATCAGCAAATTTTGCTACATTACACTCAGTCCCCTCTTCCAAATCATCAATGTAAATGGTAAACAGTTCAGACCACACTCTCAACACCCTCTGAATGGTCCCCTTCATTTTTCCCTTAAACATTTCACTTTTCACCCTTAACCCATGACCTCTAGTTGTAGCCTCACCCCGCAGCTGAAAAAGCCTGCTTGTATTTACCCTATCTATACCCATCATAACTTTGTACACCTCCATCAAATCTTTCCTCAATCTTCTGCGTTCTGGGGAATGAAGCTCTAACCTATTCAATCTTCCCTTATAACCCAGGTCATCCAGTCACAGCAACATCTTTATAAATCTGATTTACATCCTTCCGGTATGCAGATGATCAAACCTGGACACAATAGCACAAGTTAGGCCTCATCAATGGCTTATACTATTACACAAATGTCTTAAACCACGGTGAGCAAGGCAGCCCTCTTGATTGAAATCACATCCATGCCAGTGAACACCCTCTCTCCGTCCAACCCACTAAACATCTGGAATTTAATGCAGACAAGTGTGAGGCGTTGCACCTTGTGAGATCAAGTCAGGGTAGGGTTTAAACGCTGAGCGGTGGGGCATTGAAGAACGTCGTGGAACAGAGGGATTAGAAACATAGAAATCTACAGCACATTACAGGCACTTCGGCCCACAATGTTTTTGCTGACCTACTCTAGAAGCTAATAGAATTTCCCTACTGCAGAGCACTGAATTTTTCTAAGCTCCATATACCTATCAAAGAGTCTCCTAAAAGACCCTATTGTATCCGCCTCTACCATCTTCACTGGCAGTGCATTCCACACACTCACCACTCTCTATGTGAAAAACTTAGCTACTTCCAAGCACCTTAAAACTAAACGCTTCGTGTTGGCCATGTCAGCCCTGGGTAAAAGCCTCTGACTATCCGCACAACCAATGCCTCTCATCATCTAATACACCTCTATCAGGTCACCTCTCATCCTCCGTCGCTCCAAGTTCACTCAACCTATTCTCATAAGGCATGCTTTCCAATCCAGGCAACATCCTCGTAAATCTCCTATAGCATCCACATCCTTCCGGTAGTGAGGTGACCAGAACTGAACACAGTACTCCAAGTGGGCTCTGATCAAGGTCTTATATAACTGTAACATTACCTCCCAGCTCTTGAACTCAGTCGCACGGTTGGTGAAGGCCAACACAACATACGCCTTCTTAACAACACTGTCAACCTGCGCAGCAGCTTTGAGTAGCCTGGGGACATCAACTCCAAGATATCACTGATCCTCCACACTGCCTAGAGTCTTACCATTAATATTATATTCTGTCTTCAAATTTGACCTACCAAAACGAACCACTTCACACTTATCTGGGTTGAACTCCATCTGCCACTTCTCAGCCAGCAAGTCCTGCATCCTATCATTGTTCCTCTGTAACCTCTGACAACCTTCCAGATTATCAACAGCACCCTCAACTTTTGGTGCTATCAGAAAACGTACTAACCAAACCTTCTACTTCCTCGCCCAGGTCATTTATAAAAACCACATAGAAGAGGGGTCCCAGAACAGATCCCTGAGGCACACCACTGATCACCAACCTCCATGCAGAATGCGAACCATCTATAACCACACTTTGCCTTCTGTGGGCAAGCCAGTTCTGGATCCACAAAGCAAGGTCTCCTTGGATCCCATGCCTCCTTACTTTCTGAATGAGACTCGCATGTCTTACTGAAATCCATATACACTACATCCACTACTCTACCTTCATCAATGTGTTTTGTTACATCCTCAGAGAACTCAACCAGGCTCATAAGGCATCATCTACCCTTGACAAAGCCATGCTGACTATCCCTAATCAGATTATGTTTCTCCAAATGCTCATAAATCCTGCCTCTCAGGATCTTCTCCAACAACTTGCTCACCACTGAAGTAAGACTCTAGTCTGTAATTTCCTGGGTTAATTCTACTCCTTTTCTTGAACAAGGGATCAACGTTTGCAACCATCTAATCCTCTAGTACTTCTTCTGTCCCTATTGATGATGCAAAGATCATCGCCAGAGTCTCAGCAATCTCCTCCCTCTCTTCCCACAGTAGCCTGGGGTACCTCTCATCCAGACCCAGCGACATAACTAACTTAATTGCTTTGAAAAGCTCCAGAACATCCTCTTTCTTAATGTTTATACACTCAAGTGTTTCAGCCCACTCACAGTTGCCAAGGTCTTTTTCACTGGTGAATACTGAAGCAAAATAAATCTGGGAATACCATAATTACTTGGAAGTAGCAACATAGGTAGATAAGATCATAAAGAAAGCTATTGGCACATTGGCCTTCATTAATCAGGAGACAGGATGTTATGTTGAATTTTTTTAAGACATTGGTGAGGTCTAATTTGGAGTATGGAGTCCAGTTTTGGATACCTACATTCGGGAAAAATGTAAATAAGGTTGAAAGAGTACAGAGAAAATTTGCAAGAATTTTGCTGGACCTGAGTTATAGGAAAAAGTTGAACAGGTTAAGACTTTATTCCCTGGAGTGTAGAAGAATGAGCAGAGATTTTATAGAAGTGTACAACGTTATGAGAGGTATAGAGAGGGTAAGTGCAAACAGGCTTTTTCCACTGAGGTTGGGTGAGTCTACAATTAGAGGTCATGAGTTAAGGGTGAAAGGTGAAATGTTTAAGGGGAACATGAGGGGGAACTCTTCACTCAGAAGGTGGTGAGAGTGTGGAATGAGCTGCCAGCAAAAGTGGTAGATCAATTACAATAATTATGTAAGAGAAGTTTGGATAGGTACGTGAATGGGGAGGAGTATGGAGGGCTATGGTCCTGGTGCAGGTTGATGGTACTAGCTCAGCATGAACTAGATGGGCCAAAGGGCCTGTTTCTGTGCGAAGTGCTCAATCACTCTATGACTCACTCTCTACCACTGGCCCATAGTGTGGCTGCAGTCTTCACCATCTACAGAACTCACCACAGTTATTGGCCAAGGTTACTCTGAGAGCCCCTTACACTGAGGACAAGGGCAGTAAAGGGGAACACAGGCATCTTCCCTTATAACTCAGGTCCTCCAGGCACAGCAACATCTTTGTAAATCTGATTTACATCCTTCCGGTACCCTTCACCTGTCCCACTGAGGACAAGGGCAGCAAAGGGGAACACCGCCACCTGCAGGGTCACCTCCCAGTCACACAGTGACTGGAGAAACTTGTCACCTCTCCTTCATCACTACTCCGTCCAGACGCTGGAAACCCCCTCCTACCGACCCCATCCCCACACGGGCTGGAGTGGGTTAGGGAGGAGGCTTCACCCACTCACTCCACAAGGGCCATGAGGGATAAACCGTGGAGACACAACCAGCCCTGAAACTGAAACATGACAACTCCCCTGTATTCACCAAATAAACATTACCTTCTGCAAATTCCACTGACTCCCGGCCTGGGGTCCTGTAGAGGCCACTGTTTCAGTGCTGAGCTGACTGTCAACATTGAACTTTACAACACAGTGCAAGACCTTTGACCCACAATGTTGTGCTGACCTTTAACCTACTGCTATTTAAAGGAAACCTGAGGGGGGAAGTCTTCACTCGGACGATGGTGTGAGTGTGGAATGAGCTGATAGTACAAGTAGTGGACGTGTTCAAATGCAACAATTAAGAGAAGTTGGGATAGGTAAATGATGGGAGAGGTATGAGGACTGCGGCTGAAATGTAGCTCAATGGGAGACAGCAGAAGACCAGCTCGGCATGTGCTAGGTAGGCCTAAAGGCTGTTTCTGTGCTGTGGTGCTTTAATCCTCTACAACTAATATAACATTTCCCTCTCACATCGCCCTCCATTTTTCTATCATTCATGCACCTATCTAAGAGTTTCTTAAATGTCCCTAATATATCTGCCATATCACCGCCCCTGGCAACACGATCCACACACCCAGCACTCTCTGTGTAAAATACCTACCTCTGACATCCCACCAATACTTTCCTCCAATCACACTAAAATTATGCCCCTCGTATTAGCCATTTCCACCCGGGGTAAAAGTCTCCGACTGTCCATTCAATGTATGCCTCATCTACACATCTCTGTGGATTAAATTAGCTAATGATGAGAGGCATTGATCGTGTGGATAGTCAGAAGCTTTTTCCCAGGGCAAAAATGGCTAGCACAGGAGGGCACAGTTTTAAGGCGCTTGGAAGTAGGTACAGAGGAGATGTCAGGGATAGGTTTTTTATGCAGAGAGTGGTGAGTGTGTGGAATGGGCTGCCGGCGATGGTGGGGGAGGTGGATACAGCAGGGTCTTTTAAGAGACTCCTGGACAGGTATATGGAGCTCAGAAAAATAGAGGGCTAGGTAATTTCTCAGGTAAGGACATGTTCAACACAGTTTTGTGGGCCAAAGGGCCTGGATTGTGCTGTAGGTTTTCTATGTTTCTATGTTTCTAACATGCTGACGTAACTCAGAGAGAACATCACAGTAAACAGCCACACAACGTGGTTATTGAATGATAGAAACATAGAAACATAGAAAATAGGTGCAGGAGTAGGCCATTCGGCCCTTCGAGCCGCACCGCCATTCAGTATGATCATGGCTGATCATCCAACTCAGAACCCTGTACCAGCCTTCCCCCCATACCCCCTGATCCCTTTAGCCACAAGGGCCGTATCTAACTCCCTCTTAAATATCGCCAATGAACTGGCCTCAACTGTTTCCTGTGGCAGAGAATTCCACAGATTCACCACTTTCCATGTGAAGAAGTTTTTCCTAATCTTGGTCCTAAAAGGCTTCCCCTTTTTCTTCAAACTGTGACCCCTTGTTCTGGACTTCCCCAACATCAGGAACAATCTTTCTGCATCAAGCCTGTCCAATCCCTTTAGTATTTTATATGTTTCAATAAGATCCCCCCTCAATCTTCTAAATTCCAACGAGTATAAGCCTAGTCGATCCAGTTTTTCATCATATGAAAGTCCTGCCATCCCAGGAATCAATCTGGTGAACCTTCTTTGTACTCCCTCTATGGCAAGGATGTCTTCCCTCAGATTAGGGGACCAAAACTGCACACAATAGTCCAGGTGTGGTCTCACCAAGGCTTTGTACAACTGCAGTAGCACCTCCCTGCTCCTGTACTCGAATCCTCTCGCTATAAATGCCAGCATACCATTCGCCTTTTTCACGGCCTGCTGCACCTGCATGCCCACTTTCACTGACTGGTGTATAATGATACCCAGGTCTCGTTGCACCTCCCCTTTTCCTAATCGGCCACCATTCAAATAATAATCTGTTTTCCTGTTTTTGCCACCAAAGTGGATAACCTCACATTTATCCACATTAAATTGCGTCTGCCATGAATTTGCCCACTGACTTAACCTATCCAAGTCATCCTGCATCCTCTTAGCATCCTCCTCACAGCTAACACTGCCGCCCAGCTTCATGTCATCCGCAAACTTGGAGATGCTGCATTTAATTCCCTCATCTAAGTCATTAATATATATTGTAAACAACTGGGGTCCCAGCACTGAGCCTTGCGGTACCCCACTAGTCACTGCCTGCCATTCTGAAAAGGTCCCGTTTATTCCCACTCATTGCTTCCTGTCTGCCAACCAATTCTCTATCCACATCAATACCTTACCCCCAATACCGTCTGCTTTAAGTTTGCACACTAATCTCCTGTGTGGGACCTTGTCAAAAGCCTTTTGAAAATACAAATATAACACATCCACTGGTTCTCCCCTATCCACTCTACTAGTTACATCCTCAAAAAATTCTGTGAGATTCGTCAGACATGATTTTCCTTTCACAAATCCATGCTGACTTTGTCCGATGATTTCACCGCTTTCCAAATGTGCTGTTATCACATCTTTGATAACTGACTCTAGCATTTTCCCCACCACCGATGTCAGGCTAACCAGTCTATAATTTTCCAGTTTCTCTCTCCCTCCTTTTTTAAAAAGTGGGGTTACTTTAGCCACCCTCCAATCCTCAGGAACTAGGCCAGAATCTAAAGAGTTTTGAAAAATTATCACTAATGCATCCACTATTTCTTGGGCTACTTCCTTAAGCACTCTGGGATGCAGACCATCTGGCCCTGGGGATTTATCTGCCTTTAATCCCTTCAATTTACCTAACACCACTTCCCTATTAACATGTATTTCCCTCATTTCCTCCATCTCACTGGACCCTCTGTCCCCTACTATTTCCGGAAGATTATTTATGTCCTCCTTAGTGAAGACAGAACCAAAGTAGTTATTCGATTGGTCTGCCATGCCCTTGCTCCCCATAATCAATTCACCTGTTTCCGTCTGTAAGGGACTTACATTTGTCTTAACCAATCTTTTTCTTTTCACATATCTATAAAAGCTTTTACAGTCAGTGTTTGGGTGGTGAGTGAGCTGTTCAGGAGAATAGACATAGATATAGAAAATAGGTGCAGGAGTAGGCCATTCGGCCCTTCGAGCCTGCACCGCCATTTATTATGATCATGGCTGATCCTCCAACTCAGAACCCCGCCCCAGCCTTCCCTCCATACCCCCTGACCCCCGTAGCCACAAGGGCCATATCTAACTCCCTCTTAAATAATTGTTACTCCAGATCTGATGCAGCACCAAATAAACACAATAAGATAATGAACTTAATAATAATAATTTTATAAACACAATAAATATAAATATGTAAGACAGTATAAACTCAGAGTTCTGAAAGAGGTGGTAGAAGTGGTTGTGGAGGCATTGGAAATGATCTTTCAAGAATCATTAGATTCTGGCAGAGATCCAAAGGATTGCAGAAGTCACTCCACTCTTCAAGAAGGGAGGGAGGCAGAAGAAAGGAAATTACAGGCCAGTTAGCCTGACCTCAGTGGTTGGGAAGATGTTGGAGTGGATTGCTGAGGATGTGGTTTCGGGATACCTGGAGGCACGTGATAAAATAGGTCTAGCCAGCATCATTTCCTTAAGGGAAAATCTTGCCTGACAAGGTTCAAGGTTCATTTATTGTCAAAATATGCATACACTATACAACTCAGGAAAGAAACTAGCATGGATAAAGCAGTGGTTGATTGGCAGGAGGCAAAGAAGGGGAGTAAAGGGAGACTTTTTTGACTGGCTGTCAGTGACTAATGGTGTTCCAAAGGGGTCTGCGTTGGGACTGATTCTTTTTACATTATATGTCAATGATTTGGATGACAGAATTGAGTCTTTGTTGCAAAGTATGCAGACAGTCCGAAGATAGGTAGAGGGGCAGATAGTTTTGAGGAAGTAGAGAGGTTACAGAAGGACCTAAACAGATTGGGAAAATTGGCAAAGAAATAGCAGATGGATTACAGTTCAGGAATTATATGGTCATGCACTTCAGTAGAAAGAATAAGAGCATAGACAATTTTCTAAAAATTCAAGGTGCAAAGGGACTAAGACATGGCTTTAAGAAGGGCAGGTCATTCCGCAAGAGCCTGATTGAATTCTTTGAGGATGTGACAAAGCACATTAATGAAGGTAGACCAGTGGATGTGGTGCAAATTTCATGGATTTTAGCAAGGCATTTGATACACAGTGAGTGGTAGGGCACTTGGGAGTGTGGTAGAACAAAGGGATCTGGGAATGCTGGTCTTTTTAAGGGGTGATTGATAAGTTCGTGACCTAAGGAAGAAGGAGTCAATTTTACAAAATCTAGCACATTTACTTTTCAACATTGTCCCCTCCTACATTTACACACTTAGTCCAGCAATCGTGGAGCTTACAGATCTCTTCTTTGTAGAAGTCGGCGTCTCAGACCTCCAGAAAGTGGGCCACAGCAGGGGTGATTGATAAGTTTGTGGCCTTAGGTAGAAGGAGATGAGTTATTAACTTCAAACTTTCTGCATTTTCACTCAAAGAGTTGACCTGCACGTGTATGTAACGAGAGCTATATAACTCATCTCCTTCTACCTTAGGCCACAAACTTATCAATCACCCCTGCTGTGGAACACTTTCTGGAGGCCCAAGACGCCGACTTCTACAAAGAAGAGATCTGTATGCTCCATGACCACTGGACTAACTTTGTAAATGTAAGAGGGGACTATGTTGAAAAATAAATGTTCTAGGTTTTCTAAAATTGACTCCTTTTACCTTAGGCCACAGACTTATCAATCACCCTTGTAATTTATTGAAAGCGGCATCATAGGTAGATTGGGTTGTTAAGAAAGGTTTTGGAACATTGGCTGTCATAAATCAAAGCATTGAGTTGGGATGTTATGTTGAAGTTGTGTAAGACATTGGTAGGCCTAACTTGGAGTATTATGTGTAGAGTTGGTCAACTACCTACAGGAGAGATGTTGAAAGAGTACAGAGGAAATCTACAAAGATATTGCTGGGTCTGGAGGACCTGAGTTATCAGGAAAGATTTAATAGGTTAGGACTTTATTCTTTGGAATGTAATTGAATTAACTTTATTACTTACATCCTTCATATACATGAGAAGTAAAAAATCTTTACGTTCCATCTCCAGCTAAATGAGCAATGTGCAATTTATGTAGTTTATACTAAAGAGTATGTACTATAAAAGAGTGAGAGAAGATTTGACAGAGGTATACAAAATTATGAGCGGTATAGATAGGGTAAATGCAAGCAGACTTTTTCCACTGAGGTTGGGTGGTACCATAACCAGAGGTCTCGCCTAAGGGTTAAAGATGATAAGTTTAAGAGGAACATGAGGGGAAACTTCTTCAGTCAGAGGGTGGTGAGAGTATGGACTGAGCTGCCAGCAAAATGGTGCATGCAAACTCAATTTCAACGTTTAAGGGAAGTTTGGATAGGTACATGGATGGTAAGGGTATGGAGGGCTATGGTCCCAGTGCAGGTTGATGGGAGTGGGCAGTTTAAATGGTTTGGCACTGACTAAATGGGCTGAAGGGCCTGTTCCTGTGCTGTGGTTTTCTATGATTCTAAAACTTTATCAGGTTCCTCATGGTAGACTCATTCAGAAAGTCAGGAGGCATAGTATCCAGAGAAACTTGGCTATGCTGATAGAGAATGCCCATAGAAGGCAGGGGGTGGTTGTAATTGGAGTATACTTTGCCTGGAGATTCATGACCAGTGGTGGTCCATAGGAATCTGTTCTGGGACCCCTGCTCCTTATGATTTTTATAAGTGACTTGGATGAGGAAGTTGAAAGTTGGGTGAGTAAGTCTGCAGATGATACAAAGGTTGAGGGTGCTGTGGGTAATATTGAAGATTGTTGTAGGTTACAACAGGACATTGACAGCAAGCAGAACTGGGAGCTTGGGCAGATGGAGTTCAATCCAGAAAAGTGTGAAGCGATTTACTTTGGAAGGTCACACTTCAAGGCAGGGTTAATGGCAGGACTTTTAGCAGTGTGGAGAAACTGAGGGATCCAGGATTCCATGTCCATAGACCCCTCAAAGTTGCTGCACAAGTTGATAGGATGGTTAAGTTGATAGGGTGGTTAAGAAGGTGCATGCTGTGTGGACTTCATTAGTCAGGGGATTGAGTTTTAGAGCCATGAGGTAATGTTTCAACTCTAGAAACTCTGGTTACACTTAGAGTATTGTGTTCAGTTCTGGTCACCTCATTATAGGAAGGATATGGAAGCTT
Source organism: Mobula hypostoma (assembly GCF_963921235.1). Lineage (NCBI taxonomy): Eukaryota > Metazoa > Chordata > Chondrichthyes > Myliobatiformes > Myliobatidae > Mobula > Mobula hypostoma. The sequence goes on along the minus strand of NC_086103.1, from coordinate 17,016,612 downwards.
TAAAGGGGGTGTAGAAGAGATTTACCAGGAATGTGCCTGGATTAGAGAGCATGTCTTATAATGAACGTATGAGCTAGCTAAGGCTTTTCTCTTTGGAGCGAAGGAAGATGAGAGGTGACTTCACAGAAACATAGAAAACCTACAGCCCACAAAGCCGTGCCGAGCATGTCCTCACCTTAGAACTACCTAGGCTTACCCACAGCCCTCTATTTTTCAAAGCTCCATGTATCCATCCAGGAGTCTCTTAAAAGACCCTATCGTTTCCGTCTCCACCACCATCGCCGGCAGCCCATTCCACGCACTCACCACTCTCTGCATAAAAAACTTACCCCTGACATCTCCTCTGTACCTACTTCCAAGCAACCTCAAACTGTGCCCTCTCATGTTAGCCGTTTCAGCCTTGGGAAAAGGCCTCCGACTATCCACACGATCATCGAGGTGGACAAGATGATAAGAGGCATAGATCGAATGGACAGCCAGAGACTTTTTCCCAGGGTGGAAATGGCTAATACAAGGGGGCATAATTTTGAAGTGTTTGGAGGAAAGTATAGGAGAGGATGTCAGAGGTAAGGGTTTTACACAGAGAGTGGAGGCTGCATGGGACTTCCTCCTGGGATGGTGGTGGAGGTGGTTACATTAGGGACATTTAAGAGACCCTTAGATAGCCACATGGATGACAGAGAAACGGAGGGTTCGGAGGAGAGCTGTGTACCTCAGACTGCGTATCAGTCTCTGCAGCGATGTATTATTTTGTGTATATATTGTTATTATGTACACTGCTCATTCTGTGAGCTCCATGAGGCAAGGAATCTCATTACACCCTGGTGTATATGATAATAAAGTGATTTAACTAATCTAATCTCATTGAGATAATGAGAACCTTCTCGATTTGAGGAGAATGATGAATCTTTGGAATGCTGTCTCCCCAGAGGCCCTGGAACTCAATCACTCCGATTACCCCCCGAAAGGCAGATCAGTGAATTTCTGTGCAGCGAGGAATGTGACAGAGATGGGTACAGGGTAGGGAAGTATTGCTGAGGTAGGAGATCAGCTTTTCCCGTCCACCAGCAGATTTCTGCACAGTTCATCAACACTGCCTCATTTTTGGTCTTTCGCACTTTATTAATGTAGTAATTTTTCTGCTTTGGTCTGTAGCACGGCTGCAAAATAACAATTTCACAACTTGGTGATAATAAACCGGACTGTGACCTGATAATGTTTGGAGAAGACAACAGAGAATTCAACGTGTCAGAATGGGAGGCAAGTAGAGGAGAGCTTGAAACTCGTCAATGCTGCTCAGTTATTAATTGGCCACAGCCATGGATCTGTGGGGGGAGCGATGAATTATTGACTACAAGAAAGATGCAATAGGTAGACATGAAAGGAATGGCAGGGGTGGAAACGTGGGAACAATGCGGTGAGAGACAGCGTGTGCCACAGTTTCTCTACACTTACATAAAAGAGAATTCTCAAACAGCATAAAAGCCAGAATTGTGAAGCTCAGCCCTGCCGTGCGTTGTTTATTCCCTCTCCCTTACAGGCTTCTCATCTCATTAAGATTTCGGTTTGCTCTTTGAGCAGCGGGCTGACAGGCAATCATCTGTCAGCGAGGAATCTCAGCATTGACGCAGGCTGGTGCGCCCACACTGTGGGGGCGTGGGTGTGGGACCCTCGAACACAGCTCAGTCACCAGAAGTGGTTTTCACTCCTTCCGGGAGTGGGGAGCGCAGCTTCGCCTCTCCAAATCTAGTTAAACAGCGACTGCTAGTTGCTGCTTCTCCCACAGGATTTTAAATCGGGTTTATCATCACTAACGGGTTGTGAAATGTGTTGCTTTGTGGCAAAAGTACAGTGCAATATATAAAATATACTATAAATTACAATAAGAAATATTTTAAAAAGTAGTTCAAATGAGTACAAAATTGTGAGGTAGCGTTCATGGGTTCAAAGTCTGTTCAGAAATCAGATGGTGGGGTGGGGTGGGCTGGGAGGGGTGGAAATAGCTGTTCCAAAAACACTGAATGTGAGTCTTCATGTCCTGTACCTCCTCCCTGATGGCAGCAATGAGAAGAGGGCACACTGGGTGATGGGAGTCCTTAATGATGGATATATAACCATATAACCATATAACAGTTACAGCATGGAAACAGGCCATCTCGGCCCTTCTGGTCCATGCTGAACTCTTACTCTCACCTAGTCGCACTGACCTGCACTCGGTCCATAGCCCTCCATTCCTTTCCTGTCCATATATCTATCCAATTTAACTTTAAACAACAACTTCGAACCTGCCTCAACCACTTCTTCTGGAAGCTCATCCCACACAGCTACCACTCTCTGAGTAAAGAAGTTCCCCCTCATGTTACCCCTAAACTTTTGCCCTTTAACTCTCAATCCATGTCCTTTTGTTTGAATCTCCCCCACTCTCAATGGAAAAAGCCTGTCCATGTCAACTCTATCTATCCCCCTCATAATTTTAAGTACCTCTATCAAGCCCCCCCTTCAACCTTCTACGTTCCAAAGAATAAAGACCCAACTTGTTCAACCTTTCTCTGTAACTTAGGAGATGAAACCCAGGCAACATTCTAGTAAATCTTGTCTGTACTCTTTCTATTTTGTTGACATCTTTCCTATAATTCGGTGACCAGAACTGTACACAATACTCCAAATTTGGCCTCACCAATGCCTTATTCAGAAATCAGATGGTGGGGTGGGGTGGGGGTGACGCGCCTTCTTGAAGCATCTCTTTTGAGGATGTCCTCGATTCTGGGAGTCTAGTGCCCGTGATGGAGCTGGCAGAGTTTACAGCCCTCTGTAACTGTTTATGATCCTGTGCAGTGGGCCCTCCATTGCAGACGACGATGCAGCCAGTCAGAATGCTCTCCACAGTCCACCTGTAGAAATTTGCTAATCTTTCTCAAATTCCTAATGAAATATGGCCATGGTCATGCCTTCTTTGTAATTGCAGCGATATGTTGGGCCCAGATAAATGTTGAGAGATGTGATACCCAGGAACCTGAAGCTGCTCACCCTGTCCACAGTAGTGAAGGACCTCATACTGACCCCGCTGAGACCCTTCAGGATCCCAGGAGAGAATCTAAGGCCAGGCTGATGGACAGGAGCAGACGGGGTGGAGAGAAGAACTGGGTGAGTGTTCCCAACAAGTAGCAGTTTGCACAACATGATTGCAACTTGGGGCACTGTGTTTGGAGTTTGGTTCCAGCGCCACTGTAAGGAGCTTTACATTCTTCCCATGACCGCGTGGATTTCCCCTGACTGCTCCAGTTTATTCCCACGGTCCAAAGGCATACTGGTTAGCATGTTAGAGGGTTAGTGGGCTGTGGGCATGCTACGTTGGGGCTTGAAGCATGACGACACTTGTGGGCTGCCCCCAGCACATCCTCAGATTCTGTTGATCATTAACGAAAATAACACATTTCTCTCTGTGGCAGATAAAACTAATCTTAATATTTATTTATTTTTTATTGATATACAGCATGGAACAAGCCCTTGGCCCCACTGGCCAGCAATCCCCCGATTTAACCCTCGCCTAATCACAGGACGATATTCAATGACCAATTAGCCTATCAACCAGTACGTCTTTGGTACGTGGGAGGAAACCAGAGCCCGTGTGGTCACGGGGAGAATGTACAAACTCCTTGCAGTCATTTCCAGGAATTGACCCACGTCACTGGTACTGTAAAGCCCTGCGCTGAGCACTACACTACTGTAGGATTAATTTTAATCTGCAACTAACAAAGTGTGAACCTTAGACCAATCACCGAGGAGTGGTGATGTCAGAGTCAGGATCTGGTGGAAACTTTGTCATTGCAACATTGACTTTATTACTTTTATTTGTCACATGTACATCAAAACATACAGTAATGTGTCATTTGTGTCTAAGCAAGTAGCAATGGCTGCGCTGGCAACTGGCAAGTGTCACCACGTTTCCGATGCCAACAGAGTGTGCCCACAACTCACCAGCACTAATTGTGTAAGTCTGCAGAATACACCAGAATTGGGGATGGGCTGGACAGTGAAGAAGAGTGTTTATGGTCTCAGCAGAATTCAGATCAATGAGGAAAGTGAGCCAAAGGAATGCCAGATGGAGTTTAGCTCAGGCAAATGAGAAGAGTTGCATTTTGAGAAGTTAAACTAGGGCCCCGGGAAGTGTTCCAGAACAGGTAACATGTGGGGTGCTTGTACTTTTCCCTGAATGTGGAGGCACAGGTAGACTGGGCAGTGAAGGGGACTTTTGGTATTCTTGTCTACACTGGCCAAGGCATTGAGTGTAGTCCTGCTGAAGGGTTTCAGCCCGACACTTCGACTGTACTCATTTCCGAGAGGCTGCCTGGCTTGCTGAGTTCCTCCGGCATTTTGTGTGCGTTGCTTGGATTGACAGCATCTGCAGATTTTCTCTTGTTTGTGAGTGTTATGTTACATTTGCACATATTGCTGGTGACACTGCACTTGAATACTGTGTGCAGTTCTGGTCACTGCACTGTGGGGCAGGTTCAAAGTATGAAGTTCAAAGATCAAAGTTCAAACAAAATTTATTATCAAGGTACAGTACACATACGTCACCGTAGACTACCATGACATTCATTTTCTAGCGGGCTTTCACAGCAAATACAAAGGAACACAATAGAATCAATGAAAAAACATACACAACAAAGATGGACGAACAACTGAGGTACAAAAGACAGCAAACTGCAAATACCAGAAGAAATTAAAAAAACTAATAATAATAATAATAATAAATAAATGGGCAATAAATATCAATAACATGAGTTGTAGTCACTTGACAACAGTGATGTCCTCAGCAAACATAAATATGGCATTGGAGCAACACACACAAAATGCTGGAGGAACTCAGCAGGCCAGGCAGCGTCTTTGGAAAAGAGTACAGTCGACGTTTCGGGTGTGTTGCTCCGATTTCCAGTATTTGCAGATCTTCTCTTGTGTACGGCATTGGAGCTGTGCTTAGCCTCACAGTTGTAAGTGTAAAGTGAGTAGAGCAGGGGGCTAAGCACACGGTCTTGTGGTGCACCTAAGCTGATAGAGATCATGGAGGAGAACCATGGAAACCATAGAAAGGGTGCAGAGGAGATTTACAAGGATGTTGCCTGGATTGGGGAGCATGCCTTATGAGAATAGGTTGAGTGAACTCGGCCTTTTCTCCTTGGAGCGATGGAGAATGAGAGGTGACCTGATTGAGGTGTACAAGATAATGAGAGGCATTGACCGTGTGGATAGTCAGAGGATTTTTCCCAGGGCTGAAATGGCTAACACGAGAGGGCATAGATTTAAGGTGCTTGGAAGTAGGTATGGAGGAGATGTCAGGGGTAAGTTTTTTACGCAGAGAGTGGTGAGTGCGTGGAATTGGCTGCCGGCAACAGTGGTGGAGGCGGAAACGATAGGGTCTTTTAAGAGACTCCTGGATAGGTACATGGAGCTTCGAAAAATAGACGGCGATGGGTAAAGCCTAGGTCATTCTAAGGTAGAGATGCATTCGGCACAGCTTTATGGGCCGAAGGGCCTGTATTGGGCTGTAGGTTTTCTATGTTTCTATGTTTCTGTGTTTCTAGATGTTGTTGCCAATCCGAACTGATTGGGTAGACTGCAGAAATAATTCACAAGGATGCTGTCTGGGCTGAAGTGTTTGAATTACAAGGAGAGATGGTACAGGCTATGTCTGTTTTCCCTGGAGAGAAGGAGGACGAGGGGTGACATAATTATGTAAAATCATTTGAAGAATATAGTTTGTGGACAGCCAGAGTCTGTTCCCTAGAGAGCAAGGAATCTGAAAGGTCATTCTTTCACACAGAGGAGTTGGTATCTAGGATGAGCTGTAGTGGAGGTGGTGGAGGAGGGAACAGTAACTGCAATTAAGAGACATATGGACAGGAACTTCAATGTGCAGAACCAGATGGCTATGGAATTAATGCAGGTGAGTGGATTAGTATAGGTAGGTGTGATGGTCACCACAGACACGATGGACTGAAGGGCCTGTCTGAGGCCTGAGCGGGCATTGCACGGGCAGACAGAAGGGCTGATTCCTGACTGAGGCTTGTTTAATGGCATTTCCAGTACACAAGTGTAAAAGAAAACAAAATAATTGTTACTCCAGATCCAATTCAGCACAAATAAACAACACAATAAGATAATGAACAGAATAACAAATAAAACAATAAATATACAAACGTAGGATAGCTTATATACATAGATTGATTGTATGTCCGTAAAGTGACACTAGGCACAGGAGTGTCTGTACATAAGGTGACTGACAGGAAATGGTATGGTAGTGGTGGTGGGGGGTGTGGAGGGGTGGGTTAGTGGGTGGAGCCTTACTGCTTGGGGAAGTAACTGTTTTTGAGACCGGTGGCTCTGGTGTGGATAGTACATAGCCTCCTCCAAACAGCCCATCAGCAGGGTGGGTGGGATCTTTCATGATGTTACTGGCATGATGTCTACTACATCTCTGGGTTGGAGTCCAGAAACCCTGAGATCTCCCCTTTTCCATCCCATCCTGCTCGTCACTGATAAGTAACACCAGTTTACTGGTGGGAACTGTTATCACTGAGAACAGAATGAAATTCCAAGTATTCACCACTAATGATTGGGGATTAAACAGCATTGACCTTGTGAGAGAGAGGGATGGTTAGACTGGCGTTGCACTAGTTTCCGCTCGCTGCTTTCTCTGTGCCAGCCCCGGGAGTGATGCAGTAAATGAGACGTACAAATAAGACACAGTTCCTGTTCTTTGTCTCTCTCTCTCTCTCACCTACCCACAGTACTGTGTTTCACCCACTTACCAGCTTCCTCTCTCTCTCTCTCTCTCTACGAGTAGGAAAAGCAAAATTCTTCTGATTCTGATGAGCACACAGTTGGCAGGGGGTGGTGATCAGAGGCCCCACTGCACGAGATTGGGACCAATTGCTGTGGAGGAGTTGAATTGGCAGCCGAATCTGTGTGCAGCGGTGATGGAGTCCCTATGTTTTGTCACAGTTAATAAATGTCAGTGGCTCGCAAGACAGAGCACAGAAATGTATTTGAGTTCCACAGCACGCCGGATGTGCTGATAGACACAAGGGGTGAGAGAGTCGGTGAGGTGGAGGCAGGGAGGAGAGGCGGCTCAGGGCCACCCTTGGCGCCCCCCCCCCAGCTCCGGCCTCAGACACGGGGCGCAGCATACCGGAATCAGATTTAATATCACTGGCATATGTTGTGAAATTTGTTGTTTTGCAGCAGCAGTACAGTGCAATACAGAATTAAAAAACATTAGTTACGGTAAGAAATAGATAGTGCAAAAAGAGAGCAAAAAAAATAGCGAGGTCGTGTTCACGGGTTCATTATCCATTCAGAAAGCTGATGCTGGAGGGAAGAAGATGTTCCCGAACACTGAGTGTGTGTCTTCAGGATCTGTTGCTCCTTCCTGATGAGAAGAGGGCGTTGAGGGTCCTGAATGATGGATGCTGCCTTTTCAAGGCATCATTTCTGAAGGTGTTCCCGGTGGTGGGGAGGCCGGTGACCAGGATGGAGCTGGCTGGGATGACAACTTTCCGCAGATTTTCCCGATCCTATGCGCTGCCACCTCCCCCTTCCCCCACCCGTGCAAATCTGCAAGTGCCACGCTGTTCCAGTCATACACGAGCCCCTCTGCTGGACGTACCAGTGATCAGAGGTGCAGGTCGTTCACCATATTGTCTGTGCTCACCCGCTGAACATAGAACACTACAGTCCCTTCAGGCCAAATGTTGTGCCAACCTTTTAACCTACCTTAAGGTCAATCTAACCCATCCTTCTCACATAGCCCTCCATTTTTCCATCATTCATGTGCCTATCTAAGGGTTTCTTAAATGTCCCGATTGTACTTGCCATACCACCGCCCCTGGCAAGGCATTCCACACACACACCATTCCGTGTAAAAAAAACTCTGTCTGATGTCCCCCCATACTTTCCTCCAATCACACTGAAATTATGCCCTTCGTATTATGCATTTCCACCCTGGGGAAAAGTCTCCGGCTGTCCAATCAATGTATGCCTCATCTACACATCTCTGTGGATTAAACTAGCTAATGATGAGAGGCATTGATCGTGTGGATAGTCAGAAGCTTTTTCCCAGGGCTGGAATAGCTAGCACAGGAGGGCACAGTTTTAAGGTGCTCGGGAGTAGGTACAGAGGAGATGTCAGGGGCAAGATTTTTTACACAGAGAGTGGTAAGTGTGTGGAATGGGCTGCCGGCGATGGTGGGGGAGGTGGATACAGCAGAGTCTTTTAAGAGACTCCTGGACAGGTATATGGAGCTCAGAAAAATAGAGGGCTAGGTAATTTCTCAGGTAGGAGCATGTTCGACACAGTTTTATGGGCCAAAGGGCCTGGATTGTGCTGTAGGTTTTCTATGTTTCTATGTTTCTAACATGCTGATGTAACCCAGAGAGAACATCACAGTAACCAGCCACACAACGTGGTTATTGAATGATAGCGTTTGGGAGGTGAATGAGCTGTACAGGACTATGAAATAATTGTTACTCCAGATCTGATGCAGCACAAAAAAACACAATAAGATAATGAACATATTAATAATAATTTTAAAAACACTATAAATATAAGTATGTGAGATAGTGTAAACTCAGAGTTCTGAAAGAGGTGGTAGAAGAGATTGTGGAAGCATTAGAATGATCTTTCAAGAATCATTAGATTCTGGCACAGATCCAGAGGATTGCAGAAGTCACTCCACTTTTCAAGAAGGGAGGGAGGCAGAAGAAAGGAAATTACAGGCCAGTTAGCCTGACCTCAGTGGTTGGGAAGATGTTGGAGTGGATTGTTGAGGATGTGGTTTCGGGATACCTGGAGGCACGTGATAAAATAGGTCTAGCCAGCATCATTTCCTTAAGGGAAAATCTTGCATGACAAGGTTCAAGGTTCATTTATTGTCAAAGTATGCATATACTATACAACTCTGATATTCGTCTTCTCCAGATAGCCACAAAATACAGAAAAGCCATGGGAGTCGTTGAAAGAAAAAATATCTACCACACCCCCCACCCACATACAGAAAAGAAAAAGAAACAAAACAAAATTCATAAACCCCAAACCCCAGTTAGAATTCTTTGAAGAAATAACAAGCAGAGCAGAATAGACAAAGGAGAATCAGTGGATGTTGCGCACTTGGATTTTCAGAAAGCCTTTGACAAGGTTCCACACATGAGGCTGCTTATCAAGATGAGCCCATGGTATTACAGGGAAAATATTAACATGCATAGAGCATTGGTTAATCGGCAGGAGGCAAAGAAGGGAAATAAAGGGAGACTTTTCTGACAGGCTGCTGGTGACTAATGGAGTTCCACGGGGGTCACTGTTGGGACCACTTCTTTTTACATTATATGTCAATGATTTGGATGACAGAATTGATGCCTTTATTGCAAAGTTTTCAGGCAATGCAGAGAAAGGTCAAAGGACAGATAGTTTTGAGGAAGTAGAACGTTTACAGAAGGACTTAGACGGATTAGGAGAATTGACAAAGAAATGGCAGATAGAATACAGTATCAGGAAATGTATGGTCATGCACTTCGGTAGAAACAATAAATGCACAGACAATTTTCTAAAAATTCAAGGAACAAACAAACTAAGACAGGAGAGCATAATTAGGCTGCTTGGCCCATCGAGTCTGCTTCACCAAACATTTACCTCTCAACATCATTCTCCTGCCTTCTCCCCAAAACCTTTCCAACTCTGTTTTATCAAGAATCTATCAATCTCCGCCTTAAATACACCAAATGACTTGGCCTCTATAGCTGCCTGAGATAATGACTTCCAAAGATTCACCACCCTCTGGTTGAAGAAAATAATTTCCATTCTAAATGGAGGTCCCGCTATTCTGAGGTTGTGCCCTCTGGTCCTAGACTTCCTCTCTATAGGAAACATCCTCTCCACATCTATTCTATCGAAGCCTTTCAACGTTGGATCCCCACACATTCTCAACAATACTGCTCGGGGGAAGGAACTGGTTTTCAGTCTCATGGTCCAGGTGTGAATGCTACATAGCCTCCTCCTGGATGGCAATGGGTCAAACAGTCCAAGAGCAGATTGAGCAGGATCCTTCATAATGTCTCTGTCTCTTTTCCAGCACCTTTCTGTATATATCTTCTTGATGGTGGATAGGCTGGTGCCAGTGATGCATTGGGTAGTTTTGACTACCCATTGTAGAACCTTCCTGTCTACAGTGCAAATTCTGTGCCCAACGTAGAGCCTTCCTGTCTTCAGTGCATGTTTCTGTGCCAGTCATAGAGCGTTCCTGTCTTCAGTGCAGTTTCTGTGCCCATCGTAGAGCCTCCCTGTCTGCAGTGCAGTTTCTGTGCCAGTGGCAGAGTGTTCCTGTCTGCAGTGCAGTTTCCACACCATGCATTGATGATAGGATGTTCTCCGATGAATGATGCGAGTAGCCCACACCTCTTCAGCCTCCTCAGAAAGCAGACGTCTTGGTGATTGTGTACAATGTGTCTGGGACCATGAGACAATGTGTTAAATGTGCAGTCCCGGGAGGGCACTTGTCAGTCCCAGGCTGCTGGCTGATGGAGCTATGACTCTGCTCATCTCCGGGGACTCACTGTACCACAACCTCTTTAGTGGCTGTTCCTCAGCCGAGAGGTTTGATAGAGAATGAAGTCCCAGCATGGGATGTGAAAATCTCCTGTGAATTATCACCAATAATTCCTCGTTGTCTTTAGGCAAATCTGTTAAACAGTGACATCAATCCTTATTTGACATGCAGCCAGCCTGATAAATAGACAAGCCTGGAAGGAAGGAATTATTTCAAACCTTTCCCCAGGGCTGCTGCTGCTGCAGGAGAAAGGGATCGATGCCTCGGGATTAGTTGGACAGAGAGGAGTGAAATCCCCTGCACTGTACTAACTCCCAGATTGATGAGCACTGATGTAGTTGAACTGAGGGTTTCCAGACCAGTTCGCTGGCCCGGGGTCCTGTCCCACTGCTGGGATACTGCACAACACCACCCTCCCACTCCCTGATTATCCCACATCACCCCCATACTGAAGGCCACTCACTCCATCTTCCCTGTGCCAGCTCCTTGGAGAACATGTAGACCAGTGAGGTGAAGGAGTGATGAAAGTTGGGTCTGAAGGACTTGGCAAGGCAAGGTGGCAATTGTGAATGAACCTTGGTCCGTTCAGTGATGCCCAGCATGATCACCCGGGGTAGAGTTGTGAGACAGGGTGGCAATTGTGAACGAACCCTGGTCTGTTCAGTGATGCCCAGCGTGATCACCCCAGGTAGTGTTGGCAGGACAGGGTGGTGAGTGTTTGCAGACTCCGATCCGTTCTGTGATGCCCATCGTGATCACCCTGAGTAGAGTTGGCACCATTACTTTCACCGTTCAGAAGCAAGAATGAACTTGGGCTTGGGAACTGGACAGGAATATGTGGTATCGGTGCACAAAAAGTGCTGGAATCACACACACGCACACACACACACACACACACACACACACACACACACACACACACACACACACATGGATTGGTGCTGGCAGTGGGGAGTGAGAAGTGGGCAGCAGTTTCTTCCAGTCTTGCCTGTCAGTATGCTGACTGCATGTTAGACATGGAAGGGGGTTAGACAGTGAGGTGCGAAGGAGCAAGAATGGAAAAGTTTTGGGACAGAAGAGAAGTGAAGGGGATGTGGGAAGTGTCATAGAGGAAAAATGAGAGGAAATCAGTCAGGGAGGGAGGGAGGGAGGAAAGAAGAGGGGAGGGTAGGGGATGGGAGTGGGCTAGGAGGGAGGAAGGAGGATGGGGAGAGTGGGCATGGGAGGTCGAGAGGGAGGGGAGGGGAAGGTGTGGGTAGGAGAAAATTGGGGGGATGCAAGGGGTATAGAGTGGGAGGGCAGAGAGGGGCAGGATGAAGGGGGTGCAAAGCAGGGAGGGATGGGGTTGAGGGAGGCATTGAAGGTGCATGAGGCATGATGGGGTGAAAGAGGTCGGGGAACATGGTCCCCTGATATCTGGATCACAGCCTCTATAGCCTGATACACTAGCCAACCTGAGAGCACCATTTCCGTTGTCCAGAACTGCTCCCCTTCCCAGAGTGTGGCTGGAAGTGCTCACTGCACTGACGTGAGGGTCACGTGAAGCTGTAGTTTAAACCGAACATGGTTTTCCCAGCAATGTCACTGGGTTCTTGTGGAAGAGGTGTCAGTCACAGCACTGAGTATGAAATTTGGGAGGTCATGGTGCAGTTCTCCAGGACAGTAGTGAGGCCACGCTTAGCGTAAGGTGTAATAACTGGGAATATTGTATGACTCCACAGCTGCCCCATCACCTCAACAAGCGACCCCCATGTTCTACACATGACTCTGCACTGACATGTGACCCCATGTCTACACGTCACTCTGTGACTGACATATGTCTGCTGGGCTCTGGAATGGCTGGGGGCACACGGTTTCAGTCACCACATGCCCATTGAGGATGAGGAGGGATAGCCAGTAACCTGGGCCATTGAATCCCACCCCTAGAACAAAGTGAGAGAGACCCTCAAACATTGGCTCAGCTGGTGTCTGGGTGCCTAGGTTATTACCAAGAGCATGAGATTGCGGTTGCTATGGGGAATAACTGGCTTGGTTATTATGGGTAAGGTGTGTGATGGGTTGCCATGGGAAACAGAGGTTATTATGGGTAATGAATTGCTTTCACAGCTCTAGGTGATGACATCAAAAGCGTTTCCTTGGAGACCCAGCGCTGTTGATATTTCAGAACTGGGAGTCCAAATGCAAAGATGAGAGAGGTGATGTTGTCTGTAGAAATGCTTGATGGTGGTGTGCCCCTCCCCAGTAAAGTGAGAGGTCAAGATTGAGGAAGTGTGAGGGTCACACCACAATCACTGGGACACACTGGGCCGACCAAGGCGGCAAGTGTAAGGCAGGCCATGGGGCTGTTTCTGATGCAGTAATTCAAGGAACAAACCTTCTTCTCTTCTTCTTCTTCTGAAGCCCATTATCCCTGCTGGGACATAGGCCCCCAACAATGGGTCACCAGAGTCCTCTGTCCTGGACCTATAGAAGTCTGATCAACTCTGTGGCTTCCTCTTTCGCTACACAACTTCATACGTCTTCTATCATTCCTCTCTCAAGAATGGGGTCTCTGAAGCTTCTGTTGGTGTTACTGTAGCTCTGAGTTTTTACAAGATGGGGTTGCTAGACCCACATCCAGCAGCTGGGCTTGGGACTATCCATGGCAGAGTTGAATCAACCAATGTGGAACTAGTATTGAACAGTGAAAGGTGACTGTCTGGCATTCTTACATCCAGGAGATCTCTGGAACAGAATAAATAATGCAGGTGGTTTGCTTCATTAGTCAAATGAAAAAGGCAGGTCTGCAAGCTGGGGGCTCCCCTTGGATCCCATGCCTCCTTACTTTCTCAATAAGCCTTGCATGGATGTGGACCTCACTGCAGGGATCTGATCAGGGCCCCTGCACTTGGTGATTTTTAGAAATGACTTGGATGAGAATGTGGAAAGGTGCGTTAGTAAGTTTGCAGATGAAATAAATGTTGGTGGAATTGTGGATAGCTAAAGTCTATCCACAACTGGAGAAGCTAAGACATGAAAGAGGAGTTGGCCAGAATTGATTGGAAAAGATCACTGGCAGGAAGGATAGCAGAGCAGCAATGGCTGGAATTCCTGGAAGCAATTCGGAAGGCACAGAATATATACATCCCAAACAGGAAGAAGTATTCTAAAGGAAAGATGACACCACCATGGCTAACAAGAGAAGTCAAAGACAACATAAAAGCCAAAGAGAGGGCATATAACAGAGCAAAAATTAGTGAAAAGTTAGAGCATTGGGAAACTTTTAAATACCAACAGAAGACAACTAAAAATGTCATTAAGATGGAATACCAATAATACCAAAAGTTTCTTCACATACGGAAAGTGTAAGAAATGCAAGAGTGGATAGTGGACCGCTGGAAAGTGATCCTGGAGAGGTAGTCATGGAGACTATGAAATAGCAAACAAACAGAAGAAGAATTTTGCATCAGTCTTCACTGTGGAAGACACGAGCAGGATGGTGAAAGTTCCAGGTGTCAGAGGGCATAAAGTGTGTGAAGTTGCCATAACTAGAGAGAAAGTTCTTAGAAAACAGAAAAGTCTGAAGGCAGATAAGTCACCTGGACTAAATGGTGTACACCCAGGAGTTCTGAAAGACGTGACTGAAGAGATCATGGAGGCATCAGTAATGAGCTTTTAAGAATCACCAGATTCTGGAATGGTTCCGAAAGACTGGAAAATTGCAAATGTCATTCCAGTCTTCAAGAAGGGAGAGAGACAGAAGAAAGGAAAATATAGGCCTATTAGTCTGACCTCAGTGGTTGGGAAGATGTTGGAGTCAATTATTAAGGATGAGATCTCAGGTTACCTGGAGGCACATGATAAAATAAGTCGTAATCAGCATGGTTTCCTCGAGGGAAAACCTTGCCTGGCAAATCTGTTGGAATTCTTTGAAGTAGTGTATATGGATTTCAGCAAGGCATTTGATAAGGTACCCCATTCAAGGCTTATTGAGAAAGTAAAGAGGCATTAGACCCAAGGGGACTTTGCTTTGTGGATCTAGAACTGGCTTTCCCACAGAAGACAAAGAGTGGTTGTGGATGGGTCATGGTCTGTATGGAGGTTGGTGACCAAGGTTGTGCCTCAGGGATCTGTTCTGGGACCTCTTCTCTTTGTGATTTTTATAAATGACCTGGATGAAGAAGTGGAGGGATGGGTTAGTAAATTTGCTGATGACACGAAAGTTGGGAGTGTTGTGGATAGTGTGGAGGGCTGTCAGAGGTTACAGCAAGACATCTATAGGATGTAAAACTGGGCTGAAAAATGGCAGATGGAGTTCAACCCAGATAAGTGTGAGGTGGTTCATTTTAGTAAGTCAAATATGATGGCAGAATATAGTATCAATGGTAAGACTCATGGCAGTGTGGAGGATCAGAGGGATCTTGGGGTCCGAATCCACGGGACACTCAAAGCTGCTGCGCAGGTTGACTCTGTGGTTAAGAAGGTGTACAGTGCATTGGCCTTCATCAACTGTGGGATTGAGTTTAAGAACTGAGAGGTAATGTGCAGCCATATAGGACCCTGGTCAGACCCCACTTGGAGTACTGTGCTCAATTCTGGTCACCTCACTACAGGAAGGCTGTGGAAATTATAGAAAGGGTGCAAAGGAAATTTACAAAGATGCTGGCTGGATTGCAGAGCATGCCTTATGAGAATAGGTTGCATGAACTCGGCCTTTTCTCCTTGGAACATTGGAGGATGAGAGGTGACCTGATAGAGCTGTGTAAGATGATGAGAAACATTGATCATGTGGCTTGATGATGAAGTCAGAGGCTTTTTCCCAAGGCTGAAATGACTAGCAAGAGAGGGCACAGTTTTGAGGTGCTTGGAAGTAGGTACAGACTAATGGTGTTTCACTGGGGTCTGTGTTGGGAATCATTCTTCTTATCACAAGACAAAGGAGCAGAAGTAGGCCATTTGGCCCATCAAGTCTGCTCCACCACTCCACCATGAGCTAAACTTTGACCAGTCCAGTTTATTGTCAATTCGTATCCCCAGGTATTTGTAATCCTCCACCATGTCCACACTGACCCCCTGGATGGAAATAGGGGTCACCGGTGCCTTAGCTCTCCTCAGTTCTACCACCAGCTCCTTAGTCTTTTTCACATTAAGCTGCAGATAATTCTGCTCACATCATGTGACAAAGTTTCCTACCGTAGCCCTGTACTCAGCCTCATCTCCCTTGCTGATGCATCCAACTATGGCAGAGTCATCAGAAAACTTCTGAAGATGACAAGACTCTCTGTGCAGTGGTTGAAGTCCGAGGTGTAAAGGGTGAAGAGAAAGGGAGACAAGACAATCCCCTGTGGAGTCCCAGTGCTGCTGATCACTCTGTCGGACACACAGTGTTGCAAGCACACGTACGGTGGTCTGCCAGTCAGGTAATCAAGAATCCATGATATCAGGGAAGCATCCACCTGCATCGCTGTCAGCTTCTCCCCCAGCAGAGCAGGGCGGATGGTGTTAATCGCACTGGCAAAGTCAAAAGACATGACCCTCACAGTGCTCGCTGGCTTGTCCAGGTGGGTGTAGACACGGTTCAGCAGGTAGACGATGGCATCCTCAACTCCTAGTCAGGGCTGGTAGGCGAACTGGAGGGAATCTAAGTGTGGCCTAACCATAGGCCGGGGCAGCTCCAGAACAAGTCTCTCCAGGGTCTTCCTGATGTGGGAGGTCAATGCCACCGGTCTGTAATCATTGAGGTCGATGGGGCACGGCGTCTTCAGCACAGGGACAAGGCAGAACGTCTTCCACAGTACAGGAACCCTCCGGAGCCTCAGGCTCAGGTTGAATGCATGGCGAAGTACTCCACATAGCTGAGGGGCACAGGCTTTGAGCACCCTGGTACTGACACTATCCGGTCCTGCAGCCTTGCTTGGGTTGAGACGTTTCAGCTGTCTTCTCACCTGTTCAGCTGTGAAGCCCACCGTGGTGGTTTCATGTGGGGAAGGGGTATAGTCATGAGAGCAGGATGGGGGACTGTGAGGAGGGGTAGGAGGGGAGAATGGAATATGTGTTGGTTGGGGGCCGACAACAGATGAATCATGTGGGGGATGGGCAGGGGCCACAATGTCAAATCTGTTAAAGAACAGGTTAAGTTCGTTGGCCCTGTCTACACTGCCCTCAGCTCCTCTGTTGCTAGTTTGCCGGAACCCAGTGACGGTCCACATCCCCCTCCAGACCTCTCTCATGTTGTTCTGCTGGAGTTTCCACTCAAGCTTCCTCCTGTACCTGTCTTTAGCCTCCCTGATCCTGGCTTTCAGGTCCCTCTGTATTGCCCTCAGCTCCTCCCTATTTCCATCTCTAAACGCCCTCTTTTTAGCATTCAGGATGTCCTTAATGTCCTTTGTTACCCATGGCTTGTTATTTGAATAACAAAGGACAGTTCTTGTCGGAACATTGCAGTCCACACAGAAGTTGATGTAATCAGTGATGCACTCTGTGAGCCCATCAATATCCTCTCCATGTGGCTCACAGAGTGCCTGCCAGTCTGTCACCTCAAAACAACCCTGGAGCACCTCATAAGCCTCCTCTGACCATTTCCTCACTGTCCTCGAGGTTGCAGGTTTACTCTTCACCAGGGGCACGTAGCAGGGTTTGAGATGCACCAGGTTGTGATCTGACCTTCCCAATGGGCGTTACCCATTATAATTTCCCAATGGGCATTACCCATTATAATTTCTCCAGCATCATTTTCAATCAGTCCTATATCTACCCGTGTCACTCTTTTACTCCTCATATATTTAAAAAAACTCTTAGTATCTTTTTTAAGTTAATTGCCAACTTCCTTTCATAATTCATCTTTTCTTTACTAATGACTTCCTTCATTTCCTTCTGTAAGTTTTTAAAGGTCGTCCAGTCCTCAGTTTTCACACTAATTTTTGCTTCCTTGTATGTCATCTGTTCTTCTTTTTCCAATATTTTTATTAATTTATATATATAAGAATACAGAGTACAGGAAAAAAATATATGTATATATGTCAATACATTAAACTAAATCGCATATAAAGACTCCTTACTCTATATATGTACAAGTCAATTAGTTCGTAACATTGAAAAATAATAATTTTAATTATATAAAAAAAATCTAATCCACTACCAAGACCTAAGCTGATTAGTAGAAAAAAGATTGTTAGTCATCATCTGTGCTTTAACAGCAAATCAAGGGTTCTGAAAATAATTCAGAAATGGTCCCTACAATGTTTGAAAGTCTTGATTAGATTCAAAGATTGAACATCGAATCTTCTCTAAATTTAAACACGATGTCACATCATGTAACCATTAGGCCTGAATAGGAGGAGCCACGTCTTTCCATTTAAGCAAGAGCATCCTTCTGGCCATTGGAGACATAAAAGCCAAAATGTGCAAATCAGGTGGCTCCAAAATAATACTCTTTCCTCCAACAATACCAAATAAAGCAGTCAAAGGATTAGGCTTGAAATTTACTTTAAAAACTATCGAAAAAGTTTGAAATGCTTCTTTCCAATATTTTCCAAGACTGGGACATGTCCAAAACATATGAATAAGTGAAGCTTCTCCATTATTACATTTATCACAATACGGAGATATATCTAAATAAAAATGAGACAACCTATCCTTAGTCATATGGGCCCTATGGACCACTTTAAATTGAAGGAGAGAGTGATGGGCACATAACGATGAAGTGTTGACCAATTTAAAAATTTGATTCCAAATTTTTGCCGTCTCTTTTGCTTTTATTTTAGCCTTAACCTCTCTCATTAGCCACATTTCTGCCATTTTTCCATTCATAATTTTCTTTTTTCTTTGAATATATTTTTTCTGCACTTCCTTTATTTCTTGTAGGAATTTCATCCAATTCTGCTCTACCGTCCCTCCATCTAGCTTACTTTTCCAGCGGACTTGGGCCAGTTCCTCTCTCATACCACTGTAATTTCCTTTGTTCCACTGAAATATCGATACACCTGATACCAGCTTCTCCTTTTCAAATTTGAAACTGAACTCAGTCATATTATGATCACTACTTCCAAGGGGTTCCTTTACCTCCAGCTCCCTAATCGCCTCAGGTTCGTTACACAGCACCCAATCCAAAACAGCCGGTCCCCTGGTGGGCTTCTGGACAAGCTGCTCCAAAAAGCCATCCTGTAGGCATTCTACAAACTCCCTCTCCTGAGATCCAGTACCTTCCTGACTTTCCCAATCCACTTTCATATTAAAATCCCCCATAACTGACTTGACATTTTCCTCCTGACACGCTTTTTCTATTTCCAGCTGTAGCTTGTAGTCTTATGTTATATGTTATTTATTTGGATGGTGGAATTGATGGCTTTGTTGCAAAGTTTGCAGACAATATGAAGCTATGTGGAGGGGCAGGTAGTTTCAGGGAAGTAGAGAGGCCACAGAAGGACTTAGATAGACATATTAGGAGAAAGGGCAAAGAAATGACAAATGGAATACAGTGTTGGGAAGTGTATGGACATGCACTTTGGTGGAAGAAATGAAAGAGTTGACTTTTCTAAATGGAGAGAAAATACAGAAAACTGAGATGCCAAGAGATTTAGGAAGCCTTGCACAGGATTCCTAAATGTTAATTTGCAGATTGAGTCTGTGGTGAGGAAGGTAAATGTGATGTTAGTGTTCATTTCAAGAGGGCTATGATAATGTAATGTTGAAACTTTATAAAGTACTGGTCTGGTGAGACCTCATTTGGAGTATTGTGAGCAGATTTGTGCTCCTTATCTTAGAAAGGATGTGCTGAAACTAGAGAGGGTTCAACGGAGGTTTGAGGATTGAAAGGCTGGTCATATGAAGAGTGATTGATGGCTCTGGGCCTGTATTCACTGGAATTCAGAGAATGAGGGATGACCTTATTGAAATCTATCAAATGCTGAAAGGCCTTGATAGAGTAGATGTGGAAAGGATGATTCCTATGGTAGGAGGGTCAAAGACCAGTTCCCCAGTCCTGACCACTTCATTTTCACTATGCATGTCCAATCCTTATACACTTCCATTCCCCATCAAGTAGGCCTCAAAGCTCTCCGCTGCTTTCTGGACAATAGACCTCACCAGTTCCCCACCACCACCACCCTCCTCTGGTTGGCGGAACTGGTACTCACACTTAATAACTTCTCTTTTGGCTCTTCCCACTTTCTTCAGACCAAGGGTGTAGCTATGGGCACTCGCATGGGCCCCAGCTATGCCTGCCTCTTCGTTGGTTATGTGCAACGGTCTGCGCTCCAAACCTATACTGGTACTGCTCCCCAACTTTTCCTTCGCTACATTGACAACTACACTGGTGGTGCTTTCTGCACCCATGCTGAGCTCGTCAATTTCATCGACTTTGCTCCTAACTTCCACCCAGTCCTGAAACTCACTTGGTCCATCTTGGACACTTCTCTCCCCTTTCTCAATCTCTCGGTCTCCATCTCTGGAGACAGACTGTCCACTGACATCTTCTACAAGCCCACTGACTCTCATAACTACCTCAACTATACCTCTTCCCATCCCGCCACATGCAAAAATGCCATTCCATATTCCCAGTTCCTCCATCTCCACCGCATCTGCTCCCAGGATGAGGCTTTCCGTTCCAGGACATCTCAAATGTCCACTTTCTTTAAGGGTTGTGGTTTCCCTTCTGCCATCATCAATGATGCCCTCACCCGCATCTCCTCCATTTCCCACACTTTGACCCTCACCCCATCCTCCCGTCACCAAAACAGGGACAGAGTTCCCCTTGTCCTCACCTACCACCCCACCAGCCTCTGGATCCAGCACATTATCCTCCGCAACTTCCGCCACCTTCAACAGGACCCCACCACTAAGCACATCTTTTCCTCTCCACTCCTCTCTGCTTTCCGCAGGGATCGTTCCCTCTGCGACTCCCTGGTCCACACGTCCCTCCCCACGGATCTCCCACCTGGCACTTATCCCTGTAAGCGTAAGTGCTACACCTGTCCCTACACCTCATCTCTCACCGCCATTCAGGGCCCCAAACAGTACTTCCAAGTGAGGCAACACTTCACTTGTGAGTCTGTTGGGGTCATCTATTGCATCCGGTGCTCCCGGTGCGGCCTCCTCTACATCACAGCCGCCCTTGTCCTCAGTGGGACAGGTGAAGGGTACCGGAAAGATGTACCGGAAGGATGTAAATCAGATTTACAAAGATGTTGCTGTGACTGGATGACCTGGGTTATAAGGGAAGATTGAATAGGTTAGAGCTTCATTCCCCAGAACGCAGAAGACTGAGGAAAGATTTGATGGAGATGTACAAAGTTATGACGGGTAGAGATGGGGTAAATACAAGCAGGCTTTTTCTACTGCGGGGTGAGACTACAACTAGAGATTATGGGTTAAGGGTGAAAGGTGAAATGCTTAAGGGAACAATGAGGGGGACCACTCAGAGAGTGGTGAGAGTGTGGACTGAACTGCCAGCGCGAGTGGTGGATGCGGGTTGATTGCAACATTGAAGAGAAATTTGCATCGGTACATCAGGAGGGATATGGATGGTCTGGGTGCAGGTCGATGGGACAAGGCAGTTTAAATGTTCGGCACAGACTAGATAGGCCAAAGTGGCTGTCTCTGTGCTGCAGTGCTCCATGATTTGATGACCAGATGGTGTTGTGCTTCTCGAGAGTTGTTGGAGCCACACTCACCCAGGCAAGTGGGGAGTGTTCGTTCACACAGCTTGGGCTGTTAGGATTCACACACTATGGGCTGTTGAGACTTGAGTCCTTCACCACAGCACCCCCAGACCCTGACCTGCTCCTGGACATGCTGCATTTCTGAGGACGAGCCAGCCGAGGCTTTGGTCGGGAGACTCGGCCGTGGGAAAGCCATGGAAGTCTTTAGAAGAGGCTTAGAGGAGTGAGGTGTACAGGCAGTTGAGTGGTGTCCCAACATCAGCCTTGCACTCATTGTCAGTAAGACCAAGGAACTGGTGGTGAACTTCAGGAAAGGGAAGGCAATGGAACACATACCAGTTGTCATTGAGGTATCAGAAGTGAAAGGGTGAGCAGTTTCAAACTCCTGGGTGTCAACATCTCTGAAGTTCTGTCCTACTGATGCAATTACAGATAAGGCATAACAGTGGCTATATTTCACTCAGAGTTTGAGGAGATTTGGAATGTAATCAAAGACTTGCAAATTTCTGCAGATGTGCTTTGGCGATCATTCTAAACGGTATGCAGAGGCCACTGCACAGGATCAGTAAAAGCTGCAGAGAGTTGGAAACTTGGACAGCTCCATCATGGGCACCAGCATCGACGGCATTGAGGACATCTTCCATAGACAATGATTTTAAAAGTCGGCATCCATCATTAAGGAGCCCCCTCACCCAGGGCATGTCCTCTTCTCACTGCTACCACGAAGAAGCAGGCACAGGTGTGTGAAGACACAGAATATTTTAGGAACAGCTTCTTCCCCATCACCATAAGGTTTCAGAATGGACAATGAACCCAGAACAACAAATTTCATGACATGTGCCAGAGATAGTAAACCTGATTCTGATTCTGAATGTGAGGTCACGGTTGATGTAGGGGCAAGAATGGAGGTGTGGATGACAGAACAGGATCAGTTGTGACAAGGATGTAGGAAAGCTACAGAGAGATGTTTTTAGATTATATGAGTGGGCAAAGATCTGACAAACAGGGACCAATGTAGGAGGATGTGAACCATTCTATTTCAGAGAGAAAATGAAAGATTACTCATGATCAAAATGGAGTGAGGTTGCAGGGCTTGGAGAGACAGAGTACAGGAGAATGGTCTCACCACATTTTGGTTGCCTCGTTAGAGGAAGGATGTGGAAGCTTTAGAGAGGATACAGAGGAGATTTACCAGGATGCTGCCTGGATTAGAGAGGGTGCAGAGGAGATTTATCAGGATGCCGCCTGGATTAGAGAGGGTGCAGAGGAGATTTACCAAGATGCTGCCTGGATTAGAGAGGGTGCAGAGGAGATTTACCAGGATGCCGCCTGGATTAGAGAGGGTGCAGAGGAGATTTACCAAGATGCTGCCTGGATTAGAGAGGGTGCAGAGGAGATTTACCAGGATGCTGCCTGGATTAGAGAGGGTGCAGAGGAGATTTACCAGGATGCCGCCTGGATTAGAAAGGGTGCAGAGGAGATTTACCAGGATGCCGCCTGGATTAGAGAGGGTGCAGAGGAGATTTACCAGGATGTTGCCTGGATTAGAGAGGGTGCAGAGGAGATTTACCAGGATGTTGCCTGGATTAGAGAGGGTGCAGAGGAGATTTACCAAGATGCTGCCTGGATTAGAGAGGGTGCAGAGGAGATTTACCAGGATGCCGCCTGGATTAGAGAGGGTGCAGAGGAGATTTACCAGGATGCTGCCTGGATTAGAGAGGGTACAGAGATTTACCAAGATGCTGCCTGGATTAGAGAGGGTGCGGAAGAGATTTACCAGGATGCTGCCTGGATTAGAGAGCTCTTATGAGGAAGAGTTGAGCAAGCTGGAGCTTCTCTCTGGAGCGAGCAAGAGGTGACTTGATAGAGGTGTACAAGATGATGAGGCATGGATCAAGCGGACAGAGCGGAAGTGACTAATACCGGGGGGGGGGGGGGATAATTTTAAGGTGATTTGAGGAAGTTGTAAGGGGAATGTCAGAGGTGGGTTTTTTACACAGAGAGTGGTGGGTGTGGAACACCCTTCCAGGGCTGGTGGTACTTGCAGGTACATTCGGGACATTTAAGAGATTCTTAGACAGGAAAATGGATGATAGGAAAATGGGAGGCTACGTGGGAGTGAAGGGTTAGATTGATCTTGGAGTAGGTTCAGTGGTTGGCACAAGATGGTGGGCTGAAGAGACTATAGTGTTCTGCAGTGATCTGTGATCTGTGTTCTATGTTCAAGCACATTGAAGAGCAGAGGATAAAAACCATAAAATATAGGAGCAAAATTAGGCTATTTGGTCCATTGAGTCTGCTCTACCATTCTATCCCTCTCAACCTCATTCTCCTGCCTCACCCCCCCCGTAACCTTTGACACCCTGACTGACCAAGAAGTTATCAACTTCTGCTTTAAATATACTCAAAGACTTGACCTCTACAACTGTCTGTGGCAATGAATTCCACTGATTTAGATTATGAAGACACGCAGTCCTCTTTTATTGTCATTTAGTAATGCATGCATTAAGAAATGATACAATATTCCTCCGGTGTGATATCACAAAACACAGGATAGACCAAGACTGAAAAAAAACTAACAAAGCCACATAATTATAACATATAGTTACAACAGTGCAACAATACCATAACTTGATGAAGAAGTCCATGAGCACAGTAAAAAGTTGAAAGTCTCTCAAATGTCCCACATCTCACGCAGACGGAAGAAGGAAGAAAAACTCTCCCTGCCATACCCGACCACAGTCCGACTCTGAGTCATCCGAAAACTTAGAGCCTCTGATCAGCTCTCCGACACTGATTACTGAGCGCCATCTCTGTCTGAACGATTCGACCTCAACCTCGGTCGCCAACAGCAGGCAAAGCCGGGGATTTTGAGGCCTACCCTCCGGAAGATTCCTGATCACGCAGTAACGACAGCAGCGAACTGGCGTTTCAGAAATTTTTCCAGATGTTCTTCTGTGCTTTCACGTCCTGCTCCATCAAATCAGAATTGTCCACGGCCCCTATTTAACGGACACGATATCATTTTTCACCGGAGGGCTGCACATGCACGGCGCGCTGCTCTCTCTCCTCTCGTCGTCTTTTACCACCCTCTGGCTAAAGAAATTCCTCCTCATTTCTTTTCTAAAGGGACATCCCTCTGTTTTGAGGCTGTGCCCTCTGGTCCTAGACTCCCCCACTATAAGAAACATCCTCTTTGCATCCACTCGATCTAGATTTTCAATATTCAATAGGTTTCAGTGAGAACCCCCTCATTGTTCTAAACTCCAGCGAGTACAGGCCCAGAGCCATCAAACGTTGCTCACACATTAAATCTTTCATTCCCAGAATCATTCTCATGAGCCTCCTTTGGACCCTTTGGATGCCAGCACGTCCTTTCTTACGTAGAGGAACCCAAAACTGCTCATAATTTTGTAGAGACAGAATAGGAATCATGTCTATACACATCACAGAAAGAAGCTCTTCTGCCATTAGCTTCATGACAGCCACAAAGCACCCATTTACACCAATCCCATATTGTACTCTCTACACTTTCTCAGCAGCTTTGCTGAGAAACGGATGTGGGAAGAGGATGGGAATTTCGGATTGAAATGGGTGTTAGCTAAGAATGGGAGAGGCAAGTTTGAGGGGCAGAATGGCCTACACTGCTCTTACAGTTTTGTACATAATGAGATGGATCTTGTTATTATCTGATAATCTTTACTCATGATTAATATTACAGTCTTATGTAATAAGCTAACAACATTATCAACATTTTTAACATAATGTTATAATTAGGGCTGTCGAGTGATTAAAAATGACTGATAATTGATTGATGATAGAAGGGCCTGTGCATTAATGGTGTATTAATCACATTATAAATTAACTATATGAAGACTGATGAATAAGGAGAGGATTTGACCCAGATATTGCTCTAATCTCTCATCACCACGGCTGCGAATGGCTCCTAAAGAGCAAGAAATCTCAGACGTGCAGTGCCTAGTGCTGCTGGCTCCCGGGTTCAATCCCAATCTCTGGCATTGTCGGCGCGTTCTCCCCTGGACTGTGAGGGTTTCCTCTGGGTTCTCCAGTGTATTCCACATGCCAACGATGTGCGGGCAGAGAAATTAGATTCAATTGCCGCCGGGTCAACAAAACATCAAAGAAGGGTTGGTGGGCATGAGAGAGGGAGGGATAGAGGAGGAGGAGGGAGCAGCTGAGTATGAGGTAGGGAGGGAAGAGGGGAGAATTCTGGGGTTGGGGGAGTGGAAGGTGAGACTAGGTGAGGGGAAGGTAAGTGGGGGAGGAGAGATGAAGTCAGAAGCTGAGAGGTGATAGGTGGTAAAGTACTGAAGAAGAAGGAATCTGATAGAGAGGAGAGTGGGCCATGGGAGAAAAGGAAGGAAGAGGGAACCCAGGGGAGGGTAACAGGCAGGGGTGAGACGGGAGCCAGGATGGGGAATGGAAAAAGAGAGAAGGGTAAGGGTAAGGGAGGAGAAATTAACAAAAGTTGAAGTTGATGTTCATACCATCAGGTTGGAGGTTACCCAGAATGATATGAGGTATTGCTCCTCCAATCTGAGTATGGCTTCAATAGACAATAGACAATAGACAATAGGTGCAGGAGTAGGCCACTCGGCCCTTCGAGCCAGCACCGCCATTCACTGTGATCATGGCTGATCATCCACAATCAGTATCCAGTTCCTGCCTTATCCCCATAACCTTTGATTCTGCTATCTTTAAGAGCTCTATCCATCTCTTTCTTGAAAGCATCCAGAGACTTGGCCTCCACTGCCTTCTGGGGCAGAGCATTCCATATATCCACCACTCTCTGGGTGAAAAAGTTTTTCCTCAACTCCGTTCTAAATGGCCTACCCCTTATTCTTAAACTGTGGCCTCTGGTTCTGGACTCACCCATCAGCGGTAATATGCTTCCTGCCTCCAGCGTGTCCAATCCCTTAATAATCTTATATGTTTCAATAAGATGCCCTCTCAGCCTTCTAAATTCCAGAGTATACAAGCATTTTCATCATTGTAGAGGAATCCATGAATCGACATGTTGGAATGGGAATGGGAAGTAGAAGTGAAATTGGTAGACATCAGGAAATCCCATCTTTTGCGGCAAACAGAGCAAAGGTGCTGAACAAAGCAGATCCTAATTTACGTTGGGGCTCACTAATGTAGCAGAGGCTGCATCAGGAGAACCAGATACAATAGATGACTCCAAGAGACTTGCAGGTGAAGTGTTGCCTCACCTGGAAGGACAGCTTGGGGTCCTGAATCGTGGTGAGACAGGATGTGTTGGGGCAGGTGTAGCCTGGGTCTTGTATGCAGGGCTAAGTGCCAGAAGGAAGATCAGTGGGGAGGGACAAATGAATACAGGAGTCATGTATAGTAACTACAGAAAGTAGATACAGCCCATTCCATCAGGGGCAAAGCCCTCCCCACCACTGAGTACTCTTACAAGGAGCACCACCACAAGAAGGCAGCTTCCATCACCAGGATCCCTATTACCCAGGTCAATCCCTCTTCTGGCTGCTGCCATCAGGAAGAAGGTACAGGAGACTCGGGAGCCAAACTAACAAATTCAGAAACAGTTATTTTTATACTTTATACTTTATTGTCGCCAAACAATTGATACTAGAACGTACAATCATCACAGCGATATTAGATTCTGCGCTTCCCCCTCCCTGGATTAAAAATAGTAAAAATTAGTAAATATTAAAATTTAAATTATAAATAGAAAATAGAAAAATGGAAAGTAAGGTAGTGCAAAAAAACCGAGAGGCAGGTCCGGATATTTAATTTATTTTATTTTATTGAGATACAGTACAGAATCGGCCCTTCCAGCCCTTTGAGCCACGCCACCCAGCAATCCCCCAATTTAACACCAGCCCAATCACAGGACAGGTTACAATGGCCAACTAATTTACCAACCATTACCACCTTTGGACTGTGGGAGAAACCAAAGCACCCAGAGGAAACACACGTGGTCACAGGGAGAACGCACAAACTCGGTACAGGCAGCGGTGGCAACTGAACCCACTTTGGCCGTACTGCAAAATGTTGTACTAACCACTACGCTGCTGTGCCCCCTCCCCCGGCCATTATTATTACCCCTCAAATATCAGGGTCCTGAACCAGCATGGATAACTTCACTCACCTCAACACAAAACTGATTCCACAACCTACAGACTCACCTTCAAAGGACCCTACAACACATGAGGCTTTAGAAGACCATAGACCATAAGACACACGAGCAGAATTATATCGTTCGACCCACTCCATCATTCCACCTGGCTAAAGAAACTCGTCCTCTTCTCTCTTCTAAAGGGACATCCTTCTGTTCTGAGGCTGTGCCCTCATAAGGCATTGAAGTATTGTGAGCAGTTTTGGGCCATTTATCTAACAAAGGATGTGCCAGCACTGGAGAAGGTCCAGAGGAAGTACATGATTAGGGACCTGTATTCCCAGATCTCTTTGTTCTACCACACTCCTCAGTGCCCTCCCGTTCACTGTGTAAGACCTACCCTGGTTGGTCCTACTGAAGTGCAAAACCTCACATTTCTCTGTATTAAATCCCGTCTGCCATTTTTCCAACTGATGCAAATCTCACTGCAACCCATAATATCCTTCCTCACTGTCCACTACACCCCCGGTTTTGGTGTCATGCAAAATTTTGCTGATCCAGTTAACCACATTATCATCCAAATCATTGATATAGATGACAAACAATAAAGGACCCAGCACCGATCGCTGTGACACTAGGCTAGTCACAGGTCTCCAGTCAGAGAGGCAGCCATCTACGAGCATTCTCTGGCTTCTCCCACAAAGCCGATGTCTAATCCGATTTACTACCTCATCTTGAATGCCGAGTGACTGAACCTTCTTGATCAACCTCCCATGCGGGACCTTGTCAGATGCCTTGCTAAAGTCCATGTAGACAATATCCACTGCCTGGCCTTCATCCATTTTCCTGGTAACCTCCTTGAAAAACTCTATAAGATTGGTTAGACATGACCTAGCATGCACAAAGCCATGCTGACTATCTTTAATCAGTCCATGCTTATCCAAATACTCATATATCCAGTCCTTTAGAATACCTGCCAATAACTTTCCCACTACTAATGTCAGACTCACCGACCTATAATTTCCTGGTTTATGTTTAAAGCCATGTTACCAGCTAAATAAGACCTTGGTTAGAGTCCACTTGAAGTACTGTGCTCATCTCTGGTCAACTTACTACAGGAAGGATGAGGGTACCATAGAGAGAGTGCAAAGGAGATTTACAAGGATGTTGCCTGTATTGGGGAGCATGCCTTATGAGAATAGGTTGATTGAACTTGGCCTTTTCTCCTTGGAGTGATGGAGGATGAGAGGTGACCTGATAGAGGTGTATAAGATGATGAGAGGCATTTATCGTGCGGATAGTCAGAGGCTTTTTCCCAGGTCTAAAATGGCTAACATGAGGGGGCACAGATTAAGATGCTTGGAAGTAGGTACAAAGGGAATGTCAGTGGTAAGTTTTTCACACAGAGAGTGATGGGTACGTGAAATGCACTGCTGGCGATGGTGGTAGAAGCAGATACAATAGGGTCTTTTAAGAGACTCTTAGATAGGTACATGTAGCTTAGTAAAATAGAGGTAGGAAAATTCTAGACAGTTTCGAGAGCAAGTTTTCTGGTCGGTACAAATTTGTGGGCCGAAGGGCCTGTGATGTGCTATAGATTTCTATGTCCTATGTTCTATTTTCTAAACAGTGGAACAACATTGGCTATCATCCAGTCCTCTGGCACCTCTCCTGTTGCTAAGATTGATTTAAATATCTCTGCTAGGGCCTCGGCCAATTTCTCCATTGCCTCCTATGGGGTCTGAGGGAGCACCTTGCCATGCCCTGGGGATTTATCCACCCTGATTTGCCTCAGGGTAGCAAACACTTCCTCCTCTGAAATCTGTACAGGGTCTGTCTCCTGAGTAAATACAGGTGCAAAGAATTCATTTAAGATCTCCTCCATCTGTTTAGGCTCCACACATGGATTAGCATTCTGATCTTCCAGAGGAAATAAGTTTTGTCCCTTGCAATAATTTTGTTCTTAGCATATATGTAGAATCCCTTAGGATTCTCCTTCACCTTGTCGACGAGAGCAACTTCATGCCTTCTTTTACCCTTCCTGATGTCTTTCTTAACCTGTTGTCTTGCATGTCTTATACTCCAGAAGCACCTCAGTTGATATGACTTGCCTATTCCTGCTTTGCGTCTTTTTTTCGCTTAACAAGGACAAATATCTCTTGAAAAGCAAGGTTCCCTACGCTTGTTATCTTTAGCTTTTATTCTAACAAGCACATTCAAGCTTCGTACTCTCAACATTTCATTTTCGAAGGCCTCCCACTTTCCAAGTACACCTTTGCCAGAAAGCAGCCTGTCCCAATCTACACTTGCCAGATTGTTTCTGGTACTGTCTGACTTGGCCTTTCTCCAATTTAGAATCTCAACCCATAGCCAGACCTATCTCTTTGCATATTTACTTTGGAATCAATGGCATTGTGATCACTGGAGGCAAAGTGTCCCCCTATGCAAACTCCTGTCATCTGCCCTGTCTCATTCCCGAATAGCAGATCCAGTATCACACACTCTCTCATTGGGACTTCTACAGACTGATGAAAGAAAATTCCCTGAACACATTTTTTTAGATTATGAGAACACTCAGTCCTCTTTTATTGTCATTTAGAAATGCATACATGCATTAAGAAATGATACAATGTTTCTCCGGAATGATATCAAAGAAAACAAGACAGACCAAAGACTAACACTGACAGAACCACATAATTATAACATATAGTTACAGCAGTGCAAAGCAATACCATAATTTGATGAAGAACAGACCATGGGAACAGTAAAAAAAAGTCTCAAGGTCCCGATCGACTCCTGAGTCCCCGATAGCAGCTGGCAAAAGAGAGAAACTCCCTGCCATAAACCTCCAGGCACCATAAACTTGCCGATACCTTGGAAGCAGCTGACCACAGCCGACACTGAGTCCATCCGTCCGAAAACTCTGAGCTTCCGACCAGCCTCTCCGATACGCCATCCTCTGCCGAGCGCCTTCGATCTCTCCCCGGCCGCTGAAACACGCAAAGCCAAGGATTTCGGGGCCTTCAGCTCCGGAGATTCGGGTTACCACGCAGTAGCAGAGGCAGCGAAGAGGGCATTTCAGAAGTTTTCCAGATGTTCCTCCGTGCTCTCACGTCTGTCTCCACATCAAATCAGAATTGTGCACTGTCCCCTACTTGACAGATAACAGATATCATCATCGAAGTGGCCGCGCGTGCTGTCGTTGCGCCGCCATCTTCTCCTCCCTCCCGGGAGATGATGCAGAGGTGATGACAAACTCCGTCCGATCTGATCCTTTTACACTATGGAATGCCAGTCAATATGGTGGAAGTTAAAATCATCTACCATAACAAACTTATGTTTCTTGCAGCAGAGTGGATCTTTTCACAAATTTGTTCGTCTAAATCCCTTGGACTGTTGGGTGGTCTGTAATATAGTCCCTTAACATGAACATACCTTTCTTATGTAAAGGGGTTTTGACTTTTATGTTACTGCGGAGGCTAATTAAAATGGCATCTTTGTTATGTTAATCTGGAGAATGCGGCTTTGTTGTGTTAAACGCTGAGAAAGTTTGCGCTAGCAGCTTGTTTTGGTTTAGAGTGTGATAAGAAATATGTGATTAACCAATTGGGATAGGCGTTACGTTTTTGGTGTATTTGAAGATACTGTATGCGCGGGGTTTTGGGGCAGAAGGCGGGAGAGCGAGACAGAGGATGGATGAGGTGCTGTGATGTCCGCTAATGGGGTCGGACCCCGAGGAGGGCGTTCGGCGAGGAGACGGAGACGGGCTCGTGTGGAGTGGTTGGTCGACCACCGTTGTTGGTCCCAGGCGGCCGGTCGAGGTGGTCCGAGGGGGTTGCAGGGTGAAGAAGGGTCCTGAGCTCCAACTGATTTGTGCACGAAGAGATTGAACTTTGATAAGTGTGGCGCCTTTTATTTTCCTTTTATATTTTATTCTCTCTTAATTATATAGTTCTAGTAATATCTATAAACTGTAAATCATTTAATCGTATCTGGTGTATTGCCTGTTATTTGGGTGGGGTGGGGTACATCACACAGCATCCACACAAACTAATTACCCAGTTTGGCGGGGCCAGGCTGTTTCCCTAGACGAGAGCGAGCCGAGCGACCCTGAGGGTGGCTTGATGGAGCACTGCTGTGACACTTTCCCTGACAAGTAACACCACCCCTCCTCCTTTAATCCCTCCCGCTCTGTCACATCTAAAACAACGGAACCCAGAATATCGAGCAGCCAGTCCTGTCCCTCCTACAACCAAGTCTCACTAATAGCTGCAATGTCACAGTTCTTGGTGTTGATCCCAGCCCTGAGCTCATCTGCCTTTCCTACGATACTTCTTGCATTGAACCCAGGACACAAGTTGAACCATGCTCAACCTTTTGATTCCTGACTCGGTCTGAGGTCTGACCAACATCTGCCTCCATAACCTTTCCATAATGTCCTGGCACTCTGGGTCCCATCCCCATCCTGCTGTCATGTTCTCATTATCATTTGCACAGTTTGCCTTCATTTGCACATTGATTATTTGTCAGTCTGTGTATTTTATGAATAGTTTCTCACTGTACCGTATTGCTTTTCTCTTGTGAATAGCAGAAAGAAAATGAATCTCAAAGTTTTATGTGCACTTTGATAATAAATTTACTTTGAACTTTGAACTTCCTTTCATAGAACATAGAACATAGAATAGTCCAGCACATTACAGGCCCTTCAGCCCACACTGTTGTGCCGACCCTCAAACCCTGCCTCCCATATATCTCCCCCACCTTAAATTCCTCTATATACCTGTCTAGTAGTCTCTTAAATTTCACTAGTGTATCTGCCTCCACCACTGACTCAGGCAGTGCATTCCACGCACCAACCACTCTCTGAGTAAAAAACCTTACTCTAATATCCCCCTTCAACTTCCCACCCCTTACCTTAAAGCCATGTCCCCTTGTATTGAGCAGTGGTGCCCTGGGGAAGAGGCACTGGCTATCCACTCTATCTATTCCTCTTATTATCTTGTACACCTCTATCATGTCTCCTCTCATCCTCCTTCTCTCCAAAGAGTAAAGCCCTAGCTCCCTTAATCTCTGATCATAATGCATACTTTCTAAACCAGGCAGCATCCTGGTAAATCTCCTCTTTCATTATTGTTAGGTACAGAGTTTACCCCGACCAAACACCTCTGTGTCAAAAAACCACAGGATGACATGTCCTTGAGAAGACTGGTTAGTTCGTTGACCTGAGCCTGTGAAAGGGAGAGCTAGTGGCTGGGGGGCTATTTCACAGACTGTAGAAATAGGCAGGATGAATTTAAGGGAGATACATCCAGAGGAATGGAGGCATCAGATAATGTCAAAGTGTGACTGAGAGATCGGACAGACTTCAGCAATCTGCCAAAAGTTGTGAGATGAGTCCCCTGAGCTCAGGCACTGACCACCAGTTTTGTGCGAACCTGGGTTTCATCCCCTAAGTTACAGAGAAAGGTTGAACAAGTTGGGTCTTTATTCTTTGGAGCGTAGAAGGTTGAGGGGGGACTTGATAGAGGTGTTTAAAATTATGAGGGGGATAGATAGAGTTGACGTGGATAGGCTTTTTCCATTGAGAGTGGGGGAGATTCAGACAAGAGGACGTGAGTTGAGAGTTAAAGGGCAAAAGTTTAGGGGTAAATGAGGGGGAACTTCTTTACTCAGAGAGTGGTAGCTGTGTGGAATGAGCTTCCAGCAGAAGTGGTTGAGGCAGGTTCGATGTTGTCGTTTAAAGTTAAATTGGATAGATATATGGACAGGGAGGGAATGGAGGGTTATGGGCTGAGTGCCGATGGGTGGGACTAGGTGAGAGTAAGAGTTCGGCACGGACTAGAAGAGTCGAGATGGCCTGTTTCCGTGCTGTAATTGTTATATGGTTATATATGGTTATTTGTAGGAGGATGTTTTGCAAATAAGAGTTAAGGCATGTCTCAATCAAATCAGTATCAAGTTTACTATCATTCTCTTATGCGACATAAAGTTTGCTGTTTTTGCAGCAGCAGTAACGTGCAAAGGCGTAACTCATTATAAACTTAAAATCAATATAAGGCGGAGGATGTGGAGAATAACACAGTGAAAATGCTGGAGGAACTCAGCTGGTCAGGCAGCGTCTATGGAGAGGAATAAACAGTCAACGTTTCAGGTTAAGACCCTTCATCAAGATGTGGAGGATAGTAAGATCAGGGTGGAGTTTACTGATATGCTAGAGCACTTCGGGAAAGAGGTAAAGCATAGAATCATGAACAGTATAATACAGGAACAGGCCCTTCAGCCCACAATATTGTGTCAAACCAAATAAATTGCTAATCAAATAGCCAACTACACTAATCCCTTCTGCCTACACAATGTCTATACCCTTCCATTTTCTTCACATTCATGTCCCTATCTATACATCTCTTAAAAACTTCTATCGTATCTGCCTCCATCACCACCCCAGGCAGCACATTCCATGCACCCACCACTCTCGGTGTAAAAAGCTTGTCCCTTACATGATGGGGTGGCAAATTGGATTAGTAAGTATGCAGATGATACTAAGATAGGTGGCATTGTGGGGAATGAAGTAGGTTTTCAAAGCTCGCAGAGAGATTTAGGCTGGTTAGAAGAGTGGGCTGAAAGATGGCAGATGGAGTTTAATGCTGATAAATGTGAGGTGCTACATTTTGGTAGGACTAATCAAAATAGGACATACATGGTAAATGGTAGGGCATTGAAGAATGCAGGAGAACAGAGGGATCTAGGAATAATGGTGCATAGTTCCCTGAAGGTGGAATCTCATGTGGATAGGATGGTGAAGACAGCTTTTGGTATGCTGGCCTTTATAAATCAGAGCATTGAGTATAGGAGTTGGGATGCAATGTTGAAATTGTACAAGGCATTAGTGAGGCCAGATTTGGAGTATTGTGTACAGTTCTGGTCACCGAATTATAGCAAAGGTGTCAACAGAATAGAGAGTACAGAGAAGATTTGCTAGAATGTTACCTAGAAGGGCTGAGATGGCCTGTTTCCATGTTGTAATTGTTATATGGTTATCTCCTTTGAATTTACCCCCTCTCATCTTCAGTGCATGCCCTCTGGTATTAGACATTTCAACCTTGGGAAACAGGCACTCTCTGTCCACTCTATCGATGCCTCTCACAATCCAATAAACCTCTCTCAGATCTCCCCTCAGACTCTGCCACTCCAAGGAAAACAACCCAAGTTTGTCCAACCTTTTGTTATAGCACATGCTCTCTAATCCAGGCAGCATCCTGGTAAACGTCTCCTGCACTCTCTCCAAAGCCTTGACATCTTTCCTATAATGGGACGACCAGAACCGTACACAATACTCAGATAACTAGAGTTTGATAAAGGTAGGATAGGGTCTCTTAAAGAATATTATGTTGGGTAAGTTCTTTTCAAGGATATTAAGGTGGAGACAGGCAAGAGATGAAATTACTGGGGCCTTGACCAAGATCTTTGTGCCCTTTCTAGCCACAGGCGAGGTCCGGGGAGACTGACGAGTAACTAAAGTTGTTCCTTT
Organism: Mobula hypostoma; assembly: GCF_963921235.1. NCBI lineage: Eukaryota > Metazoa > Chordata > Chondrichthyes > Myliobatiformes > Myliobatidae > Mobula > Mobula hypostoma. The sequence continues at coordinate 16,981,737 of NC_086103.1, read as the reverse complement.
CCTCAAGAAGGAAGATAGCGATAATATTCTCACGGGATTCCATGGGATCTTCCAGACCAGCTTGTCATATGGGACCATGCCGAAGGCCTTGCTGAAGTCCAAAATACAATATCCACTGCCCTAGCCTTATCTACCTTTTTGGCTATCTCTTCAAAAACACTAAAAGGCTTGTTATACACAAAGTTCCACGGCAAAACCACGCCAATTCCTCCTCATCAGATTTTGTCTATTCAATGCTGGCAGATCCTGTTCAAACACGGAGGAAAATTTCTGATGTACAATAACGAATTGGTGATGGCCTTGGATTTCAGTAACCGAACATCTCATGGGACAGTAGCAGAGTGAGGGGAGGCTGCTGAACTATTGCCCAGTGCAGCTGCAGAGGAGTGGTAGAAGTTCACAAGGCTGGGCCAGAGGAAGAGGGGGAGCACACAGTGAACACTGATCATATTTCAGTCAGAGTTAGCACAATATGGGGAAGGCTGGCACGTTCCAGTGCCAACATAGCCTTCCCACAATGCTCAGCAAAACAACATTGAACACAAAAAGCAACAAAGCAACAGTAGTGAAACAACCCCCTCTCCTCCCTCCCACTGATGCTCGTATACAGTCCGGCAACCACGAGACAGGCGATCCCCCAGACTCCAATCTCCAATGGACTAGCAGGTTCACAGACATCAGGCATTGATTTCTCCAATGGACACGTGGGGGTGGGGGGGAGCTTTGGGGGATATGGGCTGTACGTGGGAAATTAGAACAACAGGTGGACACCATGGTAGGCATGAACTGGTTGGGGTGAAGGGCCTGTATCTAGAACATAGAACAGTACAGCACAGGAACAGGCCCTTCAGCCCAAATGTTGTGCTGAGCCAATTAAATTAATAATCAAATAGTTAACTAAACTAATCTTACACAATGTCCATACCGTTCCATATTCCTCACATTCATGTGCCTATCTAAACGTCGCTTAAAAGCCTGTAATGTCTCTGCCTGTACCACTACCCCAGGCAGCATGTTACAGTGCCCACCACTCTGTATAAAAATCTTGACCCTCACATCTCCTTTGAAATTACCCCTTCTCACCTTAAATGCAGCCCCTCTGGGATTAGACATTTCAACCCTGGGGAAAAGATACTGCCTGTCTGCTCTGTGATGTATTGCTCTATGGCTCTATAAGTCTCCTTTCTCCATCCAACTGTTGGAGGGTCTCTAGATCCTAGTAAGTAAAACCTTTTTATCCTCCCTTATTTTACTCCGCACAGCCTCATTGTTGATGTCCTGTGCCAGAGAATTAAATAAAATCCTAGCTAATCCTCATCAGAGGCATCACTTCACTTAGCATTGATTTGTTAAGTTCATCCCTGCAGAGGGTAAAACAGGCATTCACTCACACAGCCTTGTTGCTCAAAGACTGACATCTCTTAATGACTTCTCAGCGTCAGCTGCGGCCCCCTCTATTATCCCACTTCCCCGCACTGCAGGGTCAATCAATTCTGCACCAGCAGACGCCTATCGCTCTGGTCCAGCCCCTGAGAGTGTAAAAATAAACACAAGAGAGGAAGACAGGCGGAGAGGAAATTAGCCAGCACACAGACCCCATGGAACTGATCAGACACAAAAAGAGAAGCTAGGCAGTAATCTAAAATAGCATCATGGCATTTGCACAGCTCTGTACTTCCCTGGGCACCGTGCACAATGCTTCCTTCGCCAGAGCTTCCTGCCAGCTGAGCAAACAAAGGCTGTGGAGTAACACACAAAAATGCTGGAGGAACTCAGTAAGTCAGGCAGCATCGATGGAGGGGAATAAACCATAGATGTTTCTGGCCAAGTCCCTTCATCAGGACTGGAATGGAAGGGAGAAGAAGTATGGGGAAAGATGCAGAAGTATAACAAAGAACATGGAACAGTAATAGTACAGTACAGATCCTTCAGCCCACAATGTAGTGCCAGCCTTCTAACCTATTCCAAGGTCAATCTAACCCTTCCCTCCCACATCTTTATCATCTATCTAACAGTCTCTTAAATGTCCCTAATGTATCTGCCTCTACTAGCATCTGCAGCAGTGAGTTCCACAAACCCACCACTCTGTAAAAAACCTCTGTTTGACATTCCCCCAGTACTTTCCTCCAATCATCTTAAAATTATATTAAACATTTTCACTCTGGGAAAAGGTCTCTGGCCGTCCACTCTATCTGTGCATCTTATCATCCAGTACACCTCTGTCACGTCACCTCTCATCCTCCTTCACTCCAAAGAGAAAAATCCTAACTCACTCAACCTATCCTCATAAGCCATGTCTCTAATCCAGGCAGCATCCTGGTTTCCCATGATGGGGGAGTCTAGTACCAGAGGGCATGACTTAAGGATTGAAGGACGCCCATTCAAAACAGAGATGCGAAGAAATTTTTTTAGCCAGAAGGTGGTGAATCTATGGAATTTGTTACCACAGGCGGCAGTGGAGGCCAAGTCATTGGGGGTATTTAAGGCAGAGATTGATAGCTATCCGAGTAGCCAGGGCATCAAAGGTTATGGTGAGAAGGCAGGGGAGTGGGACTAAATGGGAGAATGGATCAGCTCATGATAAAATGGCGGAGCAGACTCGATGGGCCGAATGGCCGACTTCTGCTCCTTTGGCTTATGGTCTTATGGTCTAAATCTCCTGCGCAGAAGTGGTAGGAATGCAGATTTGTGTGACCATAGGAAGCTCACAGAGCTGGGTTACTTTACCAAGGTGATGGAAGGACATGAGGAGACAGTGAAGACCTCCTCCCATGTGAAGGGATGTAAGATGGCATACAGATGGTCTGCATGGTTGCGTCATCACCTGGTATGGAGGGGCCAATGCACACAATTGGAAAAAGCTGCAGAACATTGTAAACAGCTAGCTCCAGCATTGAGGGCACCCTCAAAAGGCGATGCCTCGAAAAGGCAGCATCCATTATTAAGGACCCCCATCACCCAGGGCACGCCCTCTTCTCATTGCTACCATCAGGGAGGAGGCACAGGAGCCTTAAGACCCACAGTCAGTGTTTCAGGAACAGCTTCTTCCCCTCCGCCATCAGATTTCTGAATGGACAATGAACTGTAATTTGCTCTGTTTCAGCACAATTTTTTATTTTAAATACATTTATTATTGCAACTTATGTTAACTATTTTAGGAATTGCACTGTACTGCTGCCACCAAACAGAAAAAAATTCAGATTTGTCAGTGATAATAAACCTGATTCTGATTCTGATCTGAGTCCTGCACACTCAGCGGATGGTACTGGAGGCTATACAAACTCTTCCATAGTTTCACCTTCAACTCCTGTGGACATCTGTCCCCAAAACCTTTACAAACTGATGGGTGTAACACGCCATAAGGTTTCACTGCTAAGGCTAATGTAATGGCTTCTGTGTAATGTTCCACTGTTAAGGTGATGGTTTCTCTGTAGCAGCAATGTTTGGGATATGACTAGAGATAACGGGACTTTGGAATGCGGGGGCTATCCAATGGGAGAAATGTTGTTCTTTCTTCTGTGTCTGGGATCCTGGTTTCTCGTGGTCTTTCCTCGGGAAGCGATGGAGAGAAAGGATGTGAATGGAGAGACTTGGAAGACCACCGGACGGAGTGGACTGAGGAGTGAGGGTCCGAGGGCCGCCTACACTCGGAGGTCGGCGACACTCGGAGGAGGTTGATGAATAGCCGTATCAGTGAGCTCCAACGATGCACAATAGACTTTTTTCCTTAAAATGGGCCCTTTTTCTTTTTATTTTCTTTACTAACCCTCTATCCAGATTAAGATTTATAAAGTTCAATCATTTAATTGCATACGGTGTACTGTCTGATATATTGCGGTGTGGATCTGTAACCGGGCAACACGTCACACAGCATCCACACAAATGAGATTTCTCAGTTTGGTGGGGCCAGAAGTTGTTTTCCCCGAGACAAACACGTGCTGGCTGGGCCTGAGGGTTTCACAGGTATTCAACACAACTCACTGAATATTCATCAGCACTTCAGGCTTTACTTCTATTTGTTGCTGTGACAGGATCTCGTGACTGAGCAGGACAGTGTTTACTGTCTGTGAGAGGGTCGAGGTGGAGGGCGGATGGTGAGGGGGCTCCCATAGTGCAGGAGGGGAGGGCACTCCTGCGTTTAGAGCCAGTGACAACGAAGAACAGTGATGGACTCCAAACTCAGGACGTGTGTGACTGGGAGGGAAACTGCAGGAGGTGCTTCTCCTCTGCATCCACTGCCCCGGTATGAGTGACTGGAAGGGAACATGCAGGAGGTGATGCTCCCCTGGTATCTGGAGCACCGGGTTCAATTCCACCATGTCTGCAATGATTTTGGAAAGATTGTTCCTCCCACGACTGCATGAGTTTCCTCCTGGTGCTCCAGTTTCCTCCCACATTCCAAAGACATATGGGGTGGGGTTAGTAGGCTGAGGGCATGCTGTGTTGGCAGTGGAAACGTGGGTACACTTGAGGGCGGCCCCCAGCACATCCACACACTGCAATAATTGATGACTCAAACAATATATTTAGGGCATCAAACAGTACTGCCATGGCCCCTCCTCAATCAGATCTCCCCTCCACCTCCGTCCCTCCTCAATCAGATCTGCCCTCAGCCTCTGTCCCTCCTCAATCAGATCTCCCCTCAGCCTCCGTCCCTCCTCAATCAGATCTCCCCCATCCCTCCTCAATCAGATCTCCCCTCAGCTCCGTCCCTTCTCAATCAGATCTCCCCTCAGCCTCCGTCCCTCCTCAATCAGATCTCCCCTCAGCCTCCGTCCCTCCTCAATCAGATCTCCCCTCAGTCCCCATCCTTCCTCAATCAGATCTGCCCTCAGCCTCCGTCCCTCCTCAATCAGATCTCCCCTCAGCATCCATCCCTCCTCAATCAGATCTTCCCTCAGCATTCATCCCTCCTCAACCAGATCTTCCCTCAGCCTCCATCCCTCCTCAATCAGATCTTCCCTCAGCCTCCGTCTCTCCTCAATCAGATCTTCCCTCAGCCTCTGACTCTCCTCAATCAGATCTTCCCTCAGCCTCCGACTCTCCTCAATCAGATCTTCCCTCAGCCTCCATCCCTCCTCAATCAGATCTTCCCTCAGCCTCCGTCCCTCCTCAATCAGATCTTCCCTCAGGATCCATCCCTCCTCAACCAGATCTCCCCTCAGCATCCATCCCTCCTCAATCAGATCTTCCCTCAGCCTCCAACACTCCTCAATCAGATCTCCCTTCAGCCTCTATCCCTCCTCCATCAGATCTCCCTCAGCCTCTCCTCCATATTATCGCTTAGACAAATAACAAGTAAAAGACAAATAAAAGGTAATGTTCAAGGTAGAGGGGAAGAAGTTCTTGCTAAAACATTGAGTGTGGGTCGTCAGGCTCCTGTACCTCCTCTCTGATGGTAGTAACGAGAAGATAGTGAGGGTCCTCGCCTACTTGAGGCACTGCATCTTGAAGAAGTCCTTGATGGTGATCTGTGCCTGTGTTGGAGCAGGCTGAGGCTGAGTCTGCATCCTCTGCAGCCTCCCGCCGTCCGGTGCATTGAAACCTCCCTCTGTCCGGTGCATTGAAACCTCCCGCCGTCCGGTGCATTGAAACCTCCCGCCATCCGGTGCATTGAAACCTCCCACCGTCCGGTGCATTGCAGCCTCCCGCCATCCGGTGCATTGAAACCTCCCGCCGTCCGGTGCATTGCAGCCTCCTGCTGTCCGGTGCATTGAAACCTCCCGCCATCCGGTGCATTGAAACCTCCCACCGTCCGGTGCATTGCAGCCTCCTGCTGTCCAGTGCATTGAAACTTCCTGCTGTCCGGTGCATTGAAACCTCCTGCTGTCCGGTGCATTGAAACCTCCTGCTGTCCGGTGCATTGAAACCTCCTGCTATCCGGTGCATTGAAACCTCCTGCTGTCCGGTGCATTGAAACCTCCTGCTGTCCGGTGCATTGAAACCTCCTGCTGTCCGGTGCATTGAAACCTCCTGCTGTCCGGTGCATTGAAACCTCCTGCTGTCCGGTGCATTGAAACCTCCTGCTGTCCGGTGCATTGAAACCTCCTGCTATCCGGTGCATTGAAACCTCCTGCTATCCGGTGCATTGAAACCTCCTGCTGTCCGGTGCATTGAAACCTCCTGCTGTCCGGTGCATTGAAACCTCCTGCTATCCGGTGCATTGAAACCTCCTGCTATCCGGTGCATTGAAACCTCCTGCTGTCCGGTGCATTGAAACCTCCTGCTATCCGGTGCATTGAAACCTCCTGCTGTCCGGTGCATTGAAACCTCCTGCTGTCCGGTGCATTGAAACCTCCTGCTATCCGGTGCATTGAAACCTCCTGCTGTCCGGTGCATTGAAACCTCCTGCTGTCCGGTGCATTGAAACCTCCTGCTGTCCGGTGCATTGAAACCTCCTGCTATCCGGTGCATTGAAACCTCCTGCTGTCCGGTGCATTGAAACCTCCTGCTGTCCGATGCATTGAAACCTCCTGCTGTCCGGTGCATTGAAACCTCCTGCTATCCGATGCATTGAAACCTCCTGCTATCCGGTGCATTGAAACCTCCTGCTGTCCGGTGCATTGAAACCTCCTGCTGTCCGGTGCATTGAAACCTCCTGCTATCCGGTGCATTGAAACCTCCTGCTATCCGGTGCATTGAAACCTCCTGCTGTCCGGTGCATTGAAACCTCCTGCTGTCCGGTGCATTGAAACCTCCTGCTATCCGGTGCATTGAAACCTCCTGCTGTCCGGTGCATTGAAACCTCCTGCTGTCCGGTGCATTGAAACCTCCTGCTGTCCGGTGCATTGAAACCTCCTGCTATCCGATGCATTGAAACCTCCTGCTATCCGGTGCATTGAAACCTCCTGCTATCCGGTGCATTGAAACCTCCTGCTATCCGGTGCATTGAAACCTCCTGCTATCCGGTGCATTGAAACCTCCATACCAGATGGTGATGAGACCCATCAGAATGCTCTCCACCGAACAAATGTAGAAATTTGCCAGAGTTTGTGGTGACATGCCAAATCTCCTCAAACTCTTAATGAACCAGAACCATTGGTGTGCCTTCTGTATGGTTGCATCAATATGTTGGGTCCAGGATCTATCTTCAGAGATGTGGATGCCCAACAACTTGGAGCTGCTCACTCTTTCCACTTCTGATTCTTCAATGAGAACTGGTGTGTGTTCCCTCGACTTCCCCTTCCTGAAGTCTACAATCTTGCTGATGTTGAGTCCAAGGTTGTTGTTCAACCAGCTGATCTATCTCACATTCCTGTATGCCTCCTCATTGCTATTTGAATGTGTCCCCCATGGAAACCCTCAGCAGATCAGTAGTAGGACCACCTTACCAACAGACCACGTTCAAACCAAACTGAGGAATGTTGGAGTTGTTGTAAGCTGTGAGAGCTGATCTGCTCTGACCTCATCACGTTCTAGACCCTTAATTCATCTCTGGACTTCATTCTGAAAGAAATTAAGTTTTATCACTTGTCCTTGTAATTTTATGATTAAATCTGGCAAAATCTCTAGTGATTTTTTTTTGCAGAGCCTAACATTAAATAAATGTATGTGTATGTGTATGTGAATATCGTATGTGTAACTAGGGGGGCCGTGCACAATCCTGATTTGATAGAGACAGCCATGAGAGTACGGAGGTACACCTGGAGTAACTTCTGAAATGCCTGCTACGCTGCCGCTGCGACTGTGCGGTCGAGAATCTCCGGAGACGAAGGCCCCAAATCCTCGGCTTTGCCTATTGCCTGTTGCCGGGGCTGGGGTCAAAGTGCTCGGCAGAGATGTTGCTCGGTGTTCAGTGTCGGAGAGCTGGTCGGAGGCTCAGAGTTTTCGGACGGACTCGGAGTCGGACTGTGGTCGGATGCTTCCAGGATGCTGCATCGGCAAGTTGGCGGCGCTGGAGGTTCACAGTCTGCGTGAGATGATGGGACTTTCGAGAGACTTTGAGACTTTACCGTGCCATGGTCTGTTCTTATCAAATTACAGTATTGTTTTGCACTGTTGTAACTATATGTTATAATTATGTGGTTTTTGTTAGTTTTTTAAGTCGGTTTGTCATGTGTTTTCGTGATATCATTTGGAAAAACATGGTACCATTTCTCAATACATGCATTACTAAATGACAATAAAAGAGGACTGCGTGTCCTCATAATCTAATAATCTAATGTAGCTAATGGCAGTAAATACCACCAGCTGTTCAGTATTCTCATTGCAACATTTTTGTCTGGTGAACCTCTCTCTCTCCTTGCTCATGAGATGCAATCCAGTTGAGGGAGTCTCACCTCCGCACCCAATAACAAACACCAGGAGCACACCTCTTTTTCCATGGGTGCGTGGGTGAGGATCCACCAGGCCATCTTCCCATTCTGTTTCTAGTACCAGTAATTGGGAAGCCTCTGATCATGGGGACCATGGCCCTTGGCTCTGAGGCACGTTTTCCCATAGGTTCTCTCTGACCTTGTGAGCAGAGGCCCAAGCTCTAATCCCACAGTCGTAAACTTCCCTGCTTCCCACCCTGAATGTCTGTGGGAGTTTTATTACAAAGAACATAGAGCATAGTTTCAATGCAAACACGAGGCAATCTGAAGATGCTGGAAATCCAAGCAACACACACAAAATGCTGGTGGAACGCAGCAGGCCAGGCAGCATCTATTGGAAGAGGTACAGTCGACGTTTCAGGCCGAGACCCTTCGTCTCTGTACCTCTGTACCTCTTCCAATAGATGCTGCCTGGCCAGCTGCGTTCCACCAGCATTTTGTGGACGTAGTTTCAATGTTTGCTTGGTGCTGCCCTCCAGTGTTGGCTCAGTGGAAGAACAAGCTGGACCAGATCAACTCAGGGACTTGGGCTATATAATTTGTTTTCCTTATTACTGTGTATTTCTGAAATCATACCCATATGAGCTATTTGTGCTATATGCTATGTTCAGTGTGCTGTGTGCTGTTGGTAATGTGTTTTGCACCTTGGCCCAGGAAGAACATTGTTTCATTTTGCTATATGGTTGAATGATAATTAAACTTGAATTTGAATTTGATAGCACAGCACATGAACAGGCCCTTTTTGCCCAAAATTAGTCATCAAATGGTCAAATAAATTAATCCTTTCTGCCTACAAAAATGTACATATCCCTTCATTTTCCTCACATTCCTCTGCCTATCTAAATGCCTCTTAAAAGTCTCTATGTATCTGTCTCTTCCACTATCCCAGGCAGCACATCCCAGGCAACTACCACTCTCTGTGTAAAAAACTTGCCACTCAGATCTCCTATGAAATCACCTCCTCTCACCTTAAATGCATGCTCTCTGGTATTAGACATTTCATCCTTGGGGAAAAGATACTGTCTGTCTATTCTATCTATACCTCTCATAATTTTATAAACCTTTATCAGATCTCTCCTTGGCCTCCACCATTCCAGGAAAAACAAGTTTGTCCAGCCGTTTGGCATAGCACATCCCCTCTAATCCAGGCAGCATCCTGATAAATGTCTTCTGCACCTTCTCCAAAGACTCGCCATCCTATAATGGAGCAACCAGAACTGTATGCAGATGTGGCCTAACTAGAGTTTTATAAACGCAAACAACAAGAATTCTGCAGAGGCTGGAAATTCAAGCAACACACATCAAAGTTGCTGGTGAACGCAGCAGGCCAGGCAGCATCTCTAGGAAGAGGTACAGTCGACGTTTCAGGACCTGATGAAGGGTCTCGGCCTGAAACGTCGACTGTACCTCTTCCTAGAGATGCTGCCTGGCCTGCTGCGTTCACCAGCAACTTTGATGTGCGTTGCTTCAGTTTTATAAATCTGACTTTTGAACTCAGTGTCTCGACTGATAAAGCAAGCATTCCATATACGACCTGTGCAGCCACTTTCAGGGAGCCATGAACTTGCAACCTCAGACCCCTCTGCTCATCAACACTATTAAAGCTTGGGGCTTAGAAGGACATGGGCCAAACATGGGACATTTGGACTAGCTGGGCGGGCACTGTGGTTGGCATGGACTGGATGGGCAAAGGGGCCTGAATCTGGGTTGTTTTCCTCAGCGACTCTCTGAGGTTTGCTCAGACTCTCTGATGTTTAGCGACTCTCTGAGGTTTGCTCAGACTCTCTGATATTTAGCGACTCTCTGACATTTGCTCAGACTCTCTGATGTTTAGCGACTCTCTGAGGTTTGCTCAGACTCTCTGATATTTAGCGACTCTCTGATGTTTGCTCAGACTCTCTGATGTTTAGTGACTCTGACATTTGCTCAGACTCTCTGGTGTTTAGTGACTGTCTGACGTTTGCTCAGACTCTCTGACGTTTGCTCAGACTCTCTGATGTTTAGCGACTCTCTGACGTTTGCTCAGACTCTCTGATGTTTAGCGACTCTCTGATGTTTGCTCAGACTCTCTGATGTTTAGCGACTCTCTGACGTTTGCTCAGACTCTCTGATGTTTAGTGACTCTCTGACGTTTGCTCAGACTCTCTGACGTTTGCTCAGACTCTCTGATGTTTAGCGACTCTCTGACGTTTGCTCAGACTCTCTGATGTTTAGCGACTCTCTGACGTTTGCTCAGACTCTCTGATGTTTAGTGACTGTCTGACGTTTGCTCAGACTCTCTGATGTTTAGTGACTGTCTGACGTTTGCTCAGACTCTCTGGTGTTTAGTGACTGTCTGAGGTTTGCTCAGACTCTCTGATGTTTAGTGACTCTCTGACGTTTGCTCAGACTCTCTGATGTTTAGTGACTGTCTGACGTTTGCTCAGACTCTCTGATGTTTAGTGACTGTCTGACGTTTGCTCAGACTCTCTGACGTTTAGTGACTCTCTGAGGTTTGCTCAGACTCTACGCAGCAGATTATTACAAAAGGAGAGGGCATGTGGCCCTTCAGGTCTTCAGCTCATTGCTGTTTCTGTGATCTTGCAGTGCAGACATGGGTTAATGCTTTTAAGAATGACAATTCGAGAAATGGAGTAAACAACTCAGCCCCTCACTCCCCTGCTACCCCAGCAATCAGAGCTCGATGTCTCAGCCTGAAACGTTGACTGTTCATTTCCCTCCTTAGATGCTGCCTGACCTGCTGAGGTCCTCCAGCATTTTGTGTCACCAGTTTCCCAAAGCAGACTCACCAGACCCCACATAAATACAATGTGATACCCTTTCAAAGTCCAAAGGAAATTTATTATCAAAGTACATAAATGTCACCATATACAATCCCGAGACTGATTTTCTTATGAATATTCACAGTAAATACTCAGAAGAAAAGAAATAAAAGCAAACAAAATAATAATAAATAAATAAGCAATAAATATTGATAACATGAGATGAAGAGTCCTTGAAAGTGAGTCCAGGAACATTTCAGTGATGGGTGAGTGAAGTTATCCCCACTGGTTCAAGAACTGATGGATGGGGGGTAATAACTGTTGCTGAACCTGGTGATATGAGTCCTGAACCTCCACCCAGATGGCAGCAGTGAGAGGAGAGCATGTCCTGGGTGGTGGTGTTCCCTGATGATGGACGCTGCCTTCCTACAACAACGCTCCATGTAGATGTGCTTTACCCCTGCTGGACTGGACTGTATGCACCACTTTTCGGTTCAAAGGCATTGGTGTTTCGAACCTCACGGCGTTGCCACACCACAAGGGAGACTCTACCCCAGACATTATCTGCTCCCTACACCGTGTCCGTACGTCCCTTTCCACTGGACAACAAGGATGACTGGCAGCGGCTGGTCCATATCTGCGCCATCTGAGGGATCACAGCCTGCACTGTCCTTCAACGTGAGCACTAACAACAGCCTGCCAAGCAGCAGGTGCCTGTCACTGATGCACGAGCGGGAGCCATACGGACAGGATCGTCACAAAGTGGAAGGCTCCTGCCAGGGGGAAGTGGGGGTTGTGTGCTGGGGGGGGGGGGGAGGCTGGCTGAGGGAACTGGCATCTCCGAGGCACAGTGTTACAGGTCTGAGCTGAAATTACTGAAAGCAGGAAACTCATTGAAGACAGATTCAGAGATGAGCCTAGCCCTGGGCAGGTGTACTGAATCAGGTTGTTGTGATAAAGAGTGTTGGCCCAAAATGTCATTTCTAGTAAATTTCTATAGGTGTACCATGGAAAGCATTCTGAGTGGTTGCATCACTGTCTGGTACGGAGGGGTCACTGCACAGGGTCAGAAAAAGTTGCAGAAAGTTGTAAACTCAGTCAGCTCCATCATGGACACTGGCCTCCCCAGCATCGAGGACATCTTCAAAAGGTGATGACTCAAAAAGGCAGCATCAATCACCAAGGACCCCAGCACCCAGGACACATCCTCTTCTCATTACTCTCATCAGGGAGGAGGTACAGTAGCCTGAAGATCCACACTCAGTGATTCAGGAACAGCTTCTTTCCCTCCACCATCTGATTTCTGAATGGACAATGAACCCATGAACACTTCCTCACTGTTTTGATCTTTTATTATGTTCAAAGGTTAATTTTTGCCTGTCTTATTATTTCATATATTTCTTATTGTAACTTATAATAATGTTTTAGGTATTGCACTGTATTGCTGCCACAAAACAACAAATTTTATTACTATGACAGTGATATAAACCTGATTCTGATTATTTCCCTTCATAGATGCTGCCTGACCTGCTGAGTTCCACCAGCACCCTGTCTGTGTTAACCTGCTCCTGAGCCTGTTGAACTGCTCTCAGAGTAAGGTTAGTCGAGTGCTTTGGGCGTCGTTAATGTTACATTCCAATCATATTACCCACATCTCCCTCCCCGCTGTCAAACAGAACCGACCACAGCTCACACACGGATAGTGTCATTGGTGAGTCACGATCATCATCATCAGGTGCCGTGCCCAGTTTGAGCTTTGACTGCCATGGCCCACACACTCCTGTTTCGGGTCAAGTGGATCAATTCATTGGTATTCATTTCCAATTCTCTGGCTGCTGTCTCCATCATCATTTGTCTTTGCCTTCCTCTTGCTTTCTTCCCTTCAATCTTTCCCATAATTACCGTGCATTCTAACTCCCCTTTCCTAATCACATGTCCAATGAAGTTACGTTGCCTTTTCATGATCTCATACATTATTTCTCTTTTTGTGTTTGCTCTGTTCATGACATCCTCGTTAGATATTCGTTTTGTCCATGATATTCTTTGTATCCTCCTCAAAAACCACATCTCTGTTGCTACAATTCATTTCCTCATGTTACTAGATATTGTCCAACATTCTGAGCCATATAACATAACTGGATAAATGTATCATTTCAGTACTCTGAGGTAGGTTATCATGCCTAGTTTAGTATTGGTCAGAATACTCTTCATTCTTGTAAAGGTGTCTTTTGCCATCCCTATTATTCTTTTGATGTCCATGTCGCACCTGCCATCTGATGTCACCCAGCTTCCTAAGTAGCAAAAGTTCTGTACTTGTTTTATGTCTTCCCCGTTTATTCTCAGCCCGCAGATAGGATTCTCCTTCTTTTTGGATATCACCATACTTTCTGTCTTTTAGCAATTGATAGATAGACCCATTTTTGCACTTTCTTCAACAATTATATCAATTAAGTTTTGTAGTTCTTCCTCCGTAATTGCAATTAACACGGTGTCATCTGCATATCTGAAATTATTGATGTTTTCACCACCAACTTTGATTCCCAAGATGTCTCTTATTTTTTGTAATATTGTTTCACTATACACATTAAATAAATCAGGGGAGAAAACACACCCTTGTCTCGCCTCTCTTGATTTTCATAAACTGACTCACTTCTCCATCTATTCTTACAGCCAGTTTGTTACCAGTACAGATTTCTGATTAGGCAGAGGTCTTTTGAATCTAGATCTAGACCTAGAGTTTTCTGTAATATTTCAAATAACTTATTGTGCTTCACTTTATCAAATGCTTTTGTGTAGTCGATAAGACAAACAAACAAATCATTTTGCACTTGAATAGCTCGTTCTGACAGGAACCTTAAGTCATAGTCATACTTTATTGATCCCGGGGGAAATTGGTTTTCATTACAGTTGCACCATAAATAATTAAATAGTAATAATAAAACCATAAATAGTTAAATAGAAATATGTAGATTATGCCAGGAAGTAAGTCCAGGACCAGCCTATTGGCTCAGGGTGTCTGACCCTCCAAGGGAGGAGTTGTAAAGTTTGATGGCCACAGGCAGGAATGACTTCCTATGACGCTCAGTGTTGCATCTCGGTGGAATGAGTCTCTGGCTGAATGTACTCCTGTGCCCACCCAGTACATTATGTAGTGGATGGGAGACCTTGCCCAAGATGGCATGCAACTTGGACAGCATCCTCTTTTCAGACACCACCGTCAGAGAGTCCAGTTCCATCCCCACAACATCACTGGCCTTAGGAATGAGTTTGTTGATTCTGTTGGTGTCTGCCACCCTCAGCCTGCTGCCCCAGCACACAACAGCAAACATGATCGCACTGGCCACCACAGACTCGTAGAACATCAATAACATCAATATTGCGTTTCTTGTACCTTTGTCTTTCACAAAACCACATTTTTCTTTACCTATTTCAGCTTGTATCTTACTTTTAGCTCTTGTCATCAAAATCTTAGAAGTATCTTGGTGATATGACTCATTAAGCTTATGGTCCTATGTAATTCACATTCTGTTGCTCCGGGTTTCTTAGGAAGAGTGATAAATACTGATTTTTTCATCTCTTCTGGTATTATTCCAGTCTCATAAATGTCATTGATTAAATCAGTAAAGTTTTTCAATTCCATAATCTTCAAGGGCGATAATTTGTTCTATTACTAATTCATCAGGACCTGCTGCCTTTCCTTTCTTCATCTTATTTATCGCATTACGAACTTCAGATTTTAAAATACTTGGACCCTCAATGTTTTTCTTAATTTCTGGCTTTTCGCCTCGATCGTCTTCAAACAATTCCTGAATATACTCAGTCCATATGTTCATAATCTCATCTTTTTCCATGATAATGGTACAGTACTTTGCTTTCAAACATGAAGAACAGAGGAGCTTTTTACCAGTGATATTCTTGACTTTTTTGAAGTAACCTTTTTGGATCAGTAACAGGGATTCTTTCTAGTTGCTCACATTCCTGGTTTAACCATTCTTCTTTGGCTTTTTGACATAAGCTTTTAACTTTTTTATCTAAGGACTTATATTCTATAGGATTTGCTTTCTTCCATCTCCTTTCTTCCATTAGATTTTTGATTTTCATTTATTCTTTGTGCTTTTTTTTCTTTTTTAGGAATCACTGACTTTGCTGATTCTACCAAGGCATCCTTTAGACAGATAAATTTCATTTCCACATGATTGCTATCATCGTCAACAGATTCTATTTCTAGACTTTGAAATCTGTTCCTTACTTCAATTGTAAATTTTTGTCTTAAGTTTTTTTCTTTAATTAATTGCAACTAGTCAAGGGATTGTTCAGGTTTTTGCTTCTTTAGTTTTTTAAGTTTTACTTTTATGTGACATACTACTGGGTTATGGTCACTACTACAGTCTGCACCTGGATATGTTTTGCATTGAGTCACTGAGTTTCTAAATCTCTGGTTTATAGTAATAAAGTCAATTTGACTTCTAGTGTTATCACCTGGACTTTTCCAGGTCCACAAGTGTCTTGGATGGTTTTTAAAGTAGGTATTCATAATGACCTGATTATTCATCTTGCGCCATTCTACCCATTTCTCACCTCTTTCATTTCATTCCCCTAGTCCAAATTTTCCACTGGTATTTCCATCAGCACCTTGTCCTACTTTAGCATTTAGATCTCCCATGACAATAAAAATATCTTGTGATTTGCATCCATTCTTTGCTTGTTCAAGCTCTTCAAAGAATTTATCTATATCCTCATTTGTTCCATCTGTTGTTGGTGCATATACCTGTATGATTGCTAAATCAAATGGTTGTCCTCTGAATCTAACAAGGAGCACTCTTTCTGATATTGCCCAATGTCCTAAAACACTTTTTGCCATGTTTTCATCCATAAGAATTCCTACTCCATTAGTATGGGATGTTCCACAAGAATAAACTAGTGTTTTACTTCTAATCTGACATGTTCCAGCACCTATCCAAAGGACTTCACTAATTCCCATGATGTTAATCTTTAGTCTTTCCATTTCATTTATCTATCACATTGTCCAATCTTCCTGCTTGATATAGGGTTCTTACATTCCAAGTGGCAATAATTGTATTTTGTGTTACTTGGATTTTATGAGCAGCAACTTGATGACGGTCGGGGATCCCCTGCTGACCAGAATCAACCCTACCGAGCGAAGCATCTTCAGAATTGTCTTGAAGATCCTCTTGACGCTGTTGTTGTGCTATACACTTTGTGAGTTTGGCCATGGTTTTCCTAGCAAATAGATTCGAGGAAACCTAGTATCTAGCAATGGTGGTTTGCTATTGCCTACTGTTGGGCGAACTAAAGAAATCGCCATTTCTCTTCCCAAATGTTCCTCCGCCTGTACTACAGCCGTTGACATTTGCAGGGCAAGTATTGTTACAGCGAGTGGTGGGTGTGTGGACTGCACTGCCAGGTGTAGAGTTGGAGGCAGATAGAGGCAGTTAGACAGTCATATGGGAAGACAGGTGATGGAGGGAGATTGTCCATCTGCACGGAGAGGAGATTGGGTTGTATTGGCTTCGTGGCCAACACACACATGATGGGCCAAAGGGCCAACCCCTGAGCTGTACTGGTCTACTCTGCACATTCTATACAATGTATCCAGGATAACTGGAAGGCGGGGTGTTGGGGTAAATCAGCTCGCGTTTATGTGCATAATCCACCCTGTGCCTGAGTCACATGTCAGCTGAGCCCCCCCCCTGCTGATGAGGGGATGGGTGTTGGTGATGCCAGTGCCCCCTGTCCTCAGTGAGTCCAGTCAGTCACAGACAGCACAGAAACAACCCTACGACCCAACTCGTCCAGGCTGACTGTGTTGCTCCTTGAGCTGGTTCTATCTGCCTACATTTTGTCAGCAGCCGAATAAACCTCCCCTGTCCATGTACCTATCTAGAAAGCATTTAAATGTTGCTGATTTCAAATCACTGTTTCTGGCAGCTCGTTCCAAATGCACACCACCCTTCATATCAAGAAGCTGACCCTGATGTCTCTTCGAAATCTCTTGCCTCTGATCTTAAACCAAGACATTTAAGACTAAGGGTCTAAGGCCAGAGGGCACAGCCTCAGAATAGAGGGATGTCCATTTAGAATGGAGATGAGGAGGAATTTCTTTAGCCAGAGGCTGGGGAATCTATGGAATTCATTGCTACAGACAGCTGTGGAGGCCAAAAAAAATTGGTATATTTAAGGCAGAGGTTAATCAGTTCTTGATTAGTCAGGGTGTCAAAGATTATGGGGAGAAGGCAGGAGAATGGGGTTGAGAGGTATAATGGGTCAAGTGGCCGAATTCTGCTCCTAAGTCTTATAGTCTTATGGTCTATCAACCGCCACACAATGACTTGGCATCCATAGCCGTCTGTGGCAATGAACTCCACAGTTTCACCACCCTCTGGCTAAAGAAATTCTTTCTTATGTCTATTCTGAGGGGATGCTCCTCAATTCTGAGGCTGTGCCCTCTGGTCCTAGACTCACCCACTATAGGAAACATCCTTTCCACGTCCAGTCTATCTGTGCTCTCTGGTCCGAGACTCCCCCACTATAGGAAACATCCTCTCCACATCCACTCTATCTGTGTCCTCTGGTCCCAGACTCCCCCACTATAGGAAACATCCTCTCCACATCCACTCTATCTGTGTCCTCTGGTCCCAGACTCCCCCACTATAGGAAACATCCTCTCCACATCCACTCTATCTGTGTCCTCTGGTCCTAGACTCCCCCACTATAGGAAACATCCTCTCCACATCCACTCTATCTGTGTCCTCTGGTCCCAGACTCATCCACTGTAGGAAGCATCCATTCCACGTCCAGTCTATCTCGGACTTTCAATGTTCAACTGGTTTCAATGAGATCCCCCCCTCATTCTTCTCAATTCCTGCAGGCACATGCCCAGAGCCATCAAACGTTCCTCTATAAACCTCTGTCCTCATGTTTTTAGTGCCCTGTACCTGGGGAAAGGAAGATGTGCTTTCACCCTGAAAATTCCCCTCATGACCTTATATACCTCAATCAGGTCACCCCTCAATTTCCCACACTCCGGGGAATAAAATCCTAGTCTACACAGCCTCTCATTGTAACTCAGGCCCCTAAGTCCAGGCAAAGTCCTAATGCTGTGGGGCGCCATTGTAGCATAGTGGTTAGGCTGACATTATTACAACTCGGACCATCAGGGTTTCCATTTCATTTCCAGCGTCCTCGGTAACCAAGTTTGTACATCCCTTCCCATGCACACATTGCGTTCTCTGATTGCTCCAGTTTCCTCCCACAGTTCAAAGACATACCAGTTAATAGGTTAATTGGTCATTGTAAATTGTCCTGTGAACTGTCTAGGGTTAAATAGGTAGGTCAGGGTGTATGATGTTCCAGGGAAGGGTAACAACTCTGGTGAAGGAGCCTATTGTGTCCATTCCAGGGCAGCTCACTCACCTGTGGTCCCCACCGGACACTCAGATCTCACCTGTGGTCCCCACCGGACACTCAGATCTCACCTGTGGTCCCCCCGGACACTCAGCTCACTCACCTGTGGTCCCCCCGGACACTCAGCTCTCACCTGTGGCTCCCACCGGACACTCAGCTCTCACCTGTGGTCCCCACCGGACACTCAGATCTCACCTGTGGTCCCCACTGGACACTCAGCTCTCACCTGTGGTCCCCACCGGACACTCAGATCTCACCTGTGGCCCCCACCGGACACTCAGATCTCACCTGTGGTCCCCCCGGACACTCAGCTCACTCACCTGTGGTCCCCACCAGATACTCAGCTCACTCGCCTGTGGTCCCCACTGGACACACAGCTCTCACCTGTGGTCCCCCCGGACACACAGCTCTCACCTGTGGTCCTCCCAGACACTCAGATCTCACCTGTGGCCCCCACCGGACACTCAGATCTCACCTGTGGCCCCCACTGGACACTCAACTCTCACCTGTGGTCCCCCCGGACACTCAGATCTCACCTGTGGTCCCCCACCGGACACTCAGCTCTCACCTGTGGCCCCCACCGGACACTCATCTCTTACCTGTGGTCCCCACCGGACACTCAGCTCTCACCTGTGGTCCCCCCGGACACTCAGATCTCACCTGTGGCTCCAAGTAGCAGTCTGCATATGACAGCAGCCACTCCCCGGTACAGCACTTCGACAGGTGGGCTAAACCAGGCGAGGGTAGCGTTGACCTCATACCCCAGTGAGATAGAAACAAGCCTGTGAAGTCAGCTCAGGCAGACAGGGCGGATGAGATCTACAGTGAGATCCAACGGCCAGGAAGACGGTTCTACAACGCCTCATGGAGAGCGAAGGGCACGACTGGGCACAGAAAAAGTCACGACCATCCACTGCAACCGAGGAAGGCCCCAAATATGACACTTGTTCGTACCACTGGACCTGGACTTCTGAGGCTGAGAGAGTGGAACTGCCCCAATACGATGGTTTTTCCACTTTGAAAGCTCTCCCACGCAGGTTTCCTGTCATCGTCAGACACGACAGGTAACGACCAAATGGGTGGGTTGCTGGGCAGCACAGTCAAAGGGCTGGAAGGTCCTGTTCCATGCTGTATCTGTAAATAAGTAAAATAAATAAATCTTCTGCCTCTTTCTAGTTTAATAACATCTTCCCTACAACAGGTTGATCAAAACTGTACACAATACTCCAAGTGAGGCCTCACCAACGTCTTATACAACTGCAACTTAATGTCCCACCTCCTGTGCTCAGTGCCGTGACTGACCAAAGCCGGTGTGCCAAACACATTCTTCAGCTCCCCGTCTACCCATCATCGGCCCTCCACTAAACAAGATCCTCTGTAAGATTTCTTAGCCTTCTATACTACCTACACCATCAGCTGTGGCAGTACCAGCTGAAAACATACCAACCCTGCCACGTGCATTCACACCCAAACAGATTCTATAAACCCCAGCAACAGTCCCAGTGCTGTGCCCTGAGGCTCAGCACCAGACACAGGCCCCTCTGTGCTCTGCTGTACTCTTCCATGTTGTGTGTTAACCTGGCCCATAGCCAGTGGGGCAAACATTACATTGAGACCCAGTGTAAGAGTGAGGAACAGCACTTGGGAGTCCTTGTGCAGGACTCCTTAAAAGTTAACTTGCAGGTTGAGTCAGTGATAAGAAAGGTAATTGCAAAATTACTATTTATTTTGAGAGGATGAGAATATAAAAGCAAGTCTTCTGATGTTATGATTCATCTCCCTTCCCTCCCTTTTCTTCCACTCCCACCCTCTCCCTAACCCTCCACCCTCCCTCACCTCCCACGAAATTCTCGCCTAATTCTCCTCCTGTGTCTGTGTCACATCCTCTCTTCTACTTGAACGTGTGGCCTGTCACAGACACAACCTCAATTTGACAGCTTCAGACAACTCACTCACTCAGTGTCACAGTACTGCGTTTCACCCACCTGTACGCCCAGCTCAGCCTGACCAGAGGGGTTATGTCTGTAGCTCTGTATGTGGCTGTTGTGAGCTTCCTCGCCACCACTGCCCTTATTAACCCTGTTGACCAAATAACTTCATCCACAGATTCCCACAGTAACTGGCTCTGTCTCAAGAGTTTTTCATTGCCCTTTCCATCTCTCTGCCTTCTCGCTGTGGTTTGAGACTAAGTTTTCCTCTGCCACTGCCTTACACATCGAGTGCTGATACACCATCTCTGTGCATTCTGCCTAATGGCTGACGACTGACTCTGTGTGGTGTGTGCACAGCCTCCCAGCTCTGCCTGTTACAGATTTATCTCTAGTCCCGTACATCAGTGAACCATTCCACGTAACCTCCCACTTCTTCACTGTGCCTCAATGTACATATGACGCATAAAGCTAATCATTCTCAAATTCACACTTCTTCACAAGGCTTCGGAGCCGAAGAGACAGAAAATGCTCGAAAAATTCCACAGAGACAACATCCAAGGAGAGAGAGAGTTAACTTTACAAGCCGCAGAACTACTGGAATTAGAATTGGTTTATTATTGTCACATGTACCGAGATACAGTGAAAAGCTTGTCTCGTACACTGTTCACACAGATCAGATCATTACACACTGCGTTGAGGTAGAACAGGGGAAAACAATAAGGGAATGCAGAATAGAGTGTAAAAGCTACCCAAAGGAGTGCAGTGCAGACAGGCAATCAGGTGCAAGGTCATGATGAGTAGATTGTGAGGTCAAGGATCCATCTTTATCATACAGGAGGTCTGCCCGAGAGTCTGACAACAGCAGAGTCGAAGCTTCCTTGAGCCCGGTGCTACGTGTTTTTAGGATTTTGTGTCTTCTGCCCGATGGGAGAGGGGAGAAGGGAGAAAGTCCAGGGCGGGTGGGGACTTTGATTATGCTGGCTGATTTACTGAGGCAGTGAGAAGTGTAGACGGAGTCCGTGGAGGGGAGGCTGGTTTCTGTGGAACACACACCAAATGCTGGGGGAACTCAGCAGGCCAGGCAGCATCTGTGGAAAAGAGTACAGTCAACGTTTCGGGCCGAGACCCTTCGACTGCACTCTTTTCCATAGATGCTGCCTGGCCTGCTGAGTTCCTCCAGCATTTTGTGTGAGTTGCTCAGATTTCCAGCGTCTGCAGATTTCCTCTTGTTTGTGGCTCGCTTCTGCAATGTGCTGGACTGTGTCCACAACCCTCTGCAGTTTCTGCAGTCACATACAGAGCAGTTGCCATACCAAGCCGTGTTGCAGCCTGACAGGATACTTCCTGCGGTGCATCGATAAAAATTGGTCAGAGTTCCTCAGGAGGTTAAAGAAACAAATCTCTCTAACCTCCTGAGGAAGGTGGTTAGTGAATCTGTGGAATTCAACACCAGAGATGGCTGTGGAGGTGTATACACAAGTCACTGGGTATATTTAAAGCGGAAGTGGATAAGTTCCTGATTAGCCAGGTTAGATGGAGAAGGCAGGAGAGTGGGGTTGAGGTGGGCAATCAATCACTGAGTACAGGCCCAGAGCCATCAAACACTCCTCAGGATGTCTTGGGGCCTGTAGGCCTCAGAAGAGGAGTACAGATGCACCTCGGAAGTTTAACAACTTGTAAGCCTGTGGCTGCAGAATCCGGAGGCGATATTAAACCTCTGCCGCACGACCGGACGGGAGCTGCAGTCTGTGTGTCTCCTCCAAACCGCCCTCCTCTCTCGAGGCACTGAGACACGAAGATCTGGAGAACCAGGCAAGCTTTACATATCCCACTGCAGATAGGAGATGTACTGTAATAATTTGAAATGATTGTAACCGTTCTGCAGTGATTGCTTTGACAAGGTGGGTTCCAGAGCTACACTCCCTTCTTACAATAGCTAATAATTCTGGTTGCTATTGGTAACCACAAGTGGGGTGAATCCTATAGCAGAGAACAAGGCAAAAAATCCCTTTGCATCTGAGGATAGCCTCTTCAGTCGAGCACTGTTGGCACAGGGTGAGAGAGCCCAGAAACCCGTCACCATGGGAACTACTGTCTTTCTTTATTAGCCCAGACAGTGAGAGAGCATCGGTCTCTGACAGAACTACATCGAGAGCTGTCTTTGAGAGGGTATCATCCAACATAGATTACATTTCTGCCCTCACATTGGGGAAGGGACTTTTTGAGTCACTTTGTGAGGGCCTTTTTAAAGTGGGGCAGCGTTCAGGGCCAGCATGTTCCTATTAGAGTGAAGGGGACCCTGGGCGATGAGGGATATTGAGTCTCTGGTCAGGAAAAAACAGGAGAATGTCCAGTATAAGCCATTGGGATCGAGTGAATTCCCTGAGGAGTGTACGGGATGTAGGGATATGCTTAAGAAGGAACTGGGCCTGGCCGGGAGGTTGTCAGTCTGGAAGCAGCCTGTCTGTCCATGAGAATGGGTGCGACGGGGGGAGGGAGAAAAGGGTCTTGTTTTGCTGTTGTTGTTTGTGTTGTCCTGCTGAGCATTGTGGGAGAGCTATGTTGGTGCCAGAATGTGTGGCAACACTTGCAGGCTGCCCCCAGCACATAGCCAGGTCGTGTTGGTTGTTAACACAAACGACACTTCTCGCTCTATGCTGCAAGATTCAAGATTGTTTAATGTCATTTCCTACACAAGTTTAAAGGAGAACAAAATAATTTTTACTCCAGATCAAATATAGCAAAGCAAAACATACAATATGATTAAGAACACAATAATTAAAAAATACACAATAAATATAAAAACATAAGATTGCTTACATATTTGTATGTCCATATAGTGATGCTAAGCACAGGAGTGTCTGTACATAAAGTGACTCTGACATAAAATGATAAAGTAGCGGAGCCTCCAGGTTATAGAGTCATGGAAAAGTACAGCACAGAAACAGGACCTTCGGCCTGCACCAGGACCATAGCCCAACATTCCCTACCATCCACATACCTATCCAAACTTCTCTTAAACGTTGAAGTCGAGCTTGCACGCAACCTCAGTGGAAAAAGCCTGCTTGCATTTATCTTATCTATACTCCTCATAATTTGTATACCTCTATCAAATCTCCTCTCAATTTGCTATGTTCCGGAGAATACAGTCCTAATCTATTCAATCCTTCCTTATAACTCAGGACCTCCAGAACCACCAACATCTTTCAAAATTTTCTCTATGCTCTTTCAACCTTCTTTACATCTTTCTTGCAGGTAGGTGACCAAAACTCACGCAGTACTCCAAATTAGACTTCACCAATGTCTTATAGAAACATAGAAAACCTACAGCACAATACAGGCCCTTCGGCCCACAATGTTATGCCAAACATGTTCTTACTTTAGAAATTACCTAGGGTTACTCATGTACCTATCCAGGAGTCTCTTAAAAGACCCTATCGTATCCGCCTCCACCACCATCGCCAGCAGCCCGTTCCACGCACTCACCACTCTCTGCGTAAAAAACTTACCCCTGATAACTTCAACATAAACTGCACTCAATACAGATTTATGAAGGCAATGTGCCATAAGCTTCCTTTATGACCCTACCTACCTGTGATGCCACTTTCAATGAATTATGGATCTGTATTCCCAGATCCCTTTGTTCTACTATCTTTCAGGCCATTTTTCCAGTTGGTCCAAATCCCACTGCAAGCCATGATAGTCTTCCTTGCTGTTCACTAGTCCCCCCACCCTTGGTGCCATCCACAAATTTGCTGATCCAGTTAACCACTTTATCATCCAGATGGTTAATAAAGATGACAAACAGCAACGGACCCAGCACCAAACCCTGGGAGGCTCCACAAGACACAGGCCCCCAGTCAGAGAGGCACCCTCTGTGACCACTCTCTCACTTCTCCCACAAAGCCAATGTCAAATCCACTTTACTATCTCATCTTGAATGCTGAGCAACTGAACGTTCTTGATCTACTTACCATGCTGCACCTTGTCCAATGCCTTGTCCATGTATACAACAGCCACTGCCCTGCCTTCATCATCTTTCTTCATAACTTAGAAACATAGAAACATTGCAAACCTACAGCACAATACAGGCCCTTCAGCCCACAATGCTGTGCTGAACATGTACTTACTTTAGAAATTACCTAGGGTTACCCATAGCCCTCCATTTTTCTAAGCTCCATATACTCTGCAAGAGCTCCAGAAGCCTCTTAAAAGGCCCTATCATATCAGCCTCCACTACCGTCACCGGCAGCCCATTACCACGCACTCACCACTCTCTGCGTAAAAAACTTACCCCTGACATCTCCTCTGTACCTACTTCAAAAAAACTCTACTTCCTCAAAAAGCTTTAAAAGATTGGTTAGACATGACCTACGACACACAAAGCCATGTTGACTACCATTAATCAGTCCATGTCTATCCAAATACTCATATATCTGGTCCCTCAGAATACCTTCCAATAACTTTCCCACTACTGATGTCAGGCTCACTGGCCTATAATTTCCTGGTTTATTTTTTGAGGCTTTCTTGAACAGCAGAACAATATTGGCTATCCTCCAATCCTCTAGTACCCCACCTGTCACAAAGGATGACAGGGCCCTGGCAACTTCCAAACTTGCCTTCTGCAGGTCTGAGAGAACACCTTGTCAGGCCCTGGGTACTTATCCACCCCGATTTGCCCCAAGGGAGCAAACACCTCCTCTTCTGTAATCTGTACAAGGTCCATGAAGTTGATGACACTTTGCCTCTTTCTGTGCCTGTCTCCTGAGTAAATACAGATGAAAAATATATTTAAGATCTCCCCCATCTCTTTTGGCTTCACGCATGGATTACCATTCTGATCTTCCAGAGGGCTAATATTGCCCCTTGCAATCCTTTTGCTGTTGACATATCTGTAGAATCCTTTAGCACTCTCCTTCAGCTTGTCTGCTAGAGCAACCTTGTGCCTTCTTTCAGCCCTCCTGATTTCTTTCTTAATGTGTTCACTCGCATTTCTTGTACTCCATAAGCGCCTCGTTTATTCTTATCTGCCTATACCTGCTATGCACCTCTTGTTTTCTCTTAATAGAGAGGTAGTTACACTCAAGGAGCAGGACAAGGAAACTGGGTGACAGTCAGGCAGGGGAAAGGGGTTAAGGAGCCAGTGCAGAGTACCCCGTGGCCATCCCCCTCAACAACAGGCATACCGCTTTGGATACTGTTGGAGGGATGATCTAACAGCAGAAAATCACAGTGGTCAAGTCTCTGGCACTGAGTCTGCCTCTGTGACTCAGAAGGGAAGTGGGGAGAAGGGACAAATTGTGGTGATAGGGGATTCATTAGTTAGGGGAATGGACAGAAGGTTCTGTGGACGAGAATGAGATTCCTGGATATTACGTTGCCTCCCAGATGCCAGACATCTTGGATCGAGTCCTCAGCATTCTTAAGTGGGAGGGTGAACAACCAGAGGCCACGGTCCATGTATGTACCAATGACATAGGTAGGAAGAGTGACAAGGTTCTGAAAAGTGAGTTCAGGGAGTTAGGTGCTAAATTAAAGGGCAGGAACACCAGGATTGCAATCTCAGGATTGCTACCCATGCTACGTACTAGTGAGGCCAGAAATGGGAAGATTAAACAGTTTAATACATGGCTAAGAAGTTGGTGTAGGAGGGAGGCCATAAGATTTTTGCATCATTGCGCTCTCTTCCAGAGAAGGTGGGACCTAAACAGAAGAGACAGTTTACACCTGAACCAGAGGGGGAATAATGTCCTAGTGAGAAGGTTTGCCTATGCTGCATGGTGGGGTTTAAACTAGAGCTACAGAGGGATGGGAACCAGAAAGCCAGAACAGATAGTGGAGAGTTTGTGAAGATAGATGTTATTAAGACCTCAGACAAAGTCAGGAACCAAAAGGTTGAACATGGTGCGACTAGTGTTCTGAGCTGTGTATATTTCAATGCCAGTAGCATTGTAGGAAAGACAGGTGAGTTCAGGGCATGGATCAACACCTGGAATTATAATATTGCAGCCATTAGTGAGTCAGTTGCAGGAGGGATAGGACTGGCAGCTCAATATTCCAGACCCATTGTTTTAGATGCAACAGAGCGGGTGGGATTTAAGGAAGAGGGCTGGCGTTACTAGTCAAGGGAAATGTCACGGCAGTGCTCCGTCAGGACAGACGGAGAATTCATCTAGTGAGGCATCATGGATAGAACTGAGAAATAAGAAAAGTATGACTATGTTAATAGGGCTAAATTACAGACCACCGAACAGTCCAAGGGATCTAGAGAAACAAACTCGCAGAGAGATTGCAGACTGTTGCAAGAAAGATAAGGTTGTTATAGTTGATGATTTTAACTTGCCACATATTGACTGGGAATCCCAGACTGTAAAAGGACTAGATGGGAAAGAATTTGTCCAATGTGTTTAGGAAAGTTTCCTTAATCAGTGTGTGATACTTGATCAGCTGTTAGGGAATGAGACAGAGCAGGTAACAGAAATTTGTACCTAGTGGTCACAATGTCATTAGTTTCAACGTAAATATGCAAAAAGATAGGACTGGCATATGAGTTGACGTACTAAATTGGAGAGGGGCTAATTTTGACGGTATCAGCAATGATCTGGTAAGTTTGGATTGGGACAGGATGTTTTCTGGCAAAGGTATACTTGGTACGTGGGAGGTCTTCAAAAGCGAAATTTTGAAAGTACAAAACTTGTGTAAGCAAAAGGTGAAGATAACAGGTGTAGGGAGCCTTGGTTTTCAGAAGATATTGAGGCCCTGGTTAAGGGAGAAAAAGGATGTGTATAGCAGGAAAAGTCAAGTGGGAACAAAGGGGGTATTTATGGAGTATAAGAAATACAAGAGAATACTTTAGGAAAAAATCAGGAGGGCAAAAAGAAAGCATGAAGTTGCCCTAGCAGACAAGATGAAGGAGAGTGTGGATCAGAATGGTAGAATAGTAGATTCTGGAAGATCAGAATGCTAATCCATGTGTGGAGCCAAAAAAGATGGGGAGATCTTGATTAAATTTTTGTACCTGTATTTACTCAGAAGATGGACAGTCTATAGAAGTGAGACAATGCAGCATCAACTTCATGGACCCTGTTCAGATTACAGAGGAGGGGATGAGGCAAATCGGGGTGGGTAAATCCCCGCAGCCTGACAAGGTATTCCCTTGGACCCTGTGTGAGGCAAGTACAGAAACCGCCAGGGCCTAGCAGAGATATTTAAGTCATCCTTAGCGACAAGACTGGTACCAAAGGATTGGAGGATAGCCAATGTTGTTCTGTTGTTTAAAAAATGTTCTAAACATAAACCAGGAGCTGGTGAGTCTGACATTAGTAGTGGGAAAGTTATTGGAAGGTATTCTGAGGGACGGAATCTATAAGTATTTGGATAGACATGAACTGATTAAGGATAGTCAGCGTGGCTTCATGCATGGTAGGTCATGTCTAATTAATCTTATAGAGTATTTCGAGGAAGTTACAGGAATGTTGATGAAGGTAAGGCAGTGAATGTTGTCTACATGGTCTTTAGCAATGCAGTTGACAAGGTTCCGCATGGAAGACGGTCAAGCAGTTTCAGATGCTCAGCATTCAGATAAGGTAGTAAATTGGATTAGACATCGGCTTTGTGGGAGAAGACAAGGTGATAGTAGATGGTTGCCTCTCTGACTGGAGGCCTGTAACTGGTGGACTGCTGCAGGGATTGGTGCTGGATCCATTGTTGTCTGTCATCTATATCAACGATCTGGATGATAATGTGGTCAACTGGATCAGCAAATTTGCGGATGACACCAGATTGGGGCAGTAGTGTCAGCAAGAAAGGCCATCATGGCTTGCAGAGGGATCTGCATCAGCTGGAAAAATAGGCTGAAAATGGCAGATGAAATTTAATGCAGACAAGTGTGAGATGTTGCACTTTGGTAGGGACCAACCAGGGTAGGTCTTACACAGTGAACGGGAGGGCACTGAGCAGTGTGGTAGAACAAAGGGATCTGGGAGTACAGGTCCATAATTCATTGAAAGTGGCATCAGACATAGCTAAGGATGTAAAGGAAGCTTTTGGCCCATTGGCCTTCATAAATCAATGTGCAGAGTGCAGGAGATGGTGTTGAAATTGTATGAGGCCTAATGGTGAAGTCTAATTTAGAGTACTGTGTGTAGTTTTGGTCACATACCTACATAAAGATGTAAATAAGGTTGAAAGAGTACAGAGAAAATTTTAAAGGATGTTTCTGGGTTTGTAGGACCTGAGTTATAAGGAAAGATTGAATAGGTTAGGACTGTATTCCTTAGAATGTAGGAGATTGAGAAGAGATTTGATGGATGTTTACAGAATTATGAGGGGTGAGCGTCTCTGTCGGTCATAGTTGACTATGGATGTTGCATTCCAGCTGTCTACACAAGCCAGGGCAGTACGATATGGAAAGTGAGCTGTTGCCCATGTAGCAAGCTCCCCCTCTCTATGCATCTGATGAATCCAAAGGAACTGCAGAGAAAGATACAGTTTGGCACCAGCAGCGTCACAGGAGTTTCCAGTCAGCGTTGAACTCAATGTAGGACTGCCTTAGGGACTCCATCTCTAGGCTTTTCCCTTAAGGTTTACTACCGACACCTTCCCCATGAATGAGTATAGCCACAAGGCAGTGGAGGTTTGAGATCAGAGTTTTCCTTCTCCTAGATGAGCTGCCAACCACAGGGGGGTACAGATAGGGTAAATGCAAGCAGGCTTTTTCCACTGAGGTTGTGTGGGACTACAAGCAGAGGTCATGGGTTAAGGGTAAAAGCTGAAAAGTTTCAGAGGAACATGAGGGAAAACCTCTTTACTCAGAGGGTCGTGAGCATGTCTAATGAGCTGCCAGCACATGTTGTGGATCTGAGCTCGATTTCAGTGTTTAAGGGAAGTTTGGATAGGTTCATGGATAGGAGGGGAATGGAGGGCTATGGTCCCGGAGCACGTCGATGGGAGTAGGCAGTTTAAATGGTTTCAGCATGAACTACGTGGTCTGAA
Organism: Mobula hypostoma; assembly: GCF_963921235.1. Lineage (NCBI taxonomy): Eukaryota > Metazoa > Chordata > Chondrichthyes > Myliobatiformes > Myliobatidae > Mobula > Mobula hypostoma. Next base: position 16,952,310 of record NC_086103.1, on the reverse strand, counting down.
ATTCCTGTTTCTATGCTTCTATATTTCTATGACTCTATCAGGATCCCAAACGATCCGGGGTTCATCCATTTCTAGCTCCAACTCCTTAATGTGGTTTGTTAGAAGCTGCAGCTGGATGCACTTCTCGCAGTTGTAGTCGTCAGGGACACTGGAGCTCTCCCTGCCTTCCCACATTCCGTAAGAGTAACATTCCGTCATCCTGCCTGGCATCTCTACTGTTCTAACTGAACAATTATAAAGTAAAAAGCTATGGTTGAGGAAAACAAACTCAACCTACAGCTTTAAAGCCTTCTCTCACTCAAGCCTCTCCTTGCTGAAGCCTCACCATCCCCTCTCGAACTCTGCTCCAACAATGGCCATTAGCACAATGGCTGCTTCACTACCTCAGCCTTACTTTAATTTGTTCTTGTCAATCAATCACGAACGCTGAATGGCTGCTGCTCAAAGCACCAAACTGCCTGTTGTACAGTGCCTAGAAAAAGTATTCACCCCACCACCCCCCCGGAAGTGTTCGTGTTTCATTGTTTTACAACATTGATCACAGTGAATTTAATTTGGGGTTTTTTTGGACACTGATCAACAGAAAAAGATTCTTTCATGTAAAAGTGAAAACAAATCTCTACAAAGTGATCTGAATTAATACAAATATAAAACACAAAATAACTGATTGCATAAGTATTCACCCCTTTAATGACACACCAAATCTCACCGGGGCAGCCATTTGGTTTTGGAAGTCACATAATTAGTTAAATGGAGATCACTGTGTGCAGTCAAGGTGTTTCAATTGATTGTAGTAAAAATACACCTTATTGTGGAAAGTCCAGTTGGTGAGTCCATATCCTGGCAAAAACTACACCATGAAGACAAAAGAGCACTCCAAGCGACTTCACAAAGAGGTTATTGAAAAGTACATCAGGAGATGGATACAATTTCGAACAAGATTGGAGGCAATATCAGATGCATGACAACTCTAGCAGGGTCTGCAAGACATTACTTCCTACAAAGCCAAACCCAATAGCATGAATGGCAGCGATGCTTCACTACCAGATGAACTCAACGCCTTCTATGCCGCTTTGAAAAGGAGAGTATCACTACAGCTGTGAAGATCCCTGCTGCACCTGATGACCCTGTGATCTCCGTCTCAGAGGCCGATGTTAGGCTGCCTTTAAAGAGAGCAAACCCACACAAGGCAGAAGGTCCCAATGGAATACCTAGTAAGGCTCTGAAAACCCGTGCCAACCAACTAGCGAAAGTATTCAAGGACAATTTCAACCTCTCACTGCTACGGGCGGAAGTTCCCATTTGCTTCAATAAGGCAACAATTATACCAGTGCCTAAGAAGAATAACGTGAGCTGCCTTAATGACTATCGCCCAGTAGTACTCACATCGACAGTGATGAAATGCTTTGCGAGGTTGGTCATGACTAGACTGAACTCCTGCCTCAGCAAGGACCTGGACCCATTGCAATTTGCCTATCACCACAATAGGTCAACAGCAGACACAATCTCCATGGCTCTTCACAAGGCTTTAGACCACCTGGACAACACAAACACCTATGTCAGGATGCTGTTCGTTGACTATAGCTCAGCATTTAATACCATCATTCCCACAATCCTGATTGAGGAGTTGCAGAACCTGGGCCTCTGTACCTCCCTCTGCAATTGGATCCTTGAGTTCCTAACCGGAAGACCACAATCTGTGTGGATTGGTGATAACATATCCTCCTTGCTGATGATCAACACTGGTGCACCTCAGGGGTGTGTGCTTAGCCCACTGCTCTACTCTCTGTATACACCTGACTGTGTGGCTAGGCATTGCTCAATTACCATCTATAAATTTGCTGACAATACAACCATTGTTGGTAGAATCTCAAGTGGTGACGAGAGGGTGTACAGGAGTGAGATATGCCAACTAGTGGAATGGTGCCACAGCAACAACCTGGCACTCAATGTCAGCAAGACGAAAGAGCTGATTGTGGCCTTCAGGAAGGGTAAGACATAGAATCATAGAAAACCTACAGCACAATCTAGGCCCTTCGGCCCACATTGTTGTGCCAAACGTGCACTTACTTTAGAAATTACCTAGGGTTACCCATAGCCCTCTACTTTTCCAAGCTCCATGTACCTATCCAGGAGTCTCTTAAGCTACCCAATCGTATCTGCCTCCACCACCGTTGCCGGCAGCCCATTCCACGCACTCATCACTCTCTGCGTAAAAAAACTTACCCCTGACATCTCCTCTGTACCTACTTCCAAGCACCTTAAAACTGTGCCCTCTCGTGTTAGCTATGAATGGCAGAGATGCTTCACTACCAGATGAACTCAACGCCTTCTATGCCCGCTTTGCAAGGGAGAACACAACTACAAAGACAAAGAAACACATACCAATCCTCCTGGAGGGATCAGAAGTGGAGAGAGTGAGCAGTTTCTAGTTCCTGGTGTCAAGATCTCTGAGGATCTAACCTGGTCCCAACATATCGATGTAGTTATAAAGAAGGCAAGGCAGCAGCTATACTTTATTAGGAGTTTGAAGAGATTTGGGTCAACAAATACACTCAAAAACTTCTATAGTTGTACTGTGGAGAGCATTCTGACAGGCTGCATCACTGTCTGGTATGGAGGGGCTACTGCACAGGACCAAAAGAAGCTGCAGAGGGTTGTAACTTTAGTCAGCTCCATCTTGGGCACTAGCCTACAAAGTACCCGGGACATCTTTAGGGAGCGGTGTCTCAGAAAGGCAGCATCCATTATTAAGGACCTCCAGCACCCAGGACATGCCCTTTTCTCACTGTTACCATCAGGTAGGAGATACAGAAGCCTGAAGGCACACACTCAGCGATTTAAGAACAGCTTCTTCCCTCTGCCAAATGATTCCTAAATGGACATTGAAACTTTGGACACTACCTCACTTTTTTTTAATATATAGTGTTTTTTTGTGGTTTTTTTGCACAATTTTTAATCTATTCAATATACATATACTATATAAAGTAAACTGATTAAGATTTGCTTATTTATTATTATTATTATTTTCTTCTATATTATGTATTACATTGAAATTCTGCTACTAAGTCAACAAATTTCACGTCACATGCCAGTGATAATAAACCTGATTCTCATTCTGAAAATCTCCAAGTCACTGAACATCCCTTGGAGTACAGTTAAGTCCATCATCAAGAACTGGAAAGAATATGGCACAGCTGTAAATCTGCCTAGAGCAGGCCGTCCTCAAAAACTGAGTGACCGTGCAAGAAGGGGACAAGTGAGAGAGGCCAGCAAGGGACCTATGACAACTCTGGAGGAGTTACAAGCTTCAGTGGCTGAGATGGGAGAGACTGTGATACAACAACTGTTGCCCGGGTGCTTCACCAGTTGCAGCTTCATGGGAGACTGGCAAAGAGAAAACCACTGTTGAAAAATCTCACATGAAATCTCAGCTAGAGTTTACCAGAGGACATGTGGGAGACTCTGAAGTCAGCTGGAAGAAAGTTCTATGTTCTGATGAAACCAAAATTGAGCTTTTTGGCCATTAGACTAAACACTATGTTTGGCATAAGCAAAACACCGCACATCATCAAAATCACACCATCCCTACTGTGACGCATGGTGGTGGCTGCATCATGCTGTGGGGATGTTTCACTGCAGCAGGCCCTGGGAGGCTTGTGAAGGTAGAGGGTAAAATGAATGCAGCAAAATACAGGGAAATCCTGGAGGAAAACCTGATGCAGTCTGCAAGAGAACTGTGACTTGGGAGAAGATTTCTTTTCCAGCAAGACAATGACCCCAAGCATAAAGCCAAAGCTACACAGGAATGGCTTAAAAACAACAAAGTTAATGTCCTGGAGTGGCCAAGACAGAGTCCAGGTCTTGATCCAATTGAGGATTTGTGGCTGGACTTGAAAACGGCTGCTCACTCACGATCCCCATGCAATCTGACAGAGCTTAGCAGTTTTGTAAAGAAGAATGTAGTGTCCAGATGTGCAAAGCTGATAGAGACCTATCCACACAGACTCAAGGCTGTAATTGCTGCCAAAGGTGCATCCACTAAATACTGACTTGAAAGGGGTGAGTAATTATGCAATCAATTATTTTGTGTTTAATAATTGTCATAAATTTAGACCAAGTGGCTAAGACGTTTGTCTAGTGATCTGAAGGTCGCTAGTTCGAGCCTTGGCTGAGGCAGTGTGTTGTGTCCTTGAGCAAGGCACTTAACCACACATTGCTCTGTGACGACACTGGTGCCAAGCTGTATGGGTCCTAATGCCCTTCCCTTGGACGACATCGGTGGTGTGGAGAGGGGTGACTTGCAGCATGGGCAACTGCTGGTCTTCCATACAACCTTGCCCAGGCCTGCGCCCTGGAAACCTTCCATGGTCTCATGAGACTAACGGATGCCTATATAAAAATTAAGACCAATTTGAAGGAATTTGTTTTCACTTTTCCACAAAAGAATCTTTTCTGTTGATCGATGTCAAAAAAGCCAAATTAAATCCACAGTAATTCAATGTTGTAAAACAAGAAAACTTCTGGGGGTTGAATACTTTGTATAGGCCCTGTACATGTGACAGCTAAAGCTAATCTTTCATCTTGCTTTCTCTGGACAGATGAAGGCTAAGGAGGGATGGATGCTGACAGGTAGACTTGATTGAGGAGGGATGGAGGTTGAGGGGAGATCTGATTGAGGAGGGATGGAGGGGTAGATCTGATAAATGTTAATAAGATTATGAGAGATATAGATGGAGTAACATAAGAAATAGAAACAGGAGTCGGCCATCCGGCCCATCGAGCCTGCCCCACCATTCAATAAAATCGTGGCTGATCTGTCCGTAAACTCAGCTCCATCAACCTGCCTTTTCCCCATAACCCTCAATTCCCCTACTATGTAAAAACCTATCGAACTGTATCTTAAATATATTTAGTGAAGAAGCCTCAACTGCTTCCCTGGGCAGAGAATTCCACAGATTTCACCATTCTCTGGGAAAAACAGTTTCTCCTCATCTCCGTCCTGAATCTTCTCCCCTGAATCTTGAGGCAATATCCCCTAGTTCTAGTCTCACCTACCAATGGAAACAACTTTCCTACTTCTATCTTATCTATCCCTTTCAAAATTTTGTTTGTTTCTATAAGATCCCCTCTCATTCTTCTGAACTTCAGAGAGTATAGTCCCAGGCGACTCAATCTCTCCTCATAGGTTAACCCCTTCATCCCTGGAATCAACCCGGTGAACAGACAGTATCTTTTTTCCCGGGGATGAAATGTGTAATTCCAGAGGGCATGTATTTAAGGTGAGGGGGGTATGTTTGGGGAGAAGTGCAGGGCATGTATTGTTACACACAGAGGGGTGGGTGCCTGGAATCTGCTGCTGGGGGAAGTGATGGAGGCAGACATGATCATGGTATTCAACAGGCTGTTAGACAGACACACAAACACCTTTTCCTGAGACATACTGTTGTGGTTGCCAGTGTGGGAACCGAGAACTTGAGGGCATAGATTGAAGGTGAAAGGGGCAAGTTTGAATAAGAGCCTGAGAAAGAAGAATTTTCTTCACCCAGAGGACCGTCCGTCTATGGAATGAGCTGCCAGAGCCATCAGGAAGGCAAAGCATGAACGTGCACAGAGCATGAGAACCACAGACACCTTTGTGACTCCAGGGACACGCAGTACATGTGGCAAGGTATACAAACCATAGCCAATTACAATCAACGACACCGTGTCTCCCTTCCTGATTGACTGAATGCTTTCTGTGCACAATTTGACCAACTGAATAATGTGGCATTGAGGAAATGCCCCTTTCTTCCTGAGGAATAGGCATCCTGTCTTGCAACGGAAGTGGGGAGGACCCTAGCCAGGGTAAACTCCCACATCGTTGCTGGGCCAGGCAACGTACCTGGTCAGGTGTTGAGGTACTGTGGAGCTCAGCTAACAGAGATCTTTGATAGCTTTCTGAAACACTCCACTGTCTCAGCAGGGCTTAAGGCAGCCACCATCATTCCAGTGCTCAAAAGAGCAATGATAATTAGACTAGAAGGTTACCACCCAGTTGTGCTGCCTTCAACTATCATGAAGTACTTTGAGAGACTGGTAATGGATCATATAAAATCCCACTTTCTAGCTACATTGGACCAATTCGCCTACTGTTCAAATTGGTCCTCTGATGATGCCGTAGACCTGGCTCTCCTCTCTATCCCATCCCACCTTGAAAGCAAGGCCTCATTGTTCATCAACTTCAGCTCGGCATTTAACACAATCATCCCTCAGAGACTGTGCTCACTGGGACTCAACACCCCTCTCCGTAACTGGACCTTGGAGCTTAAGGGAATGACTCCAGTCAGTCTGAGTTGGCAGCAACATCTCCAGCTCCGTCACGCTCTGCACTGGTGCCCCCAGGGTCTGAGCTCAGCCCGCTGCTGACTCACGGCTACACTGCCAGATTCAGCTCAATCCGCATCATCAAGTCCGCTGGTGTCACAACAATGATGAGTTGGCATAAAAAGAGAGGTAGAGAGTTTTGTCAAGTGCTGCAAGAACAACAATCTGAGTTTCAGCGTAAACGAGGTGATTGTGCATTTCAGGAGGGCACGGGTTGACCACACTGCGTTGAACATCTGTGGTTCTGCCGTGGATTGAAAACTCGGCTGAGTGTTGTCAGAACATCAATCTGTCACTCAGCATCAATAAAGCCAAGGAACTGATTGTAGACTTCAGGAGAGGGAAAGCAGAGGTCCATGAGCCAGTTATCATCAGAAGATCAGAGGTGGAGAGGGTCAGTAACTTTAAATTCCTGGGTGTCACCATCTCGGAGGACCCGTCCTGGACCCATCAGATCAATATAATTGCAAAGAAATGAAAGGGTCTGGTTCTTTCGCTGTGTAGATCTAGCAGAGACGATCTCTGGCCCCACCAAACGTGTGAGATTGAGGTGTAAGCCCACCCTGAAACCTCCTGTTTGGGTGAACGCTGCGTGATGTGTCACCCTGTTACAAATCAGTACCACAAAACAACAGACAGTACACCATGTACGATTAAACAATTTAGCTTTATAATTATTCATTTGATTAATGGGTTAGTAAAGAAAAAGGCCCATTTTAATGAAACAGTCTAATGTGCACAAGTTGGCGTTCACGCTTTCCCCTTCACCGATCTCCCTGGGGTTCAATGGATCATGACCCCACTTGGGGTCAGATCCTATGACCTTTTCTCTTCAGCGTCTTCTCCCTTTATCTCCTGCTGAATGAAGACCCAGATCACCCCGGTGTCAGGCGCACAACACAAAAACACACTCCCTTCACTGGACAGCTCACATTCCAAAGCACCCGTTATCTTTGCCCATAACCCAAACACTGCTTCTACAGAAAGAGCATCATGTTAGCAGTGAAACCTTTCCCAGGGTGTTTCAGAAAGAATGAAAGTGCCTCTTCTTCCTCAGGAGTCTGCGGAGGTTCGGCATGTCATCGAAAACCTTGACATACTTCTATAGATGTGTGGTGGAAAGTCTGCTGACTGGCTGCATCACAGCCTGGTATGGGAACACCAATGGCTTTGAGGGGAAAATCCTACAAGGGATAGTGGATTTGGCCCAGTACATCATGGGTAAAACCATCCCAACTATTGAGCACATCTACATGAACCTCTGTTGTAGGAAAGCAACATCCATCATCAAAGATCCTCACCACCCAGGCCATGCTCTTTCCTCTCTGCTGCCATCGCATGGAAGCTACAGGTGCCTCAGGACCCACACCATCGGGTTCAGGAACAGTTACTACCCCTCAGCCATCAGGCTCTTGAACAAAAGCGGATAACTACACTCATTCTACTTCTGGTGTTCCCACAACCGATGGTCTCACTTTAAGGACTGTTTATCTTGTTATTTCATGCTCACTATTTATTGTTATCATATCAAGTCAAGTCAAGTCACTTTTTATTGTCATTTCGACCGTAACTGCTGGTACAGTACACAGTAAAAACAAGTCAACGTTTTTCAGGACCATGGTGCTACATGAACAATACAAAAACTACACTGAACTACATAAAACTACACTAGACTACCCAGGACTGCATAAAGTGCACAAGACAGTGCAGGCATTACAATAAATAATAAACAAGACAATAGGCACAGTAGAGGGCAGTAAGTTGGTGTCAGTCCAGGCTCTGGGTATTGAGGAGTCTGATGACTTGGGGGAAGAAACTGTTACATAGTCTGGTCATGAGAGCCCGAATGCTTCGGTGCCTTTTGCCAGATGGCAGGAGGGAGAAGAGTTTGTATGAGGGGTGTGTGGGGTCCTTCATAATGCTGTTTGCTTTGTGGATGCAGTGTGTGGTGGTAATGTCTGTAATGGCAGGAAGAGAGACCCCGATGATCTTCTCAGCTGACCTCACTATCCGCTGCAGGGTCTTGCGATCTGAGATGGTATTTATTTATATTTGCATTTGCACAATTTGTTGTCCATTGACCCTGTTTACAGTTATTGTAAATAGATTTGCTAGTATGACGAGGGTTGTACATTGTGACATGCATGGCCTCTGATAACAAATTTTACTTTGAACTTTGAACTTATGAACCGTGAGAGTGAAGAACACAGTTCCTTGGTGTGCACATAATGGGCGATCTAACCTGGGCCCACACACCTCCTCATTGATCAAGGAGACTGAAGAGTGCAAATCCCAAATCCCTTTGCGCCTCAGATTTTTGTATTTTTTCTCAGTTTAGAAAATAGTCTACACTTTTACTTCTTCTTCCAAAGTGCACGGCCTTATATTTCCTAACACTGTATTCCATCTGCCATTTGTTTGCCCATTCTCCTAATCTGTCTAAGTCCTTCTGTAGACTCTACGTCCTCAAATCTACCTGCCCTCCACCTATCTTCATATCATCTGCAAACTTTGCAACAAAGCCGTCAATTCCATCATCCAAATCATTGACATACAACGTAAAAAGAAACAATCTCAACACAAACCCCTGTAGAGCACTAGTCACCGACAGCCAGTCAGAAAAGGCTCCTTTTACTCCCACTCTTTACCCCCTGACAATCAGCCATTGCTTTGTCCAGACTAGTATTGTTCCTGTGATACCATGGGCTCGTAGCTTGTTAAGCAGTCTCATGAGTGGCACCTTGTTGAAGACCTTCTGAAAACCCGAATACACAACATCCACCGATTCTCCTTTGTCCAACCTGCTTGTTCTTTCTTCAAAGAATTCCACCAGATTTCCCCTGAGGAAACCATGCTGCCTACGGCCTATTTTATCATGTGCCCCCAAAGCCCCTGAAACTACATCCTTTACAATTGCCTCCAACAACTTCCCAACCACTGAGGTCAGACTAATGGGCCTATAATCTCCTTCCTTCCTGCCTCTTTTCCTGCTTGAAGAATGGAGTGACATTTGCATTTTCCAGTCTTCCGGAACCATTCCAGAATCTAGTTATCCTTGAAAATTCATTGTTAATCCCTCCACAATCTCTTCAGCTATCTTTTTCAGAACCCTGGCTCTTGTCCATCTAGTCCAGGTGACTTATCTACTTTCAGATCTTCCAGGTTCCAAGAACCTTCTCTCTAGTAATTGCAACATGATGCACTTCTGCCCCGACACCTGACACTTCCGCCATACTGCCAGTGTCTTTCTTAGTGAGGACTGATGTTAAAATACTAATTGAGTTCGTCCCCCATTAATACCTCTATAGCATCGTTTTCCAGTGGCCCAATGTCTGGAGGAACATTGTTCTGTTTGGTTATTTATATGTACAGTTAGAGGACAATATATTTATCTGTTCTTATCAAATTACAGTATTTCTTTGCACGGTTGTAACTATATGTTATAATTATGTGGTTTTTGTTAGTTTTCAAGTTGGTTTGTCATGTGTTTTCATGATATAATTCTGGAAAAACATTTTTATCATTTCTTAATGCATGCATTACTAAATGACAATAAAAGGGGACTGCATGTCCTCATAAACATAATATTCCACTTGAACTTGAAGGAAGTGATTGAGGCAAATATTTTAACAATATTAAATAGGCACTTGGACAATACATGGTACAGTAACATCATGAAGGATCCCACCCACCCCCCTCATGGACTGTTTGTCCCACCCCCATCTCTCCTATGTAGCATCCACACCAGGACCGCCAGACTCAAAAATAGTTACTTTCTCCAAGCAACACCTTCACCCAGTAACCCATCTCTCCACTCCACCCACCACCACGACCTTATCATTTCTTGTCAGTCATCTTGTGTACAGACACTCCTGTGCATAGTGTCGCTTTAGGGACATGCAATCAATCTCTGTATATAGGCTGTCTTATGTATTTATATTTATTGTCTTTATCTTGTGTTTCTTCTGCTGCATCTGATCCAGAGAATCAATCATTTACACTGGTGTACTGGGAATGACATTAAACAGCCTGGAATCTGGAAGGGTTTAGAAGGAGATGAGCCAAACGCAGGCGAGTGGAACTGGCCTAGATGAGCGCCACAGTCAGCACAGATGAGTTGGGCTGAAGGGCCTGTTTCTGTGCTGCAGGATTCTATACCTGAAGGTAAAGTGGAAGTGAACGCCTGCCAAGTGCTCGGGTACTCTGTCAGAACGCTGGGGCAGGCCAGTTGGGATCTGCCCCTCTGGCCGCATGGCCGCGTGCCTCTGTCCCTGGAGGGAGAGGCGGTGACTCGCCGTCTACAGGAGCCCCCACTGGCGCAACCCCCTCCCCCCACCCACACCATTGTGTGGCTGAATGTCGGCGAGAGGGATTCAGCAGCTTAACGCAGAAATGAGCTGACAGATTTAATAAAGAATTAAAAGGACTTTGACATCAAACGAGTCTGGTATCAGATTTCCTCCTCTGCGCCGTGGCTCAGCTGCACAAAGCTCTTGTCACAGCTCTAACAGTTTGTTAAATATTCATCTGTCTAGCATCGCTGTGAATTTGTAGAACAGAACAATTACAAGCTGAACTGTTCCCACATTTAACCGTATCTACCTACCCATCCTGATCACCAATCCTGATAACAAACTCGGCACCCTACCCTGGCATTGTGTCTATGTCAGTGTGTGTGTGTGTGTGTGTGTGTGTGTGTGTGTGAGCATGCATCTGTGTTGTGTGAGTGTGTGTGTACTGTGAGAGTGTGTATGTGTTATGTGAGTGAGTGTCTCTATTTTAGATTAGATTAGATTCAACTTTATTGTCATTGTGCCGAGTACAGATACAAAGCCAATGAAATGCATTTAGCATCTGACCAGAAATGCAAAGAATAGTGTTATTTACAAAATAACTGCGAATAAAAAAAGTGCTACAGTACACAAATATAAAAGTACTGAGACAGTACAATATGGATGCAATACTGCTTAGCGCTGTGATGTGAGGTTCAGCAGGGTCACAGCCTCAGGGAAGAAGCTCTTCCTATGCCTGCTGGTGCAGGAGCGGAGGCTCCTGTAGCGCCTACCGGATGGGAGGAGAATAAAAAGTCCATGGTTAGGGTGAGATGCATCCCTGATAATGCTTTTCGCCCTGCCTAGGCAGCGTTTATGGTAGATGTTCTCAGTGGTGGGCAATTGGGTGCCGATAATCCGCTGGGCAGTTTTCACCACATGCTGGAGTGCTTTGCTGTCCAATACGGGACAATTGCCATACCACACTGAGATGCAGTTGGTGAGTATGCTCTCAATAGTACAGCGGCTATGTGTGGCTATGTGTATCAGCGTGAGTGTGTGTGTCTGTATCTGTGTGTCTGTGTGTGTAGTTTGTAAGTGTGTGTATTTGTGCATGTGTGTGTGAGTGAGTCTGTGTGTGTATGTGTGGTGTGTGTCTCTGTGTCTGTTATGAGAGTGTGCATCTGTGTCTGTGTCATGTGTGTGAATGTGTGTCTTGTGAGAGCCTGTCAGTGTGTGAGTGTGTGTGATGTGTGTGTATTTCTCATGTATGAGTGTGTGCCTGTGTGCACATGTGTGTGTCCATGTCTCAGCATGTGTGTGCAGGGGGGTCTGTGTGTGTCTATGTGTGAGTGTGTATCAGTGTGTGAATGTGTGTGTCCCATGTATGACTGTGTGATTGTGTGTGTTTGTGTGTGTGTACAGTGTGTCTTTGTGTGAGTCTGTGTGTGTGTGAGTGTGTGTCTGTGTGAGCATGTATGTCTGTGTGTGTGTGTGTGTGTGTGAGAGAGAGAGAGTGTGTGTGTCTGAGGCATGTGAATATGTGTCTGTGTCTGCATGTGAGGCAGTGTCAGAGTTAGTATGTGAGTATGTGTGCATTTCTGTGCTTGTGTGTGAGTGTATCTGTGTGACAGGAGTGTGTGAATGTCTCTGTGTATGTGTGTGTGTGTGTGTGTGTGTGAGACTCTGTGTGTGTGTCTGTATATGTCAAGTATATGTGATTGTGTATGTGTGTCTGTGTCTGCATGTGACTGTCTAATAGTATGAGTGTGTGTCTGTGAGTGTTTCTGTGTGTGTTTGGGTGTGTGTGTGTTTATGTCTCTGTGTGTGAGTGTATGTCTGTCTGCACATGTACATATGTAAGTGTCTGTGCAAGTGTGTGTCAGTGTGCCTGAGTGTGTGTGCCTGTGTGTGTGTGTGTGTGTGTGTGTGTGTGTGTGTCGGTGTGTGTGTGTGTGTGTGTCTGTGTCTGTGTGTGTGTCTTATTGTGTGAGTCTGTATGTCTGTGAGGTGTGTCATTGTTGGTATGTGTCACAAGAACAGAGCCTACAGTCCAACTCAGCACTTCTGCCTGCTGATGGACCATATCCCCCCATTCCCTGTACATTGACCATATCCCCCCATTCCCTGTACATTGACCATATCCCCCCATTTTCTGTACACGGTCCATATTCCCCCGCCCCCCCCATTCCCTGTACATTGAGCATATCTCCCCATTTTCTGTACACGGTCCATATTCCACCCCCCCCCGCCGCATTCCCTGTACACAGACCATATCCCTCCCATTCTCTGTACATGGGCCATATTCCCCCCATTCTTGTACACGGACCATATTCCCCCCATTCCTGTACACGAGTCATAATCCCCCCATTCCCTGTACATGGGCCATATTATCCCCATTCCTGTACATGGACCATATTCCCCCCATTCCTGTACACGGGTCATAATCCCCCCATTCCCTGTACATGGGCCATATTACCCCCATTCCTGTACATGGACCATATTCCCCTCATTCCTGAACACGGGTCATAATCCCCCCATTCCCTGTACATGGGCCATATTCCCCCCATTCCTGTACACGGACCATATTCCCCCCATTCCTGTACACAGACCATATTCCCCCCATTCCTGTACACGGGTCATAATCCCCTCATTCCTGTACATGGGTCATATTCCCCCCATTCCTGTACACAGACCATATTCCCCCCATTCCTGAACACGGGTCATAATCCCCCCATTCCCTGTACATGGGCCATATTCCCCCCATTCCTGTACACAGACCATATCCCCCCATTCCTGTACACAGACCATATTCCCCCCATTCCTGTACACAGACCATATCCCCCCATTCCCTGTACACAGGCTATATCCTCCATTCTGTGAGCTTTTTTTCTCCAGTCCTGCCAAAGGTCTTGGCCTGCAACGTCAACTGTACTTTTTTTCCATAGGTGCTGAGATCCTTCAGAATTTTGTGTGTGTTACCCCACTCCCTGCTTGTACAGGATCAAGTGAGCTCAGGTTCCTCTCTTTGGAGTGAATGAGGGTGAGAGGTGACTTGACAGAGGTGTTCAAGATGATGAGAGGCATAGATTGAGTGGACAGACAGAGACATTTTCCCAGGGCGGTAATGGCTAATATGGGGGGCATAACTTTAAGGTAACACACACAAACTGTCAGAGGATCTCAGCAGGTCAGGCAGCATTTATGAAAATGAATAAACAGTGCAATCTCTGCAAAAAGTAAGGGGGGTAGGGAGGTAGGGGAGGCTGGCAAACTATGTTTGGTGGTACGATCACCTTAGAGATGGCAGGGATTGTGGAGAATGATGTGTTAGATGTGGAGGCTCATGTTGTGGCAGGTAAGGACAAGAGGAACTCTATCACTGTTAAGTGGCAGGAAGATGGGGTGACTGCAGATGTCTGGGAAATGGGGGAGTTGGAGGCAAAGTTGATGAAATTGTCAAGCTCAGCATGGGTGCCTGAGGCAACATCAGTACAGTCATCAGTGTAGTGGAGGGATATTTGGGAAGCATTATTGGGAAAGACTTGGAACATGGACTGTTCTATGAAGCCAACGAAGAGGAGGCCTTGCTGAGACCCGTGAGGGTGTCTTTGGCTGCCCTTCAAATCTGGAGAAAGAGGGAAGAGCCAAAGGAAAATTTGTTGAGGGTGAGGACCAGTGCTGCTAGGTGGAGGAGGGTGGCGATGGAGGGGGACTGGTTGGTTCTTTTATTGAGAAAGAAGCAGAGGGCTTTAAAGCCTTCTTGGTGGAAGATAAATGTGTTTAGGAACTGAACATCCGTGGAGAAAGTGAGGCAGTCAGGGCCAGGGAAGTGAAAGTCAGTGAGGAGACTGAGACCAAGAGAAGTGTCATGGATGTAGGTGGGAAGGGACTGAACCGAGGGAGATAGAATGGGCTCCACAAGCCTACACACGCAACCATTACCTTCACCTTCACCGGACACTCCTTCCACTTCCAGCACTCTGGAGCTCTGTAGAACACGCACACAAATTGTGAGCAGTGTTTGGACCCCTTTGTGCTGGCATTGGAGAGAGTCCAGAGGAGGTTTATGAGAATTATTCCAGGAATGAAAGGCTTAACATACGAGGAGTATTTGGTGGCTCTGAGCCTGTACTCACTGGAGTTTAGAATAATGAGGGGGAACCTCATTGAAACCTATCAAATATTGAAAGTTCTCAATAGAGTGGATGAGTTTCCTATAGTGGGTGAGTCTGAGACCAGAGGGCACACCCTCAGAATAGAGCGACGTCCATTTAGAACACAGATAAGGATGAATTTCTTCAGCCAGTGGGTGGTGAATCTGTGGAATTCATTGTCACAGACGGCTGTGGAGGACAAGTCTTGGGAATATTTAAAGTGGAGGTTAATAGGTTCTTGATCATTCTTGTGAACCTCCTCTGGACCCTCTCCCAAGACAGTACACCCCTTAGAAAGACAGAAATCTACAGCACATTACAGGTACTTTATGCCGACCATGTAACCTACTCTACAAACCGCCTAGAATTTCCCTACTGCATAACCCTCTATTTTTCTAAGCTCCATGTACCAATCTAAGAGTCTCTTAAAAGACCCTATTGTATCCACCTCTACCACCTTCGCTGGCAGTGCATTCCACACACCCACCAATCTCTGTGTGAAAAACTTACCTCTGACATTCCCTCTGTACCTATTTCCAAGGACCTTAAAACTGTGCCCTCTCATGTCAGCCCTGGGAAAAAGCCTCTGACTATCCACACAATCAATGCCTCTCATCATCCTATACACCTCTATCAGGTCACCTCTCATCCTCTGTCACTCCAAGGAGAAAAGGACAAGTTCACTCAACCTATTCTCATAAGGCATGCTCCCCAATCCAAGCAACATCCTTGCAAATCTCCTCTGCACTCTCTCTATAGCATCCACATCCTTCCTGTAGTGAGGTGACCAGAACTGAACACAGTACTCCAAGTGGGGTCTGATCAAGGTCTTATATAACTGTAACATTACCTCACGGCTCTTGAATTCAATCCCACGGTTGATGAAGGCCAACGCACCATACGCCTTCTTAACAACACTGTCAACCTGCACAGCAGCTTTGAGCGTCCTATGGACACGAAACCCAGGATCTCACTGATCCTCCACACTGCTAAGAGTCTTACCATTAATATTATATTTTTTAAGTTATATTCTGTCTTCAGTCAGCCCCATTGTGTGTGAGGGCAGTGGGAAAGGATTTAACAGGAGCTTCCAGAGGGAAGTATAGAAATACTGAAGGAGGTATCACAGTTCAGAGTGGAGATCATGAGGGTTCTTTCAAGGGGCTTCGGAAGTCTATTGAATTTAATTGAATTGACTTTATTTCTTACATCCTTCACGTACATGAGTAAAAATCTTTACGTTACATCTCCATCTAAATATGCAAAGTGTGTATTAGTAATTTGTAATAATAGTGTAACAAATAGAATAGTATTTGTAATAATACAGTAAGGGGTGTATGGTGTGTCAGGGAGGGGTAGCACCTCCGGTGGGGGAACATGTCACGTCCTTTTCAGGGCGGTTAGTCCACCTTTGGTCCCCACCTGGCACTCAGCTCTCACCTGTGGCTCCCCGTAGCTGTTTGCATGCGACAGCAGCCACACCCCGGGCAACGGCTTCGACAAGCCGGCTAAACCAGGTGAGGGTAGCGGACGGGTCTCAAACCCTCAGTGAGATAGGGAGTTGTCTATCCCAGCACGTGAAGACAGACTCCGGCGGATTGAGCGGGCCAGACCAATGGAAGGTCCAACGGTCAAGAAGGCGGTCTCTGCAAACATTGTGGAACTTATAGAGCAGGACAAGACACAGAAGACGTCCTGGTCATCCACTGCGCCTAGTCCCATCTCCAGCCGTCTAGACTCTGTCTTGCCACTGGATCCAGATGGGAATTGGGAAGAGAGAGAGAGGCTGACGCTGCGCAACTCTCCCTCACTTAAATCCAAATCACGCGCTAATCTCGACACCATCATTATGGTGTCAAGGTCCTCATCGACGTCAGCGATGGACAAACAACAACAACAGTAAGATATACAATAGGACAGTCAATATAACATAGAAATACAGTTGTGTCAGCATGAATTAATCAGTCTGATGGCCTGGTGGAAGAAGCTGTCCCGGAGCCTGTTGGTCCTGACTTTTATGCTGTGGTACTGTTTCCCGGATGGTAGCAGCTGAAATAGATTGTGGTTGGGGTGACTCGGGTCCCCAGTAATCCTTCGGGCCCTTTTTACACACCTGTCTTTGTAAATGTCCTGAATCATGGGAAGTTCACATCTACTGATGCGTTGGGCTGTCCGCATCACTCTCTGCAGAGTCCTGTGATCGAGGGAAGTACAGTTCTCATACCAGGCAGTGATGCAGCCAGTCAGGATGCTCTCAATTGTGCCCCTGTAGAAAGTTCTTAGGCTTTGGGGGCCCACACCAAGCTTCCTCAACTGTCTGAGGAGAACGAGGCGCTGTTGTGCTTTTTTCACTAAAGCCAGTGTGTACAGACCACGTGAGATCCTTGGTGATGTGGATGCTAAGGAACTTGAAACTGTTTACCCTCTCAACCCCAGATCCATTGATATCAATAGGAGTTAGCTTGTCTCTGTTACTCCTGTAGTCTACAAACAGCTCTTTTGTTTTTGTGACATTGAGGGAGAGGTTGTTTTCTTAACACCACTGTGTCAGAGAGATGACTTCCTCACTGTAGGATGCCTCATTATTATTTGAGATGAGGCCAATCAGTGTAGTGTTGTCAGCAAATTTAATTAGCAGATTGGAGCTGTGGGTGGTGACACAGTCATGGATACACAGAGAGTAAAGGAGGGGGCTTAGTACACAGCCCTGGGGGGGAGGCGGGTCTCCTGTGTTGAGGGTCAGAGGGTTGGAAGTGAGGGAGCCCACTCTTACAACCTGCTGGTGATCTGACAGGAAGTCCAGGATCCAGCTGCACAACGCAGGGTGAAGGCCGAGGTCTCTGAGCTTCTTGTCGAGCCTGGAGGGAACTATGGTGTTGAATACTGAACTGAAGTCCAAGGACAGCATTCTCACATAAGCATCCCTCTTCTCCAGATGTGTAAGGACGGTGTGGAGAGCTGTGGTTATTGTGTCATCTGTCGATCGGTTGTGTTGGTAGGTGAATTGTAAGGGGTCTAGTATGGGTGGTAGCATACTGCAGATGTAGTCCCTGACCAGCCTCTCAAAGCATTTGCTTATAATCGAGGTGAGTGCAACAGGATGCCAGTTGTTCAGACCTGTTACCTTGGTCTTTTTAGGTACAGGAACAATGGTGGATGCTTTGAAGCAGGAGGGCACTCTACACTGGGAGAGGGAGAGATTAAAAATTTCTGTAAACACACCTACCAGTTGTGCTGCGCATATTCCTGAGTACCCGCCCTGGGATGTTGTCCAGTCCCGCAGCCTTGCGACTGTCCACTTGTTGGAAACACCTGCATAATTCAGCCTCAGAGATGACCAAGGTGCAGGTCACTTCAGCAGCTCTCCTCAGGGGCTCAGTGTTGGCGACATCGAACCGAGCGTAAAAAAGATTTAGCTCATCTGGGAGAGAGGCCGAGCTGTTGGCAGCAGCACTGAGTTTAGCTTTGAAATCTGCGATGGTGTGCAGACCTTGCCATAAGCTGCATGTGTTGTTGGTGGAGAGTTGTGCCTGGATCTTGTCCCTGTATTGTCGTTTCGCTGCCTTGATGACTTTGAGCAGATCGTAGCTGCATTTCTTGAGTTCCTGGTGGTTACCGGTGCAAAAGCTGTGACACGCGGTGAGTGCAGGGCACACAGAACTGTTGATCCAGGGTTTCTGGTTTGGATAGACCCTGACTGATTTCTGGGGGACAGCGTCCTCAATGCGCTTCCAGATGAAGTTGGTGCTGGCTTCTGCCAGATTGATGGATTGATTGAATGATTTAGCGATACAGAGCAGTGTGGGGCCATCGAGCTGTGTCATTCCGACAACCCCACAACCCTGATTGAACACTAATGTAATCACAGGGTAACTTACAATACACGGTACCTCTTTGCACTGCGGCAGGAAACTGGAGCACCCAGAGAAATCCCACTCATTCTGTGGGAGGATGTAGAGAATCCTAACAGAACAGTGCCGGAATTGAACTTTGTATGCCCCGAGATGTGATAGCATCACCCCAAACGCTACGCTACTGTGGCATACAGATCTGTAAAAACCAGACCACTGGGGCCTTTAGAACACAGAATGTAGAAATGCACAGCAAAGGAACAGCCCACAATGTTGTGCCAAACCAGCTAACTTAGTAATCAAGTGACCAACTAAACTATTCCCTTGTGACTACACAATGTCCACCATTCCAGGCACCCACCACTGTCTGTGGGAAAAAAACTTGCCCCTCACATCTCCTTTGAAATTACCCCCTCCCACCTTAAATGCATGGCCTCTGGTATTAGACATTTCAACCCAAAGAGATAGATACTGTCTGTCTACTCTATCTATGCCTCTTGTAATCTTATAAACCTCCATCAGATCTCCCCTCAGCTTCCACCGTTCCGGAGAAAACAACCCAAGTTCGTCAAGCCGCTCGTGATAACACATGCCCTCTAATCCAGGCAGCATCCAGGTAAAGCTCTTCTGCACCCTCTCCAAAGCCTCAACGTCCTTCCTATAGTGGGACAACCAGAATTGTACACAATGACCCAGTTGCGGGTGGTGTGGTGGAGATACACCTCTGCCAAAGGGGGTGTAAGGTGCTCCTTCCCTCCGCTAGCCTGAAGGTCACCTTGGGCAAGGTGTAGCACCTGCTTAGACCCTGATCAGGGTCACGTGAATCCATGGGAGCAGGTGGTGGATGGTCGTATGAGCAGCCGGTGCAGATCACAAGACCTGGTTATGCGACCACTGACGTCAGGCAGGCAATCTCTGAAGAGTATTGGTTATGGCTGGGTTCACCCGTCTTCTAGAGACACTGCCCAGAGGAAGGCGATGGCAAACCACTTCTGTAGAAAAGTTTGCCAAGGACAGTCATGGTCATGAGAGACCGTGATTACCGTGACACGACACGGCTCATAACAAACAAGCTCAGATGGGGAACTGCTAAACATCACACACAAAATGCTAGAGGAACGCAGCAGACCAGGCCGAAACATCGACTGTACTTTTCCATAGATGCTGCCTGGCCTGCTGAGTTCCTTCAGCTTTTTGTGTGTGTGTTGCTTGGATTTCCAGAATCTGCAGACTCTCTCTTGTTTGTGGCATAACTAAAGTTTGTTAAAGCTGTAAGCTTAAAGCTTCAGTGACTCATGCCTCTCTGCCTGGCGCACCAACAAGCTTTCTCCTTAAATTAAGAATGCTTGTTTTCGCCCAAAGAGGAACGTTTGCGCTGAGGTAATTACTGATCACGCGGACTGGCTGGGTTGTGAGTAGTTGAAATCTGTCTTCCGGGGGCGGGGGGAACCCTCATACATACTCCGATCTCTGGGACACCATCACCTACCTGAAGGGTGAGAGCGGAAATGATTAATGGGAACATGAGGGGAAGTCTTCGCTCGGTGAGGGTGTGCACCGAGCTGCCAGTGGAAGTGGAGGCTGTGTGTGCGACTTCAACACTGAAAGGAGGCTTGGGAGGGGTGTGGTCTGGTTGCAGGTCAGTAAATCTAGGTAGATTAACGATTCTATGCAGTAGGTATCTATGACTCAACTGGGAAAGTGTAATGTTAACGTGAAAATAGAGCTTGATCACTTCCACAATGAATACATCATCTGTACTTCTAACACGGGAGAGCATTCTAACTGGGTGCATCTCTGTCTGCTATGCTGTACAGGGTTAGAAAAAGCTGCAGATAGTTGTAAACTCCATCATGGGCACTAACCTCCCCAGCACCAAGGACATCTTCAAAAGGCAGTGCCTCAAAAGAGAGACATCAGTCATTCAGGACCCCCATCACCCAGAACAAGGCCTCTTCTCACTGCTACCATCAGGGAGGAGGTACGGGAGCCTGAAGACACACACTCAATGTGTCAGGAACAGCTTCTTCCCCTCCGGCATCAGATTTCTGAATGGAGACCGAACCCATGAACACTTCCTCACTATTCCCTCCACCATTGGATTTCTGAATGGTCTGTGAGCCCATGAACACCACCTCACTAAATTGCTCTCTCCTTGCATTATTTTTTAATATCTATTAATGTTTATATGTACTGCTACAAAACAATAAATTTCATGACATATTAATATACTGAATCTTCATACCTCTGAATCACTGAGAAACAATTTAAAGTTAAACTATTAGACTGTTAAAGATATAATAAAACTAAGATAAAGGTCAAAGCATTTGAAGCACTGAACATCACTTAAAACAGAAACATTTATTGAAATTGGAATTGCTTTATTATTGTCACATGTACCGAGATACGGTGAAAAGCTTCTCTTGCAGTGTTCATACAGATCAGATCATTACACAGTGCATTGAGGTAGAACAAGGGAAAACAATAACAGAACGCAGATCGCACACACAAAATGCTGGAGGAACTCAGCAGGTCAGGCAGCATCTATGGAAATGAATAAACAGTGCATGTTTTGAGCTGAGACCCTTCATCAGGACTGGATTGTTAAGGGGAAAGACGCCAGAATAGAAAGGTAACAGAATTCGCTTTTGCAAGAGTGCAGAGGAGATTTACCAGGATACTGTCTGGATCAGAGAGCATGTCTTATGTAGATAAGTTGTGTGAGCTCGGGCTTTTCCCTTTGGAGTGAAGGAGGATGGGAGGTGACATGATAGAAGTGTACAAGATGATAAGAGACATTGACCGAGTGGACAGCCAGAGACTTTCCCCAGGGTGGAAATGGCTAATACAAGGGGGCATCCTCGACGGAAGATGAGCGGTGACCTGATAGAGGTATACAAGATAATGAGAGCCACTGATCGTGTGGATAGTCAGAGGCTTTTTCCCAGGGCTGAAATGGCTGGCATAAGAGGGCATAGTTTTAAGGTTCTTGGAAGCAGGTACAGAGGAGATGTTAGTGGTAAGTTTTTTTATGCAGAGAGTGGTGAGTGCGTGGAATGGGCCGCCGATGGTGGCGATGGAGGCGGAAACGATAGGGTCTTTTAAGAGACTCCTGGATAGGTACATGGAGCTTATAAAAATAGAGGGCTATGGGTAAAGCCTAGGTAGTTCTAAGGTAGGGACATGTTCGGCACAGCCAAAGGGCCTGTATTGTGCTGTAGGTTTTCTATGTTTCTCTGTTTCTAATTTTAAAGTAACACACACGAAATGCTGGAGCAACTCAGCAGGTCAGTTAGCATCTATGGAAATGAACAGCCAATGTTTCTGGCTCAGATCCTTCTTCAGAACCACTTCGGTGACCAGTGGTGTTCCGTAGGGATCTGTTCTGGGACCCCTTCTCTTCGTGATTTTTATAAATGACCTGGATGAGGAAGTGGAGGGGTGGGTTAGTAAATTTGCTGTTGACACAACGGTTGGAGGTGTTGTGGATAGTGTGGAGAGCTGTCAGGGGTTACAGCAGGACATTGATAGGATGCAAAACTGGGCTGAGAATTGGCAGACGGAGTTCAACTCAGATAGGTATGAGGTGGTTCATTTTGGTAGGTCAAATATGATGGCAGAATATCATATTAATGGTAAGACTCTTGGCAGTGTGGAGGATCAGAGTGATCTTGGGGTCCGAATCCATAGGACACTCAAAGCTGCTGCACAGGTTGACTCTGTGGTTAAGCAGGCATACAGTGTATTGGCCTTCATCAACTGTGGGATTGAGTTTAAGAGCCGAGAGGTAATGTTACAGCTTTATAGGACCCTGGTCAGACCCCACCTGGAGTACTGTGCTCAGTTCTGGTCGCCTCACTACAGAAAGGATGTGGAAACTATAGAAAAGGTGCAGAGGAGATTTACAAGGATGTTGCCTGGATGGGGAGCATGCCTTATGCGAACAGGTTGAGTGAACTCGGCCTTTTCTCCTTGGAGCGGCGGAGGATGAGAGGTGACCTGATAGAGGTGTACAAGATGATGAGAGGCATTGATTGTGTGGATAGTCAGAGACTTTTTCCCAGAGCCGAAATAGCTAGCACGAGAGGACACAGTTTTAAGGCGCTTGGAAGTAAGTACAGAGGAGATGTCAGGGGTAAGTTTTTTATGCAGAGTGGTGAGTGCGTGGAATGGGCTGCCAGCGACAGTGGTGGAGGCGGATACGATAGGGCCTTTTAAGAGACTTCTGGATGGATACATGGAGCTTAGGAAAATAGAGGGCAATGGATAAGCCTAGGTAGTTCTAAGGTAGGGGCATGTTCGGCACAGCTTTGTGGGCAGAAGGGCCTGCATTGTGCTGTAGGTTTTCTGTGTTTCTAGAACTGGTAAGGAAGAAGCAAGATGGCAGAATAAAAAGATTGGGGGAGGGGAAAGAGGACCAGCTAGAAGCTGATGGGTGAGGCTGGGTGGGTGGGAAAGGTCAAGGGCTGGAGAGGAAAGAATCTGATAGGAGAGGAGAATGGACCATAGGAGAAAGGGAAGCAGAAGGGGACCCAGGGGAAGGTGATAGATAGGTGAGAAGAGGTAAAGAGGCCAGAGTGGGGAATAGAAGAGGGGAGGGGGAGGGTAAAAATGTTTTACTGGAGAGAGAAATCAATATGCACATCATCAGTTTGGAGGCTACCCAGATGGAATACAAGGTGTTGCTCCTCCACGCTGAAGATGGCCTCATCTTGTCACAAGAGGAGGCCATGGATCAATACAGCAGAATGGGAACGGGAATCAGAATTAAAATGTTCGGCCACCTGGAAGTTCTGCTTCTGCCAGGTGGAGCGGAGGTACTCCACAAAGCGGTCACCCAATCTACCTTGGGTCTCACCAATGTAGAGGAGACCGCATCGGGAGCACGGACACAACAGTCGACCCCAATAGATTGGCAGGTGAAATGACGCCTCATCTGGAAGGACTGTTGGGGCCCTAAATGTTTAGGGGCGTTGTTTATGGCCCGAATGGTGAAATGGAGTCCCACAAACCAGTGTCTCATCACTCACGAGCAATCAGCTAGTGGAAACCCCCCACACTCCCACCCACTCATTCCCCACATCCAGACACTGCACCACACCCTCATGCTCACCCTCACATCCTCACCCTCACTCACCCTCACATACTGTCACTCACTCTCACACATCCTCACCCTCACCTTCTCCCTTACACCCTCACTCACCCTCACACACCTTCACACTCACCACCCTCACCCTCACACACCTTCTCCCTTACACCCTCACTCACCCCCACACACCTTCACACTCACCCTCAATCACCACCCTCACCCTCACCCACACCCTCACACATCCTCACCCTCACCTTCTCCCTTACACCCTCACTCACCCTCACACACCTTCACACTCACCCTCAATCACCATCCTCACCCACACCCTCACTCACCCTCACACATCCTCACCCTCACCTTCTCCCTTACACCCTCACTCACCCTCACCCACACTCACCCTCAATCGCCACCCTCATCCTCACACACCTTCTCCCTTACACCCACACTCACACTCACCCTAACACCCACACACCCTCACCATCACCCACACCCCCACACACCTTCACCCTTACACCCTCATTCACACTCACACCTCACACTCACCCTAACACCCACCACCCAAACCCTCATACCCACACACCCTGACACTCACCCTCACACACCTTCACCCTTACACCATCTCTAACCCTAACACATCTTCACACTCATCTTACACCCTCGCACACCCTCACAGCCTCACAACCACCCTCACCCACACCCTCACTCACAAGCCCTCACACACACCTTCACCGTTACACCCTCACTCACCCTAAAACATCCTCACAAACCTTCACACTCACACTCCCTCACCTTACACAACCTTACACCCCTCACCCTCACCCTCACACTCCCCTTACACACCCTCACCCTCACACCTTCTCACCCTAGCACACCCTCACACTTGCCCACACCCAGCCTCACAGTCTCTCAAACTCAGTCACACCCTCATCCTCCGCCTCACACTCCCCACACCCCCACCCACAACTGCATCTCCTACACACCACCCACACGCTCCCTCACGCCTCACTCACCCTGGTGAGTGCTCAGGAATGGGTTGTTGGGGTCCGGGAGCCCCGGAACCGTGGAGGGGTGATGGGGTTGAGGAGGGTGGGGGATCGGGAAAGTGGGGGTGAGGGGGTGCAGCCGCCGGGACCTGGTCAATCTGGCACCGGCCGTGGCGCTCCCGAGCTGAGGCTGGACACGGAGGGATCTGAGCAATGAAGTGGGTCGGGACCCGTGAGATCAGCAGTGGAGGCGCAGACACGCCGGTGTTGGTCACCTCATTCCAGCCTGAGAATTTCTAGCGTTTTCTGTTGACCGGGTACCAGAATATTCCGGTGGACTGAGCTGAGCCTTTTACCGGAAAGTTTACTGGCGAGAGGCCGGGCTGCGGATGTGTTGGAAGCGGATCTGGTGAGACACTGACCCCAGCTGGTAATTCCCCGGAACAGCAGTAGAAACTCCCCGACAACAAACACCCAACACCAAACACCACAAAACACCAAACACCAAAACCAAACACCAAACTCCAAACACCAACACCAAACACCAACACCAAACACCAACACCAAACACCAAAACCAAACACCAACACCAAACACCAAACTCCAAACACCAACACCAAACACCAAAACCAAACACCAACACCAAACACCAACACCAAACACCAAAACCAAACACCAAACTCCAAACACCAAACCACAACACTAAGCACCATACGCCAACACCAAACTCCAAACACCAACAAAACACCAAACACCAACCCCAAACCACAACACTAAACACCAAACACTAACAACAATACCAAATCCCAATCCCAAACACCAAACCCAAACACCAAAACACCAACACCAAATCCCAATCCCAAAAACCAAAACACCAACACCAAATCCCAATCCCAAACACCAACAGCAAACACCAAAACACAATTCCAAACACCAAACCAAACACCAACACCAAGTACCAACGCCAAACACCAACCCCAAACACCAATCCCCAACACCAATACCAACACCAAATCCCAATCCCACACACCAAACCAGACACCAACACCAACACCAAGCACCATCACCAAACACCAAACACAAACCCCCAATACAAAATACCAGCTCCAACCTTCAAACCAAGAGGGGGGAGTCCAGGGGAGATTCATGCGAATGATTCTGTTACTAGTTACAGTACTAGTACACAGACACACACACACACACATGCACACACACACACACATGTACACACACGCACACACACACACACACACACACACACACACATGTACACACACACACACACACACACACACACATGTACACACACGCACACACACACACACACACACACACACACACACACACATGAAAGATGAAATGTTTAAGGAGAACATAAAGATAACAAGTGTAGGGAACTGTGAATTTTCAAGAGATATTGAAGCCCTGGTTGAGAGAAAAAGGAGGTGCATAACAGGTTGAGGCAAGTAGGAATAAATGAGTTGCTAATGGAGTACAAGACAACACTTAAGAAAGAAATCAGGAAGGCTAAAAGAAGGCATGAAGTTGCTCAAGCAGACAAGGTGAAGGAGAATCCTAAGGGATTCTTACAAGTATGTTAAGAGCAAAATGATTGCTCGGGGCAATATTGGCTCTCAGGAAGATCAGAATGCTAATCCATGTGTGGAGCCAAAACAGATGAGGAAGATCTTAAATGCATTTTTTGCATCAGTATTTACTCAGGAAACAGATGAGTCTGTAGAAGTGAGGCAAAGTGGCATCAATTTCATGGACTTTGTACAGATTACAGAGAAAGAGTTGTTTGCTACACTGAGGAAAATCAGAGTGGATAAATCCCCAGGGCCTGACAAAGTGCTCCCTCAGGCCCTACAGGCGAAATTGCAGTGCAGAAATTGCCAGGGCCGTGGCAGAGATATTTAAATCATCCTTGGTGACAGAAGGATTGCCAGAGAATTGGAGGATAGCCAATGCTGCTTTGCTTTTTAAAAAAGTCTCTAAACGTAAACCAGGAAATTATAACCTGGTGAGTCTGACACCAGTTGTGGGAAAGTTATTGGAAAGCATTCTAAAGAACTGGATATATAAATATTTGGATAGATATGGTCAGACTAAGGTTAGTCAGAATGGCTTCATGCGTGGTGGATCATGGCTAAACAATCCTATAAAATTTTTCAAGCAAGTTACCAGGAAGGTGGATGAAGGCAAGGCAGTGGCTGTTGCATACATGATCTTAAAAGGCATTTGACAAGGTCCTGCATGGGAGGCTAATTATGAAGGTTCAGACACTCGGCATTCAGGATGAGGTAGCAAATTGGATGAGACATTGGCCTTGTGGGAGAAGCCAGAGAGTGGTAGTAGAGGGTTGGCTCTCTGACTGGAGACCTGTGACTGGTGGAGTTCCTCCCTCACCTCCTGGGGACCTGCCCTGGGCCAAGCACAAAAGTGCTATTATGAAAAAAGCATGCCTGTGCCTCTACTTACTTAGGAGTTTTCAAAGATTTGACACGACATCTAAAACTTTGTCAAACTTCTACAGGTGTGGGGTGGAAAGTATATTCAGAGGCTGCATCACAGCCTGGCATGGAAACACCCATGAACTTGAATGGAAAGTCCAACAAAAAGTAGTGGATACGACCCAGTCCGTCACAGGTAAGGCACCTCATCATCCTCACGGAGTGCTGTCGCAGGAAAGCAGCATCCATCATCAGGAACCCCACCACCCAGGACACGCTCTCTTCTCACCGATGCCATCAGGAAAAAGGTACAGGAGCCTCAGGACTCTCACCACCAGGTTCAGGAACAGTTATTACCCCTCAACCACCAGGCTCCTGAACCAGTGAGGATAACATCACTCAATTTCCTTTTTTTATATATTTTATTATTTTTTTATTAATTACTAACAAACAAACAAAAACAAAAATAATACAGCACATCCACAAAAATCGCAACCATAGCAAAATCAAATTAAATATTGAGTAGCAAAAGACAGAAAAATATAAAGGCAAAAGTAAACATACACAGCAGAGGTGCCCCTCAGTCCTCACCCCGTAAGAAAGTCCAATACAGGGCCCCATATCCTTTCAAAGATGTCCCCTCTGTCCTCATTACATAGTCTTGGTCTCTCCAAATGTAAAGTATTTTCCAGTTTTCTCAGCCACAGACCGTACGTAGGCACTGAGTCCATTTTCCACATTTGCAGGATTAACTTCTTAGCAATCACCATTCCAAATAACACAGCCATTTTTTCATACTTATTGGCTGAAGATAGGGAGCTTGTAGCTCCAAGAATGACTATGAGCGGGTCTGGTTCCCACCGCTTCCCAAAAGCCTCAGGGAAACAGTGAAAAATACTTTTCCAGTCTGCATAAAGTTTACAACATGACCAGAATGAATGTGACAAGTTACTGTTCACAGATTTACATCTATTACAAACTGGTGAAACATCAGGGTAGAAACTGTGCAACTTTTCTTTGGAATAATGGAGTCTATGTATTGTTTTAAATTGTGTAAGTCTGTGTCTGACATTGACTGAACAATCATGTATACTCTTTAAACACTCATCCCAGACTTCCTCTGTCAGTTCTATACCCAATTCATCCACCCATGCCTGCTTAAAACCTGCAGTATTCACCCGAGCTCCATTATGTAGGATCTGATAAAAATAGGATACCGCACTACGAGTAACAGGATCAAATTTATTTATTGCCTCCAGGGACTCATGTTTGTCTAAAACCTCGAAGTTAGGTATATATTTTCCAACATAATCTCGAATTTGTAAATAACTAAAAAAACTAGATGCAGGGATATTGTAAACTGCTTGTAACTGTGCAAATGAGGCAAACTTTCCATTAATATATAGGTCACCTACACTACAGATGCCTCTCTGTTTCCAGGTGGAAAAAACAGTATCATTCAGGCCAGGCCAAAAGGAATGATTGTCACAGATCAGAGTGTCAATATAAGTTTTTGGGGCCGTAATAGTCATAGTCATAGTCATACTTTATTGATCCCGGAGAAAACTGGTTTTTGTTACAGTTGCACCATAAATAATTAAATTGTAATAAAACCATAAATAGTTAAATAGTAATATGTAAATTATGCCAGGAAATAAGTCCAGGTCCAGCTTATTGGCTCAGGGTTTCTGACACTCCAAGGGAGGAGTTGTAAAGTTTGATGGCCACAGGCAGGAATGACTTCCTATGACGCTCTGTGTTGTATCTCGATGGAATGAGTCTCTGGCTGAATGTACTCCTGTGCCCAATCGGTACTTTATGTAGTGGACAGGAGACATTGTCCAAGATGGCATGCAACTTGGACAGCATCCTCTTTTCAGACACCACCGTCAGAGAGTCCAGTTCCATCCCCACAACATCACTGGCCTTACGAATGAGTTTGTTGATTCTGTTGGTGTCTGCTACCCTCAGCCTGCTGCCCCAGCACACAACAGCAAACATGATCGCACTGGCCACCACAGACTCGTAGAACATCCTCAGCATCGTCCGGCAGATGTTAAAGGACCTCAGTCTGCTCAGGAAATAGACACGGCTCTGACCCTTCTTGTAGACAGTCTCAATGTTCTTTGACCAGTTCAGTTTATTGTCAATTCGTATCCCCAGGTATTTGTAATCCTCCACCATGTCCACACTGACCCCCTGGATGGAAACAGGGGTCACTGGTGCCTTAGCTCTCCTCAGGTCTACCACCAGCTCCTTAGTCTTTTTCACATTAAGCTGCAGATAATTCTGCTCACACCATGTGACAAAGTTTCCTACCATAGCCCTGTACTCAGCCTCATCTCCCTTGCTGATGCATCCAACTATGGCAGAGTCATCAGAAAACTTCTGAAGATGACAAGACTCTGCAGTAGTTGAAGTCCGAGGTGTAAATGGTGAAGAGAAACGGAGACAAGACAGTCCCCTGTAGAGCCCCAGTGCTGCTGATCACTCTGTCGGACACACAGTGTTGCAAGCACACATACTGTGGTCTGCTTAATGTGTAGTTGAATCTACTTCCAAATTCTTATAGTGCTGCCAACCACAAAGCTGTTACTAAAATGTGACTTATTAACTGCAGTGGGGCTATAAAGGAGAGCTGGTAAGGAAGTCTTCTTACAAAGCATTTGCTCTATGAGTAACCATGCTGGGCGCAAGTCTGAAGTAGAAGTACTCAAACACCGTCTGCATCACTCAATTTCACTTGCCCCATCACTGTAATGTTCCCGCAATCTATGGACTCACTTTTGAAGGTTCTTCATCTCATGCGCTCGATAATCATTGCTTAACTATAATTATTATTGTTTATTTATTTTTGTATCTGCAACATTTGTTGCCTTTTGCACACTGGTTCAATGTTCAAGTTGGTGAGGTCATTCGGATTTGCTGCAAATGCAAGCAAGAAAATGAATCTCAGGGTTTTACTTTACCTTTAATTCACAAAACCTCTGAAAGAAGACATCAGGAAATTCTTACTGGAGTAAACTCACAGACAGTGGAGTTGGAGAGGACCCCAGTGACAGGGAGAGTTACTGCCCACACAATCAGCCCGTGGGGAAACCTGTCTGCTGGTGGGGACCCCCAGCCCATTCTCAAGGGGAATGGGTATCATTGCTGAGTTCTCCTCATCACGGCCTCTCCTGATGTTACTATTCATCCAAACCTTGAAATCCCCAACCACAGCACCCAGACCCAAACCCCACCCACCACTCACAAAACCCCACTCACATCTCCCTCCACTTCCCACCCAAACGCCCCCACACCATCTTCTTTACCTACGTCTCTCTCACCTACCCAAACCGAAACATCCACCGTCCTGTCCCTCTCCCCAACACAAAAATCCACCCTCCCGTCTCTCTCACCTACCCACACCAAACGCCCACAGGCCTGTCCCACTCTCCCACACAAACAAGTACTCTCCAGTTCCTCTCTCCCACCCAAACACCCACCCTGTTGTCCCACTCCCCCCCCAAACACACACCTTCCTGTCCCTCTCTCCCACCCAAACACCCAAACTCCTCTCCCTAGTTCCCACTCAAGCAGCCACATTCCTGTCCCTCTCACCACCCAAATGCCCACCCTCTGGTCTCTCTCTTCTACCCAAGCACCCACACTCAAGTTCCTCTCCCACCCAAACACCGACCCTCCTGCCCTCTCTCTAACCCAAACACCCGCCCCTTGTTACCCTCTCCCACTGAAATCCACACCCTTCTGCCCATCTAACAACCACCCTCCAGTTCTGCTCTCCCACCAAACACCAACACTCCTGCCCTGCACTCCCACCCTAACACACACCCTCCTGACCATCTCTCCCTCCCAAATACCCAGCCTCCTGACAGTCTCTCCCTCCCAAATACCCATCCTCCTGCCCGTCTCTTCCTCCCAAATACCCACCCTCCTGTCCATCCCTCACAAATACCCACCCTCCTGACCCTCCCAAATACCCATCCTCCTGACCGTCTCTCCCTCCCAAATACCCACCCTCCTGACAGTCTCTCCCTCCCAAATACCCATCCTCCTGACCGTCTCTCCCTCCCAAATACCCAGCCTCCTGACAGTCTCTCCCTCCCAAATACCCATCCTCCTGCCCGTCTCTTCCTCCCAAATACCCACCCTCCTGTCCATCCCTCACAAATACCCACCCTCCTGACCGTCTCTTCCTCCCAAATACCCACTCTCCTGACCGTCTCTCCCTCCCAAATACCCACCCTCCTGACCATCTCTCCCTCCCAAATACCCACCCTCCTGACCGTCCCTCCCTCCCAAATACCCACCCT
The DNA here is from genome assembly GCF_963921235.1 of Mobula hypostoma. Lineage (NCBI taxonomy): Eukaryota > Metazoa > Chordata > Chondrichthyes > Myliobatiformes > Myliobatidae > Mobula > Mobula hypostoma. The sequence continues at coordinate 16,920,824 of NC_086103.1, read as the reverse complement.
CCTGACAGTCTCTCCCTCCCAAATACCCACCCTCCTGACCGTCTCTCCCTCCCAAATACCCAGCCTCCTGACTATCTCTCCCTCCCAAATACCCACCCTCCTGACAGTCTCTCCCTCCCAAATACCCACCCTCCTGTCCATCCCTCACAAATACCCACCCTCCTGACCATCTCTCCCTCCCAAATACCCACCCTCCTGTCCATCCCTCACAAATACCCACCCTCCAGACTATCTCTCCCTCCCAAATACCCACCCTCCTGACAGTCTCTCCCTCCCAAATACCCACCCTCCAGACTATCTCTCCCTCCCAAATACCCACCCTCCTGACCATCCCTCAGCTTTACCCAATACCCAGCTGGGATTCCGTTTAACCCTCTGCTGCCACCTGATGGTGACTGGGTGCTGAATACAATCGTGGTCACGTTGGACCGGACATCTCCAACAGTATCCTGGAGTTGTTGCAGGAACAGTGTGCACAGCAGGGGATAAACACATTACTTTAATTGAGTTTGTGTGAGGGTCTGTGTGCTCTCTACTATTTGTCTGATGTCATATTTTGTCGCTCTGCTGAATATGATTTGTAATACATGTAGAATCAGGTTTAATATCAGTGGTATACACTGTGAAATCTGTTGTTTTGCAGAAGCTGTGAACTGCAATACAAAAAAAATCTTTTTAATATAAATTATAATTAAAAATAAATATATATAAAATTAAGTTCAGAAAGTAAGATTGTTGAGATTGTGGACACATGTGTAATGATCTTTCAAGAATCAATTGATTCTGGCATGGTTCCAGATGAATGGAAAATTGAAAATGACTCTCCAAGGAGGGAGGGAGGCAGAAGAAAGGAAACTATAGGCCAGTTAGCCTGAACTCAGTGAAGTCGAGGTGTTGGAGAGCTTTCTTGGCCATGATGCCTTTGAGGTTGGACCATGCCAGGGTATTGATGGTGTTCACACTGAGGAACGTGGAGCTCTCAGTCCTCTTCTCCTGAGCACTGGTGATGTGTACCACCATCACCACCACCTCTTCCTGACGTCAGTGACCACCTCTTTTGTTTTGCTGACATTCAGAGAGAGGTTGTTGTCATGGCAACACATCACTGGGCATTGTCATGACAACACGTCACTCCTTCCTGTACTCTGACTCATCTGTATTACAGATATGGCCCACTGTTGTGGTTTCATCTGTGTAGATGGAGTTTGAGAAAATATTTCCTATCCGTGCACATACTCTAAATGTTCTTATTGTACTCACTTCTAGCACTTCCTATACAGCCCATTCTACAGACCCACCGGCCTCTCAGTCAGGGAGTTGCCCCTCAGGGTCTTCCCTCACACACCAGAACTGTGGTGACCCCTGTTGTACATTCACCCTGCCTGTGCACCCCCATGACTGTCCACCGCTATAAAAAGTGTGCGTTGATAGGACTAATGAGATTAATAGTTTGGCAGAGACGAGATGAGCTGAGGGGCCAGTTTTGTTACTGTTGTGCTCTATGACTCTATGATTGTAAACCTGGGGACAGGAAAATCAATCCCTTCCTGTGGAGGTCTTTTTCCCCCTCCTGTGGAGGTGAGCACCCTCTAGTCCACCCAGATCTTCCAGGCTGAGGGGTAAGCCGTGGAAATGAGGTCAGATCACCTCCCTGCCAGAAGGGGAGTACAAACCACTGAGATGACCACAGCAGAGAGACAAAGACCGTTGTAGTGTGAGCTTAAGATAAAAACTAAAATAAGATTCACTTCATTTGTTACATGAACATCAATGCAATGAAACATAGATAGTGTAACATCGATACAGTGGAACATTGATACAGTTGTAACATTGATACAATGAAACATTGATACAGTGAAACATCAATAGAGTGAAATATTGATAGAGTGAAATATCGATACAGTGAAACATCGATACAGGGAAATATTGATAGAGTGAAACATCGATACAGTGAAACATCGATACAGGGAAATATTGATACAATGAAATGGGGTTGGTGTGATGGGGAATTTTAATTTCCCAAATATCGATTGGCATCTCCCTAGACGGAGGGGTTTAGATGGGGTGGAGTTTGTTAGGTGTGTTCAGGAAAGTTTCCTGACACAATATGTAGATAAGCCTACAAGAGGAGAGGCTGTACTTGATCTGGTATTGGGAAATGAACCTGGTCAGGTGTCAGGTCTCTCAGTAGGAGAGCATTTTGGAGATAGTGATCACAATTCTATCTCCATTACCATAGCATTAGAGAAGAATAGGAACAGACAAGTTAGGAAAGCGTTTAATTGAAGTAAGGGGAATTATGAAGCTATCAGGCAGGTGCTTGGAAGCAAAAATTAGGAACAGATTTTCTCAGGGAAATGTGCAGCAGAAATGTGGCAAATGTTCAGGGGATATTTGCATGGAGTTCTACATAGGTACGTTCCAATGAGACAGGGAAAGGATGATAGGGTACAGGAACTGTGGTGTACAAAGGCTGTTGTAAATCTAGTCAAGAAGAAAAGAAAAGCTTACAAAAGGTTTGAAAAGCTAGGAAATAAAAGAGATCTAGAAAATTATAAGGCTAGCAGGAAAGAGCTTAAGAATGAAATTAGGAGAGCCAGAAGGGGTCATGAGAAGGCCTTGGTGAGCAGGATTAAGGAAAACCCCAAGGCATTCTACAAGTATATGAAGAGCAAGAGGATAAGACATGAGAGAATAGGACCAATCAAGTGTGACAGTGGAAAAGTGTGTATGGAACTGGAGGAAATCGCAGAGGTACTTAATGAATACTTTGCTTCAGTATTCACTACAGAAAAGGATTTTGGCGATTGTAGGGATGACTTACAGTGGATTGAAAAGCTTGAGCATATAGACATTAAGAAAGAGGATGTGCTGGAGCTTTTGGAAAGCATCAAGTTGGCTAAGTCACTGGGACCAGATGGGATGTACCCCAGGCTACGATGGGAAGTGAGGGAGGAGATTGCTGAGCCTCTGGCGATGATCTTTGTATCATCAATGGGGACGGGAGAGGTTCCGGAGGATTGGAGGGTTGCGGATGTTGTTCTTTTATTCAAGAAAGGGAGTAGAGTTAGCCCAGGAAATTATAGACCAGTGCGTCTTACGTCAGTGGTTGGTAAGTTGATGGAGAAGATCCTTGAGAGGCAGGATTTATGAACATTTGGAGAGGTATGATATGATTAGGAATAGTCAGCATGGCTTTGTCAAGGGCAGGTTGTGCCTGACGAGCCTGATTGAATTTTCTGAGGATGTGACTAAACACATTGATGAAGGTTGAGCAGTAGATGTAGTGTAAATGAATTTCAGCAAGGCATTTGATAAGGTATCCCATGCAAGGCTTATTGAGAAAGTAAGGAGGCATGGGATCCAAGGGGACATTGCTTTGTGGATCCAAAACTAGCTTGCCCACAGAAGGCAAAGAGTGGTTGTAGATGGGTCACATTCTGCATGGAGGTCAGTCAGCAGTGGTGTGCCTCAGGGATCTGTTCTGGGACCCTTACTCTTCATGATTTTTATAAATGACCTGGATGAGGAAGTGGAGGGAAGGGTTAGTAAATTTGCTGACGACACAAAGGTTGGAGGTGTTGTGGATAGTGTGGAGGGCTGTCAGAGGTTACAACGGGACATCGATAGGATTCAAAACTGGGTTGAGAAGTGGCAGATAGCGTTCAACCCAGATAAGTGTGGGGTGGTTCATTTTGGTAGGTCAAATATGACGGCAGAATATAGTATTAATGGTAAGACTCTTGGCAGTGTGGAGAATCAGAGGGATCTTGGGGTCCAAGTCCATAGGACACTCAAAGCTGCTACCAGGTTGACTGTGTGGTTAAGAAGGCATATGGTATATTGGCCTTCATTAACTGTGGGATTGAGTTCAAGAGCCGAGAGGTAAGGTTACAGCTATATAGGACCCTGCTCAAACTTCACTTGGAGTACTGTGCTTGATTCTGGTCACCTCACTACAGAAAGGATGTGGAAAGCATAGAAAGGGTGCAGAGGAGATTTACAAAGATGTTGCCTGGATTGGGGAGCATGCCTTATGAGAATAGGTTGAGCGAACTCGGTCTTTTCTCCTTGGAGCGACGGAGGATGAGAGATGACCTGATAGAGGTGTACAAGATAATGAGGGGCATTGGTCGTGTGGATAGTCAGAGGCTTTTTCGCAGGGCTGAAATGGCTAACACGAGAGAACACAGTTTTGAGGTGCTTGGAAGTAGGTACAGAGGAGATGTCAGGGGTAAGTTTTTTACACAGAGAGTGGTGAGTGTGTGGAATGGGCTGTCAGTGATGGTGGTGGAGGCGGATACGACAAGGTCTTTTAAGAGACTCCTGGATGGCTACATGGAGCTTAGAAAAATAGAGGGCTATGGGTAACCCTGGGTAATTTCTAAGGTAGGGACATGTTTAGCACAGCTTTTTGGGCTGAAGGGCCTGTATTGTGCTGTAGGTTTTCTATGTTTCTACGTTTATCTTGCTAAGCAGCCTCATGTGCGGCACCTTGTCAAAGGCCTTCTGAAAATCCAAGTACACCACATCTACTGCATCTCCTTAGTCTGCCTTGCTTGTGATTTCCTCAAAAAATTGCAGTAGGTTAGTCAGGCAGGATTTTCCTTTCAGGAAACCATGCTGGCTTTGGCCTATCTTGTCGTGTGCCTCCAGGTACTCCATAATCTCATCCCTAACAATCGATTCCAACAACTTCCCAACCACTGATGTCAAGCTAACAGGTCTATAGTTTCCTTTCTGCTGCCTCCCACCCTTCTTAAATAGCAGAGTAACATTTGCAATTTTCCAGTCATCCAGTACAATGCCAGAATCTATCAATTCTTGAAAGATCGTCGTTAATGTCTCTGCAATCTCTCCAGCTACTTCCTTCAAAATCCAAAGGTGCATTCCATCAGGTCCAGGAGATTTATCCACCCTCAGACCATTAAGCTTCCTGGGCACCTTCCCAGTCATAATTTTCACTGCACAAACTTCACTTCCCTGACATTCTTGAATGTCCGGTATACAGCAGATGTCTTCCACTGTGAAGACTGATGCAAAATACACATTCAGTTCCTCTGCTATCTCTGCGTCTCTCATTACAATATCTCCAGTGTTATTTTCCATTGGTCCTATATCTACCTTCAACTCTCTTTTACCCTTTGTATACTTACAAAATCTTTTAGTATCTTTTTTGATATTAGTTGCCAGCTTCCTCTCATAATTCATCTTTTCCTTCCTAATGACCTTCTTAGCTTCCTTCTGCAAGTTTTTAAAAGCTTCCCAATCCTCTATCTTCCCACTAGCTCTGGCTTCCTTGTATGCCCTCTCTTTTGCTTTTACTTTGGCTCTGATTTCATTTGTTAGCAACAGTTCCCTTTGAAAATTTCTCCTTATTTGGAACATATCTGTCTTGCACTTCCCTCATTTTTGCAGAAATTCCAGCCATTGCTGCTCTGCTGTCCTTCCTGTTAGTGTCTCTTTCCAGTCAACCTTGGCCAGTTCCCTTCTCATGCCATTGTAATTTCCTTTATTCCACTGAAATACTGACGTTGGAATTTAGTGTCTCCTTCACAAATTTCAAAGTCAACTTAATCATACTGTGATCACTGTTCCTTAAGGGTTCCCTAACCTTAAACTCTCTTATGATCTCCAGATTATTGCACAACACCCAATCCAGCACAGCCGATCCCCTAGTGGGTTCAACAACAAGCTGTTCTAAAAAGCCATCCCTTTGACATTCTACAAATTCTCTCTCTTGAGGTCCAGTACTGAGCTGGTTTTCCCAATGCACTTTCATGTTAAAATCCCCAACGATTATCATGACATTGCCCTTCTGTCATGCCTTTTCTATCTCCTGCTCTAATTAGTAATTCACATCCCGGCTGCTGTTTGGAGGCCTGTATACAACTGCCATTCGGGTCCTTTTACCCTTGCCATTTCTTAACTCAACCCGTAGAGACTTCACACCTTCCAATCCTATGTCATCTCTTTCTAATGATTTAATATTATTTCTTATACACAGAGCCACACCACCCTCTCTGACTACTAACCTATCTTTCCGATACACTGTATATCCTTGGACATTCAGCTCCCAATGGCAGCCATACTTTAGCCAAATTTCAGAGACGGCCACAACGTCATACTTGCTAATCTGTAGCTGAATTTCAAGATCGTCCATTTTATTCCTTATGCTGCGTGCATTCAAATATAACACTTTCAGTTCAGTATTTGCTGCTTTCTATTTTAACTGCACCATGTCTCTATTGCCCTGTAACTCATTCCACTGGCTGTGATTAAGCCTCATCTCCTGCCTGTCGTTTCTATCATCTCTGTTGCATGCTATCTTTGATTTATTTCTGTTTTCCCCTTCCTCAGCCCTATCACTCCGGTTCCCAACCCCCTGCCAAATTGGTTTAAACCCTCCCTAACAGCTCTATTAAACCTGCCTGCTAGGATATTGGACCCCTTTGCGTTCAGGTGTAACCTGTCCTTTTTGTACAGGTCGTACCTTCCCCAGAAGAGATCCCAATGATCCAGGAACCTGAAGCCCTGCCCCCTGCACCAGTCTCTCAGCCACGCATTATATGTCTGCATGCTATTCTTGTGCTCGTTAGCACGTGGTACAGGCAGCAATCCTGAGATTACCAGCCTGGAGGTCCTGCTTTTCAGTTTCTGACCCAACTCCCTGAATTCTTTCTTCAGGACCTCCTCCCTTTTTCTACCTATGTCATTGGTACCAACGCGTACCAAGACTTTTGGCTGTTCACCCTCTCTCGTCAGAAAACTCTGCACCCGATCCGAGACATCCCGTACCCTGGCATCTGGGAGGCAACACACCATGCGGGTATCTCTATCAGGTTGACAGAACCTCCTGTCTGTTCCCCTGACTATGAAATCCCTTATGACCACCGTATTCCTCATCTTCCTCTTTCCCTCCTGCACCACGGAACCAGGCTCAGTTTCAGAGACCCGATCACTGTGTCGGCCTCTATCAGATCACTCCCCCCACCCCCCCGAACAGCATCCCAAACAAGACAACGATTACTGAGGGGGATGGCCAGAGGGGTGATCTCTACTATCTGAGCTCTTCCCAGTCCCTTCCCTGACAGTCAGAGGCTTTTTCCCATGACTGAAATGGCTAGCATGAGAGGACACAGTTTAAGGTGCTTGGACGTAGGTTCAAAGGAGATGTCAGGGGTAAGTTTTTTACGCAGAGAGTGGTGAGTGCGTGGAATGGGCTGCTGGCAACAGTGGTGGAGGTGGAACCAATAGGGTCTTTTAAGAGGCTCCTGGATTGGTACATGGAGCTTAGGAAAATAGAGAGCGATGGGTAACATGTTCGGCACAGCATTCTACGCCGAAGGGCCTGTATTGTGCTGTAGGTTTTCTACGTTTCTATGAAACATTGATACAGTGAAACATGGATACAGTGAATCATTGATACAGTGAATATTAGGCAACACACCATCCTTAAATCCCGCCTGTTGCCGCAGAAACCCCTTTCTGTACCTCTCACTATGGAGTCCCCTACTACCACGGCTCTGCCTGACGTCTGTCTCCTCGGCTTTGCTTCAGCGCAAATTTTTGTAATTTCTCTCCATTTAGAGAATAGTCTACCCTTTTGTTTCTTTTACCAAAGTGCATGACTATACACTTCCCGACACTGTATTCCATCTGCCACTTCTTTGCCCATTCTCCTAATCTGTCTAAATCCTGTAGCCTCTCCCTTAGGATCTTTCTTCCTCTTTGGAATGAACTGATCTTGCACCTTCCACATTATTCCCAGAAATACCTGCCATTGTTCCACTGTCATCCCTGCTAGGGTATTGTTCCATGGAACTTTGGCCAGCTCCTCCCCCAGGGTCTCCTGTACTTCAAGCAGTATTGAAATATCAATAGAGTGAAACATTGTTACAGTGATTATTGAATACAGTGAAGCATCGATTCAGTGAAACGCTGATACAGTGAAACATCGATTCAGTGAAGCATCGATTCAGTGAAGCATCGATACAGTGAAACATCGATACAGTGAAGCATCGATTCAGTGAAATGCTGATACAGTGATACATTAATACAGTGAAACATCAATACAGTAATACATCGATAGAGTGAATCATCGATACAGTGAAACATTGATACAGTGAAACATCAATACAGTGATACATTAGTACAGTGAAATATCAATACAGTGAAACACTGATACAGTAATACATCGATACAGTGAATATTCGATACGGTGAAATATCCATAGAGTGAACCATTGATACAGTGACACATCGATACAGTGACACATTGATACAATGAAACATTGATACAGTGACACATTGATACAATGAAACATCGATACAGTGACACATCGATACAATGAAACATCGATACAGTCAAATGCATCACTGGTCAACACAGTCTGAGCATGTGCTGGTGGCACCCTACAAGTGTCTCCATATTTCCAGCACCAACATAGCATGCTCACAACAGACACAAAATGCTGGAGGAACTCAGCAGGTCAGGCAGCAAGCTCATAAGCGACTGATCCTAACTGGTATGTCTCTGGAATGTGGGAGGAAACGTGAGCACCCGGAGGAAACCCACGCAATCACAGGGAGAATGAACAAACTCCTTACAGACAACCGCAGCGGTTGGGAAGATGTTGGGATCAATTGTTAAGGATGTCGTTTCGAAGTTCTTGGAGGCACATGATAAAATAAACCAAAGTCAGCATGGTTTCCTCAAGGGAAAATCTTGCCCGACAAATCTGTTGGAATTCTTTGAAGAATTAACAAGGAGGACAGACAAAGGAAAACCAGTTGATGTGGTGTACTTGGATTTTCAGAAGGCCTTTGACAAGGTGCCTCACATGAGGCTGCTTAACAAGCTACCAGCCCATGGTATTACAGGATAGATTCTAGCATGGGTAAAGCAGTG